>NC_064618.1:787590899-788215899 GCF_023898315.1 Schistocerca nitens | reverse complement strand
GTCGCTACAACCGTTTACGCGGCGCGTCAACTTTGCAGCGATAAAAAACACACTTAGAAGGGTGAAACTTGATTTGTTTTATTCAGAAAACTCCAAATAATTTTATAATGAAAAAACCAAAAAACGTTAATTTTGTCATTTTCATCGTTTCGGCTGCCCTTAAGCCCAAGTAACTTAAGGATATCACACACATCCATGCCCGAGGCAGGATTTGAACCTGCGACGGTAGCAGCAGCGCGGTTCCGGACTGTAGCGCCTAGAACAGCTCGGCCACAGCGGACGGCAAACGAAAGCTGTGGGTGTGTTTCTGCATCTGAAAGACGATGTTTACTCAAATTTCGCGACAGTCGGATAAGAGTGGCGTTAGTAGCACCACTATGAGGATGCAAATCACGTTTGCTTTAAGTACGCGCTGTAAAGCTCGTGAGTGTTAGGTAGCTTTGAAATTGGACGCGGTGGGTTGATGTTAAACAAGAATGCCTTTAAGGCGACAAAGACGCCATTATCAACACCTCATTGAGGTTCAGAGAGATACTGGAACATGGCTACGAGAAACTGGATGTTTCTTCTGCGATGGTTCAGAAAGACTTGACAGGAGGCAGGAGTTGTACCTTTGCTTAAGGAAGGTAATGCAGAAGACATAGAATATTACCGGCCATTTCCCTGCTGCCAGCATTCTCAAAAATAACAGAAGCAATTATGAAAGACAGATTGATGATTAGATTAGATTAGATTAATACTTGTTCCATAGATCATGAATACGACACTTCGTAATGGTGTGGAACGTGTCGGGTTAATAAAAGATATCTGTACAAGATATTACATTACACAAAATATTGTATGACACTAATGTTTAAGTTGGTTTCTTCCCCTCCCTTAATTTATATCTAAAAATTCAGCCAATGAGTAGAAGTAGTTGTCATCTAGAAATTCTCTTAATTTATTTTTAAATGTTGGTTGGCTATCTGCCAGGCTTTTGATGCTGTTTGGTAGGTGACCAAAGACTTTTGTGGCAGCATAATTTACCCCTTTCTGTGCCAAAGTCAGATTTAACCCTGCATAGTGGAGATCAATCTTTTATACGAATCACAGTTTGCTTACCGAAGTGGCAAAAATACGAAACCAGCCATAGCAGAATTCACAAAAGTTGTACTTGATGCTCTTGATAAAGATGAGTGTATCACAGGCATATTTTTGGATCTTTATAATGCGTTTGATACGGTCGACCAGAGGAGTCTATTAAATAAATTAGAAGCGTTAGGAATAAGAGGGGTAGCTAATGACTGGTTTCTATCATACCTAACAGATAGGGTACAAAGACTGGAGATAACACATACTTCAAATAACATAAGATTTAGTAAAACAGTTATCAGAATCAAAATACATTAATATAGAGGTTCCACAAGGTAGCATATTAGGACCAATACTGTTCCTGATATTCATCAATGACTTTCCGAGTAGTGTTACTCATGGTGAAAAAATCCTCTTCGCTGATGACAGCAATATTATAGCCACTGAGAAAACAAGAGAACTCCTTGCCGAGAAAGCAAATGAAACTCTCAAGGAAGTTTATGATTGGTCAATAAGTAAAAAGTGACACTGAACATAAAGAAGACCAATGCCATGAATTTCAGTTTGAAGAGGAAAAATGACAATATTAAATTAAATGTAGATGGCACCTCTATAGATTGTGTAACAAATGCAAAATTTCTAGGAATGAATATTGGTTCTCAGTTGAAGTGGTGTGAACACACAAAGGTACTTGCAAACAGAATGTCATCAGCATGTTATGCCCTTAGAATCCTATTATCAGTGTGTAACATGCAGAGTCTTTCAGTTACATATTATTCATATGTACACTCAGTTCTTAGCTATGGTATTCTTTTTTGGGAAAAAAACGCACAAAAGTGAACACAGTTTTCAAACTCCAGGAAAGAGCCATAAGAATAATAACCAAAAATACTAGTCGAGCTCATTGTAAAGATCTGTTCAGAACACTGGGTGTTTTAACTGCTCCACGTGAATACATTTACCAGTCAGTTGTATTCATCAAAAATAACATTCGTTATCACTGCACGAACAGCTGTGTCCATGGCCACGCAACAAGAGATAGACTCAACTTACATTTACCAAGAAAAAATAAACATAAAACAGCATATTCTACCAAGGAATAAAACTGTACAATAAATTACCAAAAGAGATTAAAGAAATTGCAAAAATACACTTATTTGAAAAGGCAGCTAAGAAGTACCTGTTATGCAATACATTTTGTACACTGAAAGATTACTTAGCTGGAGCAGAGTAGGGGTATGATATTAATGTAATGCAAATAAATAATAATAATAATGATTATTAAATATCCAACATTCCTTCTTTTTTTTCCTTTCTAGAAATACTTACCTACAAGCTATGCATGGCACAATACTAACATCTCTTCCTCTTTCTGAACTCAACATTATGGAATCATGCTGACTCACTCTTTCAGGGTAGCAAATGGGAAGTTTCGGTACAGAAAATGGCCCAGAGATCACCAGTGTGTGTGTGTGTGTGTGTGTGTGTGTGTGTGTGTAGTGAGTGAAGTCTTATGAAACAATGTGTGTGTAGTGTGTGCAGTGACTGTTTGTGAGATATGAGTGGACAATGTGGTATTACATTATTTAACAAGTTATTTGTAAAAAAGTATTGTATACCAGGAGTAAATCTAATGATTGTCTCTAACTAGAAGTTTGTAAATACATGTGTATACGAATTAGCTTATTTTAAATTGATCTAAATTTCTAAATACTTTTACTTGTCCTATATCCTTGTAAAAAGATATCTACGGATGAATAAAGCTACTACTACTGCTATTACTACTACTACTACTGCTACCAGGAATGTGGCCACTGTAAAAGATTGCTGGCAGTGCTGATTACGAGAATGTACGGGCGTACGAAACCCCGGGTTCCGTACGGCCACGTAGCACTACAGAGAGGAACGACCATTGTGTTCGGCTTGGGGTTCTGGCGCATCGTGCCGCATCTACAGCAACAATTAGAGCAACAGCTGTCACCACGTTGACACGACGAATTGTTACAAATCGGTTACTTCAAGGACAGCTCCGAGCAAGACACCCCCTAGCGTGCATTCTACTGACCTCGAACTAACACCATTTGCAACTTAAGTGGTGTCAAGCGAAAGGTCATTGGAGGGCAACGTGGAGGTTTGTTATGTTTTCGGATGAAATGTGGTTCTACCTCCGTGCCAGTGATGGCCGTGTGTTGTTGAGAAGGGGGCCATTTGAGGACCAGTCTGCGTGCTAGACACACTGGACCCACACCTATAGTTAAGGATTGGGGTGCGATATCGTATGACAGCAGGAGCACTCGTGTCGTTATCCTATGCACCCTGACTGAAAATCTGTACGTCAATCTGGTGATTTGACCTGCTGTGCTGGCATTCACGAAGAGCATTTCAGGGGGTGTTCCCCAACAGGATAACGCTTTCCCCACATACCACTGTTGTAACCCAACATACACTGCGTAGTGTCTTCATGCCGTCTTGGCCTGCTCGATCACCAGATCTATCTCAAATCGAATACGTACGGGACATCACCGGACAACTCCAGCATCATCCACGAGTAGCTTTAACCGTACCTGTATTGACCAGCCGAGTGTAACAGGCTTGGAACTCCGTCCCACAAACTGACATCCTACACCTGTATAACACAGTGCATGCACGTCTGCATGCTTGCATTCAGCTTTCTGGCGGATACACAGGTTATTTATGTACCAGCCACCCACATCGCTCTTACGTTAACCTGCGATCTTGCAACGTTAATCAGTTAAATATGTTACGTACACAAATGTAATCCCGGAATCACATTACTCTACATTTCTACACTAATTATCTGTTGGTGTTGCGCGATTTTTTCCGTCAGTGCAGAACCTAAGCTTGATAGTCTGGAGAGCGTTGCCTTTTGTGTTGACCGATACGGCCTTCCCGTGACAACTGAGAAGCAGAAACTTCATTTCATTCGGTCAGTTGCACACAGATAGCGCAAATGGTACTGCACTGTGATCAAATATCCTTCCTAAGCACATTATTAACATATCTACCTCCACATATTCTGCTAAGAAGGTCGAAAAATGCCAACAGCCTGCACTCACATTTTGGTGTATCATATTTCATTAAGCAAGGCTTTTTCCGAAGTCAATAGCATGCAATACGAAATGCATGAGACAGCCAAAAAAGTAGATGCACTTACAGCTGTTTCTTGTATTAAGTTCGTCAACAAAATTTGTCGCAAGTAATACACGCCCCACTCAGAGTATCAGCAAAGTTAGGGACCAATGCTAGGAGTGGGGAAAATTTCCTTCAAGACTCAGTTTATTCCAGAAATGTCTGCATTTGTACAACAAAACATATTTTTTAATAATATATAATCAACCATAAAAAACTTAGCTAGTAACAAAGTATATCAACTGGTAGACACCTACGATCTAGAAGTAGTAAGGTGCTGGGAGTAAATAAAATAATCCTTAGAATAATGAGTTATTTACCACGGAGGCCTAAGTTTGAAATCATAAAAACAAAGAATACTTCTTCGCCACTGAGGCCAAACTTTAAATGGCAAGGAGAAGCTGTACTTATTTAACACACAGGTCACTTGAACACATTGATATTTGGTAAATACTCCAAGCTATTAGCAGAATTTTTAAACAGCAGTTTCAATAATACGACTACATCGCAAGAGATAGCTGAAACTAAAGAAATAAGCGTGAAGCAGATAGAGCAGACGCTTCACCAATTATCAAATACATAGATAAAAGATTGATAGGTTAAAATTTAAAAAAAAAGTCAAACACCCAGAGGAGAGTGTTAACTCATCCAGTTACGTCTACATGTGTACTCCGCAGACCCCTCAAAGTCATGGACCCAAATTGTCAACAAATCAGTGTGCAAACTGGTGGTGGCTTTCTAACTTTGTGGGCTGTGTTTACATGGAACGGATTGGGTCCTCCGGTCCAGCTGAACCGACCATTGACCGGAAATTGTTGTGTTACTCAGAGACCATTCATAGACAGTTCGAGAGATCGTCCGAAGTGAATTCTCGTACGTTTATGGGTTGTAATCGAGAGGTCATTTCGTGCACAAAATCCTTCGCCAACAATACTTTCGTACTTATGGAAGGCTGTAGAGACAGCGTGGCACAGTATGTCTTCTGGTGATTTCCAACCACTTGTTGAGTCCACGAAACGCCGAGCAGCTGAACTATGACGGGCAAAAGGGGGTCCGACACGATATTAGGAAGTGGACCATGACTTTTCTCAACTCACTGTATACGTATAAAATTAAAAATTCTTGAAGTCAAGACTGCAGAACTGGCTTTATTCTGACTACATCCTCCAACTACACATATCCATCTTTACGCTAAGATACTAAACTGGCAATTAAAATTGCTACACCGAGAAGAAATGCAGATGATAAACGGGTATTCATTGGACAAATATATTATACTAGAACTGACATTACATTTTCACGCAATTTGGGTGCATAGAGCCTGACAATTGAGTACCCAGAACAACAACCCCTGGCCGTAATAACAAACTTGATACGCCTGGGCATTGAGTCAAACAGAGCTTCGATGGCGTGTACAGGTACAAATGCCAATGCAGCTTCAACACGATACCACAGTTTATCAAGAGTAGTGACTGGCGTATTGTGACGGCCACCATTGACCAGACGTTTTCAATTGGTGAGAGATCTGGAGAATGTGCTGGCCAGGGCAGCAGTCGAACATTTTCTGTATCCAGAAAGGCCCGTACAGGACCTGCAACATGCGGTCGTGCATTACCCTGCTAAATTGTAGGGTTTCGGAGGGATCGAATGAAGGGTAGAGCCACGGTTCGTAACACATCTGAAATGTAACGTCCAATGTTGAAAGTGCCGTCAATGCGAACAAGAGGTGGCCGAGACGTGTAACCAATAGCACCCCATACAATTACGCCGGGTGATACGCCAGTATGGCGATGACGAATACACGCTTCCAATGTGCGTTCACCGCGATGTCGCCAAACACGGATGAGACCATCATGATGCTGTAAACAGAACCTGGATTCATCCGAAAAAATGACGTTTTGCCATTCGTGCACCCAGGTTCGTTGTCGAGTACACCATCGCAGGCGCTCCTGTCTGTGAGGCAGCGTCAAGGGTAACCGCAGCCATGGTCTCCGAGCTGATAGTCCATGCTGCTGCAAACGTCGTCGAACTGTTCGTGCAGATGGTTGTTGCCTTGCAAACATCCCCATCTGTTGACTCAGGAATCGAGACGTGGCTGCATGATCCGTTACTGCCATGCGGAACATCTCGACTGCTAGTGATACGAGGCCGTTGGGATCCAGCTCGGCGTTCCGTATTACCCTCCTGAACCCACCGATTCCATATTCTGCTAACAGTCATTGTATCTCGACCAACGCGAGCAGCAATGTCACAGTACGATAAACCGCAATCGCGATAGGCTACAATCCGACCTTTATCAAAGTCGGAAACGTGATGGTACGCATTTCTCCTCCTTACATGAGGCATCACAACAACGTTTCACCAGGCAACGCCGATCAACTGCTGTTTGCGTATGAGAAATTGGTTGGAAACTTTCCTCATGTCAGCACGTTGTAGGTGTCGCCACCGGCGCCAACCTTGTGTGAATTCTCTGAAAAGCTAATCATTTGCATATCACAGCATCTTCTTCCTGTCGGTTAAATTCGCCGGCCTGTGTGGCCATGCGGTTCTAGGCGCTTCAGTCTGGAACCGCGTGACCGCTACGGTCGCAGGTTCGAATCCTGCCTCGGGCATGGATGTGTGTGATGTCCTTAGGTTAGTTAGGTTTAAGTAGTTCTAAGTTCTAGGGGACTGATGACTACAGCAGTTGAGTCCCATAGTGCTCAGAGCCATTTGAACCATTTTTTGTAGTTATAGGACGGAACGAAGGGGACTGTGGCTGTGACAAAGGAGACAATGACAGAGAGACACAAAGAGATAATAGGGCTGAATAAAAGAGTGAGAAAAGGCAGCTGGTGACGGGTGGGTACGAGGGACTTGCAGCGATGGCTGGTGGGTGTGAGTGTGCTGCAGTAAGGGGAGCTTGTGGGAGTCTGAGCTGAGTTACATGTAAAAATAGCTGAATACGTTCCGAAGCTAAAATTTTGTTCACATTTTTAAAGGTACTGAGGAAGGAAGATTGAGGCAGTTGGCACCCCACATTTCAGTCATAGAATTTTAGTTTGAATAAAGATGCTATATTCTCATTTTTCTTGTTCCGATGGGAACATTTTTCCAATTATTTTCATTGAATGGAATAGCTCTGGTACGCAGTATTCAGTGAATACCCTTCTCCTACATATGCCTGCAGTGCTGCTAAATTACCGTTCTTTACCGTAAATTTTCCACGGAAAATAATTATGCATGGGACAAAATTTTTTTACATATGTTTTTGTACTTTTAGCATACAAGAAATCTCGCTGTAGCGTCCCAATGTGCCAATTTCACCCTGAAAATATTGTTATATCTTGAACTGCTCCCATCGCACATCGCACAGCCCGAGGAGCGCCTAACGTTGTGTTTGCTTCTGACAATGCTTTCCCATAGAGAATCTCATGTTAATATCTCCGTTGTTGGATGTTTTCCGACTTAACTCACTTTCCCATCTTGTGGCAATTTCCTACGTGAAAACGTCAATCTAAATCCTAGTCAGATTCAACATTAAAGTGTATGTCTTCCTGACTTTGAACAGGAAGATTCTTGTTCACACAAGCTAGACACTAAAATAAGCTTTCAAACTGGAATCCAGACAAGTCCAGGATATAAGAAATAGACATTTAATGCAATTAACAAATGAGCACTTTTAAATCTGTTGACTAGTTTAGACTAAAGTGACACATCCGTGACCGCTGTGGAAATTTAGTGTAACTTACAGAAGCTGCTAATAACTCTCGAAAAAAGAATTCTTAAATCAGAGTCCTACCGTTGCAAGATTTAAACTTAATTAGAGGTACGACTTTAGAATTATTGCAACAGTTTTGCTTGCACCAGACCAGTAAGCTGACTTCATCACAGAACCAGACTACTGTTGCGTGACCACCGTTAACCGGCTTTGTGCCAGGTAAATACTGATAGGTCAAAGGTCATCTGGTGGATGTCACGAACTTCAGTATTAAGTCTCCTAGCAGTTCATGTTGCAGTTCATAGCACGTAAACAATCAAGATATGAACAACATTTGTTAAAACAGTAGCACCAAACTGGGATACGAAATTGTGAGAATCAGGATTTTATGAAGCACCTGTACTGGAACGAAACATGCAGACGTACCCTCATAATTCTTAAGATGACAATCATATGAAACTTCCTGGAAGATTATACTGTATGCCTGACTGAGACTCGAACTCGGAACTTTATCATTCGCAGATGGAGTTTCTTAATGGATGAGCCATCCCGGTACAATTGAAGACCCATCGTCACCTCAATCTACATCTACACCGACTTCTACACCGAAGAGCCAAAGAAACTGGTACAGGCATGCGTATTCAGGTACAGAGATATGTAAACAGGCCGAACACGGTGCTGCAGTCTGCAAAACCTACGTAAGACAAGTGTCTGGAACAGTTTTACATCGGTTACTAATGCTATAATGGCAGCTTATCAAGATTTAAGAGGTAGTTAAAACTGACTGCGGGAAAGAAAACTAAACCGCAGATTTTTTTTCACAGCGCAGCATTTTCTTTTTCGTAGTCCCTTTTAAAAGAAAACCTGTCCATTACTGCTTAAAAAACTGCGTAGCCTATATATCTCAATGTATGTAAGAGTACTGTAGAGAGTTTTGAAATCGGTCAAGAACTTTACGAGTGTTCTGTTATCATCGTTTCCTGTATGTAGATTTAAACATGCCATACATTAAAAAAATGTATAAACTATGTCCGTTTAAAAGTTTAATACAGTATTACGTAAAAATATGAAATAAACCGGTCAAGACCTTTTCCATATATATATATATATATATATATATATATATATATATATATATATATATATATATCTGTGTGTGTGTGTGTGTGTGTGTACCCGCCCAGTTGTTGATTACTGTATCATGTAACAATTTTAAGTAAATCGTTCAGCATTTATTAGAGATTTTTGGTAACAACGTTTCCCCTGTATATATACTCTGAAGCGCCAAAGACATGACTATTCAAGTACACAGATATGTAAACAGGCAGAATACGGCGCTGCGGTTGGCAGCGTCTGTATAAGACAAGTGTCTGGCTCAGTTGTTACATCGGTTACTGCTGCTACAATGGCAGGTTATCTAGATTTAAGTGAGTCTGAACGTCGTGTTATAGTCCGCGCACGATCGATAGGACATACCGTCTCCGAGGTAACGATGAAGTGAGGATTTTCCCGTACCACCATTTCACTATTGTACCATGAATATTAGGAATCCGGTAAAACATTAAATCTCTGACATCGTTGCGGTCAGAAGAAGATCCTGCAAGCACGGGACCAACGACGACTGAACAGAATCGTTCAACGTGACGAAAGCGCAACCCATCCGCAAACTGCTGGAGATTTCAATGCTGGGCCATCAAAAAGTGTCAGCGTGCGAACCATTCAACGAAACATCATCGATATGGGCATTCGGAGCCGAAGGCCCACTCGTGTACCCTCGATGACCGCACGACACAAAGCTTTACGGATCGCCTGGGCCCGTCAACACCGACATTGGACAGTTGACGATTGGAAATATGTTGCTAGGTCAGATGAGTCTCGTTTCAAATTGTCTCGAGCGGATGGACGTGTATGGATACGGAGACAAGCTCATTAACCAAGGATCCTGCACGTCAGCCGGGGACTGTTCAAGCCGGTGGAGACTCTATATTGGCATGGGGCGTGTGCAGTTGGAGTGATAAGTGACCCTTAATACGTCTAGATACGACTGACAGGTGACACGTACGTAAGCATACTGTCTTATCACCTGCATGCACTCATAATCCATTGTGCATTCCTACGGACTTGAGCAACTCCAGCAGGACAATGCGGCACCCCACACACGTCCGTAGTTGCTACAGAGTGGATCCAGGAACACTGTTCTGAGTTTAAACACTTCAGCTGGCCATCAAACTCTCCAGACATGAATATTATTCAACACATCTGGGATGCCTCGCAAGATGCTGTTCAGACGAGATCTCCACCCCCTAGTACTCTTACGGATTTATGGACAGCCCTGCAAGATTCATGGTATCAATACCCTCCAACACTACTTCAGACATTATTCGAGACCATGCCACGTCGTGTAGCGGCACCTCTGCGTGCTCGCGGGGGTCGTACACGATATTAGGCAGTTTTGCCAGTTTCTTTGGCTCTTCAGTGTATATTCCACAGGCTACCCCACGGTGCGTGGCGAAGGGTACTTAGCGTATCAGTGTCATTTCCTTCTCTCTCCTGTTCCAGAGCGAATGGTTGGTGGGAAGGAGATAGTTGCTAATCCTCCGTATGAGCTTGACTCACTCATTTTCCTTTCCGAGATATAAGTAGTAGGAGACAAGCGTTCTAGAAAAGTACGCCCTCTGAATTGAGACAGTATAGCACACCGTGATGAGAACGCGTCTGTGGCAGCGTCAGACACTGGCTTTGGCTGAACTTCTCAGCGACGCTTTCGAGTTACAGCTTTACTACTCCCAGTACCTCTGTTTCTTTTCATAAAATGTTTAAATACTGCGCACGCTTTGGTGCAGAGTCAAATGTTCATTGAAAGAATGGCCTAGGGCCTAGGCAAAGGCCGTGAGACGACATATCTCCTGCCGGCCGCTGTGCACGAGCGATTCTAGGCGCTTCAGTCCGGAACCGCGCTGTTGCTACTGTCGCAGGTTCGAATCCGGCCTCGGGCATAGATGTGTGTGATGTCCTTAGGTTAGTTAGGTTTAAGTAGTTCTAAGTCTAGGGGACTGATGACCTCATATGTTAAGTCCCATAGTGCTCAGAGCCATTTGACATATCTCCCCAACTTCTTTCTTGCGAGATTACTAGCGGAGCAAGGTATGCACGAGAGGTTATGTGAATTAGGAAAATAGGTCGCAGGCAACTGTAGAAGTATAGGAGTTGGACAAAAATACGGAAAAATGGAAAAAACAGAAGACACAACACATTCCCCTGCCCTATATGGCGTAGAAAGGCAGTCGGCAATCAGAACAGATTCCACTCACCTCCAGATGGATAAATACAAACACTGTATGGTTTTCAGTTGAATCTTATACCATTTTTCCTGCAAAATAATGATAAGGTAAAGATGATGGACGTGCATATCGAACGCGCACCCTTCTCTCCATAGGACAAAAGCACAATAATGTTGAGACCTGGTGATTGTGGTGGCCAGGAGAGATACAACAATTCATCGTCTCGCTTACAAAACCAGCCCTGTAGGATGCGAGCTGTGGGAATAGGAACCCTGTCATCTTGGAGCACAGAACCACCGTTGAAGAACATACATTGTACCATGCGATGGACCTGATCAGCCAAAATGGTCACAGAACCCTTGGCAGCAATGAGGCATTGCAGGGTAACCATGGGACACCGGGAACACGACGATATGACAGTCCACATCATCAATGAACCCCCACCATGTTTCACTCTTGGCGCCAAGCAGTACGAATCATGGACTTGTGACGGGGTAAACTCTGACAGAAAAGGAACTCATCCGACCAAACGACTTCCTACCACTTGCACACAGTCAAGGCTTTGCGGTTCGTGCACCATGTCTTCCTTTTACGGGCGTTTACAATACCCAGCAGTTCCCAGCTTGTGTTGCTCCCTTCATGTTGGTTTGTTGCTAACAGGCTTCGAGAGTGAGACATTCAGTTTTTCAGTGGCTTTTCAGCTTCCGTCCTCTTACTTTTCCTCACAATCCTCTTTTCTGCCTGTCTGTCACGATTCCTCACCACACATTTTTCTTCCGCGTTGGGACTTAACGGATAATGTTTTGCTGCTTTCTC
Organism: Schistocerca nitens; assembly: GCF_023898315.1. Classification (NCBI taxonomy): domain Eukaryota; kingdom Metazoa; phylum Arthropoda; class Insecta; order Orthoptera; family Acrididae; genus Schistocerca; species Schistocerca nitens. The sequence goes on along the minus strand of NC_064618.1, from coordinate 788,203,881 downwards.
TATATGTCCTATGTATCTTCTGTACGGTGGGTACTGAAACACGAAACACTTCGGCTACTTTGGTTACGGAAGCATCCACCATACGATAACCAACAATTTGTCCATGTTAGAATTCACTTAGTGCGACGTAATGCACTCAGCAGCGCCACATGTAAGTTTGGCTAGCATCTGCATTTATATTATAGCATGCATTTTTCGTGGTGCTTCCATATTTTTGTCCAATCACTGTAGACGAAGTTAAGGAGTTCATGTAGTTGGGAAGCAATACGAAACTGGTGGACGAAACAGTCAGGACATGAAAAGCAGACTACCATTGACAGGGACGGTATTCCTGGTCAAGAGAAGTCTTGTAGTATTAAATATCAGCATCAAACTGAGGAATAAATTTCTGAGAATGTGCATTTGGAGCACAACATTATGTGGTAATCAATGAATCACTGACTGTGGGAAATACGGATAGGAAGAAAATCGAAGCGTTTGAGATGCTTGCACGAGCACGTAGAAATTTAGGTGGACTGGTAAGATAAAGTATGAGGAGGTTTTCCGAAGAAGTGGCGAAGGAGGTAAAATATGGTAAACGCTGACAGGAAGAAGGGACAGGATGACAGGACATCGCCGTGGACACGGAATAAATTCCATGGTACTACACTACTGGCCATTAAAATTGCTACACCACGAAGATGACGTGCTACAGACGCGAAATTTAACCGACAGGAAGAAGATGCTGTGTTTTGCAAATGATCAGCTTTTCAGAGCATTCACACAAGGTTGACGCCGGTGGCGACACCTACAACGTGCTGACATGAGGAAAGTTTCCAACCGATTTCTCATACACAAACAGCAGTTGACCGGCGTTGCCTGGTGAAACGTTGTTGTGATGCCTCTTGTAGGGAGGAGAAATGCGTACCATCACGTTTTCGACTTTCATAAAGGTCGGATTGTAGCCTATCGCGATTGCGGTTTATCGTATCGCGACATTGCTGCTCGCGTTGGTCGAGATCCAATGACTGTTAGCATAATATGGAATCGGAGGGTTCAGGAGGGTAATACGGAACTCCGTGCTGGATCCCAACGGCCTCGTATCACTAGCAGTCGAGATGACAGGCATCTTCTCCGCATGGCTGTAACGGATCGTGGAGCCACGTCTCGATCACTGAGTCAACAGATGGGGATTTTTGCAAGACAACAATCATCTGCACTAACCGTTCGACGACGTTTTCAGCAGCCTGGACTATCAGCTCGGAGACCATGGCTGCGGTTACTCTTTACGCTGCAGCACAGACAGGAGCGCCTGCGTTGGTGTACTCAACGACGAACTTGGGTGCACGAATGGCAAAACGGCACTTTTTCGGATGAACCCAGGTTCTGTTTACAGCATCATGATGGTTGCATCCGTGTTTCGCGACATCGCGGTGAACGCACATTGGAAGCGTGTATTCGTCATCGCCATACTGGCGTATCACCCGGCGTGATGGTATGGGGTGCCATTGGTTACACGTATCGTCATCTCTTATTCGCATTGTCGGCACTTTGAACAGTAGACGTTACATTTCAGATGTGTTACGAGCCGTGGCTGTACCCTTCATTCGATCCCTGCGGAACCCTACATTTCAGCAGGATAATGCACGACCGCATGTTGCAGGTCCTGTACGAACGTTTCTGGATGTTCGACTGCTGCCCTGGCCAGCATATTCTCCAGATCTCTCACCAATTTAAAACATCTGGTCAATGGTGGCCGAGCAACTGGCTCGTCACAATACGCCAGTCATTACTCTTGATGAACTGTGGTATCGTGTTGAAGCTGCATGGGCAGCTGTACCTGTACACGCCATCCAAGCTCTGTTTGACTCAATGCCCAGTCGTATCATTTGCGTTATTACGGCCAGAGGTGGTTGTTCTGGGTACTGATTTCTCAGGATCTATGCACCCAAATTGCGTGAAAATGTAATCACATGTCAGTTCTAGTATAATATATTTGTCCAATGAATACCCGTTTATCATCTGCATTTCTTCTTGGTGTAGCAATTTTAATGGCCAGTATTGTAGATGGGGATGCATAGCGTAAAAACTGCAGGGAAAGACTGAGATTGGAATACATCAAGCAAGTAATTGAGGACGTAGGTTGCTATTGCTACTCTGAGAAGAAAAGGTTGGCGCAGGAGAGGAATTTATAACCGTCCGTATTGACTAATCAGAAGAATGATCAGTAAAAAAGGAGAAAAAAGGTGTTGTGCCTGGAAAGCTCAGTCCCTAAAGCATTACACGTGAACGGCAAGTTTTGGTGTCGAGTCAGGCTGTCCCACAGTTTTAATCTGCCACGAAGTTTCACAACAGCGTACACTCCACTGCGAAGTGAACGAGTCATTCTGAGCATCAGTTGTTTAAAGTAGATGACTCTGGATGAAATGTACTGTGAGAAGTGCATCGAAGCTGATGTTTCACGCAAGTGACAGTGGTGCAAAAATGAAGGAGGTTGTAAAAAAATCAACTCCATATATTACGTTGTTATTGGAGTTAAGACTCATACTCTCGGCCAGCTTGAAATTATGTGTTCATATTTATGGAATGGACAGCAAATGTCTATTCAACGTTATTATTTCAAACCACGTCAAAAAAAGCTGGTTAGAAGACACTGCGGAAGATTTAAAAAACATGAACATCACACAACGGAACATAATAAAAATATCATTTAGCCTTTAGTGCAGTAGCAACGAATCATAGATTCACTGAGAATTTTAAAATGGAGACCGGCAATAAATAATCAGAAGATCGAAGAAAAAACGAAGGGGATTCATGATCTAGAGTGGATAAGACGTCAGGAATCACCGCGCCAAATAACAAGATCAAATGCGATCTTGTGGTGTTGGCAATACGTGGGAAGAAGGAGGAGAAATGAATAGTAAAAAAGTCAGGTATGAACATTTCCCCGGCTAGATACCATACAGTTTACGAGAAAAGCGTTTATAAAGAAATTTGATAAAATGAGACATATCGTATATTCCCAAAAAATTAACAATAAACGCTTAAGTAGCTAGTGTAATCACTAATGAAATACTTGTTGTTCAGAGGTTGAAAATTCCGTTGTAGTTATAAGATTCTTTTATTAACACACGACCGGTTTCGGGCTCTTATACCCCCATCTTCAGGTGTCGTACTGGAAATAGCAAGAGACGGGAGGTAATTTTACACGCAATTTTTATGTGTATTGCTGCTGTGTTAATAAAAGGACCTTAGAACTGTAGCGGTATTTTCAACCTCTGGTATAGTGCGCAGTTGCGGATGTTCCTCAGAAGGATTGTTTGTAGTTGTTCAGTCATTATTATAAATGAAAACGTAGTTTGTTCTTTAGTGTTGTAAGTATGAAGTCCATCTGTCACACAGACGTTATCGCCGTGTCAGCGGGTTTTAGAGTACCCGGCAACCGCGGTATTGTGCGGATTACGCACGACCCTCTCAAAAGAGGTGCACTGAAATTAACAACAGCATGCCTCGACCGTCTCCGGGAACCCGTTGGCTCGCATACGTCGTCCAGCACCGCCGTATATTAACCGGACATAAATGCGGGCCATTAATTCAGAGCTCTCGCAGTGGATGACCCTTTCTTACTGCTGCCGTTCCCAGTGGCTGTAGCGATATGCAGCGCATATTAACTACTCCAGCGGAGCGGCTGTATTTCGCTCGTGTTTCTGCTAATTGAGACCTCGCGACCCGCTCCAGCCTCGCTGTCTGGAGGCCCCGCTTCGACCCCGGCGACTGCAGCGCCGCGACGCCCGCCTTTCCATTAGCGGCAGGCGTCGGCCGGGGCGTCGCTTTGTATTCATTAACCCTCTTCTCTGGCCTCGTGCGCGGCTGCCCTCGGGCACAGGCGATGCTCGTTTTTTCCATCGTGTTGGCCGGCGTGGTGTGGCGCGTTTCACAGTTTATAATTACGGTTCCCCGCGCGTGCTCCGTGATTCATGGCCCTGCCTACCTGCTGGACGGAACTTCCCGGCAGCCACGCTCGATGCGTCCCGGCCGACGGCAAACAGTCCCAGTTCTAAGGCTTCAGGTTCAAATTGTAATGAAACGTCCACAGATCTATTTCTTGTTTTTTACATTATATTGTGCTAAATTTTTCATACTTGGCCTGCGATCTGTATTTCTCGAACTTCCATGCCTGTCACGAGAAGGGTTGGTTCAAAAATGGCTCTGAGCACTATGAGACTTAACATCTGAGGTCACCAGTTTCCTAGACTTAGAACTACTTAAACGTAACTAATCTAAGAACATCACACACATCCACGAGACTAAGAGGACCTTAGAGACGGGTTCCCGGGTAGATCCCGTGTTTCTTGACTTCTGGAAGGTGTTCGATACAGTTCCCCACAATCGTTTAATGAACAAAAAAAGAGCATATGGTCTATCAGACCAATTGTGTGACTGGATTGAGGTGTTCCTAGACAACAGAACGCAGCATGTTATTCTCAATGGAGAGAAGTCTTCCGAAGTAAGAGTGATTTAAGGTGTATGAAGGCTTTCACGGCCGGATGACATATCTTCTGGTGAACCTTCCGGGATGTAAGGTCGTGGTCCATGAAACTCTTCAGCTCCTAACGTTTCGTCTAGAGCTGCGCTGGACATCTTCAGAGGGGTGTTTCTCCTCCGGTGAGTCTTGCCGACTGACGGGTCGGACGTCTGAGAGCGACTTATATATCGTAGAAAGTGGGCGTGACCAGAGTTACACGTGATATGCAAAGATAATCTTTGTCAGAGATAAAACGTAACTATCGATCGTAATCTCGTCACAGATAACTTAGTGATATTTGGACAGTAGCACTACAGAATTGCTAGACAATTTTATCCGTGACGAGATTACGATCGATAGTTAAGTTTTATCTCTGACAAAGATTATCTCTGCATATCACGTGTAACTCTGGTCACGCCCACTTTCTACGATATATAAGTCGCTCTCAGACGTCCGACCCGTCAGTCGGCAAGACTCACCGGAGGAGAAACACCCCTCTGAAGATGTCCAGCGCAGCTCTGGACGAAATGTTAGGAGCTGAAGAGTTTCATGGACCACGACCTTACATCCCGGAAGATTCACCAGAAGATTTCAGGTGTGCCCCAGGGGAGTGTCGTGGGACCGTTGCTGTTCACAGTATACATAAATGACCTTGTGGATAACGTCGCAAGGTCACTGAGTCCTTTTGGGGACGATGCAGTGGTGTATTGAGAGGTTGTAACAACGGAAAATTGTACTGAAATGCAGGAGGATCTCCAACGAATTGAGCCATGGTGCAGGGAATGGCAATTGAATCTCAATGTAGCCTAGTGTAGTGTGCTGCGAATACATAAAAAGAAAGATCCTCTATCATTTAGCTAGAATACAGCAGGTCAGCAACTGAACTGGAAGCAGTTAATTCCATAAATTATCTGGGGGTAGGCATTAGGAATGATTGAAAAAGGAATGATCATATAAAGTTGATCGTCGGTAAAGCAGATGCCAGACTGAGATTCATTGGAAGAATCCTATGGAAATGTAATCCGAAAACAAAGGAAGTAGGTTACAGTACACTTGTTCGCCCACTGCTTGAATAATGCTCACCACTGTGGGATCCGTACCAGATAGGGTTGATAGAAGAGATAGAGAAGATCCAACGCAGAGCAGCGCGCTTCGTTACAAGATCATTTAGTAATCGCGAAAGCGTTACGGAGATGATAGATAAACTCCAGTGGAAGACTCTGCAGGAGAGACGCTCAGTAGCTCGGTACGGGCTTTTGTTGAAGTTTCGAAAACATACCTTCACGGAGGAGTCAAGCGGTATATTGCTCCCTCCTACGTATATCTCGCGAAGAGACCATGAGGATAAAATCAGGGAGATTAGAGCCCTCCCAGAGGCATACCGACAATCTTTCTAACCACGAACAATACGAGACTGGAATAGAAGGGAGAACCGATAGAAGTACTCAAGGTACCCTCCGCCACACAGCGTCAGGTGGCTTGCGGAGTATGGATGTAGATGTAGCTGTAGATCCGTGCCCGAGGCAGGATTCGAACCTACGATCGTAGCAGCAGCGCGATTCGTGATTGAAGTGCCTAGAACCACTCGACCACAACGGCAGGCCGAGAAGGGTTGCCCACTTGAATGCTACGACTCCAGGTAAACTAAGTAACTCCAAGCACAGTGAGTAACGTTCATATTCAGTCTCCATGGATCTTTTACTTTGTAGCATCACAGCATAATTCTTAACAAAACAAAGACAAAAAATAATGAATTATTACATTGAAGTAGACGTACAGTATATAATAGTTGCTTTAGACAGCTTACAACAATTGTCAAACAATACAGCTTAAATGAAACATTGTTCGATTTTCACTTTAGTTTAACATTCTGACATTTGGCAGTGTGGTACTTGTTTTTGTCGCTCACGCCAAGTTATATACAAATGAAATGACAGTTTCAGATACTTCACTGGTCTCATACGGAGATGATTTTATGTACGTGTACTGAAGCGGTGAGTGAAAATTTGTACCAAGGTATGGAATCGAACCCGGATCTTCTGATTAGTAGGCACGTGTTTGAGCCACGTTTTTTTTTTTTTTTAATTTTGTCCATAGTGAGAAAGCCTGTTCGTTACAAACAAGCTGTTGCAATTTAAACAGACATGTCAGGATAAGAGCTCTAAAGGAACATAATAACTTTTATCTTTACTAACGATATTTTAAAAAATATCTGACAGCCCTGAAGTGGCAGTCCCCCCTCCCTTTTGTTAATCCACCCTGGGAAGTGGCAAAGGGATTTAAAAAAGAAGGAAAACTGCCACCGCCACTTTTGCCTTAAAAAAATACCATTTCAGACGTTGGCCCTTATCTAATCCTTCTCCCACTACGAGTTACCTAGAGCTATAAGGGGACGAGAAATGACACAAGGGAGGGAAATCACAGGGGAGCCGTGAAAATTAAATGTAAGTAGTTTTCTTATGACCGAGTTGAGTAGCAAGTCCTGCATCAGCCAGTAGGTCCAACGTGTCTTCTCTTTGAGTGGGTGTATATCCCAGTATCGGTTCTGTTCGATTCAGGTAGCTTCAGATCAGTTTTCAGCTTCTCATGGTTGAACGTCACAGCTGCCAGGCGGATCATTGAAGGTGCTCTCTAAGAAATTGGAGAAGTATTACTTATAGTGTGGGTTGCGCGTTAGGACGCAGTATCGTTCGTTGAGATAATTCCATTATCCTAGCACCGACTTATTGCCAGAATTAAAAAGATAACGGATCGTGTGGCCACAGATCCAATTAACAGAGTGATTTTTGACGGTGGGGTAAAAAGCCCCCTCTGGGAATTTGTCAAACGCCCCCTCTGGGAGCGGGCGTTTGACAAATAAGAAACGCCAAAATACACCCGGCAAGCTTCAGACATCAGGCGATGAACCATAGTGGAACCTTTTGTCGTCTGTGTCGTCCACTCCACAATGGGTGCAGAGGGGCAAATCGGCTAGACGGATGCGATACAGTCGATGTCGGTTAACTTGTTTGCCATTCACTGTGATATACTACTCTGATTGGTTGTCTGATTCAAGAAAGCAAGGGTAGACAGACTGCTTTCTGTTACGTGTCGCCACGTATACTGAGGATACTTAATTTTTATGGACTTGGGCGGGCGGGCGGCACTGTTGGAACACTTCATAAACTGTTTTCGTCTGGTACAAACAAGACTGATGGACAAAACTGATGTCCAGGAAAAATCGTTGTATATGATAAAAGGGGGATGGAATGGTCGGTACTAAAACTCGGGCAGACAAAGAGACCAGCGCAAAGTGTTGGAATAGGAGTCCAGAGAGGCTCTGCGGGCAATGATGCCAGAGTTTTAGTTGGGAGCTGACATACAGCGTAACTGTGGCTGGCATGTCTCAAGGTTCCATGGCAGCGCAGTGGAATTATATTGCACTTTGAATAACATCCCTGAGCTGACGAAAGAGCACAATGCCATCAACAGATGTCGGGACAGGAGAATTGGGACCGGTAGTATCTGAGCCACGTGTGGTATCCGGGACGCATGACAGATGATCACAGAATGCATGTGCTGGATAATGTCGAGAGCTCGTAGCTGGTGATCCGCAAGGCTTGCTCTGACTGTCTGCAGCAAAAATCTACCTGGGCGACGGAAATCGGCTTTGGATTCAATCTCAAGACATCGAACTTTGGGGGCGACGCTAAGGGGGATGACGTTTCTCTCCAGTAGACCCTAAAACAATGGGCAAAGCCTTGGATTTCGACACATCGAGAGAGCTGCCCGATGCTTCGCCGTAAGTCGCCACCCATGGCAGCGCTGTCCACTGCGCAGATAAAGGACTAGGTCGTCTACATAGACCATGCAACGGAATTCCAAACGCAGGGATTCCAAAGCGAAAGCATATAAAATCTTGGAAAGATAGTACTACGACCAGGGTGTGCGTGAGACGACCGTCATACATAATTCTGGAATTGCGCCGCTCAAAAGGCGCAAAACTCTTGTGACAGTGCCGGCAGGGAAACCCATATGTTGAAGAACTGTCGGCAAATAGGAGTGGTCAACACAGTCGAAGGCCTAGCTAAAGTCTACCGATACCAAGCCACCTGGAGATATTGGTGACGAGCAAATGCTATCATGTCTTCGTGGTGGCAAAGTGCAGTACTGATACCGTTGTCGACTCCTAGGGGAGTCTGATCTCAGGATGTGATATAATGTGCAATCTTATTGAATCGTGATGCCAGAAGTCGTGTAAATATTTTCATATCGCTGTTGAGCAACGTGATTGGTCGGTAATCATCGGCCCTCGATCGCCAGGGCAGTTTGTGACATCGAGAATGGCGTTAGGGACCACTGCCATCAGGGACATCAGCTCTTTTGCGATGGTTGTCCAAGTTTTGAGTGACTCAATCACTCTTGTCATCAACGGTGCTTTTATAGTTTTCATGTGTTGCAGAAGGGCATTTAATACGACAGACTGCGTCCAGCGCGGTAGTAAACACCGCTGTTTCAAAAAATGGTTCAAATGGCTCTGAGCACTATGGGACTTAACATCTGACGTCATCAGTCCCCTCGAACTTAGAACTACTTAAACCTAACTAACCTGAGGACATCACACACATCCATGCCCGAGGCAGCATTCCAACCTGTGACCGTAGCGGTCGCGCGGTTCCAGACTGAAGCGCCTAGAACCGGTCGGCCGCACCGGCCGGCTACAGCGCTGTTTCACCCGATAATGGGTGGGCTGCAGGTCCGGCCGTATCGTCATATTATTTGCTGTTTTTCAATGCAGCACTTCAGATTTCTTTTGCAAAAACTTATTCATCTTAAGGTTTTGCAAATTTGTTCATTTTGTTAAAGAAAATTTTGTGGTTGTACATTGTTATATAAACAGGTTGTGTGAAAAGAAAGTTATATTGGTGGGTCCTCCCTTCCACATTTTCCTTACTTCCAGTAAGTACCACGTATCCTTGGTAGCAGAGCGTGGTTTTCGACCCGTTAGCAGGGGGTTGTCACGAGTTTCATTTCATGCAATCTGCTTCAGTTTAAACTTTGTACTTTATTCTTTTGGGACATTATCTAATTATTCTCTTTTGTCCACAGCCGCATCGTGGATCCACGTCAGTGTCCCGGAATTTCGTACCTAAAATGTCTTTACATGACAGACATGGTGGATGGCAAGAGATTTCCTTGATTTCAAGGTCTCTAGCTCCAGAAAGTTCAAGTGAGCAATTCTCCGGACACGGACAGGTCCATAATAGATGGGATAGTATTTGTGGCACAGCTGTTTTTGCTTTTTAGATAGACGGAAACTTCTAACGAGCACTTTATGGCCAATTCGGTACTCTCTCTCGCGTGCTTTTCTATCCCAACTCTCTTTCCGTTTCTCTCCTGCCTCACACAATCTCCCGAGTGCAAGGTCAACCACTCGTTGGTGTTGTTCTCGAGTTCGCAGGGAGAAATTTACAGCTTCACAGATGAGATCTGTGGCTTGCCTGTTCTTGAGAACTGTTGCTGGTGCTATTTTGGTCACGTAGGAAAATATCCCAGATGGTGTGTCGTTTCGCGCAGTAGATGCGGCAGAGTTTCCCTAGACTTTTCATCACTCTCTCCGTTGGCGACGATTGTGGATGTCGTATGGAATCGAATATGGGTTTCATTCTGTGTTTCCGCAACATCTCTTTCCACTTCTCTGACCAGAACTGAGCTCCATTGTCAGAGATTTTCATGTCGACATGGCCGACTTGCGTGAGGAAACCCTTGCAGAATGCTCTACATACTGACTGCGTAGTTGCTTTCTTGAGCGTGAGGGTTAGAGTGACAAACTTCAATGTCAGCTCTGCTACCACAAGGATGTGGCAGTATCCTCTATTTGTTCGCACGAGTGGGCCCATTAAATCTGTTGCTGCAAGGTGCTTCAACTTTAATGGGATGACTGGATATAGAGGAGCTTGCGTTGCCACAGTGACATGCTTTGACTTCTGACACGCTTTGCAGATAGCCAAAACCCTCCGGATTCTTCTGTCCATATTCTTGAAATGACAAAGTGTGCGTAATTTTATGTAGCACCTCCTGGATCCATAATGTGCGTAACTCAGATGCGTGTGCCAGATGATCTTGTTCACGAGTTCATCTGGAATGCAAACGCGCCAGGGTCTCCTTCTCCCTCACTTCGAAAGAACAGAATGCCTTTTCGTACCAAGTAAAACTGCCTCAGTTGTGATTCCCTCTTGTTTTTCACCCTCTGTTTTAGAGCAAATAAATCTGGATCCTTATCCTGCTCCTTGCTTGTGTCCTTGAGGCTTGAGGTTACATAATTCTCAAATGCAACCTTCTTCATATAGAACAAGCTGTCGTGTTCGTGTTCGTCTACCAGTGGTTTGGCCTCACTTGTTTCTAGCCTCACAGGTGAACGTGACAGCGCATCCGCAACGATGTTCTCCTTCCCTGGTATGTGTGTTATCGAAAAGTCATACTCCTGGAGCAAGACTGCCCATCTCGTTAGATGTTTGTTTCGGATTTTCACTCTGAGTATCAATTCCAAGGCTTTGTGGTTGGTGTATTGTTTTTCTCCCATAAAAGAAAAATCGTAATTTCTCTAAACCTAAAACAACCGCCAAAGCTTCTAACTCAGTCACTGAATAATTTCTTTCACATTTTCTGACCACTCAGCTTCCAAAAGCAATGGTTTTGTGCACCATGTTTCCCCCTTGCTGATATCGCTGGAAAATCACTACGGCAATTCCAGAGTAAGAGCTGTCCTACGCCATGCAAAAGTCCTCCTCCAGTTTGGGGTGCGAAAGAATTGGCGCATTAATCAGCTCGGTTTTGAGGCCTTGGAATTCATCTTCCGCCGCGTCGTCCCATTCCCGTGGCGTCTTTTTTCCTGTGAGCTGGAATAGCCACGGTATCGCTAATTTCTTCATATGGACGAATCGTTTATAGAAATTTGCGATGCCAAGGAAACCGCGTAGTTGTTTCTTGGTTGTTGGCGCGGCAAATTTCGTAATTGCCTCGTTTTTGTCAGGGTCTGGTGTGATTCCTTCTGCTGTAATGATATGTCCGATGAATTTTACTTGTGGGGTTCCTACGCATGACTTCGTGATCTTGGCGGTTACGCCGCATTATTTGGGGGTCTATAGGATTTCTCTGAGTTTCGCATTCTCTCCTCTCCACGTCGGTTCCGCTATCAAGAGCTCGTCCACGGTAGGTGGTGATACTTTGCTTAATGGAATCCTTTAAGATGCTATCGAGTCCTCTGATGAAGGCAGATAAAGACACGTTTAGCCCGAATGGTAGACGTTTAAATCGATAGCATTTCCCGAATGCAAGGAACGCCGTGTATTTCCTGCAGTGTGGGTGGAGCATAATTTGCCAGAAACTGGACCGCAAGACAAGAGATGAAAAAACCGTAACACATGGCAATTTTGCAGGAGTTCTTCCAGCTTTTCCGGTCGATCTATCACTGGCTCAATGATTTTGTTCATTTGGTGCGAATCCAGCATCAAACGGATGGAGCCGTCACCCTTCTCTACCACCGTGAGTGAGTTGTTGTACGTGGAGCTTGTTGGTTCAATGAGGTCGTCGTCAAGCAGCCTCTTGATCTCGAGAAAAACCTTCGGTCTATACGCCTGTGGAATTTGGTAGGGAGGCACAAAGAATTCAATGTGTTCCCACACCCGAAACGCATAGATGAAATTTCGAACTGCTCCGGTTTTCGGTAGAAAAACATCCACGTGTTCCTTTAATATCTGTTCTAGCTCTTCTTTTTCCTGTGTCGGGATGTTTACTAAGTTCCCTAGCATGTGGTCAATAGCATCGCGCACCTCTCGTCGAATTTCCTCAATTTCTTGAGTGATGCTACGATTGATTTTTCCACCCCTCTTTTTTCGGTGTAGTTTAGATTGAGGCATTCGGCAGGGATTTGCGCACGTATTGCGTGGTCGGCAAAGGAAATCTTCATGGAGCCGTCTTTATGTAAAGTCAATTCTCCCCACCCTACATCCAATACGGCCTGTTGTTGATTTAGAAAATCCGTGCCAAATATTATCTCAATTGCCAAAGAAGGGACAACCAGAAAGTTCGTTTCTAAGGTTTGCCCTTTGCAGCTGAACGTCAGCCTAGTTTGTAACTGCACTTCTGTATGCTTCCCTCTCAAAGCGCCGGTGATTTTAGTTTTCTTCAGCGTGAGTGCCGGCCAAGAACGATTCGCAGTGCATTTATTATATGCCGAATCCGATACTGCCGTCACTTGGCTTCCACTGTCTACAATCCCGTTTAGATTGACCTTGGCGACTGTGATGTGAATGATGGGGTGTAAATCCGGTTGTGTCATGATCTCCTTCTCTTCCCGTAGCAGTTCTCTAGTATCTTCGTACTCTAACAGGTTAATATCGCTAGTTCCGATAGTTTCTGAGCTATTGTTTTGAGCTGAGTCAGCAGCGGCTGTGTATCAATTCCTGTTTGAATTTTTTCTGCGTAGCTGGCCGTGGTGGCCGAGCGGTTCTAGGCGCTTCAGTCCATAACCGCACGACTGCTACGGTCGCTGGTTCGAATCCTGCCATGAGCATGGGTGTGTATGATGCCCTTAGGTTAGTTAGGTTTAAGTAGTACTAAGTTCTAGGGGACTGATGACCTCAGATGTTAAGTCCCATAGTACTCAGAGCCATTTGAACCATTTTTTCTGCGTGACACCTGCGATGAGTTAGGTGGCCTCAGTTCCACAAATTCACTACGTTGGTCATTCCATTGACCTTGACCATTGTATGCCCTGCTATTGCTTTGCAGTTGGTGCCTATAATCCTGTTGGCCTGGTTCGAGTTCTATTGCTCTCTCCAGTTTCCATTTCATCGGTAGTTATTGTTGTTATGATTACAATTTCCTCGTCTTCTTCTACACTCCTGGAAATGGAAAAAAGAACACATTGACACCGCTGTGTCAGATCCACCATACTTGCTCCGGACACTGCTAGAGGGCTGTACAAGCAATGATCACACGCATGGCACAGCGGACACACCAGGAACCGCGGTGTTGGCCGTCGAATGGCGCTAGCTGCGCAGCATTTGTGCACCGCCGCCGTCAGTGTCAGCCAGTTTGCCGTGGCATACGGAGCTCCATCGCAGTCTTTAACACTGGTAGCATGCCGCGACAGCGTGGACGTGAACCGCATGTGCAGTTGACGGACTTTGAGCGAGGGCGTATAGTGGGCATGCGGGAGGCCGGGTGGACGTACCGCCGAATTGCTCAACACGTGGGGCGTGAGGTCTCCACAGTACATCGATGTTGTCGCCAGTGGTCGGCGGAAGGTGCACGTGCCCGTCGACCTGGGACCGGACCGCAGCGACGCACGGATGCACGCCAAGACCGTAGGATCCTACGCAGTGCCGTAGGGGAACGCACCGCCACTTCCCAGCAAATTAGGGACACTGTTGCTCCTGGGGTATCGGCGAGGACCATTCGCAACCGTCTCCATGAAGCTGGGCTACGGTCCCGCACACCGTTAGGCCGTCTTCCGCTCACGCCCCAACATCGTGCAGCCCGCCTCCAGTGGTGTCGCGACAGGCGTGAATGGAGGGACGAATGGAGATGTGTCGTCTTCAGCGATGAGAGTCGCTTCTGCCTTGGTGCCAATGATGGTCGTATGCGTGTTTGGCGCCGTGCAGGTGAGCGCCACAATCAGGACTGCATACGACCGAGGCACACAGGACCAACACCCGGCATCATGGTGTGGGGAGCGATCTCCTACACTGGCCGTACACCACTGGTGATCGTCGAGGGGACACTGAATAGTGCACAGTACATCCAAACCGTCATCGAACCCATCGTTCTACCATTACTAGACCGGCAAGGGAACTTGTTGTTGCAACAGGACAATGCACGTCCGCATGTATCCCGTGCCACCCAACGTGCTCTAGAAGGTGTAAGTCAACTACCCTGGCCAGCAAGATCTCCGGATCTGTCCCCCATTGAGCATGTTTGGGACTGGATGAAGCGTCGTCTCACGCGGTCTGCACGTCCAGCACGAACGCTGGTCCAACTGAGGCGCCAGGTGGAAATGGCATGGCAAGCCGTTCCACAGGACTACATCCAGCATCTCTATGATCGTCTCCATGGGAGAATAGCAGCCTGCATTGCTGCGAAAGGTGGATATACACTGTACTAGTGCCGACATTGTGCATGCTCTGTTGCCTGTGTCTATGTGCCTGTGGTTCTGTCAGTGTGATCATGTGATGTATCTGACCCCAGGAATGTGTCAACAAAGTTTCCCCTTCCTGGGACAATGAATTCACGGTGTTCTTATTTCAATTTCCAGGATTGTATTTTCCCTTGATGGCTGGTTATTCCTACTGAAGTTTTAATTTTGGTTTCGATTCGATCGACGTTTTCCCCGATTTCCTCTTTGGCGAATCTGGCCAGTTACGGTCATTATTTCTACTTCTTCTCCGCGAGTTGTGAATTTCATTCACGTAATTGAGTTCGCCCAGCGCACTCTTGAAAGCTTCGAGTGAATCACTGCATCTACCGATGAGCATTTTCTGGTAACGTAAAGGTAATTTAACGTAGCAGTGCCTTATAATTTCAATGGGACTGTACGGTTGATCCAAGAATCGGACTCCGGAATCCTGGCGCTTCTAAGTCCTTTCCCAACATTATCTCCTGTTTTATCCTTTCCTACGTGTCTTGCGACCAGTAGGTGTTAAGAAATGCGTCCTTAATTTCTTGGTAGGAGCGACAACTCTCCGCAACTCCGCACAAACGTTCTGCAATCGACCCTTCTAAGAAACCACAGATAAACGGGAGCTTGTACTTCAGTGGCTAAGGTTCTGGTAGCACGTGATCGTGCTTGCCATCCAGGTCTTTGGATGTGATGCGTTGTTTGCCTCTTTGTAGACTTTAAAATTCTGGATGGTCAAGAAAAGTTTGTGGTCGAAAGGTTCGACGTCTCCGCCGTACGAATTTCCCCTCTCGTCTGCAGCGCATAATTCCATGTATCCGTGCCCAAACGATCCTCGTCCACTGTTGTGGTATCCCCCCGTGTTGTCAGTTTCACGCAATAACACTTCTGACCTCCGAAGACGTGTACAATTGTTTTCCGGCGCGGTCTCTGACATGCTGCGTGTTACCGACGGAGCGCGTTCTATTACGCATTTCGCCGCGGCAGGAGCATATTCCTGCTGCATTAGCCCATGTGTTTGTTCTCATATAGGGGTTCGGAGAGTTGCAAAACATTTTCTTCACTTCTGTGCCGCTCTTGATGGCGCTCTACCGTCCGAGACTGTGTTTGCAATTGCGCGACCCGCTCATGTACCTGCCGACAGTCCTTAGCCAACTCGTTTTGTTGCGCGACGACTCGGGTCTGCTGATCTTTGACTTAAGAGATTTCAGCCTGTTTGATTTCTATCTGTTCGATTCGCTTCGCAGCCTCATTCATTTGTTCCTGCGTTTCTTGAACTATTTTTTTGCCTTGCCTTTGGAGAGTTGCAAGTGCCTTTTTTGTCATAGACATCTCAGTTCTTGCCAGTTTAACTTGTTCTTTGGCCTCTGATGCGTCCTTTCGTGCTACTTGCGCTACAAATCGCGCTGTTTTGGCATCACGCTTCGCCCGGTCCGCGACCGCACGCGTTTCTGTTGCCGTTTTCTCCACACTCTCTAGTTCTTCTTGGATTGCTACGATCGCTTTCTTGACTCCATCTATACCGTCTGTGACCGTTCTTATGACTAATTTGTGTCTCGTCTCCTCTTCCTCCCGTCTCTTTTTCTCTGCCTCTCATCTCCTCCTTTCTGCCTACTGCATGAACTACATGAGAGCCTCAAGTTGAGATCCACCGCTAACACCCCCAGGACTAGACGAACGAGATCCCATCATACTATGATGTTTCGTTCTTAATTCTGGTGTGCCAGTTTCACTGCTGGTGCGTCTCGTACCAGAGCGCCTTCATTTTGTTCTGCTGCGGTCTCCCGTTCACTTTCGTCACCTGACTGAGACATGTCGTCATACTCTGCAGGTTCTACGCTCAACATTTCTGCCCGGTCTGCAACTGCATTTACCTGAGAATCCTGTATAATATCTGCCTGGTCACCGCTAGTAATCTGACGTGAATCCATTGTTAACAAAACACAATTACTTCCATTACTCTGCAGAAAACGTGCCTTGCTTCCTGTAAGCATGCACTCCTATTCTGGCCCATACGAATTTAAACACTACACATTCGTATGACACACAGAGTCTGCTCTAAATTACGCTCCCACGAGGTACCGATTCCTAGTTCCTGTCAACGAATTCAAATAACAGCACGCTTGTCTACGCTAACAAACGAAAATCTCAATTTATCCCGACAAATCAGCACAACGCCGTTCGCCGTCAGAAACACACAATCAAGTGACACAGAAGTCACAACTACAACATGAAAATACCCATATACAATAATTAAATATTACTTCTATGTCTAGGCGCCAGCAACGCGACTCTATTCTACCCACTGTACCACATTAAACATGGGAAACAGAAACTTCACTAGGCAACACTACGAGGTGCATTCAAGTTCTAAGGCCTCCGATTTTTTTTTCTAATTAACTACTCACCCGAAATCGATGAAACTAGCGTTACTTCTCGACGTAATCGCCCTGCAGACGTACACATTTTTCACAACGCTGACGTCATGATTCCATGGCAGCGGCGAAGGCTTCTTTAGGAGTCTGTTTTGACCACTGGAAAATCGCTGAGGCAATAGCAGCATGGCTGATGAATGTGCGGCCACGGAGAGTGTCTTTCATTGTTGGAAAAAGCCAAAAGTCACTAGGAGCCAGGTCAGGTGAGTAGGGAGCATGAGGAATCACTTCAAAGTTGTTATCACGAAGAAACTGTTGCGTAACGTTAGCTCGATGTGCGGGTGCGTTATCTTGGTGAAACAGCACACGCGCAGCCCTTCCCGGACGTTTTTGTTGCAGTGCAGGAAGGAATTTGTTCTTCAAAACATTTTCGTAGGATGCACCTGTTACCGTAGTGCCCTTTGGAACGCAATGGGTAAGGATTACGCCCTCGCTGTCCCAGAACATGTACACCATCATTTTTTCAGCACTGGCGGTTACACGAAATTATTTTGGTGGCGGTGAATCTGTGTGCTTCCATTGAGCTGAGTGGAGCTTTGTTTCTGGATTGAAAAATGCCATCCACGTCTCATCCATTGTCACAACCTACGAAAAGAGTGTCCCATTCGTGCTGTCGTTTTGCGTCAACATTGCTTGGCAACATGCCACACGGGCAGCCGTGTGGTCGTCCGTCAGCATTCGTGGCACCCACCTGGATGACACTTTTCGCATTTTCAGGTCGTCATGCAGGATTGTGTGCACAGAACCCACAGTAATGCCAACTCTGGAGGCGATCTGTTCAACAGTCATTCGGCAATCCCCCAAAACAATTCTCTCCACTTTCTCGATCATGTCGTCAGACCAGCTTGTGCGAGCCCGAGGTTGTTTCGGTTTGTTGTCACACAATGTTCTGCCTACATTAAACTGTCGCACCCACGAACGCACTTTCGACACATCCATTACTCCATCACCACATGTCTCTTTCAACTGTCGACGAATTTCAATTGGTTTCTCACCACGCAAATTCAGAAAACGAATGATTGCACGCTGTTCAAGTAAGGAAAACGTCGCCATTTTAAGTATTTAAAACAGTTCTCATTCTCTCCGCTGGCGGTAAAATTCCATCTGCCGTACGGTGCTGTCATCTCTGGGACGTATTGACAATGAACGCGGCCCCATTTTAAAACAATGCGCATGTTTCTATATCTTTCCAGTCCAGAGAAAAAAAATTGGAGGCCTTAGAACTTGAATGCGTCTCGAATATACTATCTGACGGTCACAGAAGGTACCATCAATTCGAAATTCTGTGCAAGGGACGTCAAAATGAATGACTGCGCTAGGCAACGCGATCTGACGGTCACAAAAGGTGTCATCAATCCGAGATCCTAGGCAGGGTCGCCACAATGTAAGGTAACTTCTTTGAACTATTTCATTGATTGAGATGTTGGCAAAATTTAGTGTACTAACAACATTTATTTTTCCAACCAAGACATAAATTATACTAAACAAGTTATACATTGTTTTCCCTAAACAACTGACAGATGATTAAACACTCCACTGGGTGGCGCCTGGGTGGCAAAAACAGTTTAACTAGGTGATCAGTGAGTCACGTATTCTGGCCCTAAAAATATAGACAACGCAAGCTGAATTCATCTCACGCTGAGCAGAAAAAAAAAAAAATGGTTCAAATGGCTCTGAGCACTATGCGACTTAACAGCTGAGGCCATCAGTCCCCTAGAACTTAGAACTACTTAAACCTAACTAACCTAAGGACATCACACACATCCATGCCCGAGGCAGGATTCGAACCTGCGACCGTAGCGGTCGCGCGGTTCCAGACTGAAGCGCCTAGAACCGCTCGGCCACTCCGGCGCGGCACGCTGAGCAGAATTTGATTGATCAAATATACTGAGGTTTCTCTACATAGGTACAGCTGAGAGCAAGTGGTGACTGAGATCAGTATGCGCTGACAATTTCGGAGCGGCAATACATTACCCTGTTTTTCTTTCTTTCTTTTTCTTTAATTCTTTATTCAGAAACTACAAGATACATGTTTAACCCACCACCTAAATACATTAGTGGGTCCTAATTTATATTTATGTTACAAATACTACGGCTTATTTTGTTACTACAGGAGTGTTTGTGCTAGGTCTATTTCCACTATGGGCATTACTAAGTTCTACTGTTATACTACATTTTCTATTATTGCTATGTTGCTTAGGGTTACTTCACTACAGGTGTTTTTCTTTATATGCTACTTTGTCTATACGTAACTAATCTATACTACCTGCCGCTTACAGGTGTGCCAGCATGTTATAAACCTACTCTATCGGCCGTGCCCACCGAGCTATTCCCGGTGGGCATGCCCCTGGCACCGGGCGGCCCAAAATGTTGGAATCGCTGCAGTTCTATCCTAGTGGGCCTATCCTCTCCTATCCTACATCTAACCTAATTCTAATTCCTATTGTCATTTACCGTCTAGTAAACTCATCAACAGATCAATACCCATTGCAAAACGACTTGGAAACGATATCTGAATGGTGCGAAAAGTGGCGATTGTCTCTCAGTAAGGAAAGTTATGAGACTATACATATGAGCACAAGAAAAAAATTTAATAAAAATTTTTGGAACGGTAATCAAAAATTTTTTAATTTTTTCTTTTTAAAATTCAGACTTGATCACACCACGTATGTTACAACAACATAGGTGACCGGTTTCGGTCATATCGCATGACCTTAATCAGACCCATGGCATCCTTCGAAGATGGTAGATGGAGCACTCTGGAGTTGACATCACAGAAGCTGAGAAGAGTGCTCCACCTACCGTCTCCGAAGGATGCCATGGGTCTGATGATGGTCATGTGATATGGCCGAAACCGGTCACCTACGTTCTGGTAACATACGTGGTGTGATCAAGACTGGATTTTAAAAAGAAAAATTTTACAAGAAAAAATCCTTTATATTTAGATTTCACGATAAATAGCCCAAATGTAAAGGCTGCCAATTCGGTTAAATACTTAGGAACAGCAATTGCGAACAACTGTCCGCCTCCGTAGCGTAGCGGTAGCGTTGCCGCCTATTACGAAGGGGGCCCGGGCTCGATTCCCGGCAGGGGACTGGGTGTTCTGTGTCCTTCATCATCATCTTCATCATCATTGACTCCCAAGTCGCCGATGTGGCGTCACATAAAAAGGACTTGCAATACGGCGTCCGAACTACCCCGAATGGGGCCTCTCGGCCAACACTGCCATACGATCATTTCCATTTAGTTGGAATGATCACGTAGATAACGTTGTGGAGAAGGAAAACCAAAGACTACGTTTTATTGGCAGCCACTTAGAAGATGCAACAGGTCTATTCAAGAGACTGCCTTCACTACCACTTTCCGTCCTCTGCTAGATTCCTATTGTGCTGTATATGGTCCCTACCAGATAAGATTGACATTGAAAAAGTTAAAAGAAAGGCAGCTTTTTTGTGTTAGCGCGAGGTAAGTTAGGGAGCGTCACAGCTATGATAAGTGAGTTGGGATAGCAATCATTAAAACAGACATTTTTCGTTGCGATGAGATCTTTTCACGAAATTTCAATCACCAACTGTCTCCTTTGAATGTGAAAATAATTTACTGTCGACAACCTACACAGGGACAAATAATCATCATAATAAAAGTAGGCGAAATCAGAGCTCGTACAGAAAGATTTAAGCATTAATTTTCCCACACGCTGTTAGAGAATGGAGCGGTAGAGAAATACTCTGAAGGTGTTCAAAGAACCCTCTGCCAGGCACTTACGTGTGAACTGCAGAGTAGGCATGTAGATACAGCTGACGTGACCGAGGTTTGCGTGTCAGGATCCCATTGTGATCGCTGTGAGACCGTCCCTCACCTCCCGGTGTTGTATGTGATGGTGCTCTCTGTACTTTGATACTGTAACGCGTATATTGCTCCGAGCACTCGCTCGATTTGAAAATGTGTCCCTCTTTGTTCATCATGGACAGGCTGTGTTCGTAAAGCATGTCTTCAACTGTTCGTCCTCTTGCGTCTGTTGTGTATGCGTGCCATAGCGCCGAAGGGGCATTATTACAATTCTTTTGTTTGTCGCGGGGTTTCATGCAGTCTGTCGGATCATGTCTGTGTATGGCTCTGTGTCAAGTCATTATTAGGGGTAGACACACTTGTGCCTATTACTTACAACCTCTATTATAACGGCTTTTTCTGTAGATAGCTGTGCGATGAGTGTGACTATACGAGGTGCGGCTAGAAAAAAACCGGACTGATGCTGGAAAAAACATTTATTTACAATTATTTACAATTTCATGTTATCTCCTTCAATGTACTCTCCTCCTCGGTCTCTACACCGCCCCATACGAATTTTCCACTGTTCATAGCAATGCTGCAGATCATTTTCGGTAAGTCCATACATTACTTCCGTCGCTTTTTCTTTTACTGCTTCAACAGTCTCAAATCTAGTTCCTTTCAAAGCTGACTTGACTTTAGGGAAAAGAAAAAAGTCACAGGGGGCCAAATCAGGTGAGTAGGGTGGATGATCTAAGATGGGAATGTTGTGTTTTGCCAAAAACGTCTTCACTGACAACGCACTGTGAGCTGGGGCATTGTCTTGGTGAAGGATCCATGACTTTTTTCTCCACAAATCGTTCCGTTTTCTCCGTACTCGCTCACGTAGGGTAGCCAGGACGCTAATGTAGTAATGCTGATTCACTGTTTGTCCCTCTGGTACCCAATCAATGTGCACAATCCCTTTGATGTCAAAAAAAAAAAGAAAAAAAAAACAATCATCATTGCCTTGAATTTCGATTTTGACATTCGTGCTTTTTTTTTTGTCGTGGAGAACCAGGAGTTTTCCAATGCATCGATTGGCGTTTAGTTTCGGGATCGTAAGTAAAAAACCACGATTCATCGCAAGTAATAACATTTTGTAAGAAGGTGGGATCACTTTCAATGTTTTCCAGGATGTCAGAACAAATCATTCTTCGGCGTTCCTTCTGTTCAATTGTGAGACACTTTGGAACCATTTTTGAACACACTTTGTTCATGTTGAAACTTTCATGAAGAATCTGACTAACACTTTCCTTGTCAACTCCTGTTAACTCAGACACTGCTCTGATTGTTAAACGGCGATCTTGTCGAACAAGTTTACCGATTTTTTCAATGTTTGCATCAGTTTTTGCTGACAATGGTCTGCCAGTGCGACTGTCATCACTGGTGTCTTCGCGGCCATCTTTAAATCGTTTAAACCACTCAAACACTTGTGTTCGCGATAAACAATCTTCGCCGTACACTTGTTGTAACATTACAAACGTTTCACTTGCAGATTTTCCTAGTTTGAAACAAAATTTGATGTTAACACGCTGTTCTTTCTGTACACTCAACATTTTCCGACGCACAGACAAAACGTCAACTACTTAAAACAGACGCCACGGGCAGACTGAGTGCAGGAGGCAGATGAAACTCGAGCAGTAGGCGGAGCGAGAGTCACTTGACAGGCCACGCGACTTTCAGCCTTATTGCATTCGTTTTATTGTTTCACCAGTACTAGTCCGGTTTTTTTCTAGCCACACCTCGTATTTTTGCGTATAACATTCCGATAACTGCCTTTGGTCTGTCACCACAGAGAGGTATCTTAGCAGTTGAGTCAAAACAAATTAGCCCTCCATACCGTGAGTAGGACTCTTGCAGGCACACCACCTCGGAATTCAGCAAAGTACTCCTTATAGCAATCAATTGTAGAATCCTAATTTCGAGAGGTCGAGGTACACTTGTACGTGCACGTTGAAGAATAGCAGAGCATCTGCGCAAGGGGACTACGCTGCAGTTATCAAGAAGTGGGCAACATCCACGTCCGGTTAACACCCAAGCAGAACTAGTAGCCGCCTGGCTCGTCAGGCTGACAGGGGAGCCACAGTCGTCCCCAAAGTAGACTGTACATTGGGCGCATCGTAACTACCAGAGAAAACTACGTTTAGATTTATATTTAAAAGGCTTAACGAGAGACCAAGGAATCGCAGCTACGTCTGAGGGAGGGAGGAAAGGGTGGGAGGGGTGGGGAGGGGTAGGTGGTCGCTAAATGATACGTCGCTGTGTGGAAAAATGTAGAGGGGGCTCCAGTTAGTATGTTATTTGTGGAAAAACATTCTCGAACCAGCCCTGGCTACATCTGAGACTCACCTATCAACAATCCGCCGCCATTTGTGCTGCTGCATCCTACAAGATAAATCCTTAACTGAACATCAGATTAAGGTGCATGACATTTAAACAATAGCATCAGTATTCATTACAACAATAACTAACAATATACCTCAACTGTCACATTTCGCAGCACTTAAATTTCTCTCGCAGCCAGAACTATATCATTGGGAAATATAAAGTAGCGGCGTTAGTTGAGTGTGTTTAGAATGTTTAATGTCACTTAATTATTGCAATAGTATGAAGTAGAATATGTGTATAATTGTCATGTTGATGCGCTCGTGTGGGTGAAATTTTCTGGTGCTAGCGGGAAAGAAGCAGTAGTGGTTTCTTGCGACTAATGAGTGTGTAATCCGATTTTCAAGTCCTGATACCAGCAACGTCAACATCGAACCAAATAAATCGAGAATCCTCGATGCAAGTAATATTGTCAAGCAGTGCAGAAACTCTAATGGGGAAAATAATACAGCCTTCTAACATCTTCAATGATGCTAGCGCTCTAAGCGGGAGCACCGTAGTCGCAGATGAATGGCACCAGGTAAGCCGAGAAGCAGCTGGGGGATGCTATGTAACGTCAGTGTTGCCACTAGCTGGAAAATTTAGTTAATGTTGTATTCCGTTTTCCATTAATTTTAACACATAACCATAAAATCTGATAGCAATGTTACAGGTGCCGTTCACAGTAACAGAGGCGTTATCCAGTCGTCGAAAATGCACTTAGACAAGAAATGAATTGTAACATGAGTTGTTTAAGTGTAAAAGGAACTGGTAACCAGTACATTCGCGTGTCTGGCACATATTTTGTCATGCACTGCGCAGATTTTAGTTTCTTTCGTGAGCTTGTTTGCTGATTTGAGACCCACTTTAACATTCACAGTTAGACACACTTTTACATTCATGGACATTAGCTACTACTTCTTCTTCTAAACGCACATGTATCATTTAGTTCTCCCACAAGTCAACTCTTGACACTTTCTTCTTATTTAGGCTACGTCCATTTCTTAAATTACACCTAGCACAAATTATCTTATAAGTAACAAAAAACGCAATTCCTCTTCGACTTCGGCTATACACCAGCGCTACATCCTCAGTGTTGAGCTAATTCTCTGTTCCACCTAATTATATTTCTTAGGAGTTTATACACTGTTATCTGAATTATGTACAAAAAGATCTACATATTTCGTTAAGCAGTCTAATATGTACACACAAAAATTAAAATGGGTGTTTAGTTTGTTTTCAATGAAACAAAGTACGAAACCAAGAAGGTACGGATTGGAAAAGTTATCGACTGACGTGCTTATTTGCATTCGAGAAACGGTCAGCCATTTACGCAATAGTAACATTATGAAACTATGGTACGGATTTCGCCAGTCTCGTTAAGAGTCAAAGTTCTGACAGTAAAAGTGAAAAGAAATGTTAAACATTTTCTCGGAATTCCACAAGCGTAAGATCGCTAAAATGAGCATATTTTTGAATTTCCTATAATAATTATTCACATTACTCTCAGCATCCTTTGCAAATCCTACAAGCTATATTTTTGACAGCTGCTGAAATTTATAGTGCCTTAATAAGTTCGAAATACGACCGTATTTTTATTTTACTCTGCTTCTGCACTTCATTTACACAAGACATAATCGTTTCGCAGTGCCTATACATCCTATCCGCTTGGCGGCACTGCATTAGCGAACCTGCAGAAAAACTGTGGGAACTTCATGACTTCAGCAGTGAGAACAAGAATAACGGATTGGATTTGGACTATTTGGAATGTCATATTCATCTTAGTAGTGTCAATAATGTGTTGCGGTGTCGTTAGTTTCTACAATTGTTTACAGAGCATCAGTTTTGATTGTGTAACGATAGTTGTGAGGAATTCTCCCCTCTCTCTCGCCATCTGAAGGGCCTCGGAAGGCCCAACAGTACTGGCCGACAACCATGTCATACTCAACCTATAGGCGGCACTGAATGCGTATGCGGTCAGCAAACCTTCTCCCGGCCGTTTTCAGTTTTCGTGACCATGGCGCTATTTCTCAGTCAAGTAGCCTCTCAATTTGTGTCACACAAGTGCTAAGTGTACATCGTTTTCCTACAGCTCTCGGCAGATCAGACGGTCACCCATCCAAGTGCTAGCCAAGCCAAACAGCGCCGAACTTAGGTAACCCGTCGATAACCGATGTTACCACTGCGCAAGGCCGTTGACATTGTGTGGGGTTAATGCAGTTATGAGGAAGTCATGGCATTGCCGCCTAAAAGAAAGATCTACAGCCACATTTACGGCCTGTGCCAGGTAACTCACCTAAAGTCTATTGTATTATTGCCAGTCCGAATTGTATGAGAAAATTAATGATTTGAATAAACATTCATAAATGAAGCAGATGAAGAAAACAGTCAAAATATGAACTAATTTTTCAAAAAATTAATTAATTACATAATGTATAAAAAAATAAAAAAACGCCTGATATTTTCTCCAGTACCAGTGAAAATATTTAATTCTTGTGCAAGAGCAGAGTGTGCGTGGGCTTTATACATTGCTGAACACAGATCAGTTTCCAACATCCGTCACTTGACTGACGTGCGTAAAAATTGGTTTAAGGATTGGAAATAGAAAAATGACATGAAATTACATAGAACAAAATGCACACAGCTAATAAATTATATTATAGCACCTCACTTCAGAAAGGAACATACGTGATCAAAAATTTAGTTTATTATTAGATGACTCAACAGAGGTAAGCGTCAGGAAATATCATGGGATAGTCGTAAGATATTTTAGTTTAAAACAAAAAAGTATTTGTGTCCTGGTAGTCATGGAGAGGCAGGATAAAGCAACGAAATCAGCTACCGTTGGCTACAGTAAACACATACACTTTATTTAAGGAAACACTTTTCAACAATCATTTTAAAGGAATTTACTACACTGACGGGTGAAGGCCTTACTAAGAAAGAACTCAAAATGATTTGTCTGCCGAAGGCCACAATCAACGGCTGAAGGCCTGATTAAGAAAAAATTCAAAATAATTCGTCGGCTGAAGGCCACAAGCAATTTCAAAATAGTCAACGGCTGAAGACCTGAATTACAAGTGATGATGGCAATTACACATTAAAAATACTAATACCTTTTTTAAACAATCTTAACAAACTGTAACAAGCTATAGCGATGGATGAAGGTCTCACCAAGACAGAACTGAAAATTATTTGTCGGCTGAAAGCCACAAGCAATTTTAAAAACAATTAACGGCTGAAGGCCTGATTGAGAAAGAATTCAAGGATATTAGTCGGCTGAGGGCCACAAGCAATTTCGGAAATACTCAAGGCCTGATTTACAAATAAGGTAGGCAATTACACGTTAAAATATACTAAAACTCTTTTTTTAAGCAATCTCAATAAACTGTAACAAGCTATAGTGCGGCTGAAGGCGTTACTGAGACAGAATTGAAAATTATTTATCAGCTGAAGGCCACAATCAATGTTACGAACAATTAACGGTTGAAGGCCTGAATTGCAAGTGAGGAAGGCAATTGCATGTTAAAACATTCAGGTAAACCTTAAACAATTGTGACAACTTGACCAAGTAAGACAGAGTGATCCACAGACAGTGCTCCACAGATCGACCTGAGGAAGGTCACTACAGCTGTGCAAGCGGTGAGACTGGCAGCCAAGAGTAATGTTCACCTGAGAAGGGCAACTCAAACTAGAGACGGTTTCAACGACGATCAACCCTCTTAACCAATCCACCTAACGCCAGATAATTCAGGCGAGGGCGAAGTGACAGACAGCACTGCGTCTCCAGAATCTGGTGCTTAAAACACCAAAAGGCAGAAGAAACCACTATAACCAAGGTAGACAAGGAAAACAATTATCCATACCCCAGTCAAGGAAGCGGTCAAATTACACCCCATGCCGGACAGCATCGGTAAGACGAGGAAATACTGTGGCAAATTCCGCTAACCTCCAGGGCAGGTAACTGGGGCGTTAGCGGCCACTAGACAGTAAGATACCGCTGGTTGCGTATCACTAATAACAACATCAAATTCAAAGTAATATCAAGCAGTAGAAGGCAGCTAACAGCTTCCGCCAACCTGACAGACTCCACTTGTTGTGTTGTTGTGGTCGGTCTCACTGAACCTGGGAGCAGCAACACGCAAACAACAATGACATCTCAAACAGTGGATGTTTCAGTACTGGATACGGTTTACTCAACTTCAACGTCCTGGACTCTGTCGTCGGCTACAGCCCCTCGATCCGACAGTGCCTGCACGCCTTCAGTGGTCCGGGCCTGGCCCTGCGCTGCAGACCTCCTCGCTGCTCCGTCCGAAACTGCTGCCTGACACACACGACGACCCGGAAATACAAGCGGTCGCACCAAAGATACTACCACAGTACTGGCTATCGATAACAGCTGCTGCTGCCACTCGTGGACAAACAATACTAGCAACTCGTTGGCGCCATTAACACAAGAAGTAAACGAGACGCCCCTACCGCTATTACAAGACGCCATGTTATGAACGGCAAGAACGAGAGCCGCACACGGCTCGGTATTGTCTGCGTTTTCAGCTTTGCAGTCGCTGAAGAGTTCTCACGTCGCTGGAATGGTATCAGCAGTGATACAGTGTTTGAAAATGCATGACCTCAACCTACAAAATTTAATTTCAATACGAACCGATATTTCACCTGTCAAGACACATGTATACAATGCAACAAAATCTTTCACATCTGATTTTGATATTTTGTGTCTGTCACTCATTACAGCTGGCAGTAATGCAGACATTACAAATCACTTTGCCTGCGAAACGCAGAATTTCTGCTCCATGAAATCTACACCTGATTGTCATGTTCGTTAAAGCACCAAACTGAGCATAAGAATATTTTTTAACTAATTAACTGCGATGATGCACCATCAAAAATACTGAAGGTGTGTGACACACGATGGGTATGTATAGAACCGACTACAGCAAAATTTTATCACAGTGGGCTGAGCTACAATTGTATTTTATGGCTAGTAAAGAAACAGTAGATGTTACACAGCGGAGATGCTTTATAATACGTACTGAGATGAACGAGGTCGACTCTATATGTACTTTTTAAAAACTATTTATGATAAGGTAACAGACGATCAAAATCTTTAAGAGTGGAAAAGCGAACCCCATAAACCGATGGCTTTGCTGAGTTCAATCTGCCAAAGAACTGTGTTGCCGACGGCAGCGACAGCCGATCAACCCTACATAGACCTCAAAATTAGAGACCAACTCAATCCCGTCTCCCACCTCGGATATACTTTTGAATTACGTAGGTGGAAACTTACAGTACATCTTAATATCAACGCCGCGGGAATAATAAAAACAGTGTGTTGATTGTAATATGAGTTTAGGAGAAGAAACTCAAAAACGACTTCCAACCAGTAACAAACCTTTAGAAAAAAAATTCCACGCTTGAGGAAGGAAGAAACTTCTGAACAAGCAAAAGACACTTCGTTAACTGGTCTTGTAAAGAAAATGGCATATTCTGACAAAACAGTTGACAAAATCTTGCAGCAGTGGCCAACTATTCACTTCACTGATTGGAATCCGCTATACGCGGACGCTATTAGCTTTTGGGCTGAAGTAGCTGAACATTAAAATGCAATTAGAATAAACACCTTCTAGGAGAGTTAAACAAAAGAACCTTACAGCTATAGCGGTATTTTAAACCTCTGGTTCCAGGATTTAATTTATTTCGCTAATGCTGTTGTATCCTTACCACATCCTAACACCGAAGCCGGAAGGGTGTTTCAGTCCATGAATGTAGTGAAAAATAAACTTAAGACCGGACTTTCTGAACAAACTGTAAATTATCTTGAAGGTCTCTTCGGGTTTGCTGCTGGATCCTAAAATCAACTCGATTCAATATTTCGGCGATCCAGCTGTTCACCATTTTCAGGAGAACGCTGCTCCATTGCTGGGTTTTAGTGAGAACCGACGCGAAGCCTGCAAGTCGGCGTCCTATATAAACCACCGTACCGTACACGGCGCATGCGCCGCCCATCACAGTTGCTACCCTCTAAGACCGGGTAGGTGGCGCCGCCCTTAGCAGAACACCGACGGCAACGATATATCGCACTCAGAGACTATTTCCGAACACTCGGACTAGCAAAGAACGTTCTGTTTTCCTACGGGATAGTACAGGGTTCCACGTCCTGCCAAGAGGAAACACATTGTCTCCATTCTTCAAATTATCTGCCAAACTAATTTCAATTTACTCTTTATAAACACGGTTCCAAAAACCGGAAGTTGGCAACTATCACAGTTTCGTCAAATTTCATTCCGCGTCCCTCGTTTAAGCAGTGATCTGCTGCCGCCGATTTTCCCGGATTTTGTAGCCTCGTATGACGGTGATCTACCACGCATTTCTGAACTGCGGTAATCGAACGGCCGATGTAAGCCTTCCCACAATGAAAAGGAATTTCGCATATACCAGGCTTCCTAAGCCCTAAATCATCTTTCACAGAGCCGAATAGCGCCCCAATCTTGGTAGATGAGGGGAATAAACTCTTAATGTTAAACGTCCCTTGCAACCTGAAATGATATGCCCCAGCATAAGAAGTAAAGGCCGCAGATCTCTGCTCCTCTACAGGCACCTCTGGGGATGGTTCCAACTCCATAGCTCGATGAATCTGATTCTCAGAGTATCTATTTTTCTTGATATAACGCCGGGGAAGTTCACGGAGTAAATCCTATTCCTTTCATCAGAAACCAACAAGTGTTGCTCGACTTACGACCTCCACGTTCACACACGATATGACACCATGCGATTTTTACCTTTGGGGGTTCATGAAGTATCGGCTAGCAGCTGATCTATCCGACTTCAGAAACAGCACCATTGTAACAGTAACTCGAGACACTCTGGTCGTTTGGGAAGGACTCGTCTATCGAAAGAATGTGTGACGAATGGTATTCAAATTGAACAAATGTAAGAAAAAGCTGTTTGAGTTGCTCTTTCATTGGATGTATTCTTTATAATTGTAAGCTAGATGTAATAAATGCTACAAAGCCTTAAAGCCCGTATATTCATTTTGAAACAACCTGTACAATTATGTAAATATTTCTCGTTAAAATGGTAATAGTATTGCTATGTAAAATGTACACTGTGTAAAATGTTAAAAATGGAGAGAGGGAGATTGAGAACGGGGAAAGAAGGCAACGGTAGGAGGGGGGGGGGGGGATGGAGGCGTTGCGCCAGGGATACTATGAGTTTAAGAGAGAGTCTCATACTAAAACTGCAAAAAGGTAACTATGTAAAAAAAAACTTGGAAGGATAAACCTGTAAAAGGGAACGCAACTGTCTGCTACAGTGATCGATCGGTGTTCTTGAATGTTTTACCAAACATGACACTGTGGCTTTATGTACTTGAAGTCCCAACGTTTCAACCAGGCAGTTTCAAATGGTTCAAATGGCTCTGAGCACTATGGGACTCAACATCTGTGGTCATAAGTCCCCTAGAACTTAGAACTACTTAAACCTAACTAACCTAAGGACATCACACACACCCATGCCCGAGGCAGGATTCGAACCTGTGACCGTAGCGGTCGCACGGTTCCGGACTGTGCGCCTAGAACCGCTAGACCACCGCGGCCGGCCCAGGCAGTTTTCAAACCAGTGAGGACTGTACGTAAGTAAGCGTGTGATGAATGGTGTTCAACAGTTCATACCAGACGAAAATGGAAAAACAATTTGGTTGTGTCTTGAATGAAGTATATGGGAAACCAGCTACAAACCGAAATTTTTTAGGATGTTCTAGAGTGACAACAATTTTGCGGCTAAATCGACTGTCAGCTCCCGAATAAAAGTTTCTTTCTGAAACACCACTGGGAACATTCATCGACGAACTTCAGCAACATCTATGAAAGGCCAGAGAAGACTCGAAAACACAAAAAGTACGGTGTCGTCGTCCAAGAAACCTGATCGCAGGTCTAGGCAGCGAGGTGGGATAAAGAGGCATGGGGGAGAAACAATATTCAAAGAATACGAAACAGTGGATCAGCGAACGTCAGTTTACTTCACCCAAGCCTTTTGCGGTAGGTGTCGAGATGGTTTGGTATGAGCGAGTGATTCTCTACCGGAGTTGAATGTAGATGCAGCAGAAGAAGGCAGCCTATGGATACAAATGTCGTTTAATGTTTATCATTTTCATTCATTTAGTCAGGTCACGATCGTGGGTTTGGGGCCCGGCGACGGTGGTGGCAGCTGCGTGATAAAGGCATTGTTGTCTGGCACAGAGCGGTCGTCACAACGCAACCCAGCCGTTCGACTCTAAATGACTGGCCTCGAGTGGTATCGATGCAGTTGTCTGGCGGCTGACCAAGCGGAAGGAATACCACAGCCGTTTCCCTCCGCGTTGTCTAATTCTCTTCATAACACGGAAACTTCTCGAAGGGTTGTCAGTTGTGAGGAGCCCACATTATCTTGGTCATTAGAGAATTTTTTACTTAGTACTTTCATAGATCGATATGATCACATCTGAGAGCAAGCCTTGTTGATTTGCTATTTTTGACTGTGTTGTTAACGGTCTCTGCCACACGGAGCATTATTATTAGTCGAGCTGCGTTGGGAAGCAGGCGTGGAACTGAATGGTGAGGAAATTTTTATAAAGATGTGAGCTGCTAAATATTCGACATATATATTTCCTGGAAATGATTCAATAAAATGATGATGAGAGTTTTTATGGATTTTGAAAAGAGTTTTGCCAAGAACTGTGATTCAAGTTAAATCTGCAACTTTGTATAACTATTCGTAGTCAGTACTCTGTTGTAAAATTAATGTAATTTTTTTGAATAATCGACCAGATAGAATTGTTTCTAAAACCAGTAACTTTTGTATGAAGTCATTGTTGTTCACAATCTTGAAAGTGTCATTATAAAGTAATACTTAGTTATAAAACTGTTTTAGAAAAATAATTTCTAGAATATTAGAACCAAAAATTATTCCAAAGCAAGAAATTCTATGTTACTTGTGTACGCAAGTCGCTGCACACACGCTTTTAAATATATAGATTGACTCTTACATAGAAGATAACAGCAACCAGCCACTTTTTACAGTGCTATTTGTTTATTTAAATAGCGCCGTTACCGGTTCTGAACCGACAGTTTCGTCTTCCGACGCATAGTCCACGTCAACATAAATTTTACATTGTAACCTCCCCACAAAAATTTTGAAAGAGTTTTATTCAAATGTAAACGGACATAGAGCTAAGTGTAACCTCCCCGTAATTATTATTAAATGATATGAATTGAATAGAAATGCAATTAGAGCCAAATGTTATCTTCCCACAGTAATAAAACTCAATGATAATAAAAATGTGAAAAAAAAATGTTAAGTCCCCACAAAATTAATGTTAAGATCAACCTGATAAATTTTATAAGGTCATCTGCGTTGACCTTAGGCCCTGTGCAATAATCAACTTGATAAATTAAATCTGGGAGGAAAAGCAAAGGAAATATTGTTTCAATTGTAATGATTATTTTCTTAAAAGATTGCTTTGAGAACAAAATTATTATTGGGGCGATTCTTGAACAAATTAATTACAGTTAATATACATTACATTATCAGATGTGCGCAATGCTGCTTCATTACCTTATTTAAAAATATACCTTGTCCCGAATCTTGACCAGAGACCCATGTCGACGCCCGCCGACTCCTCACACACACAACTCCGACTGTCTCTTGCGCGCTACTAGCACTGACGAACTACATGCTCTCGCGACTCGCTACGTACAACAACTGTCTCGCAACTGAACTGAACTCTCGCGCGGTCAAGCGCAGACTAGCAACGATAAATAACTCTCTGGTCAGAGATTCTGTCATGCCTCGCCATCGCTGCTACTGACATACGTGTTTCAACATCAGCTTTCGATTTTCCCAACTGATGACGGCCAGTTTGGTTTTAGGAAAGGAAAAGGCACAGGTGAACCAGTTCTGACGTTGCGGTAGATAATGGAAGCAAGACTAAAGAAAAATCAAGACACGTTGATAGAATCTGTCGCCCTGTGAAAAGCGTTCGACAATATTAAAAAAAAAAAAAGTGCAAGATGGTCGAAATTGTGAGAAAAATAGAGGTAAGCTATAGGGAGAGACGGGTAATATACAATATGTACAAGAGAATCTAATTGTTTGAGACATTATGCTACAGTAGAACGGTGAAAATAGGGTGGGATGATAATTTAAGGAATGAGAAAGCTCTCTGCAGATTCGACGAGGAAAGAAGTACGTGGAAAACACTGACAAGAAGAAATGACAGGGTGGTAAAACATTTGTTAAGACATCACGGAACAACTTGCACTGTACTAGAGTGAGCTGTAGAGGGTAAAAACTGTAGAGGAAAACGGAAACTGGAATATACAATGCAGTACGAGCGTTTGAGCAGAAGGGCTGCTGGATGGCTTGGCTACAGGGATCCCTTCAAAAGTGACGGGGCCGCTTCTTCAAGATTTTCACTTACAATCATTTATCAGATGCACATGCGTACACTGGTACTTGAACAACATAAGCCGAGAGATAATTTTATCAAATCTTTAAAACAAATGCAGATAGTTCAGGTATAAATTTTGACTTAATAAACTGGTCGAACATCTGATACCATTAAGATTTTCAGTTTTTATAGAGCAAATCAACTTCTAAATGTTTATCAATCGAAGACATAAAGTCTGAAAATGAGTCCGTGATCATACTTTGGCACTTTATTTGACAGGTCCATCTTGATCACACAAACTTTTACACTTCGCTTTTACCTGTTTCAGCTATTGTCATCCTCAGATCATAAAATATTCTGATGCAGTATCAACGTCAAACTAAACATATAGGTACATAGTGAGTATTTACTATGTACCTACATGTTTAGTTTGACGTTGATACTACAGCAGAATATTTTATGATCTGAGGATGACAGTAGCCGAAAATGGTAATAGTGAAGTCTAAAAGTTTGTGTGATCAAGACGGAGATGTTAAAATTAGGTTCTAAATCTTTACCATCAACAAACATTTATAGAACAGATGAATTAAAAAAACTTAACACTAATGATTGCAGATTTTTGAATGAGTTAATCAAAATTTGACCATACCACTGACAATTACAGAGAAAAGAATTTTGGCAACAGATGACTTGGTTAGAAATGTTTTACAGAACAATAACTGCAGTAACTGACAAAGATCAGTTTGGATTCCGTAGAAATGTTGGAACACGTGGGCAATACTGAAAGAAGAAAAAAAAAGAAGCCGCTAGATTTTCTTAAGGGCAAATAAAATGTCGAGGGCGGGAAATTAGTATATTAATTTTTAGCTCTTGGTTATTGCCAGACAATAAAGAACTTCATGATATTTTTTTAATGATCCAATTTTTGCATTTACTCTAGCGATATTTTACGAACTTGTAACGAAAGACTTAAATTCAGATTAATTTATTGATATGTTCTGCTGAAAGTGTGTTATTATTTTTAACAATAAAATTAGTTCTGACACATGCATGGTTACAAAAATCGAAAAAAATTAAATTCTTGAACGATAACCTTCAGTGTTTCTCTCAACTGGAATTGCCCATTATTCCTGTCTCAGACTTTCGATCTGAAAGACAAAATAAAAAGTGTGCTTTTAGCTTACTTAAAATTTCCAGCTTTAATTATGTATATGAGATTATAAATTAAATAATAAACTGTATACCTGTGACATTTTAAACGTGTTATATCTGAAGCCTAGATAATGCATTAACAACTCCATCTTTTATTATGAAACCAACGCTGAAACCGCAAAAACAAAAAAAACAAAAAAAAATCTGCTGCTCCATTTGAAAAGGGCAACGCTACCCCAAAAATTTAATGGGACAGTTAATTTTGTGCGATTCACGGCTGGTACCGTAATAATGAGTACATTGATTGTACTTCTGATGTAATTTGTCACGATGTGTACATTACGCCATTCGTAATATATAATTATTAGCTAGATGCTTTTACCGAAATTTCAAAATCATATAGGAAATCTCCAGGATCATCAGCCGTGATGACTGAAGAAGAATTTGAAGCCTCTTCTGATTTCGTGGGTCTTCTTTTACCGACCTTTTACTAAACAAGTCGCTAAAAGAAATAGCAGATCAACAAAGCTTGCTCTCAGATGTGTGCATATCGATATGTGAAAGTACTAAGCTAAAAATTATATAATGACCAAGATGGCATGGACTCGTCACAACTGACCACCCTTCGAGAAGTTTCCATGTTATCAAGAGACGTCGACAACGCGGAGTTATCGCAGAAGGCTTGGGTGAAATGAACAGATGTTCCCTGATCTTGTTGTTGTTGTGGTCTTCATGCTACTCTATCCTGTACAAGCTTCTTCATCTCCTAGTACTTACTGCAACCTACATCCTTCTGAATCTGCTTAGTGTATTCACCTCTTGGTCTCCCTCTACGATTTTTACCCTCCACGCTGCCCACCAATGCTAAATTTGTGATCCCTTGATGCCTCAAAACATGTCCTACCAACCGGTCCCTTCTTCTTGTCAAGTTGTGCCACAAACTCCTCTTCTCCCCAATTCTATTCATTACCTCCTCATTAGTTATGTGATCTACCCATCTTATCTGCAGCATTCTTCTGTAGCACCACATTTTGAAAGCTTCTATTCTTGTCCAAACTATTTATCGTCCATGTTTCACTTCCATACATGGCTACACTCCATGCGAATACTTTCAGAAATGACTTCCTGACACTTAAATCTAGACTCGATGTTAATAAATTTCTCTTCTTCAGAAACGTTTTCCTTGCCATTGCCAGTCTACATTTTATATCCTCTCCACTTCGACCTTCACCAGTTATTTTGCTCCCCAAATAGCAAAACTCTTTTACTACTTTAAGTGTCTCATTTCCTAATCTAATTCCCTCAGTATCACCCGATTTAATTCGACGACGTTCCATTATCCTCGTTTTCCTTTTGTTGATGCTCATCTTATATCCTCCTTTCAAGACACTGTCCATTCCGTTCAACTGCTCTTCCAAGTCCTTTCCTGTCTCTGACAGAATTACAATGTCATCGGCGAACCTCAACGTTTTTATTTCTTCTCCATAGATTTTAATTCCTACTCGTTTTTCTTTTGTTTCCTTTACTCCTTGCTCAATATACAAATTCAATAACATCGGAGACAGGCTACAATCCCGTCTCACTCCCTTCCCAACCACTGCTTCCCTTTCATGCCCCTCGACTCTTATAACTGCCATCTGGTTTCTGTACAAATTGTAAATAGCCTTTCTCTCTCTGTATTTTACTCCTGCCACCTTTAGAATTTCAAAGAGAGTATTCCAGTCAACACAGTCAAAAGCTTTCTCTAAGTCTACAAATGCTAGAAACGTAGGTTTGCCTTTCCTTAATCTTGCTTCTAAGATAACTCGTAAGGTCAGTATCGCCTCACGTGTTCCAGCATTTCTACGGGATCCTAACTGATCTTCCCCGAGGTCGGCTTCTACCAGTTTTGCCATTCGTCTGTAAAGAATTCGCGTTATTATTTTGCAGCTGTGACTTATTAAACTGTTAGTTCGGTTCCCTGATCTTACTGTTTCGTATTCTCTGAAGGGTATTCCTCCTCAAATGCTTCAAATGGTTCTGAGCACTATGGGACTTTACATCTGTGGTCATCAGTCCCCTAGAACTTAGAACTACTTAAACCTAACTAACCTAAGGACATCACACACATCCATGCCCGAGGCAGGATTCGAACCTGCGACCGTAGCAGTCGCGCGGTTCCGGACTGCGCGCCTAGAACCGCTAGACCACCGCGGCTGGCAGTATTCCTCCTCCATGGAGAGATGGAGACAGAGCGGGACAAAGGAGGCAACGGAAGCGGTGGGGTGGGGGGAGGGGGGGGGATGGAGGCGTTGCGCCAGGGATGTTATGGTTTTAATAAGAGAGAGTCTCATACTAAAACTACAAAAAGTTAATTACGTAGAAAACCTGTTTTACGTAAAGCGTAGACCAATGGGAGCGTAAAACTGTAAATGCAAAATAATCTCTCATCATCCGCCCCATGCGGCCAATCCAGCGGTCGGGTACAACGTCGTTTAACCAATGGCGTACAGACGTGAGTTATGCCGATCAGGAGGCGCACCATCTTGCTGCCACGTAAAGTCGTGTGATTCAACTTCTTCCAACTGGGGAAAGAGCCATAGCTCTAGCGCATCAACGTAAGACAGAATAGTTACAGTCCCTTGTCCGAATAAGAACTGTCCATAAACATACCGCGGTGATTCGGCGCAAGAAACATTCAGTGTAGGAGAGCCTTTTTGCGACTGGAATGTCTCGTCGGGATTTTTTGATTCCCAGATGCGCACATTATGTGTGTACCCACTCCCACTTAGGAGCGCTAGATCCGCAAAATCATCATGTTCAGGCAGTAACATTCCGTTTGCAACGTTGGCACGTAAACTGTTGTCGATAGACTTTATTTCTTGTAACAACTGCAGGAAATAAGAACGTAGTAACTGTAAGCCTCTCCTTCAAAGTCTCCACACAATCGTCACTGGAAATACTAATTCACCACCGAACTAATAATAATAAGTAATGAGCGTATGGCATTGGTGGCCGGGAGACCCCTCGCGGGGCGGTTCGGCCGCCACTCCACAAATTCTTTAACGCCACTACGGCGACTTGGGAGTGAATGAGGACGAAATGATGATGAAAGACACACAACACCCAGTCATCTCGAGGCAGAGAAAATCTTCGATCCCGCCGGGAATCTAACCCGGGACCCCGTGCGCGGGAAGCCAGAACGCTACAGCAATACCACCGAACTCATTTCTTGGGACTACGCGTGGAAGACTTTCACTTGTGAAGCACCTTCCTTAGTCACTGTTTGTTGTTTCATACTCTTCCCTTTGCGCAATGGTACACAAACGAGATTCTTTGAGTCACTGTTATTTGATGTACTGCTTCTAATTTTAAGGTGGATGTAACAGATGCTAAAAAGCCTTAAAACCAGTATATTCATTTTGAAACACCCTGTACTTTTTACGTTTTTAGGAAAACTCTTCTTGTTAAACTCTTGGTATACCCACCATCGCCTCCCTGCTTCCTTTCCCCTCGCCCAATCGCCCTCAATCATTTTCCTCTTCTCGCTTCCTCTCTTGCCCCTCCCCTCCCTCTTACCCCATCCCTCTCTCCACATCCTCCAACAGACACGTATTTGAAACACTGACCGCAGTTGCTAAACATATGATTCTGATTTAAGGTTCTGAAGAGACAAGACTGGTTGTTGAGGTAACTTCTTAGGTAAATTCTATTGATATTTACCTTTGATTACATTTGAAAATGATTCGATAACATGTCATAGATCTGACGATGATCCTGAGAGATTGATATATATCATGTAATTAAAAATGAGCGACTAAGACTGAACAATAAATGATACTTGTTTTAAACATTGATCGATTTTGTGTGGGTCTTAGGGGCACCCATCGGAAGTGTTGCAAATCCCACTGGCTTGAATTTCAAGAACTGTTTTATCCATGCACGAAATACGAGTACTAATTCATTAACATAGCAAGATTCTGTTTTACGGAGAGTCCATTACAGAAACTATTTTTAAACTTGATTCCTTTCAGTTCATGAACGGAGCCTGTTATTTTGCAGGCCGCCACTATAGTCCCATTTCTACCCTTTCCTTAGATGTCATGCTAACCACGCCCCTTTGCTCTTTAGTAGCAACGTTGAATATCTTCTTGCCATTGTCCAAAAAGTTCAAGTCTACCTGTACTGATTCCAACAGGTTGTAGAATGCAGTGAGAGTCTTCCTTGTCAATCTAGAACCACTCAACTGCGGTATGCTCTAACCTATTCTTAGGGCACCTACTTTTGCCGGCACATAAATTTCTGCTTCCAGTTTCCCCTGTTTGGTGAAACAACTGTTGAATTTCAGACTTTCTGTGTACTTTTAGGCTGTCTTGCGAACATAAAAAAAAATGTTCAAATGTGTGTGAAATCTTATGGGACTTAACTGCTAAGGTCATCAGTCCCTAAGCTTACACACTACTTAACCTAAATTATCCTAAGGACAAACACACACACCCATGCCCGAGGGAGGACTCGAACCTCCGCCGGGACCAGCCACACAGTCCACGACTGCAGCGCCTAAGACCGCTCGGCTAATCCCGCGCGGCTTGCGAACATCTTGAGGGGCTACACAAAAACCATTTCCTACTCGTTTGTGAATGGTTGTTTCCCTTCCTGTAGTGTTTCAAGAGACAATGCGTGATGAACACTTGTAACATCCACAGTGGCCCCATTCCTTGCGGCTCCCATTGCCTCTTCCATTCACTTGAACCTCCAACTGAATGGAGCAAGTATGTGGTATCTGCAAAAAATTGTTGACATTTACCTAGACACGATTCATTTTTCTAACAGTTTGCATTACTTTTTTCATTACCCCCATAACGTAATCTCTGGTTATACTCACAGTACTCCCAATCATAAAATTTTGAAAACAACACAGATCTTACAAGGTGTGCCGTAAGAAAACGCATAACTATCACACTAAATTCTTATCAATCTGTACCCCATAACCAAAACTTACATAACGCAAGGATCGATTCACTCAGATTACTCAGCTCGAAGGGGCACACTGTCTCCTTGGAATACATACACTCCTGGAAATTGAAATAAGAACACCGTGAATTCATTGTCCCAGGAAGGGGAAACTTTATTGACACATTCCTGGGGTCAGATACATCACATGATCACACTGACAGAACCACAGGCACATAGACACAGGCAACAGAGCATGCACAATGTCGGCATTAGTACAGTGTATAACCACCTTTCGCAGCAATGCAGGCTGCTATTCTCCCATGGAGACGATCGTAGAGATGCTGGATGTAGTCCTGTGGAACGGCTTGCCATGCCATTTCCACCTGGCGCCTCAGTTGGACCAGCGTTCGTGCTGGACGTGCAGACCGCGTGAGACGACGCTTCATCCAGTCCCAAACATGCTCAATGGGGGACAGATCCGGAGATCTTGCTGGCCAGGGTAGTTGACTTACACCTTCTAGAGCACGTTGGGTGGCACGGGATACATGCGGACGTGCATTGTCCTGTTGGAACAGCAAGTTCCCTTGCCGGTCTAGGAATGGTAGAACGATGGGTTCGATGACGGTTTGGAAGTACCGTGCACTATTCAGTGTCCCCTCGACGATCACCAGTGGTGTACGGCCAGTGTAGGAGATCGCTCCCCACACCATGATGCCGGGTGTTGGCCCTGTGTGCCTCGGTCGTATGCAGTCCTGATTGTGGCGCTCACCTGCACGGCGCCAAACACGCATACGACCATCATTGGCACCAAGGCAGAAGCGACTCTCATCGCTGAAGACGACACGTCTCCATTCGTCCCTCCATTCACGCCTGTCGCGACACCACTGGAGGCGGGCTGCACGATGTTGGGGCGTGAGCGGAAGACGGCCTAACGGTGTGCGGGACCGTAGCCCAGCTTCATGGAGACGGTTGCGAATGGTCCTCGCCGATACCCCAGGAGCAACAGTGTCCCTAATTTGCTGGGAAGTGGCGGTGCGGTCCCCTACGGCACTGCGTAGGATCCTACGGTCTTGGCGTGCATCCGTGCGTCGCTGCGGTCCGGTCCCAGGTCGACGGGCACGTGCACCTTCCGCCGACCACTGGCGACAACATCGATGTACTGTGGAGACCTCACGCCCCACGTGTTGAGCAATTCGGCGGTACGTCCACCCGGCCTCCCGCATGCCCACTATACGCCCTCGCTCAAAGTCCGTCAACTGCACATACGGTTCACGTCCACGCTGTCGCGGCATGCTACCAGTGTTAAAGACTGCGATGGAGCTCCGTATGCCACGGCAAACTGGCTGACACTGACGGCGGCGGTGCACAAATGCTGCGCAGCTAGCGCCATTCGACGGCCAACACCGCGGTTCCTGGTGTGTCCGCTGTGCCGTGCGTGTGATCATTGCTTGTACAGCCCTCTCGCAGTGTCCGGAGCAAGTGTGGTGGGTCTGACACACCGGTGTCAATGTGTTCTTTTTTCCATTTCCAGGAGTGTAGAAACAAACCAGTATGCGTTGTGCTATCGTGAATCACAGGACAGACTGGTACTTCCAAGGAAATGTTTCCTCTTTCCTGTTGTCATTCCTGACGTCCTACACAGCAAGTTACGCACATCCTCCATTCGTGACTTACACACGGACCACTCTAATACTTTTTGTTATGACAACTTAGAGCTCACATTAGCCTCAAACTAAATGATCTGGACTGTAAATTAATGCAAGTGACTTTACGCTCTTGTATAACATGAAAACAAGCTTTTTCTTTCTTGAGGGTAATGTACACTTATCATGATACAATACTACGAAGTTCTACTGTAACTGGATTAAAAACGATTTTCTTCAATTATACTTTAAAAATTACTTAAAAATAAGATAATGCAACTTTTATACTTTGCTTCTGAGCCATTCTCTTTAATCGCTTTTTCTTCAAACGCAGTGAATAAGAGCTCACGAAGTAAGGTTAGCTTATTTGTTTAACTTAAATAATCAACAAGATAAAAGCATCAACTTCATTTTGTTTAAATATGAACCATGATAATTTTTGTGGCAGAATATCAAACCCGAAAGAGGAAAATCCAGTATGTCACTGTTTCTTAGGACTGATGAAAAATTGCGG
The DNA here is from genome assembly GCF_023898315.1 of Schistocerca nitens. NCBI lineage: Eukaryota > Metazoa > Arthropoda > Insecta > Orthoptera > Acrididae > Schistocerca > Schistocerca nitens. The sequence goes on along the minus strand of NC_064618.1, from coordinate 788,161,924 downwards.
AGGAAACACACACCGGATACTGGGATTTTTAGGCAGCTGTAGAGGCAATTTTATTGATACACCGGCGGAAATTTTAATCCCATCTCCACTCTTCGTCAGAGTGCCGTAAATTTCACGTATTGTTTGCCTGTGTGGCGTTAGTTTCCATGGAGAATGGCGAACATTAACGATTCTATAGAACTCCGTTAGGATAGTGTCGACGTTACTTTATATGTGAATTCACCACATTAAGAAGGACATTATTCTTTATCCTCAGAGTTTCTTAATTCAAGGACTAAATCAGACCAATATGCCGTAAGTTCACATTCCTTTCACTTCGTGGCACCGTGTAACTACATCCAATGCTTTCCGGGAGTCGTTCGCCAAAAGTCCGTCTATACTATGAGATTCGAAGAGATATCGATCCATGCCGTGACAGTTGATCTCCGCAGGCGGAGAAAAGACAAACATATATAAGGGCTTGCTGATAAAGTAATGCCTCGGAAATCTTTATTATGTTCTCAATATCGGCCGAGGTATTACTTGTCACGCGTATGATTCGGTCTTCTATTCGCTTCACTGATGCAAGTTGCAACCCTTTGCCGGTAGAGGGCTCCAAAATGTTGCGTGTAAGATAGCGGTTTGTAATGTAACAACCTCAGCGCGTGACAAGCAACGTATTGAAATAGAGTTTCTGAATCGCAGTAAATATGCCTCCAGTTTAAATGCATAGAAGAACGACAGCTGCGTACAGTGATGTGTGACTCTGGGTTGTTCGCACTCGTAATAAAGGAAACGGTGGTGCCAACATCGATGTGTGAGAGACAGCTTACGGCGACCGACGACTCATCCGAAACTTAAAGAACTCCTTCGAGGAATTCCCTTTAATAGCAGTGGAGAGGTGCAAGCAGAGATGAGGTTGGAGCTCCGTCAACAAAGTGAAACATTCAACAGCGACGGTATCAATAAACCGGTCTCTTGTTCTCTTGCTGGAAGAAATGTGCTTGTCGTCAGGGTGACTATGTTCAGAAATAAATATGTAGACATTAAGAATAAATATGTAGAATGTTAATAAAGTTTGTTTTATTTAAATACCTTAAGAGTTGCCACATGAAAAATTCGGAGGCATTACTTTCCAGCACGCCCTCATATTTATGTGTGCAGCAAACAAACGAGCGATCATGATGAAACGAAATAAATCCTGTCATCGACCGCAACTGGGTATTGAAATGAATTCAATGACGACAAGTCATATTTTTGCAGGACCGGAACTAGAACTCGGATTTCCCACCTTTTCCACTATACCGCTTCGGCTATGCGTGCACATTTTCCGACCGACCTAAATTCCCAGCTTGTCGTACACATCTTACATAACGTTCCCTGTCCATCACACTCATTGTTCGTAAGATCATAATGGATTTTCACAAGAGTTCAGGAGAGACAGTGCACATCACTGAAGTGATCTGAAAGCCGTCATGCCACATGTACACATATCAAAACAAGGTTTTGCATCATCCTGGTTCCCAGAACTCCTGAAGATAGACGTTGACTGTGAATATTGTATCACAGACACAATCCCTCTGACTGTTCAGAGGTGTCACCAATCCCACCCAAAGATGTAAACAACCATGCATGAGCAGCGCCTATTAGACGGAGGGGGCCACAGTCGATCAGTTCCAGTCATTCCACCAGGAAGAAGATATAGGGCTCATGTTGTCTGTAGTTCAACCATGCCCAGACGGTCAATACCGTGGTTCGATTGCGTCCGCATTGTTACTTTGTGCCAGGAAGGGCTCTCAACAAGGGAAGTGTCCAGACGGCTCGGAGTGAACCAAAGCGATGTTGTTGGGACGTGGAGGACATACAGAGAGACAGGAACCGTCGATGACATGCCGAAGTACGCCTTAACGGCTGTAGGATACGTGAATGCCATCCTCCGACCGATAGTGCAACCGTATCGGCAGGATATTGGCGAGCATTCGTCTTTATGGACGACAATTCGCGCCTCCATCGTGCACATCTTGTGAATGACTTCCTTCAGGATAACATCGCTCGACTAGGGTGGTCAGCATGTTCTCCAGACATGAACCCTATCGGGCATGCCTCGGATAGATTGAAAAGGCCTGTTTATGGACGACGTCACCCACCAACCACTCTGAGGTAACCAAGCCGAATCGCCGTTGAGGAGTGGGACAATCTGGACCAACAGTGCCGGCGTCTGTGACCGAGCTGTTCTAGGCGCTTCAGTCTGGAACTGCACTGCTGCTACGGTCGCAAGTTCGAATCCTGCCTCGGGCATGGATGTGTATGATGTCCTTAGGTTAGTTAGGTTTAAGTAGTTCTAACTGTAGGGGGCTGATGACCTCAGATGTTAAGTCCCGTAGTGTTTAGAGCCATTTGAACATTTTTTTGAACCAACAGTACCTTGATAAACTTGTGGATAGTATGCCACGACGAATAGAGGAATGCATCAATTCAAGAGGACGTGTTACCTGGCATTAGAGGTACCGGTGTGTAAACCTCTGAAGGTCTCGTTGTATGGTGGTACAACATGCAATGTGTGGTTTCCATGAGCAATAAAAAGAGGCGGAAATGATGTTCATGATGATATCTATTCCAATATTCTGTACAGGTTCAGGAACTCTCGGAACCGAGGTGATGCAAAAAGTTTTTGGGTGTGGGTATTTATATGTGTCGTGTCTGTTATTTTGCGCATGTCGTACATATGCATAATTAAATGAAATAAAATCTGACATCAACAGCAACCGGGAAGTGAAATGAAGTCAGTGGTGAGAAGTGAAAATCTGTGCTCGGCAGGGATTCGGACCTGGATTTACGGTTTACGCGGGCGGTCGCCTTAACCGCTTTGGCTAGGCGATCACGCTTTCTGTCCACCTCAGTGCTTAATTTCGACGCCCATTTGCAGAGAATGTGAGAATTTATTTAACTTCATCATTTATATTTAAGGCTGTGGAATCAAGAATAGTGTTTGTTCTTTCGGACATGCCGAAAGAATATGTCCGAAAGAATAGAAACCACACATTTAAATAACGAACCATCGTTCGCTACACGATATACGTGAACTCGGAATGTGCTTCGGAGTATAGAGCCTCTCAAAGTTATCCTGTTAAGAAAACTCATTTTTTTAAAAAAATTCTGGTGAATTAGTTAAATAACCAGTAGTCAACTAGCCTACATTCGGTTAGGTCAGCCGTCACAGCCTCTGACTGCCGACGAAATGTTCACCCCGACGACTCGTTACCGCAAATAACCACATCTCCAATTAAGGCCCACGTTCCGACAATGAAAAACCTGCTACTTGCACCAGCTCGGTAAACGTTTCCGGCTCTACTGGCGCGTCACTTAAGTGAGGCGACCTGCTGGAAACTGTTTCACGTCGCCTAATCCTTGTTTCCGTGCCATCCCCCTGTCCCGTTACCGGGGCGTCACCGCCGGGCGTTTCGAGGTGGCTCTAGCTCCGTAAATCGTGAACACCGTACTGACGACGGCTGTAAATGACGGGTGGAAACCTTACTGTTTTAGAACTAATGGTGCCGGCCAGACAGGTGGAAGAGAATTAAGGATGTGTGTATGGGTGTGCGAGAATGTGGGTCGAGAGGAACCACAACGGTCCCGACCGCCCGACTGATGACGTTAATCTGAAAACATGCCTCGCGAGGCTTAATAAATTTTACTTAACAAGCGGGCGCGTGACAGAGCAAGGCGCACGGGTCGGGTAATCAAGCATTCTGGGCCCGGGAAACAGCCGACACACGGGGGTTGGTGCGCCCATGCGCCGACGCCAGTTGCGTGTACACTACATGCGTATCCCACGTGTTGGACGCCCGCAGCGGTGTCCGGGCCCGTGTGACGGACAGGTTTCCATTAGCGGCCGGCAGAGACCTGAGTAATGTGGTAGCCCCTTGCAGTGATACCTATCAAGCACCGGATTTGTGATTTACGACAGTTCGTTCCAAGTGTCGGGGAAATGTTTCATGTTCAACTTCAGGCATAAATTGTGGTCGTCACAGGCCTCTCCAGCGTAACACGCTGTAGTAGTATCGAAAACATCGATTGGGCGTAGCCCGTATCGAGCTCAAACATGAGCGATACACTCAGAACTATTGGCAGAGGTAGCCAAAGGCAGTCGGTGCTACGTTGCCAGACTCTAACTAAAACAAACTCAGGACTCAGTTTCTGATGTTGCTGAGCAACAGTTATACAATAATTTTTAAATGAACACTCTGTCATTTGATTGTACTGTTGTTTATTTAATTACGACCTCGGCCTTTTATGCCATTTTCAAACTCAGGTGAAAATGGCATAAAAAGCCAAAACCTGAGTCATAATAAAAAATAATACAGTCAAATGGCGGTATGTTCATTAAACTCTGGACTCTTTCCGTAGTTAACTGGTGAACTGTCCTCAGATGTCGTACCATTATCCTTGCAGTTGGGTTGCTGTTTAGACATGGTGCAGCCGACTATGAAAACTACCAATATTAAATTTTTTATCTTCTGCTTTAAACTGGATCTCAGCCACCTTTAACTGTAACAGGCTGAAATGATTCTGTAACAGAATCTGTGTATATGGACTTAAAGATGCAAATTCTAAAAATGTGTTTGTGCAAAACAGATCTTTAAATTGCCAATAGTCTGCCTAAAGTTACATAACTCCTTCGTTTGTAAATGGCACCTGAGTAGTAATAGTAGACCAATGGGTTTTACTAATATACAGAAATATTAGTAAAGTAATTTCTGTGATTGTGAGTAGATGATCACTTGTGATAATTTGATGTTAGCATCCTTTACAGAAGTTGCCTAATGTGGCTGCTCCTGTTCATTAAAAACGACTTATTCCACAACCTTCGTGATGGATCTGCAGAGCACAATGTGTGAATGAATATTGCGAGTCTTTGTGAAATTAAAACTTAATAAGTGTGTCTTTCAACTTCAAAAGAGTCTATAAACACTATACTTTGTTGAATTACTTTCTAAGAAACACGATTATTGCCACTTGTAATTCTTTCCTTTCTTTCAGAAATGACTTTGCTCCACCAATGAACCAGCTAATATTGACACTCAGATGTTCAGTCTCTGTTGATTTCCGTCTGTCTTTGGAGACTTCATGGTATTGATAAGTGGACAGGTGGAAGTATTATTAAGTTGACTTCAGAACTCATTGATACCTCACCTCCACTCCATACCATGGATTTCGGTATAACACGGCAATCAGTCTACTCTTGAAAGCAGAGAAGGCCTCCGATTGGGGTAAGCTTCTCAGAAAGTGTTTGCCGTAAATCAGAGAATAGTAGGGAACTGCTTCACTTTCAGTTGACTTATGCGGGCTGATGAAATACTTTTTAAATAAAATCATTTGTGTACTAGGCCGCGTCATTATGGAACACTAAAACTACAAATGTTTGATAATGATACCACCTAATACCCAAAATTATTTTATTAAAACTGACACTGGTTGTGAAGCCTTACGAGCTGAAATTACTTTCTTTTTTTTCATAAAAGCTATCAGTTGTATAGACATCTCTGCAGCTCATGTTGTTATGTCAGGAAACCCCCAATCACGTAGTGACGTCTTTGTTACAATTCTGCTGGGCGGAAAGAAAAGGGTGACAATCTTCAAGATTTCAGAAATATCTGAGGTGAACAACGCAGGTGATTCGATTTGCCAACGTGGGAAGGTGCAAGGTGATATATTGTACGGGAAAGGGTGTAGTATTCAATACCCACAGGAAACAAAGTAAAATTGTAAGAATAGAAAATGAAAAGAGAAGTTTTCGGATCATCGAGACTGTAGTGCAAGGATAATAGATTTCTTCCTCTACTGTTCATCCTGTTACATCGATAAAACAATAAACGAAATAACTCATGGTCGACGAAACGTGGAGAATGTAAGAAGAAAGCTGAGAAACGTCGATTTACCTTCTTCTATTAGTAGTAGTAAAATTTAGTTAAATCGTTGTTGTTCTAAGATGAATCTTCAGTTACTGATATTCTCCTGTTGCACTAATAATGGGATAAATGCATAGTAATATATACTGACCAAAATTTTGATCTTTAATCCTTTCGCCGTAAAGGATACCAGAGCAAGACGTTTTTGGTTATCAGATCGTATAGAAGTGATATTTCCAGTACCGAAGCGTGTGTTATCTTGGACGCTAACCACCTCTCATATAATTCTATTTCAGAAATCAAACACCTGAACTACATTGAATTCTCAGCCTTTCCTCCAATTATACTTTAGATATGGAAACTATAATAAGAAGCAGACGTTGAACATACACATGCACACTTACCTTTCACTCTCTTTCTCTTACGATCACACAACAAAGAGAACAATAATGACACAACACATCATACAATGAAATACATTAAATACTATCGATATGAGGTGAAGTGTTATCAGAAAAAACAATACTCCATCCTACATGTAATTGAAGTAGCAAAACAGCTCTCAATAAACTTACGTAATTTTACTGTCTGTCAGAGGCAATGACAGGTAGAGCTCATTTATTTCTTGAAAACGAACTCAAAGTTTTTACCATATACGATGGGTAGTCAACTGGAAGCAGACAGATGAAAAAAAATAAACTGTTTATTATTTCAAAAGTAATTAATAGAATAAATATCCGCTTCAGTTGTCCTAATTAATATGTTCCTCAGTTGCGGCTATTAGCCTGATGAAATATTTTGAGTGAAAAGTAGTTGGCATAATATTAATACATTTATCGCAATGTGAGACAAGACGGTTTATACTCTACGCTTTCGTGGAAAAATATCTGCGGGTGTGTATAGAGGCATGACTGTACACAAGCGTGCGCTAATACATCCCTGCCAATGCGATTTCCATGTATTTGAAGCCCCGAAGAAAGACATTCGTGACTGTCAATTAGCTTCGAAGGAAGAGGTGCATACCTGTGTACAATCGTGGATCTGTAGGCAACAGCAAACATTTTTCCGTGAAGGCGCTTTCCGTCTTGTCTCACAGTAGGAGGTATGTATTAACAGTGACGGCGATTACTTATGAAATAATGAACATACTTAATTTTTTCCATCGTTCTCGTTTTACTATGGCTTCCCCTTATACACTGAAGCACCAAAGAAACTGCCACAGGCATGCGTATTCAAATACAGAGATATGTAAGCAAGCAGAATACGGCGCAGCGGTCAGCAACGCCTATATAAGACAACAAGTATCTGGCGCAGTTGTCAGATCGGTTACTGCAGCAACAATTACCGATTATCAAGACTTAAGTGAGTTTGAATTTGGTGTTACAGTCGGCGCACGAGTGATAGGACACAGCATCACCGAGGTAACGATGAAGTGGGGATTTTCCCGTAGGACCATTTGAGGAGTGTACCGCGAATATCAGGAATCCGGCAAAACATCAAATCTCCGACACTGCTGCGGCCGGAAAAACGTACTACAAGAACTGGATAAACGACGACTGAAGAGAATCGTTGAACGTGACAGAAGTGCAACCCTTCCGTAAATTGCTGCAGATTTCGATGATGGGTCATCAACAAGTGTCAGCGTGCGGACCATTCAACGAAACATCGTCGATATGGCCTCCCGAAGCCGAAGGCTCACTCGTGTATCCTTGATGACCGGGCTACACAAAGCTTTATGCCTCACCTAGGCCCTTCAACACCGAGAAGAAGATTAGTGTTTAACGAACCGTCGACAACGAGGTCATTAGGGACGGAGCACAGTCTCGGATTTGGGAAGGATTTGGAAGGAAATCAGCAGTGCCCTTTCAAAGGAACCATCCCGGCATTTGCCTGAAACCAGTGTGAAATGAAATGAAACGAACGGTAAGCAAACTGATATATTATTGTGTTCACAAATTTTCCCAGTATTGCAGTGTAGTCTGCAAAAAATACTAACTGCAATACAGAAACACATTTTTAATTCCGTTTCTTCATTGTGTTGAAAATATGGAGCAGTTATTTCTGGAAAGCCGGCCGGAGTGGCCGTCCGGTTCTAGGCGCTACAGTCTGGAGCCGAGCCACCGCTACGGTCGCAGGTTCGAATCCTGCCTCGGGCATGGATGTGTGTGATGTCCTTAGGTTAGTTAGGTTTAATTAGTTCTAAGCTCTAGGCGACTGATGACCTCAGAATTTAAGTCGCATAGTGCTCAGAGCCATATTTCTGGAAAACACAGATCACCTACACAAATATTAGGTATGAGTATCTCACAGTACTGTTCTTGGCATTCTGTATTTAGTACACAATTCTTAGGCACAAGTGTAAAAATATCTGACACTGAAGATGAGAATCCTTATTGTGAAGTAATGTGTTTGTAGTAAAATAGTACACTGAGCTGACAAAAGTCGTCCGACCTCCTTTTGCCCTGCGTACTGCAGCAGTTCGTCGTGGTATGGACTCAACAAGTCGTTGGAACTCTCCTGCAGAAGTACTGAGCCATGCAGCCGATATGGCCGTCCATAATTGCGAAAGTTTTACATTACAGGATTTGGTGCACGACCTGACCTCTCGATTATGTCCTATAAACTTCGATGGGATTCACGACGGGTGATTTGGAAGGTCAAATCACTTTCACGAATTGTCCAGAATGTTCTTCAAACCAGTCGCGCACAATTGTGGCCTGATGACATCAGGCATTGCCATCTATAAAAGTTCCATCGTTGTTTGGAATCATGAAGTCCATGAATGGCTCCAGATGGCCTCCACGTAGCCAAACACAATCATTTCCAATCAATAATCGGTTCAGTTGGACCAAAGTACTCAGTCCAACCTATGTAAAAGCAGGTGACAGGATTGTGGAGCCATCATCAGCTTGCACAGTGTCTTGCTCATATCTTGGACCATATTCTAACCCTACCAGCACCTCTTACTATATGGAATCGGAACTCATCTGACCCGGCTACGGTTTTGTAGTGTAGTCCAACCGATATGGTCATGACACCAAAGATTAATGGAAATGAGCGTTTGGCGTCATTGGCCGGTAGGCCCCTTACGGGGCAGGTCCGGCCGCCTTGGTGCAGGTCTTATTACATTCGACGCAACATTGGGCGACCTGCGCGCCGGATGGGGATGAAATGATGATGAAGACAACACAACAGCTAGTCCCTTAGCGGAGAAAATCCCTGACCCAGCCGGGCATCGAACCCGGGCCCCTTAGGACGGGAGTCCGTCACGCTGACCATTCAGCTATTGGGGCGGACACAACTCCATGTGAGTCGTCGCAGGTGATGTCCTGCTGTTAACAAAGGCACTCGCGTCGGTCGTCTTTTGCCAAAGCCCATTAACATCAGATTTCGCCGGACTGTCCTAACAGATACGTTTGTCGTGAGTTCCACATTGATTTCTGCGGCTTTTTCAAATAGCGTTGCTTGTCTGTTGGCACTGACAACTCTACGCAAACGCTGCCGCTGTCGGTCGTTAAGAGACAGCCGTCGGCCGCTGCGTTGTCCGTGGTGACAGGTAATGCCTGAAATTTGGTATTCTTGGCACATTATTGACACTGTGGATCCCGGAATATTGAATTTCCTCAAATATCCATAATGGAATGTCCCGTGTGTCAAGAAAAGCTAAAAAAATTGAAGAACACCGGACCATCAGTCTAATTTCTCATGCAGCTAAAGTCTTGCTGAGAGTGTTGAAAAGAAGGTTATATGGGAAGCTGGATAGAGGGATTGCAGAGGAGCAATTTGGATTTAGAAGAGGAAAAGGAACAAGAGATGCTAATTGCCTGTTAAGAACCATAGGGGAAAGACTTATGGAAAAGGGTAGAGAAATCTTTCCTGTTTTTATAAATTTAGAAAAGGCTTTTAACAGAGTTCAGTGGAACAAGCTGATGGATATTTTGAAGAGGAAAGCAGTAGATTGGAAAGAGAGACGACTAATACAGAATCTATATTTACACCAGAAAATAAGGATAAGGATTGGAAATGAAATGTCAGAAGGAAGCAACACTGGACAAGCTGTTAGACAAGGTTGTTGCCTTTCCCCACTGTTGTTTAACGTATACCTTGGAGAGATTATTGCGAAATGCTTAGATGGGAAAAGAGGTATATGTATTGGTGGAAAGAGAATAGAATGTATAAATTTGCTGATGACATGGTGTTAGTGCCAGAAAGTGAGCGGACAGTGAATAACGTGCTGAAAGATCTGAATGAAGCTTGTGTGGAATATGGGATGCAAATAAACACAGCAAAAACAAAGAGTATGGTCATCAGTACAAGACACAGACTGTAGAATATTAAAATAGGAGAATCTACCATTAACCAAGTAAGTGAATTTAAATATCTTGGAAGCACAATAACTCATGACTTGAGATGTCACCAGGAGGTGAAAACTCGAATTACCATAGCGAAGGAGGCATTCAACAGAAAGAGGAGACTCTTATGTGGCAAATTAGATAAAGGACTTAGGAAAAGGCTTGGTAAATATTTTGTCTGGAGTGTGGCACCATATGGGGCAGAAACATGGACACTGAGACGAGAGGATGAAACAAGGTTAGAAGCATTTGAGATGTGGATGTGGAGGAGAATGGAGAGAATAAGCTGGATGGAAAGAGTGAGTAACGAAAGAATGTTGGAAAGGGTTGGTGAGAGAAGTTGTCTGCTGAAGGTTGTAAGAGATAGGAAACAGAACTGCTTGGGACATTCATTGAGAAGGAAGTGCTTGCTAGCAGATGCTTTGGAGGATTGGTTTGTGGGAGAAGACAGAGGAAGAAGGAGATACGAGATGATAGATGACAGAAAGGGAAGAGAAAATTATGCAGACCTGAAAAGGATGGCAGAAGCCCGGACAGCCTGGAGAACTACCATGTGAAAAGCTGCCTTTTGGCGGAACACTGATGATGATGGGTCAAGGTCAAACTACCATTCCGTGTTCCAAGTCTGTTAATTCCCACCGCGCGGCCTTAATCACGTCGGAAACCTTGTCAGATGAATCACCTGAGTAGAAATGGCAGCTCCGCCAGTGCACTGCCCTTTTATACCTTGGTTACGCGAAACTACTACCAGCAGTGTATGGGCAAATCGCTGTCCCATGACTTTTGTCTCCTCAGCATACGTCCTTTCTAAAGAGATATTCTTGATCGTGTCATTCTCAGAGCCGAAGCACATTCTTCATTATTTTTAGCAACGAAGTTGGATTCAGATTTCGACTCAGTTCCGGTGAAAGAATAACATGCTTATTTATGTTCCTTTCAGGCCACCAATCAGGTGCGTGCAGATGTAAACTGGTAATTAGAAGGCAAAGGATACCACTCTCTGAGACTGCCAATCAGTTGCGTCCATAGGTAGAATTACAGATGGTGCTGCTTTTAAAGCAGTGTGACAAGGCCCAAAGACTTGAGGAAGAACTGTATTAGTTACAAAAGAACACATAGCTGAAGATTAGAATCAGACAACAAAAATTAAAACAAATGTTTTCAGAACAAAAATATACGAATCCATATCAATGTATTTCTTCTTCATTTAATTACACCGGAGATCTGACTTAATCAACTAAAATGCCTCTTTTGGAACGTTCTGTATTGTTACATACATCCTACTGTCTTTCATCTGTATAGCCGTTTGAATGACTGCCTGAAAACTAGACTGACAAAAGGCAATACCTCGTCCATTTCAATTGCCGCGTTGTGCAGTACAGCACTTATAACGAGATTCCTTTTGCCCTGGCAGTCCGGGAACGTCTTTTTGAAAAACCGTATGACATCTCACCAACAACTCTCGTTCTTATGTGTGATTCATCGTAAAGATTTCCAGCTGTCGCCCTTGAATTCTAAATCAGAAGGAAAATATGATTCAACGCTATATATCTCCAGTTACACAACATTGCCGTCACACAACGTTCAAGGCGAGCTATCACGCTAGAATTAATAAAGGATGTCTGATGTTCGACCATGTGCTGAAACTTACCATCTACAAACGATGTCCAATATTTTCAAATCGTGGTTGCTCACTGTTTGCCCATTAAGGAATTGCCTTTCCTTCCTCTATACTCTTCGGCATTGTCACTTAATTCTTATGTGTGTGTGCAATCTGTCGCACCGTAAACTCGTGGGGAAAAACGCACTTGTGCTGTAGCAGTTTCCTCCTGTGTCTTCGGAAATTTAATATTGCAGCGGCAAGGTATGCAGTGGGTTCGGAGACCCTCTTAATAAATAATCCTGCTACCTGTCAAATTGTCAATACCAATGAACTCTCTGACGGACTGATGGAAATTACCAGAGACAAAATGTTTCGGTGTCCGTAGCTGATTCATTAGTGTAGCAGATACATTTCTGAAAGAAAGAGAAGAATTGCAGGCTACAATTTTTGTGACTGATTTTGTTTCTTAGAATGTAGTTCAATATAAGTATAGTGTTTATAGGCTCTCTTGACGCTGAAAGACGCATTTCTTAAGTTTGAAATCCACAAAGACTCACATTATTCATTTACACATTGTGCTCTGTAAATTCGTCATGAAGGTTGTGAAAATAAGACCGTTTACTAATTGACAGGAATCCGCAGTAGGCAACTTCTGTAAAGGATACTAATAAAAAATTATGACAATTGATAATCTACTCACAGTCATGGAAATTACCATACAAATGCTTCTGGTTATCACGAGAAAAAAACTATGCAGCACGGCTAATTAGGCTTTTCTACATGACCGTGTACCTGAAGTCCCTAATCTGTGGGGAAAAGTTATCTACTCCTAAGAATAATGCAAAACCGAGAGAAGTCGATGAAGTTATAACCGAATCGTCACTGCTCAGCATTTTAGCCATGACGCTTAGCAACAAAGTTCGGTTAACTTTACATATTTTTATTACGTAAACTATTTTTTAATTAAAAGTAGTTAGTGGAAAATTTGGAAGAAAGATTGTCAAAGTACGTCATTAATGAAATAACCAACAGTCGCCAGTTCCTTACCGGAACAAGAATAATTAAACTGAAACTGAACTTTGTACTCGAAAGGAATCTTACGTAAGAATAGTTATTGGTGTCATGACGTAGGAACAGTATCTAACGCACACTTTCAAATACTTCACACCACACATGTCACAGTAGCCACATAATAATCAAATAGCAAACACATTCAACATGTCGTATTAATTTTCAAAGAGCGATTGAAGTAACATTGTTTACTGGCTTTGGGCAGAAACTTTTTGTTACGTTACTCACCGTAATACTGACTGACGTAACTATAGCAAGCAGAAAAATTGTTTGAATTTAGCATTTACTTCGATATTTCTTAATAATAAAAGTTACAAATTATGCCACAAGCTATATTTAGAACTGTGCTTTCACAATGAAATTCAGTGTCCAAGTTACGTAAAGTTTTACTGCCAGTTTTTTACTATGGAAGTTACTCTATTTTTATCAAATTAATACTGGCTTTTGCATCATTCTATTTCTGACGTGTCTCATACTACGACCAAAGATTTCATTATTACGTAATTGTCCAGAAGTTCGAAAAATTATGTTTTGATAATCTAATAAATTAATGTTCACCTCATTTTCAGTTCATTTTCTTATTATATCGGTTCATACAAAGGGCTAGAATGGATACAACTTGGATAATGAATTCGGAAAATTATTTAGGTGACAATATGCACGAAAACAATATTATTCAAGCAACAAAAATTCCAACCCCACTGATCAGTCTATTACACTTCTAGTTACAAAATGTCTAGATCGTACTTCACTTTATGACGACGTTGGTTTCTCGAGTGGCTTGATTTAGCAGTAAATAGGGGATAGGTTGATCTTCTTGCCATACCATAGCCAATAACAAGGGCCCATAGTACTCTAGATGTTATGTGAATTACTCTTGCTGCATTTGTACTGTGCTTAATAAATGCCATAGCTTGCCCATATTAAACATCCGCCAAGACAACCAATTCGGTTTTCACTGCTCCGTACTTCGGAAACAGGCCTTTTGTCTCCGCGCTTTTGCAGAGCCACACCGGGATACACACAGCCAACGACACCAATCGTCTCCTCACGACTCCCAACTGCTACTTTTTTGGCGCGCTCGCACGCTCGTAATAATGCAATTACAATTTATTACACTCTTTGACAATAGCTTTTTCCTGACTAGGGCAGTGTGTCTTCTTACAAAATATTAATGTTGCATGCGTATTCTCTTTCTTAAATAACAAATAGCATATGTAACTTGACAACATATTTACAAGAATAATATTCAGAACAACTAATAAAGCTAACTTTGTAAAACACGTAGAAAATGTATGATCGTCCACAGACTTGCGGTGTTACAAGTTCCCTTAAGAAATCCATTGCTCTACTGTTACTACTCAGCTCCTGTTTTCAGACAAAGGGTGAACGTAACGTTAGACATACTGATTTCGGCTGTCTGTGCAAGACTAATGACAAATTCAAGATCTGTTTCATACAAATAGTCATACAAAATTTACATTTTCAAGTCCATATTCACAGACAAATCGCAGGAGGGGTTGAGACACTCTTGCACATTGGTCTGGAATCTCTGGGGATTTTAAACTCTCTGCCTGTGGCCAACGTGTTGTATGCTCTTGCACCACGATATAAAGCTCCCTTTCCAAATCAAACATCGGGATTCGGAATTAATAATTCACACGGAAACGAGTTTTTACTTTAAATATCGTGGCTGTGAATTGCACAGTTCGTCTCCTACATATACACGGATACTCTGCAAATCGCATTTATGTGCCTGCCAGAGGAAAATTCACCCTTATTACTGACCGCAAATGATATGCCAGTATGCTAAATAGACATAGTCACGCACAACCAAAACACTGGTTTGATAACAAGATAAAGAGTAATTAGCATGTAAACCAACTAACATAGATGGTTAGCTTAGCACGCTTTGAACTTATAAGTAACTTTCACTGTGTTGAAATGAAGGCTGGGGTTCTGGCTAATTTTGTATTACCCCTGTTGTCTTATGGGATTAACTAATAAGCACTGCAGCAGTAGTCAATAATGAATATATGGAGTAAAAGTAAGTACTGAAATGTCCAAACATTCCAGAGGCATCACTTTCCATGTAAGTTACCTTCAACTAGCCCCAGTTTGACATAAAGCAAGAAACTAAAAATCCTTAGAAATTCGAGAAAAGTTAGAAACTTAGCATGTCAGCCACTCCTTTGGCAATCTAAGATACGTTGATTCAAGTAAAAATTATTCCTGGTAACTGAATGTCAAGTACCAATGCTCTTGTACCATACGTAACTGTTACTGAATGAGAAATGTGGGTGTGATTACATAAGTAATGAACTAATAACTGTGGAAAACAACAACTGTATTCTTTACTTGAGGAAACATGATCTTTCTTTATTCTAAAAAAGGAAAGAGTACAAACTTTCTTGTTAGTTTTACTGGAATAACGTGAATAAACACGAATAGCTAGCAAGTTTATGGGAATAATATTACGTGGGAGAAAATTTTGTTGTTCTGAAGCGTTAATGGGCCTTTGGTTCTAATATTTTCACTAAAGGATATAAAGTTGTTCTGACACAGGTCTGGTGTTTAAAGAAAAAAGATCATTGCCAATGGGAGATGGAGTGGTGCAGTAATATCGGCTACAGGTGGCAAGTGGCTAACTCGGGAATTCAGTGTTCTTTTATACTTTCTGCTACATGAAAAATCATAATGCTGTTGTCTAGTACTGAAATAATTGTTTACACAAATAGCACTTAAGATTACTGTGAGTTTTGGATGGTATGAGGTGCATTTTGGCGCTAACTGCCAACTAAAATGACTTATTTCTAATATTGCAACAGCTGCAACAAACGATACATAAAAGAGACTGTTTTGACAAGAACCGTCATTTTTAAGTAGTTTATATAAATAAGACATCGGTATAATACCATTCGAATTACTGATATCAAACGCATACTGTTGTTGTTGTGGTCTTCAGTCCTGAGACTGGTTTGATGCAGCTCTCCGTGCTACTCTATCCTGTGCAAGCTTCTTCATCTCCCAGTACCTACTGCAACCTACATCCTTCTGAATCTGCTTTGTATTGATCTCTTGGTCTCCCTCTACGATTTTTACCCTCCACGCTGCTCTCCAATACTAAATTGGTGATCCCTCGATGTCTCAGAACATGTCCTACCAACCGATCCCTTCTTCTAGTCAAGTTGTGCCACAAACTTCTCTTCTCCCCAATCCTATTCAATACCTCCTCATTAGTTACGTGATCTACCCACCTTATCCTCAGCATTCTTCTGTAGCACCACATTTCGAAAGCTTCTATTCTCTTCTTGTCCAAACTGGTTATCGTCCATATTTCACTTCACTTCCATACATGGCTACACTCCATACAAATACTTTCAGAAACGACTTCCTGACACTTAAATCTATACTCGATGTTAACAAATTTCTCTTCTTCAGAAAAGATTTCCTTGCCATTGCCAGTCTACATTTTATATCCTCTCTACTTCGACCATCATCAGTTATTTTACTCCCTAAATAGCAAAACTCCTTTACTACTTTAAGTGTCTCATTTCCTAATCTAATCCCCTCAGCATCACCCGATTTAATTTGACTACATTCCATTATCCTCGTTTTGCTTTTGTTGATGTTCATCTTATATCCTCCTTTCAAGACACTGTCCATTCCGTTCAACTGCTCTTCCAAGTCCTTTGCTGTCTCTGACAGAATTACAATGTCATCGGCGAACCTCAAAGTTTTTACTTCTTCTCCATGAATTTTAATACCCACTCCGAATTTTTCTTTTGTTTCCTTTACTGCTTGCTCAATATACAAATTGAATAACATCGGGGAGAGGCTACAACCCTGTCTCACTCCTTTCCCAACCACTGCTTCCCTTTCATGCCCCTCGACTCTTATAACTGCCATCTGGTTTCTGTACAAATTGTAAATAGCCTTTCGCTCCCTGTATTTTACCCCTGCCACCTTCAGAATTTGAAAGAGAGTATTCCAGTTAACGTTGTCAAAAGCTTTCTCTAAGTCTACAAATGCTAGAAATGTAGGTTTGCCTTTTCTTAATCTTTCTTCTAAGATAAGTCGTAAGGTTAGTATTACCTCACGTGTTCCAACATTTCTACGGAATCCAAACTGATCTTCCCCGAGGTCCGCTTCTACCAGTTTTTCCATTCGTCTGTAAAGAATTCGCGTTAGTATTTTGCAGCTGTGACTTATTAAACTGATAGTTCGGTAATTTTCACATCCGTCAACACCTGCTTTCTTTGGTATTGGAATTATTATATTCTTCTTGAAGTCTGTGGGTATTTCGCCTGTCTCATACATCTTGCTCACCAGATGGTAGAGTTTTGTCATGACTGGCTCTCCCAAGGCCATCAGTATTTCTAATGGAATGTTGTCTACCCCCGGGGCCTTGTTTCGACTCAGGTCTTTCAGTGCTCTGTCAAACTCTTCACGCAGTATCGTATCTCCCATTTCATCTTGATCTACATCCTCTTCCATTTCCATAATATTGTCCTCAAGTACATCGCCCTTGTATAAACCCTCTATATACTCCTTCCACCTTTCTGCCTTCCCTTCTTTGCTTAGAACTGGGTTGCCATCTGAGCTCTTGATATTCATACAAGTGGTTTTCTTCTCTCCAAAGGTCTCTTTAATTTTCCTGTTGGCAGTATCTATCTTACCCCTAGTGAGACAAGCCTCTACATCCTTACATTTGTCCTCTAGCCATCCCTGCTTAGCCATTTTGCACTTTCTGTCGATCTCATTTTTGAGACGTTTGTATTCCCTTTTGCCTGCTTCATTTACTGCATTTTTATATTTTCTCCTTTCATCAATTAAATTCAATTTTTTCTTCTGTTACCCACGGATTTCTATTAGCCCTCTTCTTTTTACCTACTTGATCCTCTGCTGCCTTCACTACTTCATCCCGCAGAGCTACCCATTCTTCTTCTACTGTATTTCTTTCCCCCATTCCTGTCAATTGTTCCCTTATGCTCTCCCTGAAACTCTCTACAACCTCTGGTTCTTTCAGTTTCCTTAAATTCCCACCTTTTTGCAGTTTCTTCAGTTTCAATCTGCAGTTCATAACCAATAGATTGTGGTCAGAATCCACATCTGCCCCTGGAAATGTCTTACAATTTAAAACCTGGTTCCTAAATCTCTGTCTTACCATTATATAATCTATCTGATACCTATTAGTATCTCCAGGATTCTTCTAGGTATACAACCTTCTTTTATGATTCTTGAACCAAGTGTTAGCTATGATTAAGTTATGCTCTGTGCAAAATTCTACAAGGCGGCTTCCTCTTTCATTTCTTCCTCCCAATCCATATTCACCTACTATGTTTCCTTCTCTCCCTTTTCCTACTGACGAATTACAGTCACCCATGACTATTAAATTTTCGTCTCCCTTCACTACCTGAATAATTTCTTTTATCTCGTCATACATTTCATCAATTTCTTCATCATCTGCAGAGCTAGTTGGCATATAAACTTGTACGACTGTAGTAGGCATGGGCTTTGTGTCTATCTTGCTCACAATAATGCGTTCACTATGCTGTTTGTAGTAGCTAACCCGCACTCCTATTTTTTTATTCATTATTAAACCTACTCCTGCATTACCCCTATCTGATTTTGTATTTATAACCCTGTAATCACCTGACCAAAAGTCTTGTTCCTCCTGCCACCGAACTTCACTAATTCCCACTATATCTAACTTTAACCTATCCATTTCCCTTTTTAAATTTTCTAACCTACCTGCCCGATTAAGGGATCTGACATTCCACGCTCCGATCCGTAGAATGCGTTTTCTTTCTCCTGATAACGACGTCCTCTTGAGTAGTCCCCACCCGGAGATCCGAATGGGGGACTATTTTACCTCCGGAATATTTTACCCAAGAGGACGCCATCATCATTTAATCACACAGTAAAGCTGCATGTCCTCGGGAAAAATTACGGCTGTAGTTTCCCCTTGCTTTCAGCCGTTCGCAGTACCAGCACAGCAAGGCCGTTTTGGTTAATGTTACAAGGCCAGATCAGTCAATCATCCAGACTGTTGCCCCTGCAACTACTGAAAAGGGTGCTGCCCCTCTTCAGGAACCACATGTTTGTCTGGCCTCTCAACAGATACCCCTCCGTTGTGGTTGCACCTACGGTACGGCCATCTGTATCGCTGAGGCACGCAAGCCTCCCCACCAACGGCAAGGTCCATGGTTCATAGGGGAAGAAACGCATACTATTTCAAACAAACAGTATATGTCAGGATCTAGAGAAATAGTCTCACCTGTCAGCCGTATGCTCTAGTTTCTCACTTAGAAGATCGAAAAGGCGAAATACGACCTCCTTCAACATTCGAAATAGAGATATAAATTCAGAATCTTCCTATTCCTCAAAAAAGTGGAGCGGCTTCTCAAGTTCTTCTCCTTTTTCATTCCAATAAAAAATTCTGACAAAATCTCGTCATGCATGTGTGATTCTATAACTACTTCTCCGTCGCCAAAACTCACTATCCCAGCCCGTCATCACTGGTTAAGATATCCCGAGTTCATACACCGGATAGACTTTATTTCGCTCTGACACATAGCTTTTCACGCTCCATTTCCAAAATAGGGCTTAACCGACTGTTAAACGCAGTTCTTTGAACAGGGCATCACTTACTAAACTGCCCTTTCAATGCCCTTACATACTCTCTCTCTCTCTCTCTCTCTCACACACACACACTATTCCTTATGACGACACCATGTACAATGGATATTTTGACATCCCTGTCTCTCTCTCTCCCTCTCTCTTCCTTATGACGAAAAACATGTACAATGGATTTTTTGACATTGATTTCTTAAAGATTCTGATAAGGATAGTAATTATATCACTAACCTGTTCAGTGTAACACTCTCTTTGCACTGTCCAGTCATACTATCTTCTGTACTGTTGGTAATACCCTACAATCGTCCGCCTTTTAATCATTATTTTCTTTCAATTCCACTTCTCTTATAGGTATAATATCTAGACTGAGCCTTTGTGTTTCTTTTTTCAGGCTTTCCAGTTTCCTTCCAACGACAGACTCTCGAGATTCTACGCTTTGACTGGTAGAATACTATTGTTTCGTTGGTTGTTCACTCGCGGAGAACCTATTGATGATCTAATCTGTAATTTTGTGCGAATAGACAGATAATTATCTTTTTGTCAAAGGCCCCCAGTCCTTTGGATACACATTATGTGCCTTTCATAAATCAGTTTCCTTTGCCTTATGCATCCCCATGAATATTTAGGGCCAGTTTCTCATACCAACGCAAGTGAGTGCCCTGAACCATATCCGCTGTTTCATCTTCTTTTCTCAAGGCCGTTGGCAGAATTAAAGTGACTTCTTATACTGGGTCTTTGCCAGTTCTAATGATTTTTATTCAAGATCTAAGCAGTGGCAGGGATCGTACTTCAGACATTGTAGTTAGCAGACGAGGACATTAGCTCTAGAAAACAACGACTCAAAGGTACGGTATCCACCCTATACAAACTCAACATAATCTTTGAACCAAACCAATTACAATCTTTAAATTATGCCCTATAATTGCATTTAAAAAAGACAGCAGTATTTAAAATCTTATCGTTTCTTTAACCGGTTATAATTATTGATACTGCACGAATTTCTGGCAAAGAAACTTTCTGTCGCCTGAGGTGATTGCTGAGGAATGATAGGGTGGTGCATCGAGACACCCCTTTATACTTTTGTCGGTACCTCCACTCCACAACACTTGCGAAAAGACCCTGTGATAGTCATCTTTCGAGTTGACGCAATGCAACAGTGTTGCGGTGATTCGCATAGGCCAGCGAAAACTATGTTACCTACTGGACTAGTCAGTTTATATAAATATTACGGAGTATCCGACGAGTTACATGAAATCGAAAACGACAGCATTCCTTCGAAGCTCTTTCCAAAACATTAGCGTTAATAAATTGCAGCTACGAGCAACAGCACCACTGCATTCACCTGTTTTGACGAAAATACATATCACAGCGACCTAGTACAAGTAACATTGTGGCATGGAGATCTGAGCTGGCAAAATACCTAACAGCATTGTTAAGCTCACGTGTCGAACTGTGCCAACATCTACGAAACTAGGGAGTTTTCGAAACTAATTAGAGAACTTGAACCTGTAGAAGACTACTGGATTGTTAGCTTCGATGTCGTGTCTCTCTCCAGCAGGGTGCATTGGGATGAGACAGTAAAATTAGCATTCCGGAACCTCCTTGACAAGACCAATTTCGAGCTCAACTCAAACAACTTTCTGTTGTATGGCATCTACGATAACGTAAGGTCGTTGCCATAAGATGCCCCATATCACTAGTGGTAGGATGTATGTCAACAGAGGAGATTAAGATTTTGCAACAGTCCAGTTCTAAAACAGACGGACTTTAGTCACTAAATGGGTGGCGCATTCATCATGCGAATACATCTTATGAACGTATCGACGGATTGTTGCAGATGTTACAAGTGTGTTGCTCCTTTCAACAGTTTTGCTGAGAAACATTCCGACAATTGTAAACTGTGTTCTAAACGACGTCCCCCGACCGAACATCATCCAGAGACAAAATCCGGAACTTTCTGCACCTGCTGTGTCATCAGGGAACATTGGAAACCGCCTGCTCACAACAGGACTAAGATCACTCATGCCTCTGAACAGCGTAGTGATATCACGACACTGCCAAGTGTGGGTAACCTGGTGTCGTGAAAGAGTAGAGTGGAGAACGGAATGGCGGGGTGTTGTCTCTAGTGATAAGAGGAGGTTCCTTCTGTGTGCGAGTGATGAACGAACACGTGTTTGGCGTAGACCGGATGACCTGCCTATTCCACAGATCTTTCGCCGGCGACACGCGCCTCACATCCCAGGATTCAAGAAAATTGGGGGGGGGGGGGGGCGGTGGCCATGCGGTTCTGGCGCTGCAGTCCGGAACCGCGGGCCTGCTACGGTCGCAGGTTCGAATCCTGCCTCGGGCATGGGTGTGTGTGATGTCCTTAGGTTAGTTAGGTTTAAGTAGTTCTAAGTTCTAGGGGACTTATGACCTAAGATGTTGAGTCCCATGGTGCTCAGAGCCATTTGATCCATTTGAATGGGGGGGGGGGGGGGGGAGGCATCAGTTACAGTTCGCGGTCAGATTTGCTGTTTCTGCAGAATAAAGCGATCGGAGCATTCCACATTGCGTTGACTGTTGTCCCCGTGCTACTGCAATTCCTTCGGAAGGAAGGTGATGTGTTTTGCAGCAGAACAGTGCATCTCTACATATGGCTGTTGCAGTGCCATGTGCTCTTTGTGGTGTACGTTATCAGTTTGCCATATCGTGCACAGAAAGGTGATGTGCTTATTGAGCAGGATGTTGCACATCCACACACAGGATATCAATCTGCCATTTCTTCGCAAGGAAGGTGACGTGCTTATTGAGCAGGGCAATGCATGTCCACATACGGCTGTAGCGACGCCATGTGTTTTTCGTGGTGTACGTTATCAGCCTGCCATTTCTTCGACAGGATAGTGATGTGCTTATTCAGCAGGACAATGCACGTCCACATGTGGCTCTTGTAATGCCACGTGCTCTTTGTGGGGTGCACGTTACGAGCCTGGCATTTCTTTGAGAGCAAGTTGATTTGTTTACGCAGCAGAATAGTACATGTGCACATACAGCTGTTGTGCTGCCATGTGCTCTTCATAGTATATGTTATCAACCTATCATTTCTTCGACAGGATGGTGATGTGCATATTCAGCAGAAGTATGCATGTCCACAAACGGCTGCTGCAATGCCGCTTGCTCTTCGTGACGTGCATCATCCACCTAGCCAGAACGATCACTAGATCTTGCACGAATTGAAAACGTATGGGATAGTAGGAAGCAGGAGTTTAGCCGTTCTTTTGGGCGTTCAATAATCACTGCCGAATTGCAACAAAAGGTGCAAGATGCTAGGGACAATCTATGGCTGGACGCCATTAAAAACCTTTATGATCGTTTGCATTCGAGAGTACACGCCTGAGTTACGGCCAGAGAAGGGTGCGACATTTACTGTGAAACGTGTGTTTTATCTTGTCTGAACCTGATTTCATACAGCCTTACAGTGATGAACTACCTGTCAACCCAAGTGTGGATAAAATGACTTTGAGACACAATCATTCCAATGAAATCGATCATGATAGAAATGACGTTGTCCTTGATGTTGTTGCAATTTTTTCCTGGCAGTGTAGATTCTCAAGTTCATCCCTCTTGTGAGGACGGTACATTTATGTCTACTGTGGACGCAAACAGAATGGTTGTTTGGATTCTAGAGTGGCCCTCTGTCGCAGTTAAACGGATCTTCCAGTTCCCGTGACTGATTGCGGCCACTGCTGAGTTCCTGTGCCACTCCTCCTCGTGTCCTCGCGGTGTTTTCTGCCTCCGCCTCACGTCTCCTCCAGCGATGAACACACGGCGCAGTCCGGCGCGTTATTAATCAGAGCGGAGCGCCGCCGGTCGGCATGCAGATGAGCCGGCGCGGAATGACGGATCGCCGGAGCGGACGCAGAAGCGGTGCCCGGCGCCTCACCGGGTAATTGTCTGTCAGCCGGAACCATTGTCTGCGGGTAGCGGGCAGCCGACGCGCTCGCGGCAGCCGTACATGTCTGGCTACACGAACTGATTGGGAGTGAAGATCACTGGACAAAATACACTACTGGCCATTAAAATTGCTACACCACGAAGATGTGCTACAGCCGCGAAATACACTCCTGGAAATGGAAAAAAGAACACATTGACACCGGTGTGTCAGACCCACCATACTTGCTCCGGACACTGCGAGAGGGCTGTACAAGCAATGATCACACGCACGGCACAGCGGACACACCAGGAACCGCGGTGTTGGCCGTCGAATGGCGCTAGCTGCGCAGCATTTGTGCACCGCCGCCGTCAGTGTCAGCCACTTTGCCGTGGCATACGGAGCTCCATCGCAGTCTTTAACACTGGTAGCATGCCGCGACAGCGTGGACGTGAACCGTATGTGCAGTTGACGGACTTTGAGCGAGGGCGTATAGTGGGCATGCGGGAGGCCGGGTGGACGTACCGCCGAATTGCTCAACACGTGGGGCGTGAGGTCTCCACAGTACATCGATGTTGTCGCCAGTGGTCGGCGGAAGGTGCACGTGCCCGTCGACCTGGGACCGGACCGCAGCGACGCACGGATGCACGCCAAGACCGTAGGATCCTACGCAGTGCCGTAGGAGACCGCACCGCCACTTCCCAGCAAATTAGGGACACTGTTGCTCCTGGGGTATCGGCGAGGACCATTCGCAAACGTCTCCATGAAGCTGGGCTACGGTCCCGCACACCGTTAGGCCGTCTTCCGCTCACGCCCCAACATCGTGCAGCCCGCCTCCAGTGGTGTCGCGACAGGCGTGAATGGAGGGACGAATGGAGACGTGTCGTCTTCAGCGATGAGAGTCGCTTCTGCCTTGGTGCCAATGATGGTCGTATGCGTGTTTGGCGCCGTGCAGGTGAGCGCCACAATCAGGACTGCATACGACCGAGGCACACAGGGCCAACACCCGGCATCATGGTGTGGGGAGCGATCTCCTACACTGGCCGTACACCACTGGTGATCGTCGAGGGGACACTGAATAGTGCACGGTACATCCAAACCGTCATCGAACCCATCGTTCTACCATTCCTAGACCGGCAAGGGAACTGGCTGTTCCAACGGGACAATGCACGTCCGCATGTATCCCGTGCCACCCAACGTGCTCTAGAAGGTGTAAGTCAACTACCCTGGCCAGCAAGATCTCCGGATCTGTCCCCCATTGAGCATGTTTGGGACTGGATGAAGCGTCGTCTCACGCGGTCTGCACGTCCAGCACGAACGCTGGTCCAACTGAGGCGCCAGGTGGAAATGGCATGGCAAGCCGTTCCACAGGACTACATCCAGCATCTCTACGATCGCCTCCATGGGAGAATAGCAGCCTGCATTGCTGCGAAAGGTGGATATACACTGTACTAGTGCCGACATTGTGCATGCTCTGTTGCCTGTGTCTATGTG
The DNA here is from genome assembly GCF_023898315.1 of Schistocerca nitens. NCBI lineage: Eukaryota > Metazoa > Arthropoda > Insecta > Orthoptera > Acrididae > Schistocerca > Schistocerca nitens. Next base: position 788,136,967 of record NC_064618.1, on the reverse strand, counting down.
CCTGTGGTTCTGTCAGTGTGATCATGTGATGTATCTGACCCCAGGAATGTGTCAATAAAGTTTCCCCTTCCTGGGAAAATGAATTCACGGTGTTCTTATTTCAATTTCCAGGAGTGTATAATGGACAGGAAGAGGATGCTGTGATATGCAAATGATTAGCTTTTCAGAGCTTTCACACAAGGTTGACGCCGGTGGCGACACCTACAACGTGCTGAAATGAGGAAAGTTTCCAACCGATTTCTCATACACAAACAGCAGTTGACCGGCGTTGCCTGGTGAAACGTAGTTGTGATGCCTCGCGTGAGGAGGAGAAATGCGTACCATCACGTTTCCGACTTTGATAAAGGTCGGATTGTACCCTATCGCGATTGCCGTTTATCGTATCACGACATTGCTGCTCGCGTTGGTCGAGATGCATTGACTGTTAGCAGAATATGGAATCGGTGGGTTCAGGAGGGTAATACGGAACGCCGTGCTGGATCCCAACGGCCTCACATCACTAGCAGTCGAGATGACAGACATCTCATCCGCATGGCTGTAACGGATCGTGCAGGCACGTCTCGATCTCTGAGCCAACAGATGGGGATCTTTGCAAGACAACAACCATCTGCACGAACAGTTCGACGACGTTTCCAGCAGCATGGACTATCAGCCCGGAGACCATGGCTGAGGCTACCGTTGACGCTGCCTCACACAGACAGGAGCGCCTGCGATGGTGTACTCGACAACCAACCTGGGTGCACGAATGGCAAAACGTCATTTTTCCGGATTAATCCAGGTTCTGTTTACAGCATCATGATGGTCGCATCCGTGTTTGGCGATATCGCGGTCAACGCGCATTGGAAGCGTGTATTCGTCATCGCCATACTGGCGTATCACCCAGCGTGATGGTATGGGGTGCCATTGGTTACACGTCTCGGTCACCTCTTGTTCGCATTGACGGCACTTTCAACAGTGAACCCTACATTTCAGATGTGTTACTACCCGTAGCTCTACCCTTCATTCGATCCCTGCGAAACACTACATTTCAGCAGGATAATGTACGACCGCATGTTTCAGGTCCGTTACGGCCCTTTCTGGATACAGAAAATGTTCGACTGCAGCCTGGCCAGCACATTCTCCAGATCTCTGACCAATTGCAAACGTCTGGTCAATGGTGGCCGAGCAATTGGCTCGTCACAATACGCCAGTCACTACTCTTGATGAACTGTGGTATCGTGTTGAAGTTGCATGGGCAGCTGTACCTGTACACTCCATCCAAGCTCTGTTTCATTCAATGCCCAGGCGCATCAAGTCCCTTTATTACGGCCAGAGGTGGTTGTTCTGGGCACTGATTTCTCAGGATCTATGCACTCAAATTGCGTGAAAATGTAATCACATGTCAGTTTGAAACACGTATGTTCAGTAGCAGCTATGGCGAGGCATGACAGAATCTCTGACCAGAGAGTTATTTATCGTTGCTAGTCTGCGCTTGACCGCGCGAGAGCATGTAGTTCAGTTGCGAGGCAGTTGTTGTACGTAGCGAGTCGCGAGAGCATGTAGTTCGTCTGTGTAGTAGCGCGCACGAGACAGTCGGAGTTGTGTGTGGGGAGTCGGCGGTCGTCGACATGGGTCTCTGGTCAAGGTTCAGGACGAGGTATATTTTTTAAATAAGGTAATGAAGCAGCATTGCGCACATATGATAATGTAATGTATCTTAATTGTAATTAATTTGTTCAAGAATTGCCCCAATAATAATTTTGTTCTCAAAGCAATCTTTTTAAGAAAATAATCATTACAACTGAAACAATATTTCCTTTGCTTTTCCTTCCAGATTTAGTTTATCAGGTTGATTATTGCACAGGGCTTAAGGTCAGCGCAGATGACCTTATAAAATTTATCAGGTTGATCTTAACGTTAATTTTGTGGGGACTTAACATTTTTGCACATTTTTATTATCATTGACTTTTATTACTGTGGGAAGCTAACATTTGGCACTATTTGCAATTCTTATTCAATTCTTTTCATTTTCATATTTTTGCGGGGAGGTTACACTATTAGCAGTTTTCAAATTTCTCCAGGGAGGTTACAAGTTCTACTATAATTTGGTGTAGCAATTTTAATGGCCATTACTGTATAAGAAACCCCCATAAGACAGCACACTGCTCACATTGCAGCACTTTAGATTGTGTACAACAAGTACCGTGCCATCGTCCTATCATCCACGAAGATGTATGAGGGGCGTTCCATGAGTAATGCAATTCATTTTTTTCTCGGCCACTTTCGGTGGAAAAAATGTGAAATCGTGGAATATTCCGGCTTCAGCCCCTATAGTTTCATGATTTTCCGACAAGTGGCGGAGCAATACGCAGCCTTCAAAATGGCGTCTGTAAGGGACGTGTGTTCAAAGCAGAGAGATTCCATTGATTTCCTTTTGGTGGAAACTAGAGCATCGGAGGTATAAGTGCTTGCAGAATGTCTACGGAAACTGGCAACAAACAAAAGCACGGTGAGTCGTCAGTGATCAGCACAACTAGGTCGGTAAACCTGTCCCATCTCCGGCATACCAGCCACTCACGCACAGCTGTGACTTGTGGAATGTTGGAACGTGCGGAGACTCTCATTCCTGGTGATAGACGGATCACAATCAAACATCTCGCTGCTCAACTCGACGTCCCTGCTGGAAGTGCGGGCACTCTAGTCCACCAGTTGCGGTACTCAGTGGTGTGTCCCCACTGGGTTCTTCGTCGCCGGACAGAAGACGAGAAAGAGCAACGGAGGACAGTCTGCGCGGAATTCCTTCAGAGTTATGAGGCTGATCATGGCAACTTCTCGTCGAACAAGGTCACAGGCGATGAAATGTGGGCTCATCACTTCAAACTGGGAAGAAAACGGAAACCCATGGAGTCGCGCCACACCACCTCACCTGCCGGCCGCTGTGGTCGAGCGGTTCTAGGCGCTGACAAGTTGTGGTTCCCGATTAATGGCACGCAAAGTGCGGTTGTTCGCGCTGGTAGCGAGAGCAGTTCAAATTTGTTAACTATATCCCGTGAGTGTGATTAACAGGATGAATATTACGAGTTTCGTTCGCACTACCACGTCAGCCAATTGAGTTTTGATGCACACTGCTGAGAAATCATCCTGTTACTTGTACTACGCCAATAATCTATTGTTGTGCACTTGTACAAGAGTTACAAGCATAGACATGGTGATTGAGTTGCCCCTACCGACGTCGTTTTATGCAACACGCAATGTAATATCTGGCCTCCAAAAACCAAAAGTGAGATTTTCATATTCTCTCGCTAGCTACGACAAAACTATTAGCACAACAGAAAAAAATGAACAGCATCTTTCTGAAGGAACTTAAATAAAAAATTTTGGCTCAAGGCCGTAGTTTTCAAGTAAGTAAAAAAAAATCGTACGAAAGTGACCTACAAACGCACCCCCACTCCCGCACTCAGCCCCATCTGTCAGGATTTCTGCCACGTTGTTCATGGCACTCCCTCCTGTCACTGAACAAAAGTTTGCGACTCCACAAATTATTTCACACATTCGACCGTTTTAGGTCTTCATTGACACCTTATTACCACACCGGCTTAGTCGAGCTCTTAAATATTGTAAAACTGATGTTTTTGTAAATATTACTTATTATTTTTATAAATTTTAACAGCGTAAAATGTACATCATTCTATTCGTCAGGCATTCTGACTACGAACCTACTTTGCTTGTAGGGGTAAATTTTGGATCAAATTGTTAACGTAATTAGTTTTACCGTGATGTAAGTCATTTTTCTATCGTTACTCTCATTGGCACGTTTAAATTAACACTGTTAATAAAATAGTCGACTATGCTTGTGGTGTAATAGCCCAATCAATAGAGACCAAAAATTGTCGAATATTGGGAATAGCTCGTGTAGTCGCAAATTTTTGTACAGCGGTATATACTAGAAATCCTGATTGGCGGGGGTGAGCTACGTTTGAGAGTCACTTCTGTACTTTTTTTTTTGGATAAGTCGAAATTCTCCAGCAAAAACGTGTCCCAGTACAAAATTTAACTACATTAAATTTCGTAAATAGGGTCCTGTTCATTTTTCTGTAGAACTAAATGTTTGCACGTACCGAGTGAGAGAATATGAAAATGTCGCGCTTTGGTTCTGAAGGCCGGGTACACCATTGCAGGTTGCATTAAACGACATCAGTAGGGACGGTAAAATTATTCTGTATAGCCGAATAGTTTGGTAGAGAGTGTAATTTGTGCTTGTAGCTACCTGGTAACGTTAGTATTAGCAGATAAAGTTGTGGTAACGCGTTATGTTACTAGTTGAGTTAATAGTTGTTTGTCATGTTTTACTGCAGAGGTTCCGTGAGACGATATTACTGATTTTGGCCGAGGGCCAAACATAGTAAATTGTCAAATTTGTTGTCTGGTTATTTATGTTAGGGCAAAGGTTAGTTTGTATAGTGGAAAATGTTACGTTGTATCGATTGTGTGGAGCTCTGGTTAAAGCTATTTTCGGACGACAAAGTATTTTTTTGCGGGAGTTATATTTTTATTCTCTTGGTATTATATAAAGTTGACAACTTCGTATAGATATTTTGGGTATCTAGAGGCTGTGCTTTGAATTGGAGTTTCCTTGGCAAGCCGCACGAAGGTTGGACTTTTGCATGTGCCGTCTCTGAATACCATGAGCAAGCATGGTACAAGGAAAACAGTATACTGGACATAGAAAACCTGCCAGCAGTCGCGAACACGTGAAGGTTGTAAACGTCGTCGGTTTATTCGTAGCATTTCCATCAATTCCGCCACGAAATCACTTCACTCAAGTGGTACCTGCTGCTGAACCATCGTGGCAGTTTTCATCATACAACTCAAGTTAATGTGATCTCCCGACCGTCGTACTAGGAAGGCGTGCTGACAAGTAATGCCTCCGAACTGTCGATCTGAAAACTCTCAAGGCTTTTTAAATAAAACAAACGTTATTAATTTCATATCTTTATTCTTCATGTCTACATATTTATTTTTCAACTTGGTGACGAACACGTTTATAATGACGGGAAACCAATTTGTTGATGTTGTTGTCACTGTAGAATGCTTGACTTTGTTGACAGAGCCACAACCTCACCTCTGCTTGCACCGCTTCCTCTCTATCTTAGTGGAATCCTCCAACGCGGTCTTTACGATTTGGAAACAAATGAAAATCGGATGGTGCCAATTCGGTATTGTGTGGAGGATGACCGATGGAGGTGTACCCAAGGCGTCGGATTGCTACAGATGGCGCGGTGCTCGTGTGTGTTCTGACGATGTTATGCTGAAGGGGAGGGTAATCAATGTGTGAGCGAACTGTTTTGCGATTAGACACTCGATTACAGCCCGCTGTTCCTCACGCACTAACATACTTAAGTCACTCACCGCCACATTGCAGGCTACAATCCTGAGTCCTCTAGCGGTATGGGACTCCAAATATGTAGATATGAAAAATACAGATGTACAGTGTGAATAACGTTTTATTTTGTTTGGAAACATTTAGGAGTTTATACGTAAGAAAATCGGACACATTACTTTTCATCAAGGTATCTAACTTATTTGGCCCAAAGGCGAGTGAACATGGTACTACCGTGTAGCAGTCTTGCAGTGCCCGTTGTAACTCTTCTGCCACATCATTTAAGTGCTCTTGTCATAAGATCCAAAGGGAGTGCTAGCAGTAACTTTTGTGCGTTTTGGTGATTTAAATTTTACCGTGAGTATTACACCTTCTGGACGGTATTTCGCCTTAAAACGGCTCTTGTGTTGAGCTCCCTGAGGTGAGACTCATTTTAAACGTGTGTGCCTCGGCCAAAATAAGTACTGCAACAATGAGTTTGAAACATGCATTACAGGTGCAAAACCATCACCTTCTCATAAATTTATACAAGGTGTACAATTTTGCTTCCGCCCTTTGCCGATAGGTGGCGACAACGGTGAGTAGCGGTCGAAAGAAACAGATCGCAGACGTCAGGCAATTAGCTTGGACCTCGGTCAACATACCCTCATTTAAACATTAGTCGATTTGTGTCTGCATCATAAAGTTGTTCTTGATTGAAAATGTCAGTTTACGAGCCAAATCTCGTCATTTGTGGGAGGTGTTACTGTTTTGTTTCAATATGAAGAAAACAGCAGCTTAGTCTCACCGAATGCTCTCACGTACGTACGGTAAGGACGCTATTAGTGAAAGAACGTGTCGTGAGTGGTTTAAACGCTTCCAGGACGGTGATTTTAACGTCGTAGACCAGCATATTGGTGGAAGAGAGAATGTTTTCGAAGAGCCGGCCGCGGTGGTCTCGCGGTTCTAGGCGCTCAGTCCGGAACCGCGCAACTGCTACGGTCGCAGGTTCGAATCCTGCCTCGGGCATGGATGTGTGTGATGTCCTTAGGTTAGTTAGGTTTAAGTAGTTCTAAGTTCTAGGGGACTGATGACCACAGATGTTAAGTCCCATAGTGCTCAGAGCCATTTGAACCATTTTTTTTGTTTTCTAAGATGCAGAGTTGGAGGTATTGCTAAGTGAAGACTCGCGTCAAACTCAAGAAGAACTGACACGATTAGTGGGAGTGACACAGCAAGCCATTTCATAACGTCTCAAGGCTATGGGCATGTTTCAGAAAGAAGGAACTTGGGTCCCGTGTCAGATGAAACCAAGAAACACTGAACGGCGTTTATGTATTTGTGAACAGTTGCTTCAGAAGCAGAAACGGAAGGGATTCCTGGGGGGTTGAGGTTGTATGGGGAAGGAGACCAGACAGCGAGGTCATCGATCTCATCGGATTAGGGAAGGACGGGGAAGGAAGTTTGCCGTGCCCTTGCAAAGGAACCATCCCGGCATTTGCCTGGAGCGATTTAGGGAAATCACGGAAAACCTAAATTAGGATGGCCGGACGCGTTATTGAACCGTCGTCCTCCCGAATACGAGTCCAGTGTGCTAGCCACTGCGCCACCTTGCTCGGTAAGGGATTTCTGCGTCGCATTGTGATCGGGGACGAAAAATAGGTTCATTACGATAACCCTAAACGAAAAAAATCATACGGATATCTCGGTCATGCTTCCACGTCGGCGGCCAAACTGAATATTCACGGCTCCAAGATCATGCTCTGCATTTGGTGGGTCCAGCTCCGCGTCGTGTACTATGAGGTATTAAAACCAAGTGAAACAATCACAGGTGGTCGTTACCGAACGCAATTAATGCGTTTGAGCAGAGCATTAAAAGACAAACGGCCGCAATACTGCGTGAGGCATGACAAAGTGGTTTTGCAACACGACAACGCTCGACCCCACGATGCAAAAGAGGCTAAAACGTTTTGTGAACGTAAAAATGGGAAGTTCTACCCCACCTCCCCTCCAGACATTGCTCCCTCTGACTATCACCTATTTAGACCAATGGTGCATGGCGTGGCTGACTAATACTTCCGATATCATGAAGAAGTCACAAACTGGATCGATTCATGGATTTCATCAAAAGATGAAAAATTTTTTTCGACACGGAATTCGTACACTCCCCGAAAGGTGGGAGAAAGTAGTGGCCAGCGATGGAAAGTACTTTGAATGACACATGTGTGACCAATTTGTTTCATTAAAGCCTCAAATATTGGGGAAAAAACGGCGGAGGCAAAGTTGTACACCTTTTATAATTGTTTTGAGATGTGTTGTGGTTGCAATATTGCTGTTTTTTTTTCTGTTTAAGAGCTCTTTCGTTCTATTGTAACTTTAAATTTCCTGGGACGGCCTTTTTGGACCTGAGCTAAATGTGAACATATTGTTACCAGCTTATTAACAAAATTTTCATGATGAGGCCTTGATATCCATCGTCTGTTTCTCGCCGTCGGTTTTGATATAAATTACGAGTTGCCACAGCTATTCTGTCTCTATGAAGTTTTTATTTCGCTTATTCGCACCTGTAAATTATTTTGGTAATAACAAGTTCTCCACCAGTTACTGGCCGTATTTAACAATTCTAATGCTAAATTGAATGATTTATTTACTGACATTGTCAGGTAACCCTTGATATTAAGTTGATGTTTTATTTATTTGCGACTATTAAATATTTCTTTGGGTATTACACAATCAGATCACTGGCTTCCTCAAACCTTTTCATATTTATAGTGTTTGATGTGCTGTAGGCCTGTAGACAGTTTAATAATCACTTACAATTGCTTCATCGAATAATGAAACGTTCTCAGATTACTAATGTGTACCTCATGTAAAATTTTTGTAATTTTTTTTTTATATTTGCTGGTATCCACATCCTCCAGACGCTTAATAAACGTAGACATGGTCCGTAGTAGGCTTAATGCGATGTTTATTTAATAGTACGATTAGTTAATTTCGACTAAACGTCATTATCAAGCACATGTACATGATCTGTATTTCATGTCATTTTCAAATCACTCTTAATTACAAGTAAAAAGTAGCCATATTCCGTCATTTTAAGGAAGGCTCCACACTAGAGTTTCCACACTACAGTGAAACCTTTCAAGATCGTATTCTGAAATTTGCTCTGTATACAATAACATGGTAACAAGTTATATGGTACATCAACGAGGACTGTCCATGTGTCTACAAAGAATGAAGTAGTATTCGCAGGTAGGTAATACTGTGTATTCCTGTGTATGAATGCCACGACTTGGCAGTAAAAAACGGTTTCATATCCGATCCCGGCAGGACCTGTTAATGTCACTGAACGCAGAAACCTAGCATAAATACATTGTTCACAGTGGACAATATAGCTCCACATCTTCAATGGGTCACACTACACAGGAGGTGTGTAGAGCACTCCGACGTCACACTTTGCTTTCTCCTGCTGCCTTGAATACGCTCTGCTTACTTGCAGGGACGAGCTGAAATATTTGGCGTAGACGCTTGTTCAGTGATATCGACATGGATACTTTAAGGTGACCGCCTAGGATTGTGGTAAGACAGTTACTTGCTTGCACTACCTTTGTATAATTATACGTTATTAGGAACCCGGCCCGGCTTCGCATGGGGAGTATTAAGTATAGTGTAAGTAGAGCGAAAAAAAAAAAGTTACCCACCTGGAATTCTGTCCTACAACGTTTAGGTTCCTAGCCAAACGCTCTGCCGCTACACCATCACAGCGTATGCCAGGTCCGTGACGCTTTCCGCTTTCTCAAAGCACTGGTGCTCTCTCGAGTTACGCCTGCTGTTCGCTAGATGGGAGTCGCTTCGTTTTCACATCTTAACTTTAATTCATCATAATGCAGCAATTTGTACGAGGCATTTACGAATTACATACAAAGACCTTTCTTCTAAATCCGTGTATCTTTTAGTAAAGCCTGGATAAAAATTCCTGAAATTTGCCTAATACAGATGGATGGGAGGAACCGGCTTGCGTTTATGAATACATAGATAGAAACGTAGTCCGTCAAATTTATTAACGCGAGATACTTTGCAATTGCATTTCATGGGAGCAAGATTGGTATCGTTCAGTTTCTCAACTCGGTTGGTACATGTGACAATCAATGTCCATTTTCTATTCATTTGTCCGAGTCGTAATTGATGTTATGAGCGTTCAGATGAATTTAGGATTATGTTAGTGGCTTTTGTAATTGTGTGGTTATGTAAAGCGATGTGCTTTGTTGAAGGGCACCAGATTATTCAGTATTCACATAATCTGCTTCTCTTACGATGTCATTTCCGACTCCTCCGAGCTTTGATTAAATCCTTACATCAGCTCATTTAGGTATCTCGTTCACGAGCGAATTATCTTCAGCTTCATTTACTTCAAGACGAAGGAGAGTAATCCACCTTCAGTAGAAAGATTACCCTATGTACGAATGGAATTTTCAGCTAACAAGGTGTGTCTCACAGTGGATCTTGGAGGTGATGAATACGCCAGTATCTAATTTAATGTATATTGTAGGGTACGGTGTGCTAGTAAATTTTGCAATGCACGATTTACTTCTATAAGGAGTGATGCAATAACACAGACAGGAACTAACTACATGAGATATATAGGAAAGATCCTGGGTTCACTTTATATCTTCGTTTAACTTACGTTAAGTGCCCCTTTCATTAGTCCGCTGCACTTTGAGGAAGTTCCTGGCCACCACAGCATCTAGGGGGCAACTTAGTCAGATCGCTTTGGTATTCATGTATGTGTCAGATTTCATTTAAAGAGAAATAAAAGAGCCTCAAAAGTGGGGACATAATACCTTATGAACTAACAGTTTAATGTAGTGACCGGCTTTCACTATGAGCCAGGATGTCTACTTCAACATTCTCGGTGACAAAGTGTTGCCCTTTCTTCTACACCTTTATGACGAGAACGCTGTGGACGCTCCCAGGATGACAACAGTAGCGTTCACAGGCCTGAAAGCAAACGTTCCTGGCTTGAAGACCACTGAGATACCCTACTGAGTGGCCTACTAAACCATCCGACGAAGCCCATACGTAATCTCTGCGAATGTCTTGAATGGCGGCAGAAGTGAGCAGTTAAAACCCTGCAATTTGTACTGCATCTAATCATCAATTGTTACCTTCAGCTGGCTAAGGAGCATATAAAGAACCTTCTAAACTCTTTCTCGCGGATTTGCTATTATCATCTCTAGAAATGATTTCAAACGGTGTACTCCTGATGTCTCCTGGGTATTAATTTTTGTCCAATTTGCTTATCATCCGCAGAATCGCTACTAATCTTCTTAAACTTGCAACTTCACAATATATTTCAAATGGTTCAAATGGCTCTGAGCACTATGGGACTTAACATCTATGGTCATCAGTCCCCTAAAACTTAGAACTACTTAAACCTAACTAACCTAAGGACAGCACACAACACCCAGCCATCACGAGGCAGAGAAAATCCCTGACCCCGCCGGGAATCGAACCCGGGAACCCGGGCGTGGGAAGCGAGAACGCTACCACACGACCACGAGATGCGGGCTCACAATATATTTCTGCTTCCTGTATTTAAATGTGTGTCAGTAAGATGCGGCTTCTTCGCGATACACGAAGCAAACAAATGTATGGCGATAACGGGTGCACTAAACGCCACCTTGGCAACATTGTGACATAGTGATAAAGATACATCGAATACGGAGTGAGTAATGACAACTTCCGCTGGACTCCGACTCTTACTTATTTTGTTTATCGCGGGCAGTCGCCTTAACCATTAGTCCACTCGAACACGTCTTCAGATCTGATTCAGACATTGATGGTGATTAATGTTTCTACTGCCATCATATCTTCGATGGTATGTGTGGCTTAACCTGTCAAGAAACCTACGTTTACTTATATACTCCAAATTCCTCTATTCCTGTGTATGTTGATACTTCGTACCAATTTTATCAATTGTCTATCCTATTCTCCGTGAAGAAATTGGCAACCACCGGGCAAATTGCCCTAGCCTTAGAAATTCGCAAACACAACAGTTTTAACAAGAATAAAGCAAGCCCTCCTGGATTCCCGTTGCGAGTAGAAACAGGAGAACCACTTCGGTAAGGACAAAGTGGTGCGTGGGAGGGGGGGGGGGCTGGCTCAGATTTGGCAGGACAGGAACATATCATTCCAGGCTGGGGGATCGACTCTAGTCCTCTGTCAGAAATGATAGACGAAGCTTTGCCAGTGCCAGATAGTCTTTCACGCAAAGGAGAAAAATTTTTGAAAAATCTTCGTCAGAAGATCCCGAGACAAAACCCAACAGCAAAACGTTATTATGACGATCAATTGTAATGTGCAGCTGCTATTACATTTTTAAATTTACTTCTTGTGCGCCTTCATATTTAAGAAACTAACAGCCGATCGGTTGAGATTAATGTACGAGCCGAAGCCGGTTGCAGCAATAAATTCATTTTAATGCAATTCGAGCTATTTCTAATCAAATTATTTGTATTTTCACTGGCACAGACTAGAATAATTCAGTGACATGAGAGAGCCAATAGTTTCAAATTCACTTTAAAATATTATTTGCGTAAAATTCAATGCGAAGCGATGCTCCTATATAAAAAACAGGTACATATTACCTAAAAGACAGGTAAGAATCTGAAATACATATAGCTAGAACCATGAGTGTAATTCATGAGAATGGAGCCCCATTTTGGAAATTGATGAAACACCGAAACCCTTGTCAAATACAATGAGGTGACGAAAGTCATGAGATAATGATATGCACGTATACAAATGAAGGTAGCTTCACGTTCACAAGGTAAATGTAAATGTCGTGTGATTAGGGCCTCCCGTCGGGTAGACCGTTCGCCGGGTGCAACTCTTTCGATCTGACGCCACTTTGGCGACTTGAGCGTCGATGGGGATGAAATGATGACAATTAGGACAACACAAAACCCAGCCCTCAGCCGAGAAAATCTCCGACCCAGCCGGGAATCGAACCCGGACCTCTAGGATTGACATTCTGTCGCGCTGACCACTCAGCTACCGGGGGCGGACGTTCACAAGCTATAAAGGTACAGTACGTTGTTGAAGCTGTCATTTTTTACTCAGGTGATTCACGTAGAAAGGTTTCAGACGTTATTATGGTCGCTCGATGAGAATTAACAGACTTTGAAAGCGGAGTGGTAGTTGGAGCTGGATGCTTGGAACATTGTTTCGGAAATCATTAGTGGATTCAGTATTTCGTGATTCACAGTGCCAAAAGCGTGCCAAGAATAACAAATTTCAGGTATTAACTTTCACCACGGACAATAAAGTATCCTACGGACTTCACTTAACGCCCAACAGCAGCGGCACTTATGTAAGGTTGTCAGTGCTAAGAGACAAGCAACATGGCGTGAAATAACAGCAGAAATCAATGTGGGACTACGACGAAAGTACCCGTCAGGACAGTGCTGCGAAATGTGGCATTAATGGACTATGCCAGCAGACGAGCGGCGCGAGTGCCCTTGCTAACACACTGTTTGGCCTGTAGCGCCTCTCCTGGGGTAGCGACCATATCGGTTGGACCATAGACGATTGGAAAATTATAGCCTGGTTAGATGAGTCGTGACTACCGGTGGTGAGAACACATGGTAGTACAGACCCCAATGAAGCCATACATCCAAGTTGCGAACAAGGCACTGTGCAAGCCAGCGGTGGCTTCATGACGGTGTTGGCTGTATTTACATGGATTGTACTGGGTCCTCTGGTTCAACTGAGCTGATCATTGGTTGGAAAGAGCTACGTTCGGCTACTTGGGGATCATCTGCAGCCATTTACCAACGATGTAATTGTTATGGATAACGATGACCATTGAATTGTGCGATGGGGCAAGTACTTTCTCAATTATGGACGGCTATCGGGACAGCATGGATCGGTATTGCCGCTAATCTTTATCACCTCACTGTCATAATTGGCATATCATCATCATCATCAGTTATCTGCTATATTAGCAGGTCCTTTGCCTCTCCATTTTCTGCGATCCATTGCTTCCTGCTTAAGGCTGCTGTATGTTGTACCGTCCATCATGTCATCCAGTGTCTGGAATCTCTTCCTTCCTCGCTTCCTTTTCCCTTCTACATAACCTTCTAAAACTGTTTTTATCAGTCCGTCATTCTTTCTTAATATATACCCAATCCAATTTCTTTTTCTTCTCTTTATTACATCTAGTAACTGTCTTTTCTCTCCCACTCTTCTCAGTACCTCTTCATTTTTTACTCTGTCCATCCAACTTATTCTTTCCATCTTCCGCCATGCCCAGATCTCAAAAGCCTCCAGCCTTTCTCTGTCTTTTTTCCTCATAGTCCATGTTTCAACGCCATGTAGAAGAACACTCCATACAAGACATTTTATGAGTCTCTTTCTGAGTTCTCTGTCCAGACCGCTACAGAAGATTCTCCTTTTCTTATAAAACGCCTCTTTTGCCATTGCTATCCTTGTTTTAATTTCTGTGGTGCACTTCCAGTTGGTGTCTATCCTGCTTCCAAGATACTTAAAATTTTGCACCTGTTCTAGTGTTTCTCCATTCAGCACAATTTTTATTTCCTTATTTCCTCCTATTGCCAATACTTTTGTTTTATTTGTGTTAACTTTCATTCCATATTTTTTTCCGTTAGTTGCAATGGTGTCCACCAAATCCTGTAATTCTTTTTCCCCTGTGGCTAGAAGGACCATGTCATCAGCAAATCTCAAGCACCCTACTCTTCTTCCTCCAATTTCTACTCCTTTGTTATCTAATGAGCATTGGTCAATCATATTTTCCAAGTACAGGTTGAAAAGAGTAGGTGATAAACAGCATCCTTGTCTTACTCCTTTCCCTAGCCTGATCCAGTTTGTACTTTCTCCTCTCACTTTAACTGAAACTTTTTGATTAAGGTACAATGAGTTTCTAAGTCTTCTGGTTTTCCAGTCCACTCTCTTTTCCCTCATAATAGTCGCCAGCTTGTCCCAAACCACATTGTCAAATGCCTTTTCTAAATCGATGAAGCACATATATAGGTCTCTTCCTTTTCCAATAAACCTTTCTCCCAAGATTCGTAGTAGCCCTATTGCATCTGTGGTGCCCGTATTCCGTCTAAAGCCAAACTGCTCCTCGCCCAGATTCTCCTCTATTACTTTTTCAAGTCTTTTATTAATTATTCTTAACATCACTTTGGCTGCATGTGAAATGAGGCTGATTGTCCTGCGCTCGCTGCATTTCTTGGTTCCTTGTTTTTTCGGTAATGGAATCATTACTGTTGTCAAAAAGTCCTCAGGCCATTCACCACTGTCATATATTTTATTACATAACCTCAATATTTCTCTTATTCCATTGTGGTTCAAGCATTTTGGTATTTCTCCCGGTATTGTATCTGTATCTACTGCTTTGCCATTTTTCATTGCAGCAATGGCAGACTTTACTTCTTCCATTATGATGGTCGGTCCTTTCTCTTCATCACTTACACTGTTGTGTGATTCAAGTTCCAGAGTTTCTGGTTTGCTATTTGTGTCATATAGCTCTTTTATATATTCTTCCCATCTCTGGAGGACATCGTCACGATCTTTGTACACTACCTCTTCGTCTTTACTCAAAATTTCCAAAGTAGCACTTCCTGCTCTGTTTTGTTCCCATGTCATAGTCTTTACTCTGTTGTATAGTAAGTCGTATCTTCCCTTCCCGTCCAGTTCTTCAATTTCATCACATTCCTCTTTTAGCCATTTTTTCTTAGCCTGCTCTGTTTCTCTTCGCAGTTCGTTATTTAACTTCGGTATATCTTTCTTGCATCTTCAGTGCTCTTGTTTTTCAATTTTCTTCTCTCCTCCATCTTGTAAATCATTTCTTGTGTGACCCATGGTTTTTTTGACCTTTTCCCTTTTACATATCCTATATTTTGCTGTCCTGCTTTAATGATTCCTTCTTTCAGCATATTCCAGTACTCGTTGGCATTATCAGGTGCTTCTTTGTCTCGTAATGTGTTTTGAAAGTCCCGAGACAGCATTTCTGTAATTTGTTCTTTGTTGGACCTTATCTCCCACTTCTTCACCATTGTCGCCTTTTTCAGTTTTTTCATTCTTATTTCTATTTCTGCCATAAGTAAGTTGTTGTCACTGTTAATATCTGCACCTGGTAATGTGTGCACCTTCTTGATTCCATTCCTGTATCTTTCTTCTACCAGTATAAAATCGATTTGGTTTCTATATTTATCCCCTGGTGATTTCCAAGTGTAGAGCCTCCTCTTATGGTTCTTGAACCATGTGTTTGCCGGTATCAGCTGCCTTTCCCTGCAGAAGTCAATTAACCATTCACCTCTGTCATTTCTCTTTCCAAGACCATGACTGCCTACTATGTTTCCCTCTTTCCCTTTTCTCACAATGGCGTTCCAGTCTCCCATTACTATTATGCAACATTTTACATTTTCGTCCATTATTCTCTCTATTACATTGTACGTTTCCTCTACAATTTGGTCATCATGTTCTGAAGTTGGCATACACACCTGGACAATCAGTAAATCTTTTTGTGCTCCTTTCAGCCTTACACCAATAACCCGGTCATTTGCATAGTCTACATATTCCACACATTTAGCCAATTCCTTTGTCATAATCATTCCTACTCAATTAATTCCTTTTACTTCTCCTCCTGAGTAGTAGAATACATATTCATCTGACTGCAACTCTCCATGTCTATTCCATCTTACCTCAGCAACTCCTACGAGATCCATATGATTCTTTTCCATCTCCCTTTTAAGGTTTTCTAGTTTTCCTACTCATAGCAGAGTTCTGACATTCCAGGTACCTATTCTCGTTTTGATTTTTTGCCTCCATTCAAGTTGTCCCCCCCGGAGATCCGAATGGGGGACTATTTTACCTCCGGACACTGATTTAACATGAGAGGAAGCCATTTTTTGTGCATAAAATGGAGACTGCATTATGCAGGGAAGATAATCTGCGGTGGTATTCCGTTGCCTTCCGCAGTCCTGGAGGCCGCCCCTAACATGGGATACAGACGCCATTTGCAGCCGCCCGCTCCGGGTCAGACGCTGCATGAGAAGTATAGGTTGGAAAATGAAAGACCCCTAGCACTCGAAACCTAATAGCGTCAGGGTCGGAAAAGAACAAGAGCTGGTCGAGGGTGGCCAGATAGGAAAGATAATGGTGAGGAGCCTGGCATAAGTAAATGGAAGCAATGCCAGGACCCAGCTCGGGGCCGCGTAGTCGCCAGCAACGTATCACTAGGTGTGGCTCCCTGGCATAACACCGCACTAATCTGGGGAATTTATGGTTAAACAAAAATCTTCATAAACCCACTGCGATGTGAGCGTATCACTATGTGTGACTCCCTGGCATAACACCGCACTAATCCGGGGAATTTATGGTTAAACAAAAATCTTAATAACCCCACTGCAATGTGATAAGTTTGTCATTTGATGATTGCATTTAACGCAGGATGTGTGTGAAATGTCCCTGCTTAATGTCATATGATTGTAATATTCCGGCTGCGAGTACCAGCTATGATGCGCTACCGTAATTGAGACGACAATGCTCTTTGCAGTAAAAAAATAAATAAATAAAAGAGCATGTAGGTTTTCTTGTAATAGTTCGAGTTAAGAAATGTCGATTGGACACTGGTTTTTTTGAGGTCAGGTAAGTCCGCATATACAAGTTATTTTGAAGTGCAAAGGAGGTACAACTTGTAATCGCAATTATCAAGAATAAATAAAATATTCTTATAAAAAAGGAAGGTAAATATCTTCTACGAACTTTTATTCGATTTTGGATTCCCGGACCTTCATAAAAACTATTAGCGTGAATAGCAAACAGTGCATAGTGATTTCTTCGCCAATTAACAGTACTGGGCGAATCTGTTGCCACGGTCCGAACGAAGCGCAATATTTCGCCGTCAGCTTGTGTGTTCAAGACGAGCCCTAGCCGACCAGTTTGTTATGCCACTGTTGTTCAGCCTTCTCATTTTGAAAGTGTTTTCCAGAAAATATTGAGACGACTGTGAATATTTCAGCTGCCGCAAGAGACGGACTCTTCATCGCGAGTTGTAGCAGTTTTCTCCGACTGGCGTTCTCTGAAAACCGGGGAAACGGAAAACTTCGACCTCCAACTCGTCCTGTGTCTAACCCGTTCTATCCTTACAGCAGCCACGAAAAAAGACAAGTAGTTCGTCGTGCTACAATTATTGAACATTTCCAATAAGGTAACTGTTAAATTTAGAAATTGTTGGGAATAAAAAATCACAATTGTAGTTATGGGATTTCACCGTATTTTAAAGTTTTCCGATTATTTCAGTATGTAATATTTTGCTCTGTTATCTGGGGAACACAAATCAAAAGTACTCACTAAAAGGTACTCAGTGAACTTCATTTATGCTGAGAAATTTGAGGATGTGCAGTCTATGGAATAATTACCCAGATGCTGCCGGCCGGAGTGGCCGAGTGGTTCTAGGCGCTGCAGTCTGGAACCGCGCGACCGCGACGGTCGCAGGTTCGAATCCTGCCTCGGATATGGATGTGTGTGATGTCCATAGGTTAGTTAGGTTTAAGTAGTCCTAAGTTCTAGGGGACTGATGACCTCAGCAGTTAAGTCCCATAGTGCTCAGAGCCATTTTTTTAAAAAAGTTATGAACTGCCATTACAAACATCAACACGTAAGGCACACAGTGCTGTGCTCACTATTGCAGAAAAGAGTGCCGCCCCCCCCCCCCCTTCATAGCAATGTGTTAATGAAAAATGTTTCACTTCAAATGCTGTTGTGATACAGGTTTCCATTACCAACATTAGTGGGTGCAGAGTATTGCTAGAAAAAGCACACACACAAAGCTACGCATTGGAGCACTTTCTTTCATAAAATAATGTTAGGTTGTTACTGGTATAAAAAACGCACAACTTGACTACAATGGGCCTTATGTAGTAAGTGTTAGTGTGTATACAGTATACAGGTTTCAGTTCAAAGTTAGAACAAGAAGGACGGCTTATTACCATTTTTTTTTCATTAACAATCTATCTCATTCTTAAGTACTGTAAGTAGGAATGTGCACCTCACATTATGGCTACACGTCTGCAACGTAGTTGTAACCTGCAGTTGCTGACTTCTGTAAACAGCAGTGGCGCTAACCTGTGCATTATTTGTGAAATAATCCTAATTTCATGCGGTTGGAGGAAACTTAGTTGCGTGTTAAATAAGCTATAAGCTAATATCAGACAAACAACCAGAATAGTAGCAGTCATCACTAATGGGACAAACATGGAGAAACTTTATTACATTTTAACACAAGAGTGGAATAAATAAAAGAGTAAACATTTCATTATCGCACAGAAAATGTAGCATATTACTAGCATTTTTGTTCTTCCAGTATTTTAATTTTTCTCTTTATGTCAGAATCTTTAATTTACTTTTCATCCTCATCTACCTTCATCATATGTAATTGGGCCTCCACTATTTCCACTCTCTACTTGGACACATTATCAATTACAGCACCAGAAACTGATGGCCCTGATTCTGCAGGCATCTTGCGACGATACCACATATTTTCTGGTTCTTGTTTGGGTGGATCTGGAGGCTCGAAACAGATTGTAGTTGGTTAGCATCCTCCAGCACATTCTTTGGAGTTTGTGTTATGTCTGGAGTGTGGGAAGTGCTCGGCTGTGTGCACTCTGTTAACTGCACAACTGAAACAGCTGGTGCATTCTCACTCCCCCTCACTGTCTACAGTTGACTCCAAATCAGGAATCGTGCTGAATTGTGCATAGGAATCATACACATACGTTAACGGTTTCATTGAGGAACCAGCAATTTAAAGCAGTTTCAGAGTTGGCTTTCCTTCACCTGTTTCACATTCTTCAACTTTTTTCCCGTGATATCCTTTTCAAGCCTGCTTTTCATATTTTCGTTACAGGTTTTCAGCCTCTCACAGGATCTTGTTGTCACACCTGAAATTAAATAAATGTTATAGTTTGCAGCACCAAGAAATAATTCTTATATTATTTACATTGATAAATCCATTTTTCATTCTGAGGCTCTTAACTTATAACTGTAATAAAAATCTAAGATCCATATATGGTTGTTGTTTACATCTCAGTTGATAAAGAAATGTGGTATAAGCCTATCTTAAGAATATGGCACAGAGATAATTGACGAACCTAAGTTCACAGTTTTCACCAAGAAAGCTTCCGTTAGTCGTATAATAGTTAGATAACAGTAAATTTAAAAGAGACGAAACCATTCCTACCGTAAATATACAGAGCCTTACCGCGTCTTTTATTGGTACGCCAATAACACATTCCAGTTTAAAACTAAAAGCTAGAGTGTAGCGAGGCAGACTTCAGGCATCGTATACAGTATCTTATGCTTAAAATGAACCCAAAAAGTAGGTTACTTTATGATTAAACTTACCAGGAGAAGAATTAAATTGTGCCTCCACATATGTCCACACTGCCTGTTTTTCTTTTAAACTGCAGGCGTCAGATTTTTACTTTCAAGAACGGAAGCGTTGCCCCCCCCCCCCCCCCCCCCTCCAGTCTCGTACTTCGAGAAATAAGGCGTTCTTCTTTTATTTTCCATTATTCGCCAAACAAACGAATAGTCTAGCAAGAGGAAGCGAGGTACGTATAAACAGTTTCTACTTAGTAGAATGAAAAACCGGTCCAAGTTACAAATTTTTTCTTTTTATTCATTCGATGACTAATTCGGACTGAGACCCATTTTCAAATCATCCTACAGAGCAGAAAATCTCACGTAAAAGACAACTCTGTGGTTTAATGTTTTATTTTACGTGGGACGTATTATGAAAAAGTTTTTTTTATCTTCAGGTAATTTGTAAAGTTTGATGTGGTACAGTTTTTATGCTTGTAAATGGTCGGAAATTAAGAAGATTTTTAATCCTCTATTGTTTTGTTTTCTTTTAATACTGATGTTGCTCCTCATATTTTATGATTTTTACGTGCCAACATGGCATACAACTTTCTAATGCGTGCCGTAGTTGGTGCTGCTGTGTTTTGGTGTTCAGTGGTTTTAATGAGTCGACCGTTTTTGGTTAAGTATTTAAAAAGTAATTATTTTATTGTTGACTTGTGCAGTTTCATATTTAATGATTTATATGTATCAACATGGCATACAACTTTGTAATATGGGTCGTATGTGGCTCTGCCGTGTGTTACTGGTCAGTGATTTTAAGTATTTGACTGTTTCTGGAAAAGATCTTAAAAAGTCTTAATGGTTAGAGAACATTTCAATAAACAAAAAAGGTTTCCTCATCCTGAGAGTGCGCCCCCTTCTCGATGTTTCCTTACGACGGCGGAAGCAGTAAACTGCCAATTACCTGTATGCACTGTAAATGTTCATTGCACATTTTTGAAATCTTCGGAAATACCGTTTTCGACTATGTTATATAAGTTGTTAACGACATGTTTTGTATCTTTGGCAAATGCTTAAAAATTTGGCAATAACTGAAACATATACGGGAGTAAATTTGGTTTTATGCCCTGTAGGACCATTTGAAACTGGGTCTCGGCCCGAAACTAATCAGCGGGTGAATAAAAAGTAAAAATTAGCAACCTTTACTGGTTTTTCGTTCTGCTGATTAACAGAATTTGCTAACCCTAGCTGGAAGTTCATTTTCTACTTATTGACGGAAAAAAGAACATCTGACAAAGAAGTCACTCACCAGCGACAGTCTGTGCAATTTCATGTCTATTAACATTTTTGCACCTCCAGGGCACGTTTCATTGCATTATACGGAGTTTACAGAGGTTGGATGACGACGATTTTCTGACCGGCGATTAACGTTGGTGCACCAAATAGACATTTTAAACGCGGTTTTCTTTTAGCCGTGATTACGGGACCTTGGTTATCTTGCTTTGTGACCAGGGTTTGTGCACTCGGCCATTATGACGAATCTTTTTTTTAATGAAACAACCAAATGATTTAGTACGTCAGTCTAAAAAAAGCCAATTTGTTAGTAGTTTTTCCACAGTATCACTTTAGAAAACAAAAATAATTTTTTCTGTACGAATAGGGCGACTTGATACGCGAAAAGACACCTACACTGAGGAAAAGTTTTATTACAACAACAGTACAAACGAACTTTGGTCTCATAAAAAACTGGGATTTGAAGTGCTAATTTCTGAGTTTTCCACCAATCAACATCGTGAGTGCTATTTGTGTGGATGGTTGTTCAAATCCAGGCCTGCCACTGAGATTTAGGTTTATAGTAGTTTCTCTCAATCACTTTAGCGTATTCCTTGGAAAGAGAAAGCGGTCGATTTCTTTCCCCAAACTAGGTATCATTCCGCCTCTAATGACCTTGTCCTGAGTGGGAGATTTTGGAACACCTAATCTTATTTCACAGTTCGACTTACATCTAAACGGATGTTTTAAGGTTTTCACGACTGGTACATGTTTCCTGTGTGAAATCCACGCACTGCGGAAATAAAGGAGAAAAGTGCTTTGCCTGAATTCGTGACTAGGTCGCAGAGCAATTTTACATACATCAAAAAAAGTTTTCCATCACCTCGCTTCCGACAGTTTCGGAACCCGTACAGAAAATAGGAATGGAGATCAACATAAACATTATTTCCGCCCTTTTTGTTGCTTATGAAAACCACACATTGCATGTTGTACCACGTCCTCTAACATTGATGCATACCTGTATTCGTCGTGGCATTCTATCCACAAGTTCAGCAAGGCACTGTTGGTCCAGTTGTCCCACTCCTCGACGACGATTCGGCGTAGATCCCTCAGAGTGGTTGGTGGGTCACGTCGTCCATAAACATCCCTTTTAAATCTATCCCAGGCATATTCGATAGGGTTTATGTCTGGAGAACATGCTGGCCACTCTACTGGAACGATGTCGTCATCTTGAAGGAAGACATTCACAAGATGTGCACGATGGGGGCGCGAATTGTCGTTCATGAAGACGAATGCCTCACCAATATGCTGCCGATATGGTTGCACTATCAGTCGGAGGATGGCATTCACGTATCTTACTGCCGCAACGGCCCCTCCCATGACCACCAGCGGCATACGTCGGTCCCACATAATGCTACCCAAAACATCAAGGAACCTCTATATTGCTGCACTCGCTGGGCAGTGTGTCTAAGACGTTCAGTCTTACCGGGTTGCCTCCAAACTCGTATCCGGCGGTTGTGTGGTCGAAGGCATACTTTACACTCATCAGTGCAGAGAACATGATGCCAATCCTGAGAGATCCATTCGCCATGTTTTTGGGCCCATCTGTACCGCGCTGCATGGTGTCGTGGTTGCAAAGATGGACCTCACCTTGAACGTCGGGAGTGAAGTTGCACATCATGCAGTCTATTGCGCACAGCTTGAGTCATAACACGACGTCCTGTGGCTGCACGAAAAGCATTGTTCAACTTGGTGACGTTGCTGTCAGGATTCCTCCGAGCCATAATCCGTAGGTAGTGGTCATCCACTGCAGTAGTAGCCCTTGGGTGGCTTGAGCGAGGCATATCATCGACAGTTCCTGTCTCTCTGCACATCCTTCATGTCAAAACCACATCTCTTTGGTTCACTCTGAGACGTCTGGACACTTCCCTTGTTGAGGGCCCTTCCTGGCACAAAGTAACAATGCAGACGCTATCGAACCGCGGTATTGACCGTCTAGGCATGATTGAACTACAGACAACACGAACCGTGTACCTCCTTCTTGGTGGAATGACTGGAACCGATCGGCTACCGGACCCCTTCCGTCTAATAGGCGCTGCTCGTGCATAGTTGTTTACATGTTTGGGCGGGTTTAGAGACATCTCTGAACAGTGAAAGGGATACAATATCCACAGTCAACGTCTATCTTCAGGAGTTCTGGGAACCGGGGTGATGCAAAATTTTTTTTATTTGTGTATTTTAACTAAAACATAGCAGTTTCGCGCTGCAAATCTGTAAAATTTTCCCCTTTCATGAGTATATGTGACTGTAGCTGAAACAGCTTCATTGTCTTGCTTTCTATTCCAATAGTAAGAAGAACAGAAATTTTCTCATGGTGGGTACGATGATTTGGTGAAAATGTTGAATAATTGGATACAGCTGTGGAAGCCACACGCTATATTGCCGCCAAGTCATAGGCTTACGCCCAATTAATCCTCTGTCTGATATTTATTAGTCGTACCGTGTCACTTCTCACATTCACTGGTTATGGGGTGCACTATTACCAATGCAAATGACTGCTCGGAATGGCATAATGATAATTATTAAATGCGAATGTATCTCAGTGCAGACACGTGATATCACCCTAGAGTAATTCTCTGCTCTGGGTGGGGACACCGACAACAAGGTGACCAGTGGATGCGGAAAGACTGCGCGCCCTGTAATCTATCCTTCCGCGTGACGTGACAGGCGCCGCGCCGCTCACACACGTCACGTGGGAAGCATAGCTGTAGGCGCTCGTTTACACGCCACTGATTACTGCCTT
Organism: Schistocerca nitens; assembly: GCF_023898315.1. Taxonomy (NCBI): domain Eukaryota; kingdom Metazoa; phylum Arthropoda; class Insecta; order Orthoptera; family Acrididae; genus Schistocerca; species Schistocerca nitens. Next base: position 788,113,163 of record NC_064618.1, on the reverse strand, counting down.
GACGGGCATTCTCGCATTACTAACGAACTGTTTGTCGTGGCGTGTTAGCGCGCTAGTGTGTTTTGACCTTGAACTATGTCCTTAAAAGCAGACCAAGCCCGTGTCTACGGATGAACTGTTTATTATGGGCGTAATTTGCGATCCGCTGGAATAAAGTCTTGTAGCAGTTACAACGTTGCCGCATTTAATTTGCAGTATAACTTTTCTTTAACCATCAGATCCAGAAACCGCAAAATTCGAAGTTACGTAAATCACTAATACAAAATTGTATTTTTTGCGGCAAAGTTGGAGAAAAAACTAGTGCCAAAACAATGAAACTATCTTCCTTTGATTTCGCGTAGTTAATTTGCATGATAGACAAGAATAATTACCAGTACTATCACTTTATTTTCCAGATTTCTGAAAATAGCTACGTCCCACTGTTTGCTTACAGAATGATGCGTATGGGTTTTTTATTTGACCGCGAACAGAGATAATGCTTTCCCTTAGGAAATCATTATCCAGAAGTATTAACAGACTTCGTGAAACAAATATGATTTCAAGTTCTAACGAATGTAACAACTAAACAATCGAACACTAAATGGGGCTTAAAGAAATTGCGAACCAACCAAAAATTCTCCGTGTCAAACTATTTCACTTTTACTCTCGTGAATCATTTTTACTATAAATTTAATTGAAAGATGATCAATAACGTAGTCTATACACAAAAAATACATCTTTTAAATTTTTAAAAATGGGGAACAGCTTTCACGGCTCGTAAATGAATTAATACAGCACAGCGACAGTCTCACATTAGCAATGATAACGGAAACAATAAATAACATTAGAGGACAAGAGATATTTCCACACTGGTACACGATCATATACAGTACTTTAACACTCTTGCCTTGTGATTTTTTTTCTCTAGCTAATGCATTAAATATTATTTCACTGAAACGTACTAGACGCCGTTATTTAATAAGTATTACCCGTGATCTGGGAATTAACTGTTTAAGCCACAAAGTGTGATACGAAAGTAGTATGACTGAAGCTGTCTCTGTGGACAGCTATCAGGTATTTTACGCTAGCGGTAGTTACCCACACACCAGGATCAGTCCGTGTAAGTGTGCTTTTGTTCATTCCGCTGCGCGAAACATTTCTAATAGATACCTGGCCAGATTCTTCGTGATTTTTCTCATGCCACAGTCTCCAGGGGTGGAAAACTACTATTTCCATGTTAGAATTATGTTTGTTAAAGATTAACAAGCCTCTGGGGCTAGCAACAATAGTTCAGTACGAGATAATAATTAAAAATTTTAGAATGTTATGAAAAGGATGGTCTGGTCTCAGCTGCCAGAGACGGTGGTCATATGTGCATGAGTCGCGTTTGCTTGAGTGTACGTGTGTATATGTTATCTATTTTCGACAAAGGCTTCATTGGCCGAAAGCTCACTTTCCGACAATCTTTTCCTTGTGCCTATCTGCTATATGGTGAGTAGCAACTATCATTTTCATAATATCGTTACACTCCAGCCTGGATTTTCCATTGTTTTATTTATAATTTTAAACTGATTCGTGATTCTGTGTGTGTTGCTAGGGAGGACGAGAAATACCAAACTGACAGTCATGACACCCTTGCGTATCTTTTACTGGTCGTAATTGTAGCTAACTTAGAAGTTAGTAATTTTCGCCAAGTGGCATGTTCCTTTACAAGGGAGATATTTCTGCTAAGTGTAACCTTTCCTTCGAGCATTAGTATACCAAAGAGGTACCACAAAATCGGTTCTGGCCGATAGAAGAAGTCTGGCAACCTTACGCAGCTAAGCACCCGACCAAAAGCTCTGCAGGTTAGCATCTAGCTTGGCTACGAAACGTAGGTCTCTCAGAGCAGTCGTCCGTTCTCTCCGAAAATCAGAGATTTAAATAATCGCCACAGAAAGAGCGCTGCCTCATTGGCACTCGAGTTTTTCCACTGTCAAGACGGGTTTTCCATCTGTCAGTCACCATACCGCATGGTCATACCCTTTAGGCGGTATATTGAGGCAATGTACTCGTACGTGAATTCTACAGACAGCAGAAGATCAGATGCCCTGTTACTGGGATAATCGGTAAACGATTTCGTTGCTCGCTAGTTGCGACAATAAGATCAACTGGAATTCCGACGATAGCTCGTAATTACGATAACATCCGGACCACCCAGCTCTGTGTATCGCCATTAATGTTATCTGGCACGTTATACTACCTTGTGCCATCATTAGACAGTATCTATCTCGCTCGCCCTCAATTACGTGATTTATTTCTTCATTTTGTGCATGTCCTCTGATTACTTTGTGTATGGTTTTTCTAGATTGAACTAGTGTTGTTTGCTGCTCAAGTAATACCTGTCTCGTATTCAGGTGCTTTTTCATCCTATTTCAGTGCCTTTTTACCTTGTTCACTTGCTTTAGCTTCATTATTTATGTATTTGTGTACATTTTATCAAAATGTATGTCTTATTGAAGTAGAGTTGCCCTACCCCTTTCCGTCCTTCAGCTGTCACCACACTTCATCTATTCCACTGTGACTGCGAAGCCAATGGACAATAGGGTGGCGGGTGCTGGTTATGTGATTTCGCCTCTTCACAACCAATCCACTAATATTCGCAGTAATAATTATAGAACAGTGGTAGTATTACGATTTTCGTCAATTTACATCAATTTACACTACTGGCCATTAAAATTGCTATACAAAGAAGAAATGCAGATGATAAACGGGTATTCATTGGACAAATATATTATACTAGAACTGACATGTGATTACGTTTTCACGCAATTTGGGTGCATAGATGCTGAGAAATCAGTACCCAGAACAACCACCTCTGGCCGTAATAACGGCCTTGATACACCTGGGCATTGAGTCAAACAGAGCTTGGATGGCGTGTACAGGTAAACCTGCACATGCAGCTTCAACACGATACCACAGTTCATCAAGACTAGTGACTAGCGTATTATGACGAGGCAGTTGCTCGGTCACCATTCAACAGACATTTTCAATTGGTGAGAGATCTGGAGAATGTGCTGGCCAGGGCAGCAGTCGTACATTTTCTGTATCCAGAAAGGCCGTACAGGACCTGCAACATACAGTCGTGCATTATCCTGCTAAAATGTAGGGTTTCGCAGGTATCGAATGAAGGTTAGGGCCACGGTCGTAAACATCTGAAATGTAACGTCCACTGTTCAAAGTGCCGTCTATGCGAACAAGAGGTGATCGAGACGTGTAACCAATGGCACCCATACCATCATGCCGGGTGATACGCCAGTATGGCGATGACGAATACAAGCTTCCAATGTGCATTCACCGCGATGTCGCCAAACACGGATGCGACCATCATGATGCTGTAAACAGAACCTGGATTCATCCGAAAAAATGACGTTTTGCCATTCGTGCTCCCAGGTTCGTCGTTGAGTACACCATCGCAGGCGCTCCTGTCCGTGATGCAGCGTCAAGGGTAACCGCAGCCATGGTCTCCGAGCTGGTAGTCCTTGCTCATGGAAACATCGTCGAACTGTTCGTGCACATGGTTGTTGTCTTGCAAACATCCCCATCTGTTGACTCAGGAATCTAGACGTGGCTGCACGATCCGTTACAGCCATGCGGATAAGATGCTTGTCATCTCGACTGCTAGTGATACGAGACCGTTAAGATCCAGCACGGCGTTCCGTATTACCCTCCTGAACCCACCGATTCCATATTCTACTAACAGTCATTGTATCTCGACCAACGCGAGCAGCAATGTCGCGACACCGTAAACCGCAATCGCGATAGGCCACAATCCGACATTTATCAAATTCGGAAACGTGATGGTGCGCATTTCTCCTCCTTACACGAGGCATCACAACAACGTTTCACCAGGCAACGCCGGTCAGCTGCTGTTCGTGTATGAGATTGTTTGGAAACTTTCCTCATGTCAGCACGTTGTAGGTGTCGCCACCGGCGCGAACCCTGTGTGAATGCTCTGAAAAGCTAATCAATTGCATATTACAGCATCTTCTTTCTGTCGGTTAAATTTCGCGTCTGCAGCACGTCATCTTCGTGGTGTAGCAGTTTTAATGGCCAGTAGTGTATAATACATGCGACTGACAGTAATGTAATTATTTCTTTTGTGTTACTGTTATTACCGTTTCTGACCGATATGTCACTATTTTGGCTGGTATGAACAGCGTCCTCTAGGAATAGGGATGCAAGTGCTCAAGACGGCAGCATGCTCATCACGTCATTTTTCTGTGCAATAGCATATAGAACCTGTTTCCTTTGTGCCAACAGCTATTTTATTACTGGGCTGTTTCTGTTCCTGTCACTTACACAAGTACCGAAAGCTGCCGGAAAGCGACATAAAAGCTGTTCTTGGACACACCAGCATTTGAAAACTTTGCTGCGTTATGATTCATGTTTTTCTTTCACAAACATAAATATCGTGCAGCATAATCTCTTATATATACTGTACTTAGAAGTACACACACAAGCTTATTGTATTGAAAGGTGTAGCACGTTAAGGCGATTTAATATTACGGTGAATTACTTTACACTGATCAGCAAAAACATTATGTCCACTGCCCACCGCGACGCTGGATGCTGCTTGGTGGAATTGCAGGCACACGACGCGGTAACAGAAGTATCTAAGCGGAGTAGACACCGACGGGGATCACCCTAGCGAAGATATGGGCTGCAAATGGGGAAATCCATTGAGATAAGCGACTTTGAATAAAGGGAAGTTATTATTACTCAGAACCTGTAAACGAGTATCTTGAAGAAGGCGAAGCTGGTCGAATGTTCACGTGCTACTGTCGTGAGCATCTACGGAAAGTGGTAGAAGGAGAGTAAAACTACCAGTAGGCGCTAAATGGTTGGACGTCGTCGACTTTTCACAGAACGTGGGGTTCACAGACTTGTCTGCTCTGTAAAGTAGGATAGATGGCCTGTCGGGGTGGCCGAGCGGTTCTAGGCGCTACAGGTCGCTACGGTCGCAGGTCGCAGGTTCGAATTCTGCCTTTGGCATGGATGTGTGTGATGTCCTTAGGTTAGTTCGGTTTAAGTAGTTCTAAGTTCTAGGGGACTGATGACCTTAGAAGTTAAGTCCCATAGTGCTCAGAGCTATTTGAACCATTTTTTTTTGTTTTTTGTTTTTCTGTTTTTTAGGATAGATGGTGATGTGCCGAAAGGACACAATGCTGGTGCACGCACAAGCGTCTTCGAGCACATCGTTCATCGTACATTGTTGAACATGGAGCTCCGCAGTGGACTGAATCTACGTGTTCACGTGTTGACCCAATGACGCCGTCTATCATGATTGCAGTGGGCCCAGGACCATCGGGATTCGACCGCCAATCAATGGAAACGTGTCGGATCTGAATCATGTTTTTGGTACACTAGGTCGCTGGTCGTCTCCACAAACGCCGCCCTCTTGGTGGACGGCAGCCCGGAAAGTTCACCGCGCTCCGGCTTCAGGCTGCAAGGAGCAATATTATGCTATCGGAGACACTCCTGCGCTAGCGTGGAACCTGCGGCAGTAATCGAAGACGCTCACAGCTGCCAAACACCTGCGTCTCTTCATGCTTGATGTCTTCCCCGACTGTAATGTCATGTTTCATCAGTATAATTGTCCATGTCTGGCAACCAGAACTATGCTACAATAGTTTGAGGAACATTACAGTGAACTCACCCTGCTGCCTCGGTGACCAAATACTCCTAATGAAAAAATTGTGGAATGCATGGTCGCTATCTGGCGCCATATCTGTGTTCGCAAGTCAGTGGGCTGTTACTTACGCGTAGACATCTAACGCCATAGTCCGCCCCGATAGCTGAATGGTCAGCGTGACGAAGTGCCGTCCTAAGGAGCAAGGGTTCGATTCCCGGCTGGTTCGGGGATTTTCTCCGCTCAGGGACTGCGTCTTGTCTTCATCATCATTTCATCCCCATCCGGCGCACTGGTCGCTCAGTGTGGCGTCGAATGTAATAAGACCTGCACCAAGGCGACCGGTCCTGTCCCGTAAGGGGTCTCCCAGACAATGACACCAAACGCTCATTTCCATTTCCATCTAACGCCACGTACCTTCAAAAACCGACCAACAAACTGTCAGATCCCTGTTACGCAGAATCAGTGATGTATTTCGTTCCAAAAACGGACAAACAAGCTATTAAGCAGTTGGCCATAATGTTTTGGCTCAACATACCTGAGAAACCAGCCTTTGACTACATTTAAGACTTGCTAAGCTTTCATTTGATTTCCCAATTATGTTAAAACTTTCCAGCACTAAAGCCACAATCGCGAGCATACAGTCAGAGCTCCAACCTGCCTACCGAACAGACTGAATTAGTTTACAACATTTCAGTGTCCAAGCATGCAGCTAAGACTCGCGTATGTGACTGAGAAAACTGACCTAGGGATGTGGTGGGAGTACGATTGCTCTTACGGATGCCATAATGTATCTACATCTCATTTTCCGAGAAGTTGTGCATGAGCTCCGTCATTTCTTTTAGTTTCCTTATCGAAGGGAAGGATTTCCTTGGGTAACAGAAGAAATATTGAATTTAATTGATGAAAGGAGAAAATATAAAAATGCAGTAAATGAAGCAGGCAAAAAGGAATACAAACGTCTCAAAAATGAGATCGACAGGAAGTGCAAAATGGCTAAGCAGGGATGGCTAGAGGACAAATGTAAGGATGTAGAGGCTTATCTCACTAGGGGTAAGATAGATACTGCCTACAGGAAAATTAAAGAGACCTTTGGAGATAAGAGAACGACTTGTATGAATATCAAGAGGTCAGATGGAAAACCAGTTCTAAGCAAGGAAGGGAAAGCAGAAAGGTGGAAGGAGTATATAGAGGGTCTATACAAGGGCGATGTAGTTGAGGACAATATTATGGAAATCGAAGAGGATGTAGATGAAGATGAAATGGGAGATACGATACTGCGTGAAGAGTTTGACAGAGCACTGAAAGACCTGAGTCGAAACAAGGCCCCCGGAGTAGACAACATTCCATTGGAACTACTGACGGCCTTGGGAGAGCCAGTCATGTCAAAACTCTACCATCTGGTGAGCAAGATGTATGAAACAGGCGAAATACCCTCAGACTTCAAGAAGAATATAATAATTCCAATCCCAAAGAAAGCAGGTGCTGACAGATGTGAAAATTACCGAACTATCAGTTTAATAAGTCACAGCTGCAAAATACTAACACGAATTCTTTCCAGACGAATGGTAAAACTAATAGAAGCCAAACTCGGGGAAGATCAGTTTGGATTCCGTAGAAACACTGGAACACGTGAGGCAATACTGACCTTACGACTTATCTTAGAAGAAAGATTTGTAGACTTAGAGAAAGCTTTTGACAATGTTGACTGGAATACTCTCTTTCAAATTCTAAAGTTGGCAGGGGTAAAATACAGGGAGCGAAAGGCTATTTACAATTTGTACAGAAACCAGATGGCAGTTATAAGAGTCGAGGGACATGAAAGGAAAGCAGTTGTTGGGAAGGGAGTAAGACAGGGTTGTAGCCTCTCCCCGATGTTATTCAATTTGTATATTGAGCAAGCAGTAAAGGAAACAAAAGAAAAATTCGGAGTAGGTATTAAAATCCATGGAGAAGAAATAAAAACTTTGAGGTTCGCCGATGACATTGTAATTCTGTCAGAGACAGCAAAGGACTTGGAAGAGCAGTTGAATGGAATGGACAGTGTCTTGAAAGGAGGATATAAGATGAACATCAACAAAAGCAAAACGAGGATAATGTAATGTAGTCGAATTAAGTCGGGTGATGCCGAGGGAATTAGATTAGGAAATGAGACACTTAAAGTAGTAAAGGAGTTTTGCTATTTGGGGAGCAAAATAACTGATGATGGTCGAAGTAGAGAGGATATAAAATGTAGACTGGCAATGGCAAGGAAAGTGTTTCTGAAGAAGAGAAATTTGTTAACATCGAGTATAGATTTAAGTGTCAGGAAGTCATTTCTGAAAGTATTTGTATGGAGTGTAGCCATGTATGGAAGTGAAACATGGACGATAAATAGTTTGGACAAGAAGAGAATAGAAGCTTTCGAAATGTGGTGCTACAGAAGAATGCTGAATATTAGATGGGTAGATCACATAACTAATGAGGAAGTACTGAATAGGATTGGGGAGAAGAGAAGTTTGTGGCACAACTTGCCACAACTTGACCAGAAGACGGGACCGGTTGGTAGGACATGTTCTGAGGCATCAGGGGATCACCAATTTAGTATTGGAGGGCAGCGTGGAGGGTAAAAATCGTAGAGGGAGACCAAAAGATGAATACACTAAGCAGATTCAGAAGGATGTAGGTTGCAGTAGGTACTGGGAGATGAAGAAGCTTGCACAGGATAGAGTAGCATGGAGAGCTGCATCAAACCAGTCTCAGGACTGAAGACCACAACAACAACATCGAAGAGAAGTGGTAAGAACGTCAACCGCTTAGAGCACGGTGGATAAAAAATACGTTTTTTTTCTCCTTTCTCATTTCGTTATCCACTCCGCTCCATATTTAGGCATACCGATGCATGATAGAGAGGACGAAAGAGCTGCTCAACTGTCCGTGTATTATATAGGAGCACACCTCAGCTTCAGTTATGTGTTCACTCCGCTATAGGGAGCATTACTGTTGGACGATAACGTAACTCTACAGGGTAGCAAAATTAGCGCTGCTCAGTATTTGCCACAATTTCGTCTTGATCAGCATCACTGTACAGTATGGGTGAAAGAGCGTAAACATTCTCAAAATGCTTTAGAAGATATGTAACAAAAACGAAATCCTTCCATGTCGCAAAGGTAGAGATTCAAACAGAAGATGTGCAGTACAATCCTAAGAAAAGTCTCTTACCTTATAATAATTTTGTCCTACCATTAAGTATAAGGGCAACGGCCTTGCCGCAGTGGTTACACCGGTTCCCGTGAGATCACCGACGTAAAGCGCTGTTGGGCGTGGTCGGCACTTGGATGGTTGACCATCCTGGACGCCATGCGCTGTTGCCATTTTCCGAGGTGCCCTCAGCCTCGTGATGCCAATTGAGGAGCTACTCGACCGAATAGTAGCGGCTTCGGTCAAGAATAGCATCATAACGACCGGGAGAGCGGTGAGGTGTCCCCACGCCCCTCCTATCCGCATTCTCCACTGAGGATGACACGGCGGTCGGATGGTCCCGGTAGGCCACTCGTGGCCTGAAGACGAAGTGGTACCATTAAGTATAAATAACAATTCATTAATCACGGAGTAACCTATATTAGCAATAAAAGTGTTTTTTTTCGTAATTCATACGCGGAAGGTGTAAACAGGTCAAGAGTGTTCAAGTAAAAATTCTTTGTTCTTTAAATGATTCTAGTTGTGCAGGAAGCTCAGTTCACCTAGACCTCATCTGACGAATTCCAGCCTTCAGGTTGCACTACGGCTATGTGCTCTGATGAGTTATGTACTGCCTGCCGCAGTAATGCTGATGCTCACAATCGGGAAGAAGGGATTCTAAGTAATCATATAAAAAAACCAGTTACAGCAGTCTTATTTATTAACTCAGCTGCACTACACCTCTGTGATTTCTGTCGTAGAATCTCAGTGTAGTGTCGTTAATAATTGCAAATTATTTATAGACGTTCTCAAATGCATTCGTGTTTTGTAGTTGTCAAGCTTTCAGAATGTTGCCATGCTACTTCCGAATAAGACGGATGTGTCAGACACTGGCAGTACAACAAGCCTATCAGACAATGACGATGGTCATAAAAGGCGGCACATTTAGAATTGCCTATTGCTGAGAAAGAAAACTACTTACTCCCTATTACTGACCTACTGATGCCCAACCAGACGCATTAAATTTTTTCCACTAAAATTGTTTTCGAATCAGAGAAAGCTTCATTCTCAGGCACATAGTATGTTATTGGATTTACTACGTATCCGAAAGTCTATCGATCACACTTAGCGTAATACAGCTACTTGTCAATTAATCTCGACAGATTGCAACCTCCCTCTTACTAATCGGCCAATCCTGCTTGCGATATAAAATACGACCGTGGATCGCGTGTATGCCTAATGGATTTTTTTCTAATCGTATAAGGGTATCTTTCCCGAAGAAGTGATACCGATAAGTAGGAGGAATGTGTACAACCGACACTTCTGATGGAAAGTCTACTAAAAATAAAAGTAATTAAACCGAACAGGGCTACAATTTGGGAAATAAAAGTTATTTTGTGCATTCACTCACGAACAATACTGGACAGAAAGGTGTACCGCTGATCATGAATCCAAAAGTTACACTCATGAATGAAAAGGAACTAATTAACGGTCGCCAGGCCACTAGGGCAATTTACATCCAAAATCCTGTACAAGATGATAGGAAAGAAAAACATGTATTATTAAACACTTACGTGGCAACTGAAGGTTGCCACCTTTTTTTTTTTTTTTTTTTTTTTTTTACACTAATTTTAAGTGAGTTTGTAATGTTAAAGAAAACTGAGAAGCCGTTCGTAAATACATAACAAATAGAAAATAAATTACGTTTTGCTGTTTGCAGCTGACATGTTGTATATTGTGTAGCATAACAGCTACCAAAACAAGAGGACAATAATATAATGTAAGGTATGTCATTTTTGGCCAATTAAGTTATAAATGCAACTTTTACATAATGTTGTAAACGACGAAAATGTTAATATGTTAACAACAAATTTACAGTTAAAAATAAAAATAGAACCCACTGATGATAGCACAAAAGTGCTGAAACATGTAGGGGTGAAACAAAAGAAAAAAGGTGTCTTGCATAAGGCGGAACTTCTCATCCCATTTTCTTAGCATGCACGGAGACAACAAGAAGAACTGCACAAGATGATTCTTACGTTATGTTTGGCATTAAATTTTGAAAATGGCAATCGAGTAATAATCTGAAAACATGCAATTAAACTGTATGTTAGTACTGAACTTCGTTATGTGAACAATGACTTTCAGTGACCTCAGCATAATGTCATTAAAGAAATTTAGAAAAAAAACAAGCACTTTTTACTTTGGCGTTACTTAGTTTGCAAATGGAATTTCATATTATTGTCTGAACAAATGAGCCTTTTTTAATGACTTGAACAGAATTAAATACTAGAATACGCACCAAACCAAACAGCCATGTGCTCCAAGCTATATGTAAAATAAATAAAACTTCCGCACTCTTATTTGTGCATTTCTTTAGATTTGGATTTCATTTCCAGTGATTGATTCTCAAACATAAAAAATGAAATTGCTTTACTTCAGTCATATACTGAAGCCTCCATTGTACAAAAGTTAATTGAAAGTAGACTGAGGCTAAAATTCTTAAAAAATAAATTATTCATTAATAAACTGGCTGTAACTATTCAATTTGTTTCTTATGACACTCATTTAGCATATTAGGAAAAAAAGGAACAAAGATCCTGCTTGTTAACAATGTCTGGGGGCAATGAGGACACAATCGCCCTGAGTTTAACTGATTATTATTTAAATAAATCTTATAAATCAAATCACATTCAGTTGTGCTGCTGGGTTAGCCGTTAATACTTTCTACCAATGAACAGTCTTACTTCAGTGCTGTGCATACGACGATATTCGGGGCCGACGACGAAACTGTGTTGCTGGAACTGCTGCTGTTGTTGAAGACGGTAGTATATTGTGGAGCCATGGCTAATTATAGGAATGGGCATCGTAATTAATACAGCCTCTTCCGCCCACCATTGTCCGTACTCCTGCTCTAGACATCTGGCCGGCGCGCGTACATGATGCCGCCGAAAATGGTACTCTCTACTGCGAGAGCGTTAACACCACACTTCAGCACACTACAAGCGCTGGAACCCATCTCCCTTCTCAGCGCGCACCGCGCAACAACTCCCTACCTAAAGATTTTACAACGCACTAGCACTGCTATTATCGTTGCTAGTGGATGCAAATAACAATTCCTTTGGCTTTTTCCGAGAGCTTATAAGTTTCACAGTAAAACACAGATAAATACAATGAAACGTCAACAGACGTCTACCTAAATGTACACATACAGTGAGCAATGTCCTTATTTGTTAAAAGAAAGCATTTAAATTACAAATATTTACATACAACTAACAAAAAAAATTTATATATCGGTAGCAGGTACCATGCATCCTGCTTTTTCGGTGTTACCAAATCCTTCACCATGTGTAAGAAAGACCAAAATGCTAATTTTACGTTGGTACTAAATATAATCGCGAATAACAGACGCCTTCAGCATGCACCGCCGTTCGTACCTGTGAAGTTAGCTCCTAGAAGGCAATAGCTGCTTGTAAAATACGAACGCTCTACATCTCCTACTTAGAAGGCACACAAGATGAAAACTACAGTGCACAGGAATTAATAGTTCAAAGAAAGACATACTCAGTCCTGCTGACGAAGTAGGCTGGTTATACTACGTGAAAAGACAGCAAAAGTGATCTTTCGAGGTGAATCTCTGCCATCTGAAACAGATAACTGTTGCTTATAGCTTGGGTAGAGCAGCGTTTGGGATTGGTTTTGTTTGTGCAGGGGAGGTATTGTTTTTTAAATACATTCATTCACGACATAAATATTTTCCCAGACAAAATAACACAACAGGGGTTAAACAATAATAAGAAATCAGTCATATATAATCTTTGTGTCGGACAATAGCTGAATAATTAAAACAACGCTTTAAGTAACATCATAATTACAGCTCCATTTTGATTCAGCCTCTATCACGCATAGAGGGAGCACCAAGCAAGAACAACAAAACAGAGAATGGGGTATTCGTCCACTGTGCCCGCACAACGTTACAATCCGGCGACCAACTCGGTATAGTAAAATAAATGAATAAAATCACAATAGAATCTACCTTTGTTACCAAGGACCTCCACCAGCTGCTTACTACTATTACTACGAGCAACGCTAAGAAGAAAATTTTAGTAATTTGCGGCAGCTTACAACATTGGATAAATCCTCACCGTAATAACAAAAATAATAAAAAAAAAACAGACAAGAGTGAGCAAGACTCGTGCTTTGCCTGTTCCATACATATGTAATTATGCATATATGCATATAGATAATTCAACTCTAGGTTTTGATGAGTGAGTTTACTAGTATCAAAATATGTGACATAAATGGCCGTAAATTTTGACTGCAGTGACTTAGAAGGGTATGGTGATGCCAAACTCGTAGTTTTTACTAGTCGTTTGAAATTCAGTTACTAAAAAACTTAACAGATACTGGAATAAAGCTTTACGCAAATTATTAGTATACTGTGAGCTCAATGTGAAAAAATTTCAAAACTATGAAATAGATAGTGTAGCGTATATTGATTTTTTTTTTACATACTGAATTACGTGTAATTTTTAATTTACGTGCACTGCACTTCCACGCTATTCAAAACAAAAGGTCAAAACAAATTTTATTCTTTTGATTATTAACTTATTGAAACACTTAACCAGAAATATTTACCAACTTGTTTTTTGTATTTAAAAAAAGTTTTTATAAGTTAATTTTTTTCTCCTAATAATTTAAGAACGTGCAAATGCTCCAGTTTAAAATATTTAATACATTGTGGATTAATTTGGTTCACTCTGTATGCAATCATTATATTATCATTTATGCAAAATTTTGGTTTTGTAGCTCTAATATTGGATGAGATAATGATATCTAAATGCAAAAAAAGTCAGTTATGGGAAATTGAAGCAAAATATTTGCTTGCTATTTTCTTCTCAATGATAACTAGTCAAAACTTTCTAGCTCCATAATCTGGTTGATTCTGAGTGTCCTTTTCATCTTCTCTAGCGTTCTTGCTTTTGTTTGGTATTGTGGCTTCTTTGTCATGCTTTCAGCAGAACTTTTAGAGCTAACATCTCTTCGCTGCTGCGTAACAGTTCCTTCATTTTTACGATTTCCAGTAAGACGCTCGCGTCGATTACCATAAAATTTACGGCTGCAATTAAATTTCTTCGTCTCTGACGTTTTACGATGTAAAGTGGTTGATATACGCCGTCACAACAATACGAAGGCCTTCAAAATATATAAGCAAGCTAGAGTGTTCAACTTGTATCGAGAGAAAAATCGATTACAATAAACCCCTTCTCCTATTGCTATCGATGTGTCCTTCAAGTATATACACAAACGAGTTGCTATGGAAATAGTGGCGCCAAATTTAAATAGCTAGACTTGTAGACAAGTTTTTATGTGTGACAGTAGAGTGATAGCTAGACATGCACGCGCCGTATCTGCTGCTGAATACGAAAATGATTAGGTATTATACATAAAGCATATATTTATACAATCAGGAATAATTACATAATATTATTAAATAAAAGAGATCAATTTTTTAGCTCTCACGACGACCAAGTCCTTTCAATTTTTTTATACTGCCAGAGGACCATAGACTGTAGTGTTTGACACAAACTATAATTAGATACCCCGCGCCGTTCCTGAGAAAATAAAGCCTTAAGAGGTGGCCGTACGTTTTGAGTACAATGAGGTATACACTTAAATATTTTACACCGCCAAAGAAACGTAGATGTTAGTATTTGACATAAATTTTAATTAGAAACCTCTAATTTGGTCCTACGGAACTAGACATGTAAGTAAATAAAAATAAATTAAGCTTTAACCGTTAGGGGTTAAGTTAATTCAAGATTATTAATCGTTTTGCTTGGAATTGAAAATTTTACTCATGTCTACTGTATATACATTTTAAAGTCAGTGGTTGACGCAACGCAGATCATTGCGGAAGGGATTCGCGACTCGAAGAATGTTGGGATCCGATGATGTAGAGCAATGAACATTTGTCTAGGTGACATATTTAAGTGATCAACATTGCAAGCCACAGATTAATGTAAACCGTAGATAAGACATTGCAAATGCGAAATGCTGGTACATCGATAACCGGTGTAACCGCCACAGTGTTTAATACAAGCGTGAAAACGTGCATGCATTGCGTTGTATAGGTGCCACGGCTGTTGCACTTGGTCAGTCAATACAGGGACGGTTAATGCTGTTAGTGGATTGCGCTGAAGTTGTCGTCCGATGATATCCGATATGTACTCCACTGGAGACAGATCTGGTGAACGAGCAGGCCACGTCAACATGTCTACACTTTGTACAGCACGTTGGGCTACAGCAGCGGTACGTGGGCGAGCGTTATCCTGTTGGAAAACACTACTTGGAATGCTGTTCATGAATGGCAGCATAACAAGTCGAATCAGACTTACGTACAAATTTGCAGTCATGGGGCTTGGGACAATCACGAGAGTTCTGCTGCTGTCGTATGAAATTGCACCTCGGATCATAACTTCAGGTATAGGTCCATTGTATCTAGTCCACGGACAGGTTAGTTGGAGGCCCTCAACCGGTCTCCTTCTAACCAACACACGGCAATCACTGGCACAGAGGCAGAACACCTCTCATCAGAAAACACAACTCACCTCCACCCTGCCCTTCAATGATCTCTCGCTCGACTCCACGCAAGTAGCAAATAGCAGCGGTTTGGCGGCAGTGGGCTCAGTTGATTGTACACCATAGGGCGTCTCCATCTACATACATACTCCGCAATCCACCATACGGTGCGTGGCGGAGGGTACCTCGTACCACAACTAGCATCTTCTCTCCCTGTTCCACTACCAAACAGATCGATGGAAAAATGACTGCCTTTATGCCTTTGTACGAGCCCTAATCTCTCTTATCTTTGAGGTCTCTCCGCGAAATGTAAGTTGGCGGCAATAAAATTGTACTGCAGTCAGCCTCAAATGCTGGTTCTCTAAATTTCCTCATTAGCGATTCACGAAAAGAACGCCTCCTTTCCTCTCGAGACTCCCACCCGAGTTCCTGAAGCATTTCCGTAACACTCGCGTGATGATCAAACCTACCAGTAACAACTCTAGCAGCACGCCTCTGAATTGCCTCTATGTCCTCCCTCAATCCGACCTGATAGGGATCCCAAACGCTCGAGAAATACTCAAGAATAGGTCGTATTAGTGTTTTATAAGCGGTCTCCTTTACAGATGAACCACATCTTCCCAAAATTCTACCAATGAACCGAAGACGATATCCGCCTTCCCCACAACTGCCATTACATGCTTGTCCCACTTCATATTGCTCTGCAAAGTTACGCCCAAATATTTAATCGACGTGACTGTGTCAAGCGCTACACTACTAATGGAGTATTCAAACAGTACAGGATTCTTTTTCTTATTCATCTGCATTAATTTACATTTATCTATATTTAGAGTTAGCTGCCATTCTTTGCACCAATCACAAATCCTGTCCAAGTCATCTTGTACCCTCCTACACTCACTCAACGACGACACCTTCCCGTACACCACATCATCATTAGCAAACAGGCGCACATTGCTATCCTCCCTATCCAAAAGATCATTTATGTAGATAGAAAACAACAGCGGACCTACCACACTTCCCTGGGGCACTCCAGGTGATACCCTCACCTCCGATGAACACTCACCATCGCGGACAACGTACTGGGTTCTATTACTTAAGAAGTCTTCGAGCCAATCACATACTTGGGAACCAATCCCATATGGTCGTACCTTAGTTAGGAGTCTGCAGTGCAGTGCAGTCTCTCCTTGAAGCAAGGGCGTCTGGCTCGGAACTCTTCTTGAAGTAGCCGTTTTGCAACAGTTCGTTGTATCACTGTGGTGCCAAGTGCTGCTCAAATTGCTGCTGCAGATGCATTACGATGCACCAGCGCCACACTCCGTTTCGATAGCACCACGTGGCCGTCCCGAGGCCGGTCGTGTTGCGACCGTACATTCTCGTAACCACCGCTGCCAGCGATCACGTACAATGGCTACATTTCTGCCAAGTCTTTCTGCAGTATCGCAGAAGGAACATCCAGTTTCTCGTAGTCCTACTATACGACCTCATTCAAACTAAGTGAGGTATTGATACTGGCGTCTTTGTCACCTTAAAGGCATTCTTGACTAACATCAGTTCGCCACGTTCACTATCAAAGGTAACTAACGCTTAAGACCGTTGCAGAGGGTGTCTGGAGCGGGCATGGTTTGATCCTCATGTTGCGCTGCTGGCGTCACTCTCATCCGACTGGCGCGAAATTTTAATGGACATAATCTTTCAGGTGTGGAAGCGTGCCCGTCGGCTTTAGTTTGTGTCCCGCTACGGGTTATTGGTGATGCAATTTTTTTCTGTCAGTGAGAAACATACAGTGACTCACTATATTACACTACTGGCCATTAAAATTGCTACACCAAGAAGAAATGCAGATGATAAACGGGTATTCATTGGACAAATATATTATACTAGAACTCACATGTGATTACATTTTCACGCAATTTGGGTGCATATATCCTGAGAAATCAGTACCCAGAACAACCACCTCTGGCCGTAATAACGGCCTTGTTACACCTGGGCATTGAGTCAAACACAGCTTGGATGGCGTGTACAGGTACAGATGCCCATGCAGCTTCAACACGATACCACAGTTCACCAAGAGTAGTCACTGGCGTATTATAACGAGCCAGTTGCTCCGCCTCCATTGACCAGACGTTTTCATGTGTGGGAGATCTGGTGAATGTGCTGGCCGGGGCTGCAGTCGAACATTTTCTGTATCCAGAAAGGCCCGTACAGGACCTGCAACATGCGGTCGTGCATTATCATGCTGAAATGTAGGGTTTCGCAGGGATCTGGTGAAGGGTACAGCCACGGGTCGTAACACATCTGAAATGCAACGTTCACTGTTTAAAGTGCCGTCAATGCGAATAAGAGGTGACGTAAGCGTGTAACCAATGGCACCCCATACCATCACGCCGGGTGATACGCCAGTATGGCGATGACCAATACGTGCTTCCATTGTGCGTTCACAGCAATGTCGCCAAACACGGACGCGACCATCATGATGCTGTAAACAGAACCTGGATTCATCCGAAACAATAACGTTTTGCCATTCGTGCACCCAGGTTCGTCGTTGAGTACACCATCGCAGGCGCTCCTGTCTGTGATGCAACGTCAAGGGTAACCGCAGCCATGGTCTCCTAGCTGATAGTCTATTCTGCTGCAAACATCGTCGAACTGTTCTTGCAGATGGTTGTTGCCTTGCAGACGTCCCCATCTGTTGACTCAGGGATCGAGACGTGGCTGCACGATCCGTTACAGCCATGCGGCTAAGATGCCTGTTATCTCAAATGCTAGTGATACTGGGCCGTTGGGATCCAGCACGGCGTTCCATATTACCCTCCTGAACCGACCGATTCCATATTCTGCTAACAGTCATTGGATCTCGACCAACGCGAGCAGCAATGTCGCGATACGATAAACCGCCATCGCGATAGGCTAGAATCCGACCTTTATCAAAGTCGGAAACGTGATGGTACGCATTTCTCCTCCTAACACGAGGCATCATAACAACGTTTCACCAGGCAGCGCCGGCAACTGCTGTTTGTGTTTGGGAAATCGGTTGGAAACTTTCCTCATGTCAGCACGTTGTAGGTGTCGCCACCGGCGCGAACCTTGTGTGAATGCTCTGAAAAGCTAATCATCTGCATATCACAGCATTTTCTTGCTGTCGGTTAAATTTCGCGTCTGTAGCACGTCATCTTCGTGGTGTAGCAATTTTAATGGCCAGTAGTGTATATTTAATACATCGTCACTGCTTTTTCTCATACCGCTGACATTGTAAGTAAGTGGAAAACAATTTGAACTTATTACTTTGCTTAGTGGATATTCGCACTTGGTTCCACTGCTGCTGATTTGAACTAATTACCATGCTCAGAGGTTATTCTGTTATAGGCCTATGTTGTGACCTGTTCTTTTCCCGCAAGGTTCCACTGGACACATGCGTATATAACTTGTACAAGTTTTATTTCATTATCTTGCCCGATACAGTTTATCTTTTTACGTTATGATAGTATTTTGATTTTAAGAAAATTAGAGGACTCAATCTCACTAAACTGGAAAACTTGGTGATAAATATTTTTCTGTCTGTGGATAGAACAAAACTCATAAATCTGGGCAAATTTGTAAGAAAATTATCGTTGTGTGTCATAGAGAAACACTAGGTCAGCCATCTTTTAGTGACAAATGAATTTAACACCACTTTCCCTGTCTAGAATGTTGTCCTGAGGTCGTGAAGTAACTTTGTGACATAAGATCCAACACGTCTTCGCAAATGAAAACTTTATTTCTTTCAAAATTAAAGGGTGAAGGTAATATAACTCCACATACGTGGAAATTGAATGAGGAAGTACATAATTCTATAAGGTTACGTTACAAAAACTGTTAAAAGTGTCGTGCGAATACCCAGTATTACGTTAACGAATTTCCATAAAACGAAAAGCGTCTGCCATCAGATCAGCAGCAATGTGGGAAGCATCTTTCATGGGAATCTCATCTTGCCCTTTTCTCACAAGATATCCTGTTAACCACGGGTGAAGGGCAAAACGCATAATCCAAGATTATGACACTGTGCTCCAGTACAGACTTTTAACGGAGTTCTCAGCGTAAGAAATAGGTTCCTAGATACGCAAATGGCTCGAAGACTTCTTAAGGGGAAGAACTCATACGTTATCCTCGACATGGGTGTTCCTTATAGATCAGTGTATCGTCGAGAGCGTAAAAGACTTTTATATAGGGTATTATATTTTGAGGTAACTCTTCCCATTCTCAAATGATATTTTTGACTCAGAAACAGGCAGTTCAGGAAATAAGTGGTTAAGTTCGTGAGTCTCTTGTCGATCCCTGTCCACTAGTCTTGGTATTTTGACATTGGCCTCTCAGTGTATATATTCTTTACTGTCGTTTCTTGTTAACAATATCAAGTTACCCAAGAATTAGCAGCTTTCTCTCAGGTAATACTAGGCAGAAATCCTGGCTGCATTTGGATCGCATTTCCTTATCTCTTGTGCAGTAAGGTGTGCAGTATACTGCTGCATTTTTTTCAATAAGCTACCACAGCAATACAAAACTCTTAGCAGTAATCCACGCACTTTCAGATCGAAACTGGAGAGTTTCCTCACAGGTCAATCGTTCTCTTCTTTCGAGGAGCTCCTTGAAACATTGAGCTGATTTCTATGTTATATTGTTGACTGCGTTTACTTAAACTTATGGCTTGGCTTTTTTGGGTTCATAAAAATTTTATTTTATCTGTTATTACTTTGTGTTGTAATTTCATGTACTGACTCGTTCCATGACTTTGGAGGTTTTTTCCTCAATTTAGTCCTACGGAATTAGACTTGTAAGTAAATAAATACACGTTGCTGAGAAAAGCATACGAACAGACGGATAACAAAATGAACCTATAAAGGTTTCCATACTTCTGGAGTCCGGGAGAAAGACATTCGTGGAATTCGATTTGCCTCGAAGAAGTACACGCTTGGATACAATCGTGGTTCGGTTGGCAACCGCAGTCTTTCTTCCACGAAGGCACTGATTGTCTTTTCTCACAGTGCAATAAATGCTTAAGCATTTATGTCCATTACTTTCAAAATGATAAGCTGTTAACTTACTTTTATCCCATCCGCCTCGATTTCAATTGCCTACCCCTTACACTCCAGGAAAATTGCGGGACTGTATCTAATATAAGGCCATGGCCGACTACTTGATCCATCCTTGTCAGACTAGACCTGTGAGTATGTAAATGCCCGTTTACATGTAAACGACCGCTTATATGAATGATGTTTTTTGTTACGATAGTACCAGACATGTTCAGTGATCACCTGAAAGTGATCTATGAATGAACAAAACTACTACAACTACTGCTGCTACTATTGCTTCGCTTCGCAACAGACAACAAACAGACTACAAAATAAAAACGATTATAGCGTAGCAATACCTTTTAGTAGTCCACGAGAACCGCCAAAGACATAAATGTGGCGATGCTGGTTTTCGTGGTGGCAAAATTTCAGATAGCTGAACACTGTTATGCATAATTGGAAGGAGTGTTATATCTCAGCTGACCGCATCGGCAGCACGTGTGCACACGAATTAATTATATTCAGTCATAAATATTCATCGCATAGCGCGTCTCAATTATCATAAGTCAGCTTCTCATTAAAAAGGGTTAAACTAATTCCCAGAGAAATAACTAACGTCTATTTTTTTTTATTTTTTATTTTTTTGCCGTGCTGGAAATGGAACGTCAGTCAGGGCGGCCCTGGAAGCGTTTCGAGCCCCTTGTTTGTCCAGGACTGACGCCGCGTTTGCTCTTCACGTATCGCTACTGACGTTGACTGAGTTCTTTTATTTGAAACGTTCAAACAAAAAACAAGAAAGAACTAGCCCGGCTAAGCGTCCGCTTCGGAATATACAGTCGATCAGGAGGACCGCCCGAGATTATGGTAATTACCTCCGGAACTTATTGGCTAAATGTAATTGTGGATAATGCAGTTAATTACTGTTCAGAATAATGTAAACAGACAGGACGAGCTTTTATCTGCTTCGTTAGAAACGTAATGCCGCGCTCCACTGGAATCAACCTCTAGCTTGTATCTCGTTAAGTTTGGAATTAATTGCTCATAAGTGAAATGCGAGCTGGGTGTTCGTGACTTGGTGGTAAGTTTTTAACTTGGCTTTTGGAACAGAATAGGAAGCGAAGCTGCAGAATCAGAAGGAAAGAGTTGTCTGCTCATCGTTACAACGTAAAAAAATCCATAGCCATACAGAAGCTACGACCATATAATTGGTGAGAGCCCGTGGCGTCAGAAGATATGGCGGAAATACAAAATAGAAGGAAAGGGGAAATACAGAGGTTTATTTCTCTATTTTGACTGCTGTCGACTGCAGGATAACACTGACAGTAACCAAAAAATCGTAGTCCATCTACTCGATATCAATTATCAATGCTGTTTAATCTAGCAAGCGACTGGCTGTCGTTTGCAGACACTATAGCCGTGATGAGTAGCCTTGTGTTTTTGGAATGTACAAGTGCATAAAAAGAGTGAATGAGAAGGGTATGGAAGACTTGAAGATGGGGTCTTGCAAATTAGCAGAGACATTAAGAAAGAGAGATAAAAAAGAAAAGGAGTTCAACAAATGGACATAACATGAAACAGGACTATGCAATAAGTAATGCAACCTCTTAATCGTGTTTCCATAAACTGTTTGTCATTATTCTATAACCCTACACCTTAACCTGCTTCCAGCTTTTTGATCACACTCCGTATGGGAAACCATATGCAGTTTCATCTACTATACCTGTTCTTTCCTCGAGAATGATACGTCCAATAATTTTTTCAATGATCCCTTTCTGACAACACATAAGTAAGAACTGAATGCTCAGTTTTAGATTAGGTGCAATCGTTTCTCACGTTTTTGCAAGAATCACTTAACGGAGAGAACAATTTAAAAGACTTTTAAGGTACGGGAAAGAAATTTTTGTACAATAATATACGTGCCTTTTAATGCTGAATTAAGGGAAAAACCTGTTCTTTCCCTTTCAACCTTCCTGCTTCGTATACGCAAATATTATGAGGAATACATTTTTCTGTTTCGTTCTACACTCATCAACATCATCATCAGCACCAGTGTTCTGCCTTAGGGCAGGTCTTCACACGTAGCTATCCATGCAATCCTGTCATTTTATAACCTCTTGGTTTCCTCATAATTGTTTTCTATCTGTACACTATCCACCATCTGGTATATTCTGCGTCCTCCTCCTCCTTTTGTTCTTCTTCTTCTTCTTCCATTCACCTTTCCTTCCATGGCATCCATCAGTAAGGAATCTTTTCTCATGCAACGTCCAACCCAGTTGTGTTTTCTCTTCGTGATAACATCTAAAATATCTCTCTCTTCCCCCACCATTCTCTACACCTCCTCTTTTCTCGCTTCGTCTACCCGTTTTATTCCTTCCATCCTCCTCCAGCTCCACATCACAAATGCATATATTTTTATTTCTTCCTCTTTCCTTAGTGTCGCTGTCTCAGCTCCATACAATGTCACGCTCCATCTAAAGCACTTCGGCAGTCTCTTGCTCAGGTCTCTGTCCATGCACCTACATCAAAGGCTCCTCTTCTTACTAAATGTTTCCTTGGCAATTGCTATTCGCTTTTTCACCTCCTTACCTACCACCAAGCAGCACTCCTCTTTTTTCGTTTCAGACATTTCTGAATAATATGCTTCAGACATATGTTACACACTACTGCGGAGAGACAGCAGCCTTGCCTCACTCCCCTCTAAATCATGCTTTCCTCTGTGATCTCATTCCCATTCTGTACTCGTATCCTCTGTTCTTGATCAGCCTTCTATCCTTCCAGTTAGATAATTTAGGTCTTTCATACCACTACTGCCAAGGCTTTTAAACAACTCTGCTTGTAATCTATCAGTTTCACTTGCTTTATTTTCTTCATTTCTTTTAACTACTTCTTCGTAAAGATGTAGCATCTGTTGTCCTCTTCTATAACTCATGTCTCCTCTTCTAATTCTTTTTATTTTTGATCAGTGTCATACAGGCACTCTACATATTTTTGCCACGTTCCCAACACTTCCTCCGGTTTATGAATCATTGTACCATCACTTCTTCCTATTTCCATACTTGTCTTGGTTTTCTTTCCTTCGAAGATTAGGCAAGCAGATAACATACATATCATTTCATGTTTTCCTTGTTTTTCTACTTTCTCTGGTTTCTTACATCTCTCTGTCATCCATATCTTCCTTGACTGTTCTGTTTCTCTCCTTAACTCATTATTCAGATTTCTGTACATTCTTTCCCTTCCTCGTTTCCTGCTGTCTTCAAATTTTTTCTTTCTTCAATCTTACCCAGCACTGTCTATGTTATCCATTATTTCTTTATTATTTAAAATCCTCTCTTTAGTATGCCTTGCTGTGTAGACTTCGAGTACCTCCAGGTATTTGTATCTGATAACGAGTTCGATTGTTCACATGATCTCTCACTGTAGGGTACTTTTGTACAGAATATTTTTGATGCCTCCCAGTATAAGAATCAATGTGAGTTAAACGTGGCGATGATCATGGCCGCCTTACTAGCCCTTCCCTGCCACGTCGCAAAATCAGATGAGTGACAGGCTTCGGCGTCAAGGAAATACATGCTGGATGTCGGTTTTGCGGCAACCACATTAAGAAACGTGTTGCTTGTACGACATCTCCTATAACATAGAAGACTTTGTAACCTACCCACAGAAAAAATGTAAATGAAAATAAGCCAAGTGTAACCTCCCCACACAATATAAATGACAATGAAAAATGAGCCAAGTGTAACCTACACAAAGAATATTAATTAAATGAATTTTAAATTTTGCAATCTCTGAACAAAATTGGCTCCAATTTATAGTCTGTGTTCAGAAATGCATTCACATTTAATGTTACCACAAAATTCTTTCTCATTTAATGTCAAGTTCGAAACAGAAAAATTCCTAAACACCAAAATAATAAAAAAATTTAGTGACCTGATAAATTTTATGAGGACAGCAGCGCTGTCTTTCGGCCCTGTATTCTGAATAAAAAGAGCAAAAATTCTTACCTCAATAAAAACTGCAATTATATCTGCTCTTAAATATATTTTTTGACACAGCTTCGTGCAATGCTGGCGTGTATATATATATATATATATATATATATATATATATATATATATATATATATATATATATATACTTGGAAGGAATGATCATGCATTGGAAATATTCTTCAAATTGAAATGAATGCTTTTCTTTAAAAGAGTTACTTTTTATTATAAAAATTATTATTGGGGCATTTTTTGGAACAAATTAAATTACAATTAACATGCATTATTAAATATGCGCAAGGCTGCTTATTTACCTTCTACAACAATACTCATCCTCCAGAATCCTGACCAGAGTCGCGAGCAGAGCACACAGCCGACGCATGCCGACTCCCGCCAGACTACTGCACAAGACTACTACTGTCGACTCGCGCAGACAAGCGCAGACTAGCGACAAGCAACAACTAACGATAAACTACTCTCTGGTCAGAGATTCTGTCATGCCTCACCCATCGCCGGCAAAGCATAGGTCTTACATAACCCTCCACTGGGGGGGGGGGGGGGGGCAAAAATTTGGCAGCGATGGTATGAGTCAATTGGACTTGCTATGAGCAACAAATTTTTCTTAATGAACTAACTTTACAATCACAGAATATATATACAGATATATAGGTGCAGAACATGAATTAAAATATAGTGCACATGCACTAAGTACAGAACATATCAGGCAATGACAAAATGTATACACAATGAGTACAAAACATATTAACAAATGGCAAAAGTGCACACGCACTGTAAAACTCTTTAGCATTTTTACAACAAATAAACATAATGAGTACAAATCATATTGACAAATGACAAAAGTGCACATACACTGTAGTTCAGAACATATCAGCAAATCACAAAAATGTATATGCTATGAAAACAAATCATGTTAACAAAATGACGAAAGTGCACACGCACTGTAGTACAGAACATATCTGGGAATCACAAAATGTATACGTAATGAGTACAAATGGCATAAAGTGCACACGCACTGTAAAACTCTTTAGCATTCTTATATAACATATCGTGGAGTGAAATAAAGTGCACACGCACTGTCTAAGTCTTTAGCATTTCTACATATCATATCATGGAGTGAAACAAAAGTGCACACGCACTGTAGAAGTCTGTAGCATTTTTTTACGTAACATATCATGGAGTGAAACAAAGTGCACACGCACTGTAGAAGTCTTTAGCATTTTTATATAACATACCATGGAGTGAAATAAAGTTCACATGCACTGTATCAGTCTTCAGCATTTTTACATAACATAGCATTTTTACATAATATATCATCGAGTGAAGTAAAGTGCACACGCACTGTATAAGTCTTTAGCATTTTTAAGACAACTGATCTTGTTAACAAATGAAATGAAGTGCACACGCACTGTATAAGCCTTTATCATTTTACAAGAATTTCAACGCATTGTATAAGTGTTTACCATTTTACAAGAACTAGGAGAGGAATGGGAAGGATTGCGTCATGGTTGTAGCACTTTAGGTTGCACGCAGCTGCACTGAAAGTCCATATCTTTCTATAGAAGCACAACACCAAGTGAGACAATCTGAAGTTCTTTTCCTTGAAGTATTAATCAGTGCAGCCAAGACACTGAAATGTCATAATAATATTCCATGCTATCATTTTGGTAGCACACTAGGTACACCAATCAGTGGGACCATAATAACATCTCCATCGCTCAAGGTGGTGGACAGCATGTCGTGTCAGCACCACGTTCTTATAAAGTACACCAACGTAGAATTAGTGCAAAAACCAAACATATTGCTCCATGATCATGAGGATAGACAGGACAAACGGATATTGCAGTAATTTCTGGTAATTAGGTCAGAAGGTGAAGGACATTAAGTCACATACTAGTCTTCATTGAGAATTACACTAGTCTAACAACTGATTTGAGTAATTGGTGGCACTCATCGCCCAGTTACTGAACATTTCTGTACCATGTATGTAGTATTACAGAATAATGTTCATAAATTATCTGAATATAGTAATCATTGGCACTCATTGGCCAGATACAAAGCATTGTTTTATGCATTATTCAGAAGTCATCATTCAAAATGAGTTAATTATTGGCATAGCATTTA
This sequence comes from Schistocerca nitens, assembly GCF_023898315.1. Classification (NCBI taxonomy): domain Eukaryota; kingdom Metazoa; phylum Arthropoda; class Insecta; order Orthoptera; family Acrididae; genus Schistocerca; species Schistocerca nitens. Next base: position 788,086,599 of record NC_064618.1, on the reverse strand, counting down.
TACATAATTCATCAAATTATAGTAATCATTGGCATCATAGGTCATCTCATTACACTAATCAGTGGCATTCATTGGCCAGTTACAAAGCTTTTTTTGCATTATTCAGAAGTCATCATTCAAAAATGAGTTAATTATTGGCATAGCATTTATACATAGTTCATCTAATTATAGTAATCATTGGCATCATAGGTCATCTCATTACAGTAATCACTGGCATTCATTGGCCAGTTACAAAGCATTTTTTTATGCATTATTAAGAAGTGATCATTTAAAACAAGAGTTAATTATTGCATAGCATTTATAGAGTATAACAAAAATATTATTTACAGAAATTATGCGCATAGTATTTATGCATTATTACAAAGCATCATTCAGTATTACTCAGAATTCATTATTCAAGTGACATACTATTCAGAGCTGATCAGTATTACTCAGAACTCTTTTAAACTGGTAGCATTATTTGGGACTGGTAATACATTTTTTTTCCTGCTAGCAATGCATTGTGTTCTGATCGATAATTAATTACTGGGGAATGAAAATATTTGCTTTTGAGTTATTGCTGCAAATGAAGATGTGTAATGTCATTCGTCATGAGTCAGCTGTAGCAAGGTTATTAAACCAGTAGAGTATATGTGATCACATTCATAAATGACATAGGTTTAATGAACAACTGCTTATAACATATTAATTTCATGAATAATTTCTCCTGCAAAATATACAAAAATGGATTATTAAACTGAAAGAAGAAACGCATATTATGCTGAAAAGTAGTGAACTTCGAATTAACAGGTAGTGAAATGTGTATAAAAAATATGTATGTTCTCTAGCTGTCCTTTCCAAAATCTTCAGTCATCATACCATGCGATATAAGACATACTGTCAAAACGAACTGCAACAAATACTTAAATAACTACATAGCATAAATACATAAACTTCAACATTATCCTCATCTGCAAAGAAAAAAATGTCATTATCCATATTATCATAACTCCATTATTATCATCATCTGTAAAGAAAAACTTCATTATCCATAGTAGCATATTCTTCATCATTATTCATCACCATTCATTATCATCTGCAAAAAAGTCACTTCATTATTCATTATACAACTATTCCTTATTTCTAGCATATTTCATCACTAAAACTAAGATGTGTAGTTCTGTCTGACAGCCTGCATCAATCGCCTCATATTCTGCAAGAAAAAATTAGTTAAGACTGCTATTCTACGATGTGTATAGTATATTCTTGTTAATGCTTGTTAATTCTGATCCATTTACTCTTCGTCATGAGGTATTGCATCTTCTTTCGATCATTCCGAAGGTGAAATTCCCATTTCTGTTTAATTTATTTCTTTTACACGTTATTTCTTTCTGAAAATGATGAACAAAGATTAATGTCTTGCATTTAATTCATATATCCATTAAATAAAAACTGGTTTCTAGTGATATAATTGAACATACAGCATAGCATGACAGAAAACGTAATATGTCAAAAACATAGACAGTGTTCAGAGGCAAAAATGTACCCAGTGTATCACAATGTAGCAGCAAAAAAAAGTAAAGTAGTCACGATGTTGAGATATCATAAGGCAAAAATGTCAAAGTAAACTGGTGTTTGTAATATCTTAGATATTTCATAGTGCATACAAACAAAACAGGAAAACAATCATACATACATCAAAAATGGAAAATATGCACGGTCTGATGTGTAACGACAAGAAAAGCGAGCTGCTAACCTTACCTTGCCGGGCACTTGCCAAGAAAAAATACGACAATCATCAGTAAGTAGTCACATAAATATAATTGCATAAGTGGTCAAAAATGTGTAAGTTCATCTGGAAAAATATGCACGGTCTGATGTGTAACGACAAGAAGAGCGACCTGCTAACCTTAACTTGCCGGGCACTTGCCAAGAAAAAATGCGATAATCATCAGTAAGTGTTCATGTGAATATAATTGCATAAGTGATCATAAAAAAATTAGGAAATGGCGTTACAGTGTGATAAATCATAAAGTATGTTCATTCAATAAAAGGTTTGATGTTCGAGATGTGGTGGTTCCCTTTGGTTTTTCTGGTTCTCAAAGTTTCGACGTGTACTACATTGGGGTGAGGGATGCTGCGAATCCGATATGGACCTGCGTATAGAAGCTCAAATTTACTGCATCTACTCTTTCCTCTGTTCGATAAATAGTGTGTACGTACTAACATCTTCTGTCCAATGTGAAAGTCACGGAGTGTACAAACCTGTTTTTCCTGTCTTCTCCGGCGCTCTGCGGCACGTTTGATGTTGTTCAGCGCAATGTCAATTATTTCATGGTGTCGTAGTCGACGAGATGTAGGAAAGGTTACTAATTCTTTAATTTTGTTAGGTGGTTCAACATTTTTCAGTATAACAGACGGAGATAGCATAGTAGATTCATTTGGTATGGAATTAATTACATCCTGGAATGAGAGTATGTGTGTGTCCCAATCAATATGTTTTTTATAGCAGTATATTCTACACAGTTTACCAATTTCTTTCTTTAATCGTTCACAAGGGTTCGAAGAAGCATGGTACCTGGATATATAGATAGGAGAAATGTTTCTAGCTCGTAACATACGTGTCCATATAGCAGATCGAAACTGTGATCCATTGTCGGAAATTACTTTCAACATATGCCCTACATGAAATAGAAAATGTTTTACAAATGCTTTCGAAACAATTTTAGCGGTAGCTTTGCGTTACAGAGTGAAGTTAACAAATTTTGAAGTGAGTTCAACAGCGACAAAGATGCAGCAAAAACCTCTATTAGTTCTGGGAATCGGACCAAAAATGTCTACAGCGGCCATATGTCTCATTTTAACAGCTACAATGGGATGTAATGGAGGAATATGTGAAGTCGTGTCTGATTTAGCTTTCTGGCAGATTTTACATGACGCTAAAACTCGTCGTATACGTTTCTCCATGTTGGTAAAATAACAGTTCTGTCTCAGTATAAGAAAACATTTTCTGGCTCCGTAATGTGCGTAACTTAAATGAGTATACCAGATTAATTTGTTAACAAGTTCGTCAGGAATGCATAATAACTAATTGTTGCTGTCAGGATGAGAGCGGCGAAACAGAATGTCATTGCGTACAGTGTAATGGTTTCTAATGGTAACACTATTCCTATCTTGCCAAAGGCGTTTAATTTCTTTCCACACGTTGTCTTTACTCTGCTCTTGTGCTATGTCTTGTAATGACGACGAAATGAAATTTTCAAATGCAACTTGTTGAATGTACATGACGCTGAAGTTGCAGAAGTTGGTTGCGATGTCTTGCTGATTGTTGTTAAGAGAACGGGATAGTGCGTATGCTACAATATTTTGTGTACCGGGAATGTGAACAATTGTAAAATTAAATTCCTACAAATAAAGTTTCCATCTACTTAATCTGTCGTGTGTAAATTTAGCCGTAAGTAAAAATTGTATCGTTCTATGACCTGTGTAAACGGTAATGTGTCTTCCATAAAGAAAATGCCTAAATCTGGTAAAAGGCCATACAACACATAATGTTTCAAGTTCTGTAACAAATAATTTCGTTCAGCAGGTGACAGAATGCGACTTGCAAAAGCGATGTTTTTAATTACTGTACAACCATCTTCTTCAATTTCCTGAAAAAAATGTACGCCTAAAGCGGTGTTAGAACTGTCGGTGGCAATGGAAAAATTTGTAGTGAGATCTGGGTGTGATAAAAGTGGTGCATTCAACAAAGCATGTTTCAAATAACATTTTCGTACACAAGATTCTGCGTGTCAAAATTATTGCTTGCGTTACTGGAATATGCAACCTGTACTGTATCTAGTCAAATTCTTTCTGACGTGCTATTATTTTCAGGAGGATGCTGTGGCATTTCCACTGTTTGTACTGTTCTGTTATTTCTTCCTGACGTATTACGTTCGGGATGATATCTACTGTCTGGTTCATTCATGATAATATGTTGTTGCTGATGTTCTTACTGCTGATAAGATCGACTGTTATTAAATGTACGCTGAAAATTGTGCTCTTTATTTTTACGTCTGTCATGATAGTCATTTCTATACGGTGCAGTGCGATAGGAATTGAAATAGTGTGTTTTCTGTATGTACTGATTCCCTTGATGCTGTGCGTTACTATTTGTTGGAGCTGATGCTATACGTGCACGCGGCGAAACATTAAAGCTTGGTTGACCTTGTACATTACATTGTTGGTTAGGTATGCTAACCGGTTGGGTTTCATGCTGTTGCGGTGAAAAACGTCTATTGTTACCAAAATGTGGTTGCTGTTACTGATAATTTTGTCGATACTGAAAATGCTGTACATACTGATGATTACAATTTTATCTGTTATTAAAATTACGCTGGTAGTTCTGGAGTGCCTAATGAAAATTGTCACTTTCGGTAAAATTTGTCATATCAGGTTTTCTTTACACTTTCTTAATTCTAGATAGAGCGATAGTTAAAGAGCTGTTTTGATAGATATAAAGGATAGCAGAAGAGAAGGCAGCAGTGCAGAAAACTAAAGATGAAACAGCACTACTACGGCTCGGGGCCCTGTGCACGCTACGGCACATATTCATTAAAGTGTAATGAATCCCCTGAGGTGAATTACTCGCTACAAATAAATTTTAGCTTCTGCATTACACGAAATGCCGCTGAAAATTCAAAAGCAAATTGTCGTATCCAGTTCACAACGTGTACCTGTGTTCTGTCATATTCAAATACCTTAGATTTTCTTACGGATAAAAATTGCTTATAATCAACGTTATCGTCACTGAATGTGTGAACAGGTTCACGATTGCATAAGAATCTGTTTGTCTGTGTCTTTTCGGACTTTAAGTCGCGTAGTCTCTGTAAATTACATAAGTTATACTGGCTGTGTAAGTGTGACAAATGTTCGGAATGTGGCGTATATTGTGACGTGTTAGTGACTGAAACAATTTTCCTTTCTGTCACTTTAATACGTTCGTCAATTTGGCTGATCTGTTGTTCAAATTTCTTATCGACTTCCGTATCCAGAGTGTGTGAAAGTTCTGGTGAATTTAAATTAAACTCGTCGCATAACTGTGTTGCGTTTTCTGAACATTGTTCAGTGACTGCATTATTTTCATCTCTAAGTGATTCTGTTGTCACTACATCTGTATTACTTAATTCTTATGCAACAGATCTAATTTCTTCACTACTGTTACTGGCACAAGCCTTAATTTCGTCACGTAATTGTTCTTTAGTATCATGACGTTGCACGGTAACGGCTGTAATCTGTTCACTAAGTTGTTTGTTCTGGTCATTAAGGTTGTCGTTTTTTTTTTTGTTCGGCTGTTTAAAACTTTCATTCAACTGTTTGGAATTGTTGTCTAGTTCTTCAATCCACTGTTCGAGAATTTTATTACGTTGTTTGTACGATTCATTAATTTGTAGCAATAATGCCATAACTTGATCCCAGCCAAAATTAGCGGCTCTATTCTCTGTACTGTGTGATGGTGTATCTGCAATTGTCACGTTTTGTGTATCCATTTGGATATTCAGTGATTCTTGAAAAGGTTTGCCAATCGGATGTGCACTGTTGGTCACTACACCGGAATTAAATAAATCTAACGTATTCTGATTACACTGTTCGTTTTCATTAAAAATATTTGTCTGTTCGTTACGTAAATTTTGCAAACCGGGTGTGTCAAGCTGGGCAGCGTTCATTGTAACAGAACGTCCCGCGTCATCAATTGTCGTTAAATTACCAGAGGACACAATTGAATTTGTTTGCACATCACTAGGATCAAAATCATCACTAGCGGTCGGTACGCACTGACTGTATAAATGGAGGATTGTCATCATTACACTGACTGTCGCTACTACTATCGTTCAAATTATTCGAGTCGGCTATTTCACTCATTACACATCGCGATGTACTGTTAACAGTTTTTCGCGGCATTTTTCACAAATCAAAATTATTCACAAATGAAACAAGGACAATGCAAAATGCAACAAACACAAATACAACAAAGAGCAACAAATTGCCGATGATCTGTGAAAGAAAGAGTGATAAATTAGTAAAATGCGTTGCGCCAGATGCAAACTACATTTAAGTAAATAAGAGCAGATACATGACTACTTCTCAGAAGATTCACAAAGAAATACGATCCTGGCCGGATGTCGCCAAGTGTAACCTCCCCACAGAAAAAAATGTAAATGAAAATAAGCCAAGTGTAACCTCCCCACACAATATAAATGACAATGAAAAATGAGCCAAGTGTAACCTACACAAAGAATATTAATTGAATGAATTTTAAACATTGTAACCTCTGAACAAAATTGGCTCCCATTTATAGTCTGTGTGCAGAAATGCATTCACATTTAATGTTACCACAAAATTCATTCTCATTTAATGTCAAGTTCGAAACAGAAAAATTCCTAAACACCAAAATAATAAAAAAGTTTAGTAACCTGTATTCTGAATAAAAATAGCAAAAATTCTTACCTCAATAAAAACTGCAATTATATCTGCTCTTAAATATATTTTTTTGACACAGCTTCGTGCAATGCTGGCGTATATATATATATATATATATATATATATATATATATATATATATAATTCTTGGAAGGAATGATCATGCATTGGAAATATTCTTCAAATTGAAATGAATGCTTTTCTTTAAAAGAGTTATTTTATATTATAAAAATTATTATTGGGGCATTTTTTTGGAACAAATTAAATTACAATTAACATACATTATTAAATATGCGCAAGGCTGCTTCTTTACCTTCTACAACAATACTCATCCTCAAGAATCCTGACCAGAGTCGCGAGCAGAGCACACAGCCGACGCATGCCGACTCCCGCCAGACTACTGCTCAAGACTACTACTGTCGACTCGCGCAGACAAGCGCAGACTAGCGACAAGCAACAACTAACGATAAACTATTCTCTGGTCAGAGATTCTGTCATGCCTCGCCCATCGCCGGCAAAGCATACGTCTTACAACTTATATACATAGATACACCTTCAGCTTGTGTGAAAAATTATATTCAGCTACTGCTGGTCTATGGATGGATATCTGGTTCTGATCAAAAAATCCGTTATAACATTTTGTTTTCTAATGCATTACCTACAGTGGCCTTCATATTAAGTTAAATAGACAATTCTGCAATTGCATGTTAGATACATTAATCACCGCTCACCATCTCACTTTTTTGCGTTAACTTGGATCTTGGGTGATCCTTCATGAGGTATTAATACTGCCGACGTGTTGGTTGTCTGACTGAGTCTGACTGACGTGATGAATAAGTAGTTTCTTCAGACAGATAGGAAACATTTTGGTTATATAATGCAATTTTTGCTCCTCAAGTGATGTCGTTGCTGTAAAAGTGACGTGCTAGGTCTTGGCAATGGAGAGTGCGATCCACCTACCACACTTACGTGCTGAACAAAAAAATGATATGCAAATTGGTGTCTGCCTTTTTCCAGCTTAATCGAGAAAATTGCTAAACACAGTATTTGAAAATGCTGTGTCATATCAAGATTGTGTTGAATTCAAAGGAGAACAATTCGCATTAATAATTTTTCATGCGAATAAATTAAAGATACACCATACAGATGTATTGTTCCGTGTAGGGGCACCGACTTTACAATGGAACGCTGTCACAGTAAGAGTACACTTCAGTAGTGCAGAAGAAATCGGTCATATTTATAATTTATGATGGCCACCTTCCCTGCAATGTGTTAGGAGCAAAAGAGGCAAAAATAATTTAATACTTTTCGTTTATCAGTTTATTTTCTCTCAGTTGTATCACAATTAGATTAATCGCAATTAGTGGTCTGAAAAAATCGTGGATGTTTATTCACGTGCTTAATATGGTGATGATTGCCTATTTGAAGCTCAAATGAAGACAAAATTATCTCAGGATAAGTCTAAAAACCTCAATACCACCTTGGGACGCACGTTGATGTGCACAAAACCGCAGTACAGTGATTGCTTGAGTGAAGTTGTCTTAGGACAGACTGTGCTACTAACATGTGATGAATACCTCGAACTGAACGAAAGACTGCTTTGCAATCGTGAGTTGCTCTCCAAATCCTCGCAGCTCACAAACAAAAGTTAAGAAAATGATTCAAGATCCAAAAAGTCAAATGACTGAATAACAACACAAGTTTCGGAATCGACCTCGCACATTGTGAGCTGCTCAGAGGAAATGCAACTGTAGCATTAAGAAGCGGCACTTACTCGAAGGATTCAGCAAGAACTGCGCCAGACTGCGACCATGTACCTCTATCTTTCTATTGACGTCGCGGCTGCACGTCTGGGCATCGCCTCTCCGCCTTACTCACCTTCCTCTCCGCTCCCAGGAACCCACGGCTTGGAGGGGAGGATTCACAACTTGCGACACAATGACGACCAAGAATTACTCTGTAGACGCTGAAACGCAAGGGAAGCCTGCCAGGAGTTCTTCACGTACTGTATGCCCACTAAGTGGCCAGAGGTTGGTACGCCGTATGTTTTCAGTTGCTACTCAGTGGTTCAGATATTCACGCCACTGCACCTATGCTGATGACTCGTCCGATTTACCCATATCGTCCAGATGGTTACATTCTGGAATTTCCTTACACTGGAAACGCCAAAATGTCGGTATCACGTGCTTGCATCAGCCAACAGAATGCGCAGAATCGCCAGTCAAGCAATACTCAAGGCACCTGCGGCTACTCTGATCTAAGGCCGTTGCCGCCTTGCGGACAGCGGGAATCAATCCCAACGGGGGCTCCTGGGCTGCCCGTATTCAAAAAGCTGAGACCAACCACGTCTCTAGACACGTATTTAGAGGTCTGCCTTAGCGAATAGTACTCCAGAAGTAACTACCTAGTATTTCCCTCCAGCAGAGTTAAGAACATTAAGCTACTAGCTTTATCTGTGCTCGCAACGCGATATACACTCCTGGAAATGGAAAAAAGAACACATTGACACCGGTGTGTCAGACCCACCATACTTGCTCCGGACACTGCGAGAGGGCTGTACAAGCAATGATCACACGCACGGCACAGCGGACACACCAGGATCCGCGGTGTTGGCCGTCGAATGGCGCTAGCTGCGCAGCATTTGTGCACCGCCGCCGTCAGTGTCAGCCAGTTTGCCGTGGCATAAGGAGCTCCATCGCAGTCTTTAACACTGGTAGCATGCCGCGACAGCGTGGACGTGAACCGTATGTGCAGTTGACGGACTTTGAGCGAGGGCGTATAGTGGGCATGCGGGAGGCCGGGTGGACGTACCGCCGAATTGCTCAACACGTGGGGCGTGAGGTCTCCACAGTACATCGATGTTGTCGCCAGTGGTCGGCGGAAGGTGCACGTGCCCGTCGACCCGGGACCGGACCGCAGCGACGCACGGATGCACGCCAAGACCGTAGGATCCTACGCAGTGCCGTAGGGGACCGCACCGCCACTTCCCAGCAAATTAGGGACACTGTTGCTCCTGGGGTATCGGCGAGGACCATTCGCAACCGTCTCCATGAAGCTGGGCTACGGTCCCGCACACCGTTAGGCCGTCTTCCGCTCACGCCCCAACATCGTGCAGCCCGCTTCCAGTGGTGTCGCGACAGGCGTGAATGGAGGGACGAATGGAGACGTGTCGTCTTCAGCGATGAGAGTCGCTTCTGCCTTGGTGCCAATGACGGTCGTATGCGTGTTTGGCGCCGTGCAGGTGAGCGCCACAATCAGGACTGCATACGACCGAGGCACACAGGGCCAACACCCGGCATCATGGTGTGGGGAGCGATCTCCTACACTGGCCGTACACCACTGGTGATCGTCGAGGGGACACTGAATAGTGCACGGTACATCCAAACCGTCATCGAACCCATCGTTCTACCATTCCTAGACCGGCAAGGGAACTTGCTGTTCCAACAGGACAATGCACGTCCGCATGTAACCCGTGCCACCCAACGTGCTCTAGAAGGTGTAAGTCAACTACCCTGGCCAGCAAGATCTCCGGATCTGTCCCCCATTGAGCATGTTTGGGACTGGATGGAGCGTCGTCTCACGCGGTCTGCACGTCCAGCACGAACGCTGGTCCAACTGAGGCGCCAGGTGGAAATGGCATGGGAAGCCGTTCCACAGGACTACATCCAGCATCTCTACGATCGTCTCCATGGGAGAATAGCAGCCTGCATTGCTGCGAAAGGTGGATATACACTGTACTAGTGCCGACATTGTGCATGCTCTGTTGCCTGTGTCTATGTGCCTGTGGTTCTGTCAGTGTGATCATGTGATGTATCTGACCCCAGGAATGTGTCAATAAAGTTTCCCCTTCCTGGGACAATGAATTCACGGTGTTCTTATTTCAATTTCCAGGAGTGTATGTTAGCACTGGCACCGACTCTGCCGACCGTATGAAAACGTAGCTTGGATGTCAACCTTGATATCAGTAGTAGAAAGCTTCTCATGTTTTGAAATCATCACCGGTTAATACAAAATTAATATTAAGGATGTAAGGACAAAAACATCATTATCTAAAATCTTCCAAACATTTCCCCTCACTTCAGATTCCCGTGCTGTTCCTCATTTGGAAAGATGTGGCCCGAGATGCAGTGCACCAACAATCTCTCCACTTCTACCAATTCTGAGAAGTAAGAAAATGGAAAACCTACAGCCGGCCTTATAATGTCATTTATTGTGTAGATAGTAGTTTCGGCGATTCAGTGAACGATCTTCAGGCCTTATTTGATGCTAACGGGGTTATCACGATCCATATATACTATGCATCAGTGACCAACATAACTGATTTACGCTGACTATCTGTAACTGTGATGTCGTCTCTCCAACCATCAACTGTCAACAGTTGCATAGTATATATTAATTGCGATTACCCCTTCAGCATCAACTAAGGCCTGAAGACAGTGCACTGAAACGCCGAAACTGGTAGATAAAGAACAAATGACATCGTAAGGAAAGATGCAAGTGTTCCATTTTCTTACAATAGTGAACGGTCCTAGTACCCGAGACCTCCACTCGAAAGGGTGGACATTCAATTCTGAGAAGCTTTTCGTATCCTTTAGTTAGCTACGGATGTTTACTACTTCCAACCTGTGCCGTCACTCGCCCAAAAACATGAATTTGCAAGGACGACTTTCATTTGTTGGCTACAGATGTTTACTATTGCTAATCTGTGTCTTCAGTCGCCCAAAATATGAATCCGCAAGGAGGACCTTTATTTCTCTTTACATAAATTCACCCTGATGGTGGCAATTTTAGGAATGCACTACAAATATTATAACTATAGCATAATCTTCCTTAGACTAAGCCATTATTGAAAAATAACACATTACACACCACCAGAGAAACAGTAACAACCTACTATTGTACGCCTATTGTGATGCCAAAAGCAGTAAAATGCAGTTCCACTCGATTCGATGGAACTTGCGTGGCGTGTTGCCAGAAAGAGTTTCCTGACGATATCACCGAATCGACGAAAAATACGAAAAACATTTTTGAACAACTTACTGTGTTGTTTTGAGAACTCTGTTCCATGGTTCTAATTTTGTATCACATTCCCAAGTTTCATCATTCAGTATGCTCTCACGATGTTACCTGAAACGAGTTTTATCCGCAGAAAGACGAGACGAAACCTTTTCGAGAAAAAATGGGTCGGTATCGAAGGTGCGAATATCCTGTGTACCACTCGTTCTGCCTCCCTGCTTCTCAACCGCTCTGTTGGCGGATCTATAGAACTTCAGGGGAAATATTATGAACCGTTACCATCAAAAGATTCGCACCCATTTCTCCGTTACTTTCACTGATATGATGGGATCTTTGTTGATTTTCCCCTGTAATATTAATGTATAAAACGCACTGTGGCGGTGCGGTAACGTTCGTTCATTACCTGCATCTACCTGTGAACTCGTTGCAGCAGATCGCCGCTAGGAAAGCCGAACAGAAACCTACTGTACTGCAACTCGCAACAGGCTGCATACAACGTAACTGTTCTAAGAGTCGGGAAAATATCTTAATTTTGAATGAAAGGTGAAAATACTGGCAACACTTCGGCACACTCTGAACCTTGATAATGTACACGGTCACTGCTCAGCCTGTGCTAATCTTTACACAGTCATGCACAAACCCTTTCGTTAACGCTAGCAAGTTTATGGTAACGTATTTCCAGAAATCTGAACAGCCACTAAGCACGGATTGTTCTTAAATGAAAATAGTCACCATTAAGTTTATCGGTGTCTACTGCACTCAAGTTTTTAGTCACCGATCTACTCAACACACCACGCAGAATTACTGTCTTTTCTCATACACAAAATTACATGAAAAATGCCGCTCGGGGTAGCCACGCGGTCTCAGGCGTCCTGTCTCGGATCGCACGACTGCCCCCGTCGGAGGTTCGATCCTCCTTCGGGCATGGGTGTGTGTGTGTGTGTGTGTGTGTGTGTGTGTGTGTGTGTGTGTTGTCCTTAGAGTAAGTTTAAGTTAGATAAGATCTTACTACAAATTTCCAATTACTTGAAAAATCCTTACTTTCTCTAAAAACACAGCGGAATAAATATTCCTCCACTTTAAGACACTTTTGAAACATGTAGCACAACTAATAAAACAAATTATAACATCCTTCGTACCACTGAAATGCTAGGCTCCGACTCCTTAGACTACTGTCAGCATTCTATATCTCCAAGAGAAATGACGTGCGACAAAAACTCCGTTCTGATTGGTCAGTTTTCTTTAAGGCCAATAGAAAATCATTATTCTCCCGCGTTAGTCCGCTCTTTTCGAACTAACCAATCAGCAAGTAATACACTTTCGAACGGTACTTTTACCTGAAACAAATATTTTAACATTCTGATATTACGGTGTCATTTGCACTCAAATTAGCTTTCCTTTCACCATAAACATAGTTAACATATTATGATACAAAATTTCCCGTCGTCTGCATTCTCACTATCTTAAAACTTTTTCACACTAGTTCGTACAGCGTTCATCAGGAGAACAAGAGAAATCAGAGCTCGAACAGAAAGGTTTAGGTGTTCGTTTTTCCCGCGCGCTGTTCGTTAGTGGAATGGTAGAGAGATAGTATGATTGTGGTTCGACGAACCCTCTGCCAAGCACTTAAATGTGAAGTACAGAGTAGTCATGTAGATGTAGATGTAGATGTAGATGTAGACCATGATTTCCGTATTTACTTCAGATCACATTCACGCAACATTCGCACTACTAAAAGCATATACAAAACTATACAAACATAACCTTCAACAAATAAACAGAATACTTTACAAAAACATTCTCTTGACCCGTTTCTTGAATGTCTCTGTGCACTACTGGACTCTTGTTGTCACAATTATTAACTACATTATAGGTCTTTCTGTTTAGTCCTGTCCGCTACTGTCCTGTATCAGATGAAAATTAGGACTATGTACTCGACTGAACCCCTTTCGGACCATCTGTCACTGTCCACGCATGAGTCATTCTCCCGATACACAGGCTCTAGACAGGAGCGATATAAGGCACCACGCCTCAGCATGTTAGACCATCAGCCGCTTTATTATGTAAAACCCAAATATCGACCGGTTTCAGTCACAGACCATCTTCATCGGTTACGGTTAAAACAGTTTAAGCCACAACATCACATCTGTCATTACTTAAATAATGGCCATGTCTCACATGTACAGAATGTCATGAATTCCAGTATACCACACAGTAATTTTAAAGGCAAACGTGCTAATGGCATGCGAAACAAAGCAGTACTGAAGAGAACATCAGAGGTATGTATCTCTGATCTCTTCAGTGTTGCTTTGTTTCGCAAATCATTAGTATGTTTGCCTTCAAACGTCCTGTGCGACATACTGGAATTCATGAGACGCTCTACCTGTGAGACGTGGTAATTATTTAAGTAATGAGAGATGTGATGTTGTGGTTTAAACTGTTTTAACCCTACTCTATAAATATGGTCTTGTGACTGAAACGTCTTGATATTTGGGTTTTAAATAAAAAAGCGGCTGATGGTCTAACATGCATTTTGTACATTAATTGACGGCAGTTAATAGCAACATTGCAAAGAAATTATTTAATATTAATTTATCTGAAATTCACCGCACAATAAAACGCGAGAGAAATTCGGAAAGTAAGTTACTCATTATTGTGAGAGGCTAAGTGACTCACACCGAATGTTGCACTAAACGTCAAAGTAACATAAATACACGACAATATATTTCAACATGGTGGTCTCTGCAGAAACAATGGTCGGAACTTTCTACCTGTCGTTCAATTCCTCGACGATAGCAAATCGGCTCCTTGCTCACAGAGCCATTTGTGAACCCCTGTGTGAACGTCCTCGTCTCTGGAAAATCTCATTGTCTCCAACTGTTCTTTCAGAATGCCAAAAAAATAGAAAAAGCTTGGTGTAAAATGTGGACATACCTATCAGCTTCACCGGCACCTGTGCGGCCTTGGTTAAATTGATGGCACCATTTCACTAAAGCTGGACATCACACTGCATGTGGTCCATCTACCACAAAAATTTCACGGTAAATCTGTGTGCAGTTTAGATGCTTTGACAGAAAGAATCGATCTGTTTGCAGCTGCCGCACCATTTCAGTCGTACAGTATAGTGTACCTGTTAACACTGAAATGAAACGATCATGTGATAGTATAGGCCAGGCGATCACATCTGCGGTTGTTCGACCGCCTAGGGCACGTATTTTTTATTCGAGCAGAGAAAATCTCCTGCCCAGTCGAGAATCGAACCCAGTCCCTCTTCCTGGCAGTCCGTCATGCTGAGAACCCAGCTATGGAGGCGGTCTCTGCTATCACTATCGCAGTGAAAGTGTCTCTGCAGGAAACTGAGAACATTTACTCCCAATGACAATGTGCCACACTCTTGTTGCAGATAGAGGAGGACGACATGTATATTTCCTGAAGTCTTTTGTACTTCAGTGTGGGATACAAATACAATTGACCATTTCCACTTTCATTCAGAGGTTTTAAGAGCAATAGGAACTATCAGAGTACCCAAAGATTCATTTTTGGATTTATACCCTTTGTTGTAAATTGTTTTTCATAGTTCACCAAATGCGGTCCACTGTCAGAATAAAGATTATTGTTCGTAAGCCTCCGCTGCAGACAGATATGAAAATAATGTAGTACCACAAATCTAAAGACGAGACAATGAGATTGTTGTGCCAGCAGCGTGCTTCCAGCACCACATGTTCGAAAGATTGCCATTCGTCTTTTATCACTTTATCACTTTACTTAAATTTCTAAAGAGAGTTTGTAACCCTGCAAGGGATACTATCTCATTTGTCTTATCCTGCTTCTTTGTTTAGTTTTACTTGATATTACTTCTGCATTACCAAGTTCTTTGATGTAACATATTTGTAAATGTTTTATTCGTCATTAATGTCAATTTAATTAATCTATGGATGTAATTTTGAAAGGTTTTCAGTAAAATGACGGAAGTGATAAATCTGTACTTGTAATACTGGTTCATGCACAGGGAAAGTAGGCTTTCATCCATGTAAAACTTTCAAGGAGGTCCCTCCGCAACGAAACCGGCTTAGGGGGATAGAAAAAGTGGATTTGGTGGTCGAACTGCAAGGCTAATTTGTGGCAAAAGTTAATCAATGGTTAGCAAGCAGAATATTTGCATCTTGTGAACCGAATGAGGCAAGAATACCAGCAAGATTATAGTTATGATATATCCTCGGATGTGGAAGTAGTTCGACTTATTACACATGGCATCTTTTGGTTAGCGTTGTACTATGAAAATCCGATGCTAAGAAGAGAATTTTCAGAGGTTGTTACACAACAAGAGCCATGGATACCTTTGCCGCCATTTCTCAACAGCCACAGGAGAGCGACACTGCCACCACCTTAAACTCAAATTATTAGGTGAGCACTGTATAATTGCATGATCCAGTTATGGGATTACTTTTCCAATAATAAGTTTGTTAAATATTTTTGAATACATCGTGGGAGCAGACAGTGATCAATGTTATTACTAATAGTTACTATTAAAATTAGTCTTGATCACAAATTTATTTCCAGAATGAGATTTTCACTCTGCAGCGGAGTGTGCGCTGATATGAAACTTCCTGGCAGATTAAAACTGTGTGCCCGACAGAGACTCGAACTCGGGACCTTTGCCTTTCGCGGGCAAGTGCTCTGCCATCTCTTTTTTTTTTTCGCACATTTTAGTAAAATCCCAAGGTCAGTCTTACTTGATCACTGTTTTTACCCATTAGCAGAATCTTTGCAACATGTCAATTACGAAGCGTAAAAGAGAAAGGAGCAAAACATCTTTATACAAGTAGCGCAAGCTGTCCTGTACATTAAGCGAATCGAACAAACTCACTTCTCAAAAAAAGGTGAATTTATATTTACATAACATCAAATATTATACTATATACTTATCTTAAACTAATAATAATGTATTAGAACCTAATAAAAACGCGAATGTTAGGAAAAAAAATTGGAAGTATTGAGACGCGAACCACTGCCTCAACCAAAACTGATTGTCGGACAGAGACGCAACTTTTTTTTTTTTTACAATAACAAACATAAACTGCTTCTAGCACTTTTTCTTTAAATATATAAGACGATGACTTTATAAAATAAATTTTTTCTGGGAAACGTAAATAAGTGGACTTTTTTTTACATAATAGTGAAAAAAATAAAATAAAATATCCTGCTTCTGTCAGTACAAAACAATAACGTTCTACGTTCCTCTTTTAGGCGCGTACCTCGCTAATCCCGTCATACCTCGCGTTGGTGTCAGGTACGTCTTCACGTGTGTTTATGGATCCTCTCCACTGTCCTGGTCCTTTCTTGTTCTGATACTTATAGACAATAATTACATTCTCCTACCCGGGACACCCCAACTGGGTGGGGGATCAAGCAAGGCACTCCCTAAAAAATTTGCGTAATATGAGCGATATCTCGGATGTCTCATAAGCTGTGAGTGATGTTCCTGTAGTAAGGCCCAAAAGTCAAGCACATTCTTACTGCCGTCTCGGAAAAGATAACGCACAGTCAAACCTCGAATCCAAGTCACTGCGTTTGTCTTCGTTCGGGGATAATACGTTCTATCTGGGAGAAGTAGCGTGCGTGGTTCTATTGTTTGCGGCCCCACCCGAAGGAAAAGGCGATCATTTTTTTGACCAAACACCATACGTCCGCCGAAGGACCGCATATCAGGCCATGCTCCTCAGTGTCTATAACATTGCACTGCGGACACAGTGGCTCGTCCGCCATATGAATTGTATGCAACCTGGAACGAGTCACGTATTTCCCATTGACCACCTGATACCACAGTGCGCGCGTTCCCGTATCAAGGTGTGGGTGGTGCACTGTACGCCATACCACTGACCACGTAACCGTTGGTTGGCGGCGCTCTACGGCATTGTTCGGCCGTCGTCGAGTCAAGATGTGATATATATCACGTGCCGTTGCCGTCCTGGTAGTTGGTAGGTCCATATGTACATAACTGTGTTCCACAAAGAAGGTTCGCATATGGGCAAGCGATGGTGAGATGTGAGCCACCGCTACCGGAGCCGAACGAGAAGGTGGAGCGAGTTCGTCTATCAAGCTGCCCGTCAGACTTGTCTGGTGTCGTGTCCACATCTTTATCATCGTGGTTACATAAATAGCCACTGCTCGGTCGCGTACGTGGACTAGTCCAAGACCTCCACGACTACGAGGAAGGGTGAGGGTTTCGTATCCTACCTTAAAAAGCAGACCTGTGCTCACAAAATATCCTAGTGCCGCCAGGATTCGGCGGGCCAACACCAACGGCATAGGAAGAACTTGTGCCAGGTGGGGGATGCGAGAGGCTAGATAAGTGTTGGCAAAGGTGACCCGTTGTATCATATCCAGTGCCCTTAACCTGTGACTTCGGACACTTGCACGAATTGTTTGCAGAAGATGTCTGTAACTCAGTGCCGCCGTGCGTCGAACGTCTGTAGTGAAGATAATTCCTAGGCATTTCATCGTGGTGATCGGCTGTAATGGTGCTACACTTCCTGTCGGGAGTCCTCTCCCGATGTTCATCGCTCCCGACTTTGCCATTTTCAGGCGACTTCCCGTAGCCATACAATACAAATTAATCCAATGCAGGGCCGCTCTTGCCTCGTCGCCTGACCGTGCTAAAAACACTAGGTCATCTGCGTATGTTCGGCATATAAACTTGTTGTGCCTTATCGTCATTCCTTGGAGTCGATTCCGGAACCCGCAAAGCAGCGGCTCGACAGCGATGGCATACAATATCGTTGACAGCGGGCACCCTTGTCTGACCGATCGTGAGATGGTGATGGGCCCCACCAAGCGTCCATTGATGAGCACTTTGGATGCGGCTCCGTGGAGTAGTCTCATGACGACGGTGACAAAACTTTCCGGAAACTTCATTTTCGTCATCACGTCCGTGAGATAAGCATGACTCAGCCTGTCAAATGCGCGATCGAAGTCTATCGATAGCAATACACCCCGGAGACGACATGTTGAAGCCAGTGCGATAACATCGCGGTAGTCGCTGAGTGCCGTTTGTATATTGCTATCTCCTCCTAACTGGGTTTGGTCGAGTGAAATCACTTGGCGTATCACGCGTTTAAAGCGTGCTGCAAGTATCCTGGCGTAGATCTTGTAGTCGCAATTAAGAAGGGTCAGTGGCCGGTAGGCCTGTATCCCTGTGCCGCCAGATGGTTTGTGGATGGGGATGATCATTCCTTCCACGAAGGTGGGCGGAAGAGGCACGTTGGGAGACATCAATTCGCAGTACATGGCAGTCCATCGTGGAGTCATGAGATCTTTAAATGTACGATAGAACTCTAACGGAAACCCGTCGGGCCCCGGCGATTTGTGCAACGCTCCCTTATCAATCGCTTCCATTACGTCGTCAACTGTGATTTCACCTGTTAACTCCAGGTTGGCCGACTCGTCGAGACACGCGGAGAGCGTTCGTCGGACCTCATGAAAGGCTGCCTGATCGTGTTCCGCTTCTTCATAGAGATGACCGTAGTGTTCCACGAAAGCGTTGGCAATGTCTTTTTGCGTTGTCATGCGGCGACCATCTGGCAGTACGACCGTCTGTATTAAGGTTCTGCGACTACGTTGTTTTTCTCTGATAACGTGATACATCGACGGGGATTCTCCACGGACTCGTTCAAAGGCCCTTGCACGGATTGCGACACCCTCCAGTCGGCGACGCGTTATGGAAATTATTTGGGCCTGTGCTCGTTTTATACCTGCACGACGCTCCTGTGAAGGTGCTTGTACAGAAAGTTCGCGGAGCATCGTGAAATAAAATTCCGTCGTGTATCGCCGCCACATCATCTGCTCCCTTCCGTATGCAATTAACGCTCGGCGCAATGCAGGCTTAAGGCATTCCAGCCACCACTGCAACGTCGTCGGATATGTCGGGAGGCGTCGTTCACACACATGCCAAGTGTCTTCGACTAAGCGTTTGCACTCAGGTTCCCTAAGGTGTGCTGTATTCAGTTTCCAAACACTGCGACTCCTCCACACTTGTTGATGACTCAAGGAGACCGTGCATATATATGCTATGTGATCTGAAAAGGCGACAGGCCACAATTCCGCATCGAGGATCGCAGGTTCGAGACGACGTGTTACGTAGATGCGATCGAGACGACTTGCAGAGTGACTCGTGACGTAGGTGTATCCACGTCTGTCGCCATGTATCTTCTCCCATGTATCAATGAGATTCATGTCCTGTATGAGTTGCCGCAGCTCCGGGCACGAAGTATAACGTGGGTGTTGATCTTTTGGTGCGAGCACGCAGTTGAAGTCGCCTCCAAATAAGACATGTTCATACCGACCTAAGAATAGTGTTGTAATCTCCTCTGCATAAAATCGGGATCGGTCGCGCCGTCTGTCTGACCCCGACGGTGCGTAAATGTTAACGACCCGTACTCCCAGCACTGAGCGCCAGTCCTCGCGCTGACGGCAGGTACACCACGTCCTCGGCTACTATGCCGCTACGTAGAAGTATCGCTGTTCCGCTGCCGCCGTCGGTAGTAGGTGTAATGTACGTATCGTACTCATAGAGGTCGGGGAAGCTCTCAACACATACTTCCTGCAGCAGAACGATGTCGACGTCTGACGCATGCAACATGTCTCGTAATAATTGCAATTTGACAGGCGTTCTGATCGTATTAATATTAATAGAGGCTGTTCGATATGCCTGCCGCTGTTCCACAGTGCGTAAAGCGCACATGAACGCTTATGGTACTTTGTGTGCTTCTGCCCGGTGTCATGCTGTCTGTGCGTCAGTCTGCATCTTCTGCGCGGTTAACATCCTGTGGACGCAGCACTCGCCATTGCGGGTGCGTCGTCGGTGTGGGGGTCAGTATCGGATTCGTCGGCCCAGTTCCTGTGCTGGAGGTCCAGCTCCCGTCGTGTCTCTCCTGCCGGGCTGACCGAAGGCGGTGGCGGTGCTGCGGTGGGTGGAGGGACTCCTTCCGTCGGCTTTCCGTCCGGTGTGTCTGTATTCAACCCCTGTGTAGCATGATTCGCGTCGTACTGCTGTGTGGGAGGTAGAAACTCCCGTTGCGCATCCGGATGCACTGTATCGACGTTACACCCAAGTCCGTCTGACGTGGACTGCAGTAAGCAGGCATCCGACGGCGCTAGCCGTCGTTTCTTGTGGCGCTTCGGCGATCGTTGTTTGCGCGTGTGCGCCTCCGTATCCGAGTGCGGAAGTGACTCCCGGTGCTCAGGGACGAAAGCAGCTGTCGGCACAACAGCAGGATCAGTTTCCATTTCTCCTACCGATCCTTTCCGCTCGGTTAAGTGCGTCGTCGGCGCCGGAGCGGCAGAGGTGTGCGTCGTTTCGTCACTGGAGGCGGTCCCCGCCGCAGTCGGTTGCCGTAAACTGTCAGGATTTGGTAGCTGGTCATTTTTCGGGATGGGATCCGTTCGAAATGCGTCCGCATACGTTAGTGGCAGCGGCGTCAACGTGGACGGAGGTACGGGTTCGCCGTTTGGAAGTTGCACTATCCTCCGCTGCATACATTCGGAACGGACGTGGCCCTCTTTCCCGCAGCCTGAGCATGTTTTGGGTTGTCCATCGTATATGACTATAGCTCTGCATCCGCCGATGAACAAGTACGAGGGTACATGTTGTGTCAGTTCTATTCTGATTTGACGCACCCCATTGAGAACGGGGTAAGACGTGAAGTTGGACCATTTTTCCTCAACGTGGCTAAGCACTCTTCCATATGGGCGTAAGGCGTCAACGACCAAGTCAGACGGAACCTCGAAGGGAAGTTCGAAAATACGTATGTTTCGTAAGCCCAGTCCTGCATGATCAATAGTTACTTCTCCAACATGTCCATCAGAGTGCCGAAATTTGAGTCCATGTTTAGTATCTCGGATGATTCTGTCACATACTGCATCGTTAATCAGCTTGACGTAAACAACACTGCTCACTATGGAGAGGTGGATTCCGATAAGTTCGTTGTAGTCAAGTTTAACTTCTTCTCGTAGGAACCTTTCTATTTCGTAGGCTTTCGGTCTCGCATATTCATTCGAAAAACTAATCTTGAGAGTCGACTTTCGGTATGCATGTGCCATTCTATATCGAGTCGTCTAAACGCGCGAGTACGCCGAAGAGGTAAACAACTGCGCGAGCGCGAACTTCTCCGGCAGGGACGTAAACAGACGTCCGTGCCGTAGCACCGCCGAAGGCAGACTCTGAGCTACAGAAGCACGACTCACGCTCGGTACTCACAGCTTTACTTCTGCCAGTATCTCGCCTCCTACCTTCCAAACTTTACAGAAGTTCACCTGCGAACCTGCAGAACTAGCACTCCTGAAAGAAAGGATATAGCGGAGACATGGCTTAGCCACAGCCTGGGGGATGTCTCCGCTATATCCTTTCTTTCACGAGTGCTAGTTCTGCAGGTTCGCAGGAGAACTTCTGTAAAGTTTGGAAGGTAGGAGGCGAGATACTGGCAGAAGTAAAGCTGTGAGTACCAGGCGTGATTCGTGCTTCGGTAGCTCAGATGGTGGAGCACTTGCCCCCGAGAGGCAAAGGTCCCGAGTTCGAGTCTCCGTCGGGCATACAGTTTTAATTTGCCAGGAAGTTTCACAAATTTATTTATTCTGGTAACCGATTTCGTCCACCCCTGTGGTCATCTTCAGAGGAAAATACTTTATGAGCAGCAGCCTCCTTCTGGTGGTCAATCACTGCGTGGTCGAAACCGGTTACCAGAATAAATAAATTTGTGATCAAGACTGGTTTTAATAGTAACTATAAGTTTGTTAAAGTATCACCAAAGTACAACTGCCAAGGAAAAATTACGGTTCTTCTTTGAGACAAAAGTCTTAGTTAATGTGATGAATGACAACTGACTCTTAATGTATAAAAACGTAAGTTAATGCGGATGAGTACGAAAAACAGGCCCGTGATGTTCGGATAGAGCATGAGTAGTGTCCTCCTTGACACAGTCATATCGTTTAAACACCTGGGCGTTACGTGAAATGGAACGAGCATGTGTAGATTATGGTAGGGAGAATTTTAGGAAAGTATAGTTCGCCTATAAAGGAGACCGCATACAGAACACTAGTGCGACCTATACTTGAGTGCTGCTCGAGTGTTTGCGTTCTGCACCAGGTCTCCTTGAAAGAAGACATCGAAGCAATGCAGAGGCAAGCTGCTAGATTTGTTACCGGTAGGTTCGATTGGCATGCGAGTTTAGAGAATCGGCATTTGAAACTGACTGCAGAACTACCCTATTCCCGTCAACAACATCAAGCTCAGTTCAAATGGTTCAAATGGTTCTGAGCACTATGGGACTTAACATCTGTGGTCATCAGTCCCCTAGAACTTAGAACTACTTAAACCTAACTAACCTAAGGACATCACACACATCCATGCCCGAGGCAGGATTCGAACCTGCGACCGTAGCAGTCGCGCGGTTCCGGACTGCGCGCCTAGAACCGCTAGACCACCGCGGCCGGCTCAAGCTCAGTGACCACGACAATAAGACACGAGAAATTAGATCTCAGGTGGAGGTATATAGACAGTCGTTTTTCCCTCACTGTATCTGCGAGTGGAACAGGAAAGGAAATGACTACTTTTAGTACAGGGTACTCTCCGCCACGTACCGTACGGCGGCTTGTGGAGTGTGTATATAGATGTAGATGTAGACGTCGATGTATTCAGCTTAAATATTGTTGTTACTGATATCTCAGTACAGTATTACACTTACCTACAAAAACCGTGTTTATTCATATAAGTTACTGGCAAGTAGGCTGTGGAGAAGGGACAGCATATGGATTAATTATTCAGCAGGTCCGGAAGTAACAGTGTTGATAATTTCATGTGTAAATAGTTAGTAGTTTTTCTCATATTGTGACTAAAATGTTCAACCTGACTGTACTACTAGATACGTTTCTGAGTCTCCGTGCTAACTCTTGAGCCAGATTTAAGTTTCGTGTTGCAACTACAGCTTTAATGAAGTGCGCCTGCCAGTTCACTTACATTTGTGTGTTATAGTAAGGAGTTGGCTACCACTGTTCAAACGTTCTATTTAAGCTAAATGGTATGAGGAATTGAATGCTCCCTGAGAATACAAATAATAACCGCAATAGAGAATGTAATTACGTGAAAACTTTTCGGTGACAGTATTTTCAAATAATTTAGCTGAGAAAATAACTTCTTGTACAAGTAACTGTTACTCCATCACTAGTAATTACCTACCTATAATAATCATTAGCGTTCTGCTTCAATATACAGAAACTAAGTGTTACTGAGAGCCAGTTGTTCAAAAATAATATTCCTTCTGCGTTGTTCATGCAAACCTACCACAAGCATAAAAAAAAATGCGTGACTTCATTTCAAAGAGTTTCTGAATCTGTACAGATAATTGGAATAGAGATCAATATAAACATCATTTCCGCCCTTTTATTGCTCATGCAAACCACACCTCGCATGTTGTATCACGATGCAGCGAGAACTTCAGAGCTGGTGGACAAGATTGCTGTACACACCGGCACCTCTAATATCCAGTAGCACGTCCTCTTGCAGTGATGCATGCCTGTATTCGTCGTGGCATACTATCCACAAGTTCATCAAGGCACTACTGGTCCAGATTGTCCCACTCCTCAACTGCGATTCGGTGTGGATCCCTCAGAGTGGTTGGTGGGTCACGTCGTCCACAAACAACCATTTTCAGTCCATCCCAAACGTGTTCGATAGGGTTCATGTCTGGAGAACATGCTCGCCACTCTAGTCGAGCTACGTCGTTATCCTGAATGGAGTCATTCACAGGATATGGAAGATGGGGGCGCGAATTGTCGTCCATGGAGACGAATGCCTCTCCAATATGTTGCCGGTATGGTTGCACTATCGGTTGCACTATCAGTGCCGTTTGTTGCATTGTAAAATGTTAATTACATCCGGAGATATTGTAACCTAAAGTGGACGCTTGAAACCTCCGACGTTCTGTTGCGTGTTGTAACAAACACGGGCCCCGGTCGGCGAGCAGCATCTGCAGGGACATGTTTACGATGACGACCGTGTTTACGAGTTTGGCTGTAGTGCACTGTTGTGGTTTGGTCTAGCTGTCGCAGTGTCCGCATGTAGCGCTTGCTGCTATTGTTATTCTGCATTCGTCTCCGCAAGCAGACCAACTGTAGTACACCGTGTTACCAGACGTCTGTGATAGTGTAGTGTTGTAGGAACTGTGACCATGGTGTATTCGAACTCTGAAAAGGCGGAGATGATACTCATCTATGGCGAGTGTCGACGAAATGCAGCTGAAGCCTGCAGGGTGTATGCAGAACGGTACCCGGACAGAGAGCATCCAACCTGCCGCACATTGCAAAACATCTACCGCCAACTGTATGCAACAGGTATGGTCGTAGCACGCAAACGGGTCCGTAACAGACCCGTCACAGGAGAAGCGGGTGCAGTTGGTGTGTAAGCTGCTGTGGCCATGAACCCACACATGAGTACACGGGACGATGCGAGAGCCGGTGGACTGAGTCAAAGTAGTGTCATGCGCATACTGCATCGTCACCGCTTTCACCCGTTTCATGTGTCGCTACATCAGCAATTACATGGTGATGACTTTAATCATCGAGTGCAATTCTCTCAATGGGCATAAACAGAGAATGCGTTGCAGTTCTACCTGTTTACCGATGAAGCGGGTTTCACAAACCACGAGGCAGTGAATCTACGGAACAAGCATTACGGGTCCGTGGACAATCCTCGCTGGCTCAGACAGGTAGAGCGACAGCGACCGTGGACTGTAAATGTATGGTGCGGAATCATTGGCGACCACCTCATTGGTCCTCACTTCATTGCAGGGGCCCAAACAGCTGCAACATACATCGCGTTTCTACAGAATTATCTGACAACGTTGCTCGAAAATGTCCCACCGGAAACCCGTCGACGTATGTGGTATCAGCATGATGGTGCACCTGCACATTCCGCAATTAACACTAGGCTGACCCTTGACAGGATGTTCGACGGGCGTTTCATAGGACGTGGAGGACGCATAAATTGGCTAGCCCGTTCTCCTGATCTTACACCTCTGGACCTCTTTCTGTGGGGTACGTTAAAGGAGAATGTGTACCGTGATGTGCCTACAACCCCAGAGGATATGAAACAACGTATTGTGGCAGCCTGCGGCGACATTACACCAGATGTACCGCGGCGTGTACGACATTCATTACGCCAGAGATTGCAAATGTGTGCAGGAAATGATGGCCACCACATTGAACATCTATTGGCCTGACATGTCGGGACACACTCTATTCCACTCCGTAATTGAAAACGGAAACTACGTGTGTACGTGTACCTCACCCGTCATGGTAATGTACATGTGCGTCAGTGAAAAAGACCAATGAAAAGGTGTTAGCATGTGGACGTACTTTGGATCCCTACGTAATTGGGTACTCTCCGATACACACGATCGAACAGCGGAGGAGTGG
This sequence comes from Schistocerca nitens, assembly GCF_023898315.1. Taxonomy (NCBI): domain Eukaryota; kingdom Metazoa; phylum Arthropoda; class Insecta; order Orthoptera; family Acrididae; genus Schistocerca; species Schistocerca nitens. The sequence continues at coordinate 788,060,676 of NC_064618.1, read as the reverse complement.
TACTCAAGCGTCAACTTTAAGTCACAATATCTCCGGATGTAATTAACATTTTACAATGCAACAAACGGCACTGATTACGTATTTGTTTATATGTTCAGATGTGCTAACAAACCTAACGGGGTTCCATTTAAAAAGCGTAGGTTTGTGTTAAAAAACATACTTCCGTGCATTTTTCTATGGTTTGTATTAACCAATTACACTAGCCCCTCTCCTCACGTTCAGTCTGTGGAATCGATTCGTCAGTATTTGATGTGATTTACGAAATATATCCATCGGTAATGTTAGGTGACTCACCCTGTATATATATTGTGTATATGTGTGTGTTTGTGTGTGTATGAGAGAGAGAGAAAGCTGAAAAGTGTGCATGTCTTTTCCTTCTTTTTTTGTAACGTGAGTGTGTTTGGAGGGGGGGGGGGGGCGGTGGTTGATGGTTTGAGTTGTAGAGTGTTGAATATGAATGGTATGAATGTAATAGTTGTTAGCGAGTGGGCATTGTGACAGCTGAGGGTTTCTGTGGAGCGGTTCATGGATAAGTGACTGTAAAGTTGTTGGGTATTATTATTATTATTATTATATTATTTCGCAAGGATCGAATGAAGGGTAGAACTACGGGTCGTAACACATCTGAAATGTAACGTCCACTGTTCAAAGTGCCGTCAATGCGAACAAGAGGTGACCGAGACGTGTAACCAATGGCACCCCATACCGTCACGCCGGGTGAGGCGCCAGTATGGCGATGACGAATACACGCTTTCAATGTGCGTTCACCGCGATATCGCCAAACCCGAATGCGACCATCATGATGCTGTAAACAGAACCTGGATTCATCCGAAAACATGACGTTTTGCCATTCGTACACCCAGGTTCGTCGTTGATTACACCATCGCAGGCGCTCCTGTCTGTGATGCAGCGTCAAAGGTAACCGCAGCCATGGTCTCCTAGCTGTTAGTCCATGCTGTTGCACACGTCGTCGAACTGTTCGTGCAGATGGGTGTTGTCTTGCAAACGTCTCCATCTGTTCACTCAGGGATCGAGACGTGGCGGCACGATCCGTTACAGCCATGCGGATAAGATGCCTATCCTCTCGACTGCTACCCTCCTGAACCCACCGATTCCATATTCTGCTAACAGTCATTGGATCTCGACCAAAGCGAGCAGCAATGTCGCGATACGATAACCCGCAATCGCTACAATCCGACCTTTATCAAAGTCGGAAACGTGATGGTACGCATTTCTCCTCCTTACACGAGTCATCACAACAACGTTTCACCAGGCAACGCTGGTCAACTGCTGTTTGTGTATGAGAAATCGGTTGGAAACTTGCCTCATGTGAGCACGTCGTAGGTGTCGCATCCGGCGCCAACCTAGTGTGAATGATCTGAAAAGCTAATCATTTGAATATCACAGCATCTTCTTCCTGTCGGTTAAATTTCGCGTCTGTAGCACGTCATCTTCATGGTGTAGCAATTTTAATGGCCAGTAGTGTATTTGCAGGATGTGTTCCAATCTCTGTCTTCTTCGACACTTTTTACCCTCCACAGCTCCCTATAGAACCTGGAAATTATTCCCTGATGGCTTAACAGATGTTAACCATCATGTCTCTTCTTGTCAGTGTTTTCCATTCGTTCCTTTCCTCGCCGTTACTGCGAAGAGCCTCCTCATTCGTTACATTGTCAGTCCATCCAATTCTCAACATTCTTCTGTAGCACGACATCTCAAATGCTTCGAATCTCTTCTGTTTCGCTTTTCCCACAGTCCATGTTTCACTACCATACAATGCTGTGCTTCAAATGTACACTCTCAGAAATTTCTTCCTCAAATTAAGGCCTACGTTTGATACTAGTAGACTACTCTGGGCCACAAATGCCCTTTTTGCCATTGCTAGTCTGCTTTTTACGTCCTCTTTGCTCCGTCCGTCATGGTTTACTTTGCTGCCTGGGCAGCAGAATTCATTAACTTCATTTATTTCTTGATCACCAATCCTTATCTTAAGTTTCTCGCTGTTCGCTTCCTGCTACTTCTCAAACTGTATCCGAGCAAAAGTGCGATGAGAACTAAATGTAATGGACATTTGAAGTCTGGTAGCTCGTAAGAGGCACAGCGGCACATGACGCGGCACTTTTGCACTCGGATAAAGAAAGAAACTGGACAGCAGCTGACCGGAGGCGAAAAAACTTAGTCTGCCTCGACAACTGGCCACATTGCCTCTTTTCATTAAAAAACAAATAATACAGCGTGTGGAGTAGACCGACGGACGAGTGCGTTTAACCTTCAATGCATGTTGTGATTCAAGCCGGAGGAGATTCTGATACGTTTTGGGTGTTTTGTGATACGGTTTGGGTAACCGTGAAAGTGAACCAGGGCTTTTATTTCCATGTTATTCGAGACCGAAGGTTGCAGTTTCTACTCTTAGTGATGAGTAATCTGCTGACACTCCTGTCTTCCAAGATAACACCTGTGTTTCCATGGCTTGCACGGATATCTTCTTGAAATGACAAAACTTAAGGACCCTATCATACCTCGGCTGTCATGCTAACTCACGCGATCTCAATCCAGTAGGTGTGTCTGGAACTGTTCGGAACAACAGGTGAAACGGTGCTATATGTAATTTGGCACCTCTACCAGTGCTGATCATAAATGAGTGGCTTCAGCTGGGGTGGCGTAGTTGACGTATAGCACAGTATATGCATATTGTCACGTTCATTAATTAGTAAATTGTAGTGGGTAAGCCGTGTCTATAATGAAAGAGGGAATCATATACTCATGGGAAGTTCGCGAATTGTAATTTCGTCAGTTTATGGTTCTGGGACAACAAGAAACATATTACGTGTGCATACCAGATGGTGTCATTCCAGACGTGGAACGGGTCCTTCCAGATGCCATGAAGAGCACAGAGTGCAGACAATTGCCGGTGGTGGCTCATGTCGGTACCAATGATGTGCGTCACTTCTGATCGAAAGAGATTCTCTCCGGTTTCGAGCCACTAACAGAAGTGGTAATGGCTGCCAGTCTCGCTTGAGTGATCAAAGCAGGGCTGATCATTTGATGCATAGTCGACACGACCGATTGCGGGCATCTGGTACAGAGCCGACTGGAGGGTCTCAATCAGCGGCTCAGACGGTTCTGCGACCGTGTAGGCTGCAGATTCCTCTACTTGCACCATAGAGCTCTTTGGTTGCGGGCTCCTCTGAATAGGTCAGGAGTCCACTACACGCACTAGGCGGCTACACGGGCAGCAGGGGATGTGTGGCGTGGACTGGTAGGTTTCTTGGGTTAGAGGGGCTCGGGAAAACACGAAAAGGACTTCATTCACAAAGGGTGCAGGCTGAACACAGGAAGAATACGAGGTGTGGCTAGAAGAAAACCGGACTAGTACTGGTGAAACAATAAAACGAATGCAATAAGGCTGAAAGTCGCGTGGCCTGTCACGTGACTCTCGCTCCACCTACTGCTCGAGTTTCATCTGCCTCCTGCACTCAGTCTGCCCGTGGCGTCTGTTTTAAGTAGTTGACGTTCTGTCTGTGCGTCGGAAAATGTTGAGTGTACAGAAAGAACAGCGTGTTAACATCAACTTTTGTTTCAAACTAGGAAAATCTGCAAGTGAAACGTTTGTAATGTTACAACAAGTGTACGGCGATGATTGTTTATCGCGAACACAAGTGTTTGAGTGGTTTAAACGATTTAAGGATGGCCGCGAAGACACCAGTGATGACACTCGCACTGCCAGACCATTGTCAGCAAAAACTGATGCAAACATTGAAAAAATCGGTATAATTGTTCGACAAGATCGCCGTTTAACAATCAGAGCAGTGTCTGAGTTAACAGGAGTTGACAAGGAAAGTGTTAGGCAGATTCTTCATGAATTTTTCAACATGAACAAAGTGTGTTCAAAAATGGTTCCAAAGTGTCTCACAATTGAACAGAAGGAACGCCGAAGAATGATTTGTTCTGACATCCTGGAAAACATTGAAAGTGATCCCACCTTCTTACAAAATGTTATTACTTGCGATGAATCGTGGTTTTTTACTTACGATCCCCGAAACTAAACGCCAATCGATGCATTGGAAAACTCCTGGTTCTCCCCGACAAAAAAAGTCACGAATGTCAAAATCGAAATTCAAGGCAATGATGATTGTTTTTTTTTGACATCAAAGGGATTGTGCACATTTATTGGGTACCAGAGGGACAAACAGTGAATCAGCATTACTACATTAGCGTCCTGGCTACCCTACGTGAGCGAGTACGGAGAAAACGGAACGATTTGTGGAGAAAAAAGTCATGGATCCTTCACCAAGACAATGCCACAGCTCACAGTGCGTTGTCAGTGAAGACGTTTTTGGCAAAACACAACATTCCCATCTCACATCATCCACCCTACTCACCTGATTTGGCCCCCTGTGACTTTTTTCTTTTCCCTAAAGTCAAGTCAGCTTTGAAAGGAACTAGATTTGAGAGTGTTGAAGCAGTAAAAGAAAAAGCGACGGAAGTAATGTATGGACTTACCGAAAATGATCTGCAGCATTGCTATGAACAGTGGAAAATTCGTATGGAGCGGTGTAGAGACCGAGGAGGAGAGTACATTGAAGGAGATAACATGAAATTGTAAATAATTGTAAATAATTGTTTTTTTCCAGCATCAGTCCGGTTTTTTTCTAGCCGCACCTCGTATAGATATATAAACCATCGGCATAACAGTTGTAAAGCGTCGTAGCTGTGTTGGGAAAGTACCAGAGCTCCAAGCGCTAATAGAAAGTACTAATGCTCAAATCGTTATAGGCACTGAAAGCTGGCTAAAGACGGAGATAAATTCAGCCGAAATTTTCGCGAAGAACCTAACGGTGTTCCGAAAGGACAGTCTAAACACAGTTGGCAGTGGCGTGTTTGTTGCCTTTACAAGTAATTTACCTTGTCGCGAAATTGAAGTACATAGTTTCTGTGAGTTAGTACGGGCAGAGGTCATTGTAGAAAACGGGAATAAAGTAATAATTGCATCCTTTTACCGACCTCCCAATTCAGATGATACAGTTACTGAAAGGTTCAAAGAAAACTTGAGTCTGATTTCAAACACGTACCCGACTCACACGATAATAGCTGGTGGTGACTTTAATTTACCCTCAATATGTTGGCGAAAATACATGTTTAATTCCGGAGTCACGGATAAAATATCATCCGAAATTGTGCTAAACGCATTAATCTCGAGCAGTTAGTTCATGAGCCCACGCGATTAGTAATCGGTTCTGAAAACATACTTGACCTCTTAGCGACAAATAATCCTGAGCTCACAACAAGCATCGAAACGGAATTATGGATTAGTTAACACAGGGTTGTCGTAGAAAGACTGAATATTGTAACCCCTAAATCCTCCAAAAATAAACAAAAATATACACATTCAAAAAAGCAGTAAAAAATTCACTTGATGCACTCCTGAGAGACAGACTCCACGCCTTCCACATTAACAATGTAACTGCAGAAAATATGTGGCTTGAATTCAAAGAAATAGTATCGGCAGCAACTGAGAGATTTTTATCAAATAAATTAACAAACGACGAAGCTGATCCTCCTTGGTACACAAAACGGGTCAGAACACTGTCGCAGAAACAACGTAAAAGCATGCCAAATTAAAACAGACGCTAAATCTCCAAGATTGGTGATCATTCACAGAAGCTCGAAATTTAGCGCGGAATTCAGTGCGAGATGGTTATAAATACGAGGCCTGTTCAGAAAGTAAGCTCCGATTGATTGCCAAATTGAAACCACAGTGAACATCAGAAATGTTTTACTTGTAACAATTAGCTACACCTTTCAGCTACTTCTCTACGTAGTCGCCGTTCTGACTTAGACTTTTGTCATAGCGTTGTACCAACTTTTCAATAGCCTCATCATAGAAGGCAGCCGCCAGTGCTTTCCGCCAATTCTCCACGCTGGCCTACACCTCGTTGTCTGTGTCAAAATGTTGTCTTCAAAGACAGCGGTTCATGTGACCAGAGATGAAACTCAGGGGGAGACAATTGCGGACTGTATTGTGGGTAATCTCACATTTCCATTTGAAAACGATGCAGGAGCATCTTCATTGCCCCTGCAGAATGCGGCTGAGAATTGTCTTGAAGAAGAAACAGCACGACAGTTATGTAATGTTAGCTGCATAGCTTCAGGCGAAATTTCTCACCAGGCCCTCGTACTTGGCGGCAGACACTATTTTCTAGACATCTTTACGCACTCACTGCGAGCTCAGAAATGAGAAGAGCGACGTGATGCTAACTGGGGTTATACGAGAGACACTACCCAACACATCTGTGCAAAACTTCATCGGATTTTCATAGTCGTTTCCATTTCGCGACCGATCGGAGCTTACTTTCTGAACGCCCCTCGTAGTTTCCACAACGAAAGTTTGTCTCGAAACCTGGCAGAAAATCCAGAGAGATTCTGGTCGTATGTGAAGTACGCCAGCGGCAAGACACAGTCAGTGCCTTCTCTGGGAGATAGCAATGCAGATACTATCGAAGACAGTTACTAAGCACAGCCTTCCAAAATGCCTTCACAAAAGAAGACGAAGTGAATACTCCAGAATTCGAATCAAGAGCAGCTGCCAACATGAGTAAATGGTTCAAATGGCTCTGAACACTATGGGACTTAACATCTGAGGTCATCAGTCCCCTAGAACTTAGAACTAGTTTAACCTAACTAACCTAAGGACATCACACACATCCATGCCCGAGGCAGGATTCGGAACCTGCGACCGTAGCAGTCGCGCGTTTCCAGACTGAAGCGCCTAGAACCGCTCGGCCACACCGGCCAGCCAACATGAGTAACGTACAAGTAGATATCTTCGGAATAGCGAAGCAATTTAAATCACTTAATAAAAGCAAGTCTTCTGGTCCAGACTGTATACCAGTTACGTTCCTTTCAGAGTGTGCTGATGCAATAGCTACATACTTAACAATCATATACAACTGTTCGCTCGACGAAAGATCCGTACCCAAACACTGGAAAGTTGCACAGGTCATACCAATATTCAAGAAAGGTACTGGGAGTAATCCAGCAAATTACAGGCCCATATCATTAATGTCGATATGCAGCAGGATTCTGGAACATATATTGTGTTCGAACATAATGAATTACCTCGAAGAAACGCTCTATTGGCATACAGTCAACACGAATTTAGGAAACGTCGTTCTCGTGAAACATAACTAGCTCTTTACTCGCACGAAATGTTGAGTGCTGTCGACAAGGGATTTCAAATTGATTCCGTATTTCTGGATTTTCGGAAGGCTTTTGACACCGTGCCACACAAGCAGCTTGTCGTCAAATTGCTTGCTTATGGAATATCGTCTCACTTATGTGTCTGGATTTTTGATTACCTGTCAGAGTGCTCACAGTTCGTAGTAACTGATGGAAAGTCACCGAGTAAAACAGAAGTGATTTCCGTCGTTCCCCAAGGAAGTGTTATAGGCCTTTTGGTGTTCCTTGTCTACACGGGGGGTTCGTAAAGAAACGAGCCGTAGTCTGGAATATGCAAACCGGTGACAGGAGGGTAATATCGTGGCGTGTGTAACGAGGTGTGGTTCCGACCACAGTGTGGAAGTACACAGCCCGTCGCTAAGAGGACACGCGTGCACGTCACGTGACTATAACGAGCTAGCAGCAGCATGCATCAATCGTCCGTCCAACGCTGCCAGTCGCTTTGCAAACAGTGCCATGGAGGCGTCAAAAGAACAACAAAGAGGTGTTGTGCGTTTTCTGACAGCAGATGGAACGGGCATTCATCGACTAATGTCACAAGTGTACGGTGAATACTGCATGGCCCTTGCAAGGATCAAGGCGTGCCACAGGCGCTTCAGGGAAGGAAGGGTGTTGTTAGCCCATCGTGCTTGGTCTGTAGCACCACACTGCACTATTGATGACATCATCCAGCTGGTGGAAGCACTCATTACCCAGAACCGCCGTGTGACAGTGAAAGCCATAGCCGCCATGATCGGACTCAGCATTGGTGTTCATACTGTCGTGAAGGAACGACTACACATGAGCAAAGTGTGTGCTCAATGGCAGTCTTCAACCACACCAGGAAGCATGTTGAATGACCCACTGTCTTGATCATCTGCAGCAGTTGGGAGGGGAATGCGTTCCTGGCAGGAGTGGTGGCTGGAGATGAGTCATGGTGCCATCACTTTGAACCAGAATCAAAATGGCGAAGTGTCCAGTGAAAGCATCCAGGGTCACCTCCACCAAGAAAACCCAAGGCCATCCACAGGAGTGCAGGAAATTTTATGCTGACGTTCTTCTTTGACCAAGATGGGCCCCTTCTGATTCACTTCCTGCAGCATGGGACAACAGTGAATGCCCAGCGTTACTCGCAAACCTTGACCACCCTTCACGGATGCGATCTCGTCAAAACGACCAGGCAATCTCAACTGTGGGGTCATTATGCTCCACAACAATGCAAAGCCTCATACGGCCAACACAGTCGCGGCACTCCTGAGGAAATTCAAATGGGAGGTTCTCGCCCACGCTCTATGCAGTCCCGACCTCTCTCCCTGTGATTACGCCATTTTGGTCCCCTTGAAAAGGCTCTGAGGGGCAAGTGATTCACCTTGAATGACGACGTCCATCTGTACGTGCGGATCTGGTTAACATCGCAGCCCCGGGAATTTTATGAGGCAGCCGTTAACCGCCTTGTGTCAAGTGGGACAAATGTCTCAACACCCAGGGTCAATACTTCTAACATACAGGTACTGGTTTCTGTAATTATGCCTCCGGTTCGTTTCAGTTTGAACGCCCCTTATACATAAACGATTTGGGAGACAATTGGAGCAGCCGTCTTAGGTTTTTGCAGAAGATGCTGTCGTTTATCGACTAAAAACGTCATCAGAAGATCAAAACAAATTACAAAACGGTTTAGAAAAGGTGTATGCACGGTTCGAAAATTGGCAGTTGACCCTAAATAACGAAACGCGTGAGGTCATCCACATGAGCGCTAAGAGGAATCCGTTAAACTTCGGTTACACGATAAATCAGTTAAATTCAACTAAATCCTTGGGAATTACAATTACGAACAGCTTAAATTGGAAGGAACACGTAGCAAGTGTTGTGGGGAAGGCTAACCAAAGACTGTGTTTTATTGGTAGGACACTTAGGAAATGGAACAGATCTATTAAGGAGACCGCCTATACTACGCTTGCCCATCCTCTTTAGAATACTGCTGCGCTGTGAGGGATCCTTACCAGATAGGACTAACGGAGTACATGGAAAAAGTTCAAAGAAGGGCAGTACGTTTTGTATTATCGCGAAATATGGGAGAGAGTGTCACTGAAATGATACAGGAAATGGGTGAGGACATCATTAAGACAAAGGCGTTTTTCGTTGCGGAGGAACCTTCTCACGAAATTTCAAATTATCAGATTTCTCCTCCGAATGCTCAGATATTTTGTTGATGCCGACCTACATAAGGAGAAACGATCACCATGATAAAATAAGGGAAATCTGAGTTCGTATGGAAAGATATAGGTGTTCGTACTTTCCGCGCCCTATACGAGATTTGAATAATAGAGAATTGTGTAGGTGGTTCGATGAACCCTCTGCCAGGCAATTAAATGTAATTTGCAGAGCATCCATGTACATATGATACCTCATTTACTTAAAGATGGGGTAATTTTGATGTCTGTGAATTTTATAAATTTGTGGCAGGGGTAAAATACAGTGAGCGAAAGGCTATTTACAATTTGTACAGAAACCAGAGGGCAGTTATAAGAGTCGAGGGGCATGAAAGGGAAGCAGTGGTTGGGAAAGGAGTGAGACAGGGTTGTAGCCTCTCCCCGATGTTATTCAATCTGTATATTGAGCAAGCAGTAAAGGAAACAAAAGAAAAATTCGGAGTAGGTATTAAAATTCATGGAGAAGTAAAAACTTTGAGGTTCGCCGATGACATTGTAATTCTGTCAGAGACAGCAAAGGACTTGGAAGAGCTGTTGAACGGAATGGACAGTGTCTTGGAAGGAGGATATAAGATGAACATCAACAAAAGCAAAACGAGGATAATGGAATGTAGTCAAATTAAATCAGGTGATGCTGAGGGAATTAGATTAGCAAATGAGACACTTAAAGTAGTAAAGGAGTTTTGCTATTTAGGGAGTAAAATAACTGATGATGGTCGAAGTAGAGAGGATATAAAATGTAGACTGGCAATGGCAAGGAAATCGTTTCTGAAGAAGAGAAATTTGTTAACATCGAGTATAGATTTAAGTGTCAGGAAGTCGTTTCTGAAAGTATTTGTATGGAGTGTAGCCATGTATGGAAGTGAAACATGGACGATAACTAGTTTGGACAAGAAGAGAATAGAAGCTTTCGAAATGTGGTGCTACAGAAGAATGCTGAAGATAAGGTGGGTAGATCACGTAACTAATGAGGAGGTATTGAATAGGATTGGGGAGAAGAGAAGTTTGTGGCACAACTTGACTAGCAGAAGGGATCGGTTGGTAGGACATGTTTTGAGGCATCAAGGGATCACCAATTTAGCATTTGAGGGCAGCGTGGAGGGTAAAAATCGTAGAGGGAGACCAAGAGATGAATACACAAAGCAGATTCAGAAGGATGTGGGTTGTAGTAAGTACTGGGAGATGATGAAGCTTGCACAGGAGAGAGTAGCATGGAGAGCTGCATCAAACCAGTCTCAGGACAAAAAAAAAAAAAAAAAAAAAAAAAAAAAACTGCTCATATAATCTGTTATGTTGTGATTGGTTTATAGTAGAAGAAGCGGAAGAGCGCGGGTTTTTACTGACAGATCATTGGCTGTAATGTTTTTCAGCCAATGAGAAGGCTTTCTCGCGTATCTGGTGAGCTAGAAAAATTGCTATGTGGAGTCTAAAATCCGGTGTCCAGCCACCATGACGATAAGATGTGCGTATTAGTTGCTCTGAACGCATGTAATGATTTTGCGCTGTTGTGAGTTAAATCTGACCCTGGAGTGCCGCAAAGTAATCGCGAACGAATGAGAAAGACGAACCGGCGAAATTCCGGTTTTTTATGTGTGAATTACAACTTCTGAGTTAACTAAAATCCGCATTGCATGTTATAGAAATCGCGACCGAGAACTTAGTGTTCGAAGAGATCAATTTCTATAGTATGAGAACGAGCATTATTTCACAGACGTACCGTTTTGTAATCTTTCCGGTAACAGGTTCGGTTAAATACCTTATGGCGGCTGAATAAGAGTGAATGTCGTTACGTGTTTCAGAATTGAAACTTAACGTTAGCACGGACTGGGAGGTTATTTTGTAACAAAGCTTTAAGAGGGTATAGTTCGATTTTATTCGAAAACATTAATTTCACTCACTAGCGTGCACAAATCTAGAAGTAGAGAAATCTTTAAAGTAACCTATAGATACAGGTGGCGCGTTTGGTTCTGCTACAGCTAATGCAGTCGAGAAAAATTGTTTTCTAACTGGTCAGGCGTAAGTGCTGCAGAAGAAAGTAATTCACAGAAAGGTGAGTGGAAATGTTTTCTATGTGTAAAAACTTTTAACCTCGCTGTCGCATTGTGTCAAGCGGATCACATACTTTTTTCCCAATGTGCTTATGTAGAGATGGGAAGTGAGATAGCCTCCGTCCTGCGACATGGTCCACTGCTCTTCATTTGACCACCTCCACTAGAAGTACTGTTCGCAACACTGGCGTATTATTCGTTTCTGCTTTACTTTCAGCTCTCTTGCAATCCGCCACATTGACTTTGAGTGTGGAACTGGACTGCTGTCGTTTGTCACTGTTCAGCCATCAGACTGGAATAGAGATGCGCAGGAGAGCACGTGACCCGCATCTGTGATCCACACGAACCGCCCGACAGCACAGGTCGGATAAACAGCGCCAGACAATAAACAATGGCGCGCCTCTGTGGTTGTGCGCCCTTCCGTGGTAATCGCTCGAACCGTGGCTGCAGGTGTTCTGACAGCCGAGCGGTTCCCGGTAATCGATTTGAATAATCCACCGGCCCATATACATCGCTGGACGTCCCATCCAATGAATATCTTTTAGAGGGAGAGCTCACTCGCCGGGACAGCTGAACGTAGCACGGGCATCCCATATTTCAGCGCAGTGAGCACTACCACTCTTCAAAGTTTGTTGAATGATTGGAGTTGCTTTCTAATAGCACTACGTAAAAACTGTCTTCTTCTCCTAAAATTTGGGTATCAATTACTTCTCAACTCTATTTAAATATCCATCCGTACAACGAAATTTTCCTTTGTTCATTTTCTTTTATAAAAACGATTAGTCGCAGCTAAGAACCCATGTTCTATAAATGGAAAATTTTTGCAGATTGTCAACACAGACTCCTTCAATTTCAAAAATATATTCAAATAACAAAACGTCTTCATCTGATTAGTACTAAGTGGAGTTTTTAATCTCATAGTATTTGTGCTTTTTAGGCGCACTATTGATGGAAAACGTACTGTTAAAGTTGCAACTTCTCAGGAGAAGGTACACTGTATGTCGTAGTTTACTGAAACAAAATCGGACCTGTCGTTTCAGCTAAAATTCAGGACCAGCTACCGATAAGATCTACCAGTATGCTCGCCAATTCATCCGCGTCGAAAGAAATTGAAATTTATGAAGACAGGAACAGTGTTCTACAAAGGGAAGAGAGGACAAGGAAGAACACATGAGGAAAACGTCGATTGTGTAACATATACCATCGCTTGTTCTCCTAAAACGTATATCCGTACTATCTCCAGACAGTTACAGCCATCACACTCAAAAGTGCACTACACTTCGCGACTGTGCGATTACAAAGTGTAACTGATACAGGCAATGTTGCCAAATGGTAAAAGAAGACGAAATGAGTTTGTAGCTAAGACGCTGGAACAAATATCTGAGGATATCTCACCCGACTTTGTTTCACTAATGAAGGAAAATTGTGCAAACGCGGTAGAGAGCATAGTGAGATCAGACAACTTTCGTATGGATAGGGATTTCAGCGAGATAGTGCAAAGGTGAATGTGAGGAATGGAACAGTGTATAATCACATCATCGGTCCTGTTTGCTTCATCGAGATGTTAATAACGTCGAATCTTTATCTCGATATTTTCAGGCTATATGAGACACCATAACTATGTGAGCTTCAACAAAACGTTTAAACAAGGTTCTGCACCTCCACTTACAGAACACATTTGTGAGTTTCTAAATGAAACATTTACATACTGGTTGTTTGGAATGGTTTTCCCAGTTCTGTGGCCAACTAGTTAATTTAGTTTGTGGATTATTTCAACGCCAACTGCTGTATTTCTAGGTACAGCCTATTCTATGGTATGGAGGATGGTTTGTTAGATCCCTTAGCTGGACAGTATAATGGGTCACCCTACTCGAACACTGCCTTCTTTTTACAGAAATAACCGATACCTTCTATTCTATCGATATTTGCGTACGTTAGAATTATCTCAGCTGTTTCAATAAAAGAATACATATGATTATGTATACAATGTATTATATTTCAAGCTAAATGTATATAAAGAAATTACTGTGTTACAATCGATATGTACTAACAGTTAAAATTACTCTTCTTTTAAAAATATTTGACATTACGAAATTTCTGGCACATTTAAAATTCATAATATTAATTGTACAGTTATACAGTTATTAAATATATTTCCGCACTCAGTCATAAAATAATGTTATATCTTGGTGATGATTCTTCTGTTGTCAAGAAAGTATGTAAACTCTTTTGCTTTGTAAACTCTTTGGAATATACACACACCAAAAGAAGTTTTGCGTCACTCCGGTTCCCAGAACTCCTGAAGATAGACATTGATTGTGGCTACTCTATCACAGACACAGTCCCTCTCACTTTTCAGAGATGTAACTACACCCGACCAAATATGTTAACAACCATGCATGAGCAGCGCTTATTAGATGGAGCATATCTGACAGCCGATCAGTTCCAGTCAAATCCACGGGAAGGAGGTACACGGCTCGTGTTGTCTGTAGTTGAACCATATCTAGACGGTCAATATCGCGGTTCGATCGCGTCCGCATTGTTACTTTGTGCCAGGAAGGGCTCTCAACAAGGGAAGTGTCCAGGCGTCTCGGAGTGAACCAAAGCGATGTTTTCGGACATGGAAGAGATAGAGAGAGACAGGAACTGTCGATGACATGCCTCGCTCAGGCCACCCAAGGACTACTACTGCAGTGGGTGACCGCTACCTACGGATTATGGCTTGGAGGAACCCTGACAGCAACGCCTCAACGTTAAGTAATGCTTTTCGTGCAGCCACAAGACGTCGTGTTACGACTCAAACTGTGCGCAGTAGGCTGCAAGATACGCAACTTCATTCCCGATGTCCAAGGCGAGGTCCATCTTTGCAACCACGACGCCATGAAGCGCGGTACAGATGGGCCCAACAACATGCCGAATGGACCGCTCAGGATTGGCATCCCGTTCTCTTCACCAATGAGTGTCGCATATGCCTTCAACCACACAATCGTTGGAGACGTGTTTGGAGGCTGAAAGCCTTAGGCGAACTGTTCAGAGAGTGCAGCAAGAAAAAATGTTCAAATGTGTGTGAAATCTTATGGGACTTAACTGCTAAGGTCATCAGTCCCTAAGCTTACACACTACTTAACCTAAAATATCCTAAGGACAAACACACACACCCATGCCCGATGGAGGACTCGAAACTCCGCCGGGACCAGCCGCACAGTCCCTGCCTGCAGCGCCTAAGACCGCTCGGCTAATCCCGCGCGGCGTGCAGCAAGATTGATGTACCCTGCTGTTTTGGGGTGCCATTATGTCGGCACAACGTACGCGCTGGTGGTCATGGAAGGCGCCGTAATGGCTGTACGGTTCGTGAATGCCATCCTCCGACCGATTTTGCAACCGTACCGGCAACATGTTGGCGAGGTATTCGTTCTCATGGACGAAAATTCGCGCCCACTCACCACTCTTAGGGCTCTACACCGAATCGCCGTTGAGGAGTGGAACAATCTGGACCAACAATGCCTTGATGAACTTGTGGATAGTATGCCACGACGAATTCAGGCATGCAGCAATGCAAGAGGACGTGCTACTGGTATTAGAGGTACCGTTGTGTACAGCAATCTGGACTACTACCTCTGAAGGGCTCGCTGTATGGTGGTAGAAAAAGCAATGTGTGGTTTTCATTAGCAATATAAATTCGCGCCCACCAACCACTCTGAGGGCTCTACACCGAATCGCCGTTGAGGAGTGGGACAATCTGGACCAACAGTGCCTTGATGAACTTGTGGATAGTATGCCACGACGAATTCAGGCATGCAGCAATGCAAGAGGACGTGCTACTGGTATTAGAGGTACCGTTGTGTACAGCAATCTGGACTACTGCCTCTGAAAGGCTCGCTGTATGGTGGTAGAAAAAGCAATGTGTGGTTTTCATTAGCAATATAAAGGGCGGAAATGATGTTTATGTAGATCTCTATTCCAATTTTCTGCACAGGTTCCGGAACTCAAGGAACCGAGGTGACGCAAAACGTTTTTTGATGTGTGCAGTTGCTACTGCAGAAAGTTAGGAATACTGGGCGTGTTTCTGATGGAAATAGGCGTTTTCTAAGTTTGTCACCAACAATGTAATTATTGGTTTTTTTGAATGTGGAAAATGTAAAATCGATGCGTTGTTGAAAGATGTGACAAAGAAAAAATTCAAGAATAATTCAGGCAAACCTTCATTAGTTATTTAGTCACCTAGAACCTACAAAATCGAAATTTCAGCTGCAAGGATGTACCCCAAGACAGGGTTTTGAGCCATCGACGACAACAACGAGATAATAATAATAAGTACAAAGTTATTATTTTGCATATCTTACGCCTCTAAAAACTATCAAAATTTGTGCAAAGACAGAGAATTCCAATTTTGAAGTGTGGGAGGATAAGATTACAAGTTTGGAAGGTAGGAGACGAGATACTGGCAGAAGTAAAGCTGTGAGTACCGGGCGTGAGTCGTGCTTCGGTAGCTCAGATGGTAGAGCACTTGCCCGCGAAAGGCAAAGGTCCCGAGTTCGAGTCTCGGTCGGGCACACAGTTTTAATCTGCCAGGAAGTTTCATATCAGCGCACACTCCGCTGCAGAGTGAAAATCTCATTCAAGATTACAACAGTCAGGTCAAAAACGGAAATGGATAGGCTGAAGTTAGATGTAGTGAGATTTAATGAAATTCGGTGACGTGAGGAACAGGAGTTCTGGTCAGGTGAAAGAAGAAATACAGTGTTTGTCCCCAGTCAGCTAACGATCTTGTCTGATCCGGTGTCATTTTACACATGCAGTGTCAGGTTACACAATTGGGCTCCTGGCTTTGCCCGCTCCCTTTCCCCCAGGAATCCACTAGAAATTGGTTAGAGTCACCCAGGGGAATCACGTAGGCAATAGTGATTCTTATATTCAAGGTCTTGTCACCATGTAACATAGAAATGGATCACGCACTCCCCTCCTCATATTCCTTATAACTGGGACACTTGTGTTGGTGTCGTTACTCTGTAGCTGGACAGCAAGGGCAGAGGTTCAAGCTGTGTATATTTCTTACAAGGGAATCTCCCCATCGCACCCCCCTCAGATTTAGTTATAAGTTGGCACAGTGGATAGGCCTTGAAAAACTGAACACAGATCAATTGAGAAAACAGGAAGAAGTTATGTGAAACTGTGAAAAAATAAGCAAAATATACAAACTGAGTAGTTCATGGGAAAGTAGGCAACATCTAGGACACTGGAAACGCCGGAGCTCCGTGGTCTCGTGGTAACGTGAGCAGGTGCGGAACGAAAGGTCCTTGGTTCAAATCTTCCATCGAGTAAAAAATTTAATCTTTTATTTTCAGTTTATGTGACAAACTCTTATGTTTTCGTCACTTTTTTTGGAGTGATTATCACATCCACAAGAAAACATAAATCGGGCAAGGTAGAAGAATCTTTTTACCCATTCGCAAAGTGTACAAGTTAGGTGGGTCGACAACATATTCCTGTCATGTGACGCACATGCCGTCACCAGTGTAGGATAGAATATATCAGACGTGTTTTCCTGTGGAGGAATCGGTTGACCTATGACCTTGCGATCAAATGTTTTCGGATCCCATTGGAGAGGCACGTCCTTTCGTCTACTAATCGCACGGTTTTGCGATGCGGTCGCAAAACACAGACACTAAACTTATTACAGTGAACAGAGACGTCAATGAACGAACGGATAGATAATAACTATGCAAAAATAAAGAAAGTAAAATGTTCACTCGTGGGAAGACGTGAACCAAGGACCTCTCCTTCTGCAGCTGCTGACACTACCACGGGACCACGGCGCTCCTGAGCTCACGTTCTCCTTGATGTTGCCTATGTAGCCCATGGACTACTCAGTTAGTATATTTTGCTTATTTTTTCACAGTTCCACACAACTTCTTCCTGTTTTCTCAATTGATCTGTGTTCAGTTTATCAAGGCCTATCCACTGTGCCAAGTTATAACTAAATCTGAGGGGGGTGCGATGGGGAGGTTCCCTTGTTAGTAACAAATTACATTCAATGACGTCACTTGAATTCTATTCGGTAATAACAATACCGCGTGGCACCAGCAGTGACAACAACTAGATAGGTGTGTAAGTACTCTCATTATTCTATATTTTTATCCATTCTCCTAATTTTTAACTGGGGCCACTCTGTACATAGGGATAGGCTGTATCATTTGTTTATAACGAATTGCGTCACTCTAAGTGTACAATATTACGTGGCACCAGCAGAATCTTTATCAAGGAAGATATGTAATTATTCTCAGTTTCGATAGTTTTTATGTATCTTCCTCAATTTTACGTATTTTACCGGGTTTTCCACAATGTTACGTATTTTGTCCAGTAACATAAAAATGTGTCCTAAGATTCATCGACATCATGATGCTCTCGGGCGGTCAAACTGATGTATTAGATATCACTGATACTGAGGCACACCTCACCTCCACGACCCCATCTATCATAACTGATAAAATCTGGAGCTGGGAAGCATACATACAGTCCTTTTGTTTGTTAATAACAAATTACCTCACTTGAGGTCTGTTTGATTAAGCTTATCCATTACGGATGTTTTAGAACCCGTGACTGTTTATTCAACACAAATACATAATGGTTATTTATTATTGTATGAACCGATTTTCGAACATTTCCAGGCTCATCTTCAGATGCTTTCCTGGAATTTACACGAAGGTGGAACATTCTTTAATGCATCGCCATTGAACATAGTTTACCAGTCGTTTTATTATAACTGCAGCGGTATGGGCGGCTTTTTTTTCTTTTTTTTTTTTTTTTGTAGTATCCATCTGTCTGCCACCATTGTGATGGCGACTGATTTTAATTATCATTATTCAAGTACTTTATGTCCGGCTGCTGTCCCATTTTCCTTGTTGGACTACCAGAGAGTCTTGCGCGGGATCAAACACGCGACCCATTCTATAGTTGTATATTGTAGCCTGCAGCCTGGGAATTCAGTGTCATTTAGCCAATGAGTACGTAAGAGCTCCTCATAGTCACACGTCTGGGCACTTTATGAAATTTATAATGTGGTTACTGATAACTTTGTTGACACCTGGACTTGTGGTCTGACATATAAATTTATTATGTGTCTTTACTCTACAACAGGGGACCATCTGTTTAGACTGTCTTATCGTTATCAACAATCACGTAGCTCTTTCCCTGGCAGTCACCTTCCATGCAGAAGCCACGATCTGGTGTTACGTAATCGGTATATATGACGTCACCACTAGTCGTGTATCTACTCTTTACGTTTCCTCTCGACTGATTATCGCGTATGTGTAATAATCATGTTTTTTCTAAGTACATCTATGTCGCCATGTCAGTCACTTCCTCAGTATATGTAACAACGAAATTCATCCCAGCATTTGCCTGAAACGATTTAGGAAAATCACGGACAACCTAAATCAGGATGGCCAGGCGGGGATCTGAACCGTCGTCTCCCGGGATGCGAGTCCAGTGTGCCAACCATCTGATAGGTCACTCATCCTCATAGCTTCCTAGGAAAGCGTCGAAAAGTCTCCCCCCAGATATGTTGATCTGCAGTTTATGTTACATTACGACTACACTCTAAGTGTAAATTCAGAGATTCTGTATGATCACATACTACTTTTTACCGAGTTTTTTGACATTTCCAACATTTTTCGATATTTATTCATTTTGAAAGTGAGCAAACATAAACAAACTCTTAGTCTTTGTATGACCAGAAGTGGCTTGCCGTACTTTTTTATGCCGTGCAACTTTGATACTGAGCCCCAACCTGTCCACAGTATATATCTATTTCCCCAAATGGCCATACACACACACACATCACACACAGATACATACTCACACAGACACAACACACAAACTTCGTCACACACACACACACACACACACACACACACACACACACACACACATCCACACACACATACACATTGTGCTGGTGGTGGCAGTGTGTCGACTTTATTTTGCTGTTAACACTCATAGAGTGACTAGGGTGTATCTGTTAGCAGCAGGAAGCCCCATTGCGACCCACCACTCTCGCCAGAGGCGGCGACTACGGTAGCGACGGCGGCGGCGGGGGCGGTGTTGGTGGAGGCGCATTAGCTGTTGGATATTGATAAAGCTGGGTCCATCATGTGGTTCATCATGGAACATTTCAAGCTCGATCCAGCATGTCCTACATCCATGTTGAATTTGTCTGGCAAAGTCCTGCTTAAAGCTTACGGTGGATCTATATGTATGACAGTTCCTGGATAATGTTCTGAGTGGATCCAACCACGAATGGTCCAAGGTATCTCCCTAAAGGTGGATCTGCCAGAGCTATGTCCATGAATACTGTTCAGCCTGGATCCAGCATGTTGTATATGTGGGAGCATTGTTCGAGCTGGATTCAGCTTGTGGCACATTTCGGTGGAATCCATCGACACAGATAGGAACAGTTGGGTTTATCCATAATAATCTGTATAATAATCTGTATAGATCCACTGGTGTATGGTCTGAGGTATCGCCTGAAAGGTGTATCCACCAGCATTATGTCCAGGAATATCATTCAAGGTTGGACCCAGCAAGTGATAATCCACGGTAGATGCGCCTGCACCACTTCTAGGCTAATGCTGGGGGCTGGGCTATATTCTCAATAAATCCTGGATAATATTCAATAAGAAACCATCCACAAATAGTCTGAGGTGTTGTTTGCCATCACAAATGCCCCCACCACCAATGACGTCTCCGACAGAATAATATTGATAAACTGCATCCGAAAGAAATCCATATACGAGTGTGTGTGTGTGTGTGTGTGTGTGACTAGCAAATCACTTCTGCTCATAAAATCAATAAGAGCACATTTAACTTGTTCACTTACATGTAAAAATGTATAAATATCGAAAAATGTTGGAAATGTCAAAAAATTGTGAAGAAAGTACTGTATCGTCTCACAGGCTGTCTCCATTTATACTCAGAATGTAACACACGCTATAAGTACGTGGGGGAAAATTTTGCAAGCTTTCCTAGGAAGCTTTGAGGTCAAGTGGTCTGTTGGAATCACTGCACAATATGCCTGCTAATTGACTGAGAGCTCTCCTAAAGATTGACAGAGCAAGCCCGTCACATAATCCTTGGAAAAAATGTGAATTTTTGTTGTTGCTTATATAGAGGAAGTGGTTGCCATGGTGTTGCGGATGTATTTGGAGAAAAAAATTGTTATACATATGCGATAATCAGTCGAGAGGAGCTGCAATGATTGGATATAGGACTAGTGATGAACCCAGTTGTACCAGTTACTTAACACCAGACCATGGCATTTGCATGGAAGAAGACTTCCAGGGAAAGAGCCAAGTGATTCTTGGCAACCATAAATCAGTCTGAATAGACTGGCTAAAGTGCATGATATGAGGTAACGGGCGAGTTGTGGCTCCGAGAAAATATTCTAAGTTTAGAGTTGGCGTGGCCGCACGGGCCGCTCGGCAAGCCGGGGCTCGTCAGCAACCGTGTGGTGCCGAACATTAGCTGGAGCAAGAGGGGTAGCCCCAAGGTGTGGTCCAGGCCCTCCGCGTGGCTGGGTATTCCATGTTGACGCTGTGTCGAGGAATGTGCTTTGTGCCAATGAAGGCGATTTGTATGCTGCGAGTGCCAAAGGTAGTGGACATTGTGAAACGATGATGGCAGACCTCACAGTTCATGTAGAAATTAATAGTAGCCAGAGGAATCATGATACCTCAAAAAGAAACATGTACATTACCATTATTTGCACGACGATTCTGATGGTGTAATCAGAATTTCAATATCTTTATTAGTTTACAGTTTAGTATCTGACTAAATCATACAAGTAACACCCAGCAACGAATTTCCAAAATCTAAACGGTTCATCCGATTTTTTCTTTCGATGTGTCTTTAGAAAGCTATTAGTGTAAACATAAAGTGGTATGTATTACAGGCATGTAACTTGAATAGTACATGAGTTAGTGGTGGTCAAAATCGCCGATTACTATTAATTACGTCAGGCCATATGTACTCCACAGTTACACACAAAAAAAAGATAAACGGTAGCAGCATGCTTATAAATGTATTTATTCGTATATGTCTTGGTTTATATCCGATATATACTATTCATGAAGAAATTGGTCAAATATTTACTGTGTTTCATAAAACACAGAGCCATTAGTCTACTGTCCGACTTTTGTGTCTGTTCCTTTGGTATATGTTTATTTAATCTCTTTATGTATGTAATAATGTGTGTTAGTGCGTGTTTATGGTCCAGACATGGGAGTATTTATTTAATTTAAAGTTATTTAAATGTAAATCCAGTATTTCTTATGTGTTTCAGTATGTTTGTGAGTGTGTGTTGGCTTGGACACATGGCGGGAGTGCTTTAGCCAATCACAGCGCTTGTTACTGTGGTGGGCGATTACTGTAGTCAATGGAGAGACTGTATGGAAGTGGGTGAGGGGCATCGGGTGGCATGGGACATTAGGTAGTGCTGGACGGGAAGGCGCGATGGACGGACTGGTCGTAAGAAATACTTGGAGAGTGTTGAGCAGTTTGAGCGTGGTTGAGGAGATTTCCGTGAGATTTCTGGGGCTTCTGTAGTGAAGATGTACTATACGTTTAGAAGTGCTCGCGAACTATGTTGTTGTTCATAACTAATTATGTGACGTATGAATCTATTGTTTTCCTGTTATTCAACTTATATGTAATTGCTGGAGCATCGGCACCAGTAATTGTTGGCAGTAATAAACGGCATTCATAAATGTACTTCTGCTGTCATACCCATCATTTAAAGTCGTTAAAAATAGTAACTGCAGATATTATTTAATTGCAATCTTTCGTCCGCAGCTCGTGGTCGTGCGGTAGCGTTCTCGCTTCCCGCGCCTGGGTTCCCGGGATCGATTCCCGGCGGGGTCAGGGATTTTCTCTGCCTCGTGATGAGTGGGTGTTGTGTGCTGTCCTCAGGTTAGTTAGGTTTAAGTAGTTCTAAGTTCTAGGGGACTGATGACCATAGATGTTAAGTCCCATAGTGCTCAGAGCCATTGCAATCTTTCATTTATAAATTTCTACGTTACATTCAAAATTCGCAATTGCGGAGTGATAACAACCTTCGACCAATCGATTCATGTGTATATTCATGTTGTATACTGTAGACTCAGCAGTATTTGGCTTGTAACGCGGTAACTATGTATCCCAGCCCCTAGAGAACGAAACCAGCCAAAACTTTTAATATTTCAACCGTGAGTCACAGGGTACGTAGTTGAGGGCCACATTCTTTTGAAAGCCCAGAATGACCTCCTATTGTTAAGACGGACAACGGCCTTGCCGCAGTGGTAACACCAGTTCCTGTCAGATCACCGAAGTTAAGCGCCATCGGATTAGCTATCACTTGAATGTGTGACCATCCGGTCTGCCGAGCGCTGTTGGCAAGCGGGATGCAGTCAGCTCTTGTGAGACAAACTGAGGAGCTACTTGACTGAGAAGTAGCGGCTCCGGTCTCGTAAACTGACGGACGCCTGGGAGAGTAGTGTGCTGTCCACATGCCCCTCTATATCCACATCCGGTGACGCCTGTGGGCTGAGGATGACACGGCGGCCGGTCGGAAAGCTTATTAATTATGCTCTCTCTGCATGCAGTTTTAATTAACGACTACATGGAGATTCTTAACACTGACTCCAACAAAGACGACATAAGTATTACGCAGAGATGCTATATTAAATCATGAGAAACGTATTTCTCTCCATTCAGGACGTTTGTTCTCCGCAAATACATCAAACAAGGATCTCGCCACACCCGCAAACAATATTGACCACAACAGCAGATCTCTGTGGTAGGTCGCCGCTGCTGTTGTAACTGAACCATCACGTCGTAATCGTGTCTCTCCCACCAGTCCATATCTCATCGCTACTGGGTGTGGTACATCATATCCATCACCGTGTTGACGACAGCTCTATCTGCCATCCTGCGAGCTACTGCCGTCACAGTACATAGTTGTAAAAATATTTGAAAAATTATTGCTTGTAAACCGCAATCTTTTTTTTTTCAGGTAATGGTGGACATTCCTCGTGCGTAAAATAGTACGTAATTTTCCCCTCTATATATGGAAGGGATGGGGTGATCATCCGTTCGTCAGATATGTTACAGCTGGGGGTATGGTACGAACTATTGAATCAAGACTGACAGATCTGGTTGTTATTTACGGTTGCTAAAACCGTCAAAAGCGACACCTTTCACTAGTGTGTTAAAATATTGGTGAGGGGGGGAGGAGGTGGGAAATCTAGTAATTATGATAACGCATAGAGAGACCTAACTGGTGGCTGTACAGATGTCTAAAGGAGGTAAAGTGTCGACGAGATGCATGTTAGGTGTTTGAGAGCGTAGCGACCCTTTGTGACCGAAAGTGCTTCCCTCCTTATACAGGTTATGTTTCATGTCGTCGGTACGAACAATCGTGATACTGTCTATACCATATGCATAAGAAAGATCACACTATTCGTGGATTATTCTTAAATGATATGATATAACTGGTTGTAAGACAGTGTGCTGTTTGCCTATAGTTTTAGCATGGAAATAGATCCCACAAAACAGCTACAATGATAGCCGAACTAATAGTGAAATTCAGTGTTACTGTGCCGGGAGACTGTAGAACATTTCATCACATTCGTTAATTTATATAGACCCAAGACTGGGACAAATGTGTTATTATGCCGTCGTAACTACGGCTGTGTAGAATCACGACATCTCCAGATATGGTTGTCAGAACTCTAGGTCACTTAAGAGGATCATCTGGCCATGATGCATACTCCTTATTTTATTAAAAAACAAACATACACATGTTTTTTGTTGTCATCACATGCCACTGACAAAAAGCAGAGCCGGAGAGAGAGAACACGTCTATCTCTTCAATGTCTATTTTCCCTTACATTACGTTGGCTGTGAATGTTGCTTCTCATTAATGTTTTGTACCTTGTTGATGGGTCCTACCAGTAAGAAGTCCAGCATTACGCTACTATTCTTTTGGAGAAGTTACCCGCTTGGTAAGGGCCGTGTTACAGCGACAAAAGTCACTGCTACTAAGTTGGAGAGTAACCTTATAAAACAGATCGGTTGTCAAAGCTCTCTTTTCTTGTTCATAGGAAACAGTGTGTGAGTCTGTTTTGTGATACATCTATCGTAATGGAAACCACATAAGATACCAGAACGGTTTTTTAATAAGACCCATCACGTTGCCAAACATGACACAAGTTACTGTATCAGGGTTATACAGTGATGGTCAATATTCAGGGATATGATCATTCAGGGAATGATCATTCGAAACAAAAAAGTCCAAGTCAACATAAGATCTAACAAGGGAACCTACCCATCGCACCCCCCTCAGATTTAGTTATAAGTTGGCACAGTGGATACACCTTGAAAAACTGAACACAGATCAATCGAGAAAACAGGAAGAAGTTGTGTGGAACTACGAAAAAATAAGCAAAATATACAAACTGAGTAGTCCATGCGCTAGATATGCAACATCAAGGCCCATGTAACCTAACGAGCGCCGTGGTCCCGTGGTTAGAGTGAGCAGCTGCGGAACGAAAGGTCATTGGTTCAAGTCTTCCCTCGAGTGAAAAGTTTAATTTTTTATTTTCAGACAATTATCAAAGTTCAGGCACTCACACACAATCAACTTCGCTCTCCAAAATTCCAGGACATGTTCAGATTTGCTTGGACATATGCAGGATTTGACGGTATACACACGGAAAAATTTGAGAACGTTAGAAACATATGTTTTGACAGAGCACAGGGAAAACTGTGCGACTGTGAAACTGTTGCATTCATTTCTTGCAGTTTATGTGACAAACTCTTATGTTTTCATCAGTTTATTGGGAGTGATTATCACATCCACAAGAAAACCTAAATCTGGCTAGGTAGAAGAATCATTTTACCCATTCGCCAAGTGTTCAAATTAGGTGGGTCGACAACATATTCCTATCATGTGACGCACATGCTGTCACTAGTGTCGTATAGAATATATCAGACGCGTTTTCCTGTGGAGGAATCGGTTGACCTATGACCTTGCGATCAAATGTTTTCGGTTCCCATTCGAGAGGCACGTCCTTTCGTCTACTAATCGCACGGTTTACCGGTGCGGTCGCAAAACACAGACGCTAAACTTATTACAGTGAACAGAGACGTCAATGAACGAACGGACAGACCATAACTTTGCGAAAATAAAGAAATTAAACTTTTCACTGCAGGGAATGCTTGAACCAAGGACCTCTCATTCCGCAGCTGGTCACGCTAACCACGGGACCACTGCGCTCCTGATTTCACATCGACTACTCAGTATGTATATTTTGCTTATTTTTTCATAGTTCCACACAACTTCTTCCTGTTACCTCGATTGATCTGTGTTCAGTTTTTCAAGGCCTATCCAGTGTGCCAACTTATATCTAAATCTGAGGGGGTAGCGGTGGGGAGGTTCCCATGTAAGAGGCATACTTTAAGAGCTATGAGCAACTTTTGATTTTCGATACAATGAAACAAATCTCTTGTGCTGCAAGCTCTTTGCTTTCCATATTTTGGGAAGTGGTAGAATGGACCAAAACAAGAAAAAAATCCAGTAAACATGTGGTCTAAAATACATACCTTAAGGGCTATGCTTTCCACATGTGGTGCCTGAGAGCCATCCTCGGAGTAACGTGGAAGGACCGAGTGGCCAACGAAGCAGTGCTATCAAAAACTAACAATAGTATTTCAGCTATCTTGAAGCAGAGACGAATCCGCTGGCTGGGACACGTCCACCGTATGGATCCTGACAGATTACCACATGAGGTGATGCTTGGAGAGATCTCTATAGCCAAAAGACCTGTAGGACGTCCTGTATTGAGGTTCAAGGACTCCTGTAAACGAGATATGGAGAGCTTTGGAATCGACACAAACAGATGGGAGACACGGGCTAGCATGAGACCAGAGTAGCGTGATGGTATATCATCTGGAATGTCGAAGCATGATGAAGGCTTGTTAGACAGATTAAGGCAGAAAAAGCTTCGCAATGTTACCACTGCTCCTGCCTCCTTATCTGTTTAGCAAGAGTAATAGAAGGCAGATTTCAGACTACCTAACAGATCAAAACGAAAATTTCTGTTCCGACACTTACAATGTTGACTGTTTATGGAAAAAGTTTAAAGCAATTGTAAAATGCGTTTTAGACAGGTACGTGCCGAGTAAAACTGTGAGGGACGGGAAAAACCCACCGTGGTTCAACAACAAAGTTAGTAATCTTCTGCGAAAGCAAAGCGAGCTTCACTCCAAGTTTAAACGCAGCCAAAACCTCTCAGACAAACAGAACCTAAACGATGTCAAAGTTAGTGTAAGGAGGGCTATGCGTGAAGCGTTCAGTGAATTCGAAAGTAAAATTCTATGTACCGACTTGACAGAAAATCCTAGGAAGTTCGCCGGCCGAAGTGGCCGTGCGGTTAAAGGCGCTGCAGTCTGGAACCGCAAGACCGCTACGGTCGCAGGTTCGAATCCTGCCTCGGGCATGGATGTTTGTGATGTCCTTAGGTTAGTTAGGTTTAACTCGTTCTAAGTTCTAGGGGACTAATAACCTCAGCAGTTGAGTCCCATAGTGCTCAGAGCCATTTGAACCATTTGAACCTAGGAAGTTCTGGTCTTACGTTAATTCAGTAAGTGGCTCGAAACAGCATATCCAGACACTCCGGGATGATGATGGCACTGAAACAGAGAACGACACGCGTAAAGCTGAAATACTAAACACCTGTTTCCAAAGCTGTTTCACAGAGGAAGACCGCCCTGCAGTTCCTTCTCTAAATCCTCGCACAAACGAAAAAATGGCTGACATCGAAATAAGTGTCCAAGGAATAGAAAAGCAACTGGAACCACTCAACAGAGGAAAGTCCACTGGACCTGACGCGATACCAATTCGATTCTACACAGAGTATGCGAAAGAACTTGCCTCCCATCTAACAGCCGTGTACCGCAAGTCTCTAGAGGAACGGAAGGTTCCAAATGATTGGAAAAGAGCACAGGTAGTCCCAGTCTTCAAGAAGGGTCGCCGAGCAGATGTGCAAAACTATAGACCTATACCTCTGACGTCGATCTGTTGTAGAATTTTAGAACATGTTTTTTGCTCGAGTATCATGTCGTTTTTCGAAACCCAGAATGTACTCTGTAGGAATCAACATGGTTTCCGGAAACAGCGATCGTGTGAGACCCAACTCGCTTTATTTGTTCATGAGACCCAGAAAATATTAGATGCAGGATCCCAGGTAGATGCTATTTTCCTTGACTTCCGGAAGGCGTTCGATACAGTTCCGCACTGTCGGATGATAAACAAAGTCAGAGCCCACGGAATATCAGACCAGCTGTGTCGCTAGATTGAAGAGTTTTTAGCAAACAGAACACAGCATGTTGTTATCTATGGAGAGACGTCTACAGACGTTAAAGTAACCTCTGACGTGCCACAGGGGAGTGTTATGGGACCATTGCTTTTCACAATATATATAAATGACCTAGTAGATAGTGTCAGAAGTTCCATGCGGCTTTTCGCGGACAATGCTGTAGTATACAGAGAAGTTTCAGCATTAGAAAATTGCAGCGAAATGCAGGAAGATCTGCAGCGGATAGGCACTTGGTGCAGGGAGTGGCAACTTACCCTTAACATAGACAAATGTAATGTATTGCGAATACATAGAAAGAAGGATCCTTTATTGTATGATTATATGATAGCGGAACAAAAACTGGTAGCAGTTACTTCTGTAACATATCTGGGAGTATGCGTGTGGAACGATTTGAAGTGGAACTATCATATAAAATTAATTGTTGGTAAGGCGGGTACCAGGTTGAGATTCATTGGGGGAGTCCTTAGAAAATGTAGTCCATCAACAAAGGAGGTGGCTTACAAAACACTCGTTCGACCTATACTTGAGTATTGCTCATCAGTGTGGGATCCGTACCAGATCGGGTTGGCGGAGGAGATAGAGAAGATCCAAAGAAGAGCGGCGCGTTTCGTCACAGGGTTATTTGTTAACCGTGATAGCGTTACGGAGATGTTTAGCAAACTCAAGTGGCAGACTCTGCAAGAGAGGCGCTCTGCATCGCGGTGTAGCTTGCTCACCAGGTTTCGAGAGGGTGCGTTTCTGGATGAGGTATCGAATATATTGCTTCCCCCTACTTATATCTCCCGAGAAGATCACGAACGTAAAATTAGAGAGATTCGAGCGCGCACGGAGGCTTTCAGACAGTCGTTCTTCCCGCGAACCATACGCAACTGGAACAGAAAAGGGAGGTAATGACAGTGGCACGTAAAGTGCCCTCCGCCACACACCGTTGGGTGGCTTGCGGAGTATAAATGTAGATGTAGATGTAGATGTAGCAGCCAGATACACTTGTGACAATTGCGGCAAGAGATACCGTGCTGCCATTGGTTTGACAAGTCATATAAAAAATGCAACCCATGAACACACACACACTGCAACAATCATCTACCAAGATGTCGTGGCCAATATATAATGGCTATGAGCACTCTTTCATCTTCATTACTTTGAAATACAACTCTTCTAATGAACAAGTGCTCATAACTTTTTAAAAAATGGCTCTGAGCACTATGGGACT
The DNA here is from genome assembly GCF_023898315.1 of Schistocerca nitens. Classification (NCBI taxonomy): domain Eukaryota; kingdom Metazoa; phylum Arthropoda; class Insecta; order Orthoptera; family Acrididae; genus Schistocerca; species Schistocerca nitens. The sequence continues at coordinate 788,031,575 of NC_064618.1, read as the reverse complement.
TAAGATCTATGGTCATCAGTCCCCTAGAACTTAGAACTACTTAAACCTAACTAACCTAAGGACATCACACAACACCCAGTCATCAAGAGGCAGAGAAAATCCCTGACCCCGCCGGGAATCGAACCCGGGAACGCTACCGCACGACCACGAGCTGCGGACATAACTTTTAAGGTATACATTTTAGAGCAGATGTTTACTGGAAATTTTTTCGTGTTTTGATCCATACTACCCTTTCCCTAAATATGGAATGCAAGGAGCTTCAGTACAAGAGATTTTTTTCACAGAATCTAAAATCAAGAATTGCTCATAACTCTTAAGGTATGCATTGTAGAGCCCATGTTTGTTTTGAATGATCATTCCGGCCATGGCCCTGAATATTGACCATAGCTTCTGAGACACCCTGTATGTGTCTCGGAACGGTTTCGTCCTAGCACAATTGACTTTATGAAACCTCGCTGTGCTACCGGACCTCCAACAAGTGTTAGGTTCTTGATTTGCGATTCGTGTACGAAGCAGTTGTTGTAGATGAGGTGGTTTCGTTTTCGACCTCTAACAATATGTAACTCTGTATTAGTGATGGAATCTTAATGTCCTACAATTTGTGATTTTATTGTAAATAGTACATGTATAGGTAGTTTTATCTACTAAATAATGCTGTTTTTTTCATGAGACTACGTAGCAGCTCATAGACGAGTAAGATAGATAGATAGATATGCAGCGATCACAGGCCCTGCAGACCACGCGCTGCTTCCACAAACTGCCTCCATTCCTTCCTGTTTTGTGCCCGGTTCCACCAGGTGTCTTCAATTCCCAGGGTTGCTAGGTCCTTCGTCAAGTCGTTCATTCAGCGCTGCCTTGGTCTTCTAATGGGACGTTCAGTTTTTGGTTTCCCCGCTAGTGCCATCTTCGCCTGTCTTCCATCTGGCGTACGGGCTACATGGCCCACCCATTGTATTCTTTTGCTCTTTATCTGCTGTAAGATGGTTGGTTGTCGTATCAGAAGGTAGATTTCCTCGTTTTTCCTCCTCCTCCATTCTCCATTATCTAAAACTGGTCCCCATATCTTCCTCACTACTCTTCTTTCAAATATTAATTGTTTTTCCCTTTCACGCTTAGTCATGCTCCATATTTCTGAACCGTACATCACTGCTGGGAATATCACCGTGTTGTAGATTTTCATCTTCATGTTCACTGAGATCGATTAGAGCCGATCGTTTCTCTGAGGGAAAGCATGCATTTCGTTCCCACTGCTATTCTTTCCTTGATGTCCATTTTTATGTTGTTGTCCGTGATAAACCACGATCCCAAGTATTTGAACTGGTCTATTCTCTTGAACCTCTTGACATCTATCTCAAGAAATTCTATCTGCTCTTGTCTTCTTCCTAATTGCATGAACTCTGTTTCGCCTCGATTCACATTGAGCCCTACCTTCTGTGCATAACTATCCATTTTCTGGTACATTTCTTTCAACTCGTGCTTTGATTCACTTAATAGTACTATGTCATCTGCATATGCGAGACAATTGACGTTACTGTCCATCTCTACTCCAGCCCACTCCTGTTGCCTATACTCTTTTATTACTTTCTCTAAGATGACATTGAACACAACACATGAGAGAGCATCCCCTTGTCAGAGGCCTGTCTCAATCTCGAATGTTTCTGATATGGCTCCTCAGATCGTACTGCTGCCTTTGACGCTTCCATACAAGCTTGCACCATTCTCACTAGCTTCTGAGAGATTCTGAAGTCCCGCATCGCATTCTATAGGATATTCCTGTTGATGCTGTCATATGCACGCTGAAAATCGACGAACAGGCTGTATATATCTTTATCATATTCCCAATGTTTTTCAAACAATTGTCTTAGTGTGAAAATGTGATCTATTGTCGATCGGTTTGGTCGAAAGCCAGCTTGGTACTCCTGTATGTTGTTCTCTATGAATGGTTGCAATTTTCTGAGGATAATGATGGACAACGCCTTATACGTTACATTCAACAAGCTTATTCCTCTGTAGTTACCGCATTCCATTTTGCTTCCCTTCTTGTATATTGGGCATATTACTGCCAATTTCCATTCTTCTGGCAGTGTCTCCTTCTCCCACATCAAGTGGATCACTTTATTTATCTCTAAGTGTAAGCTCTCACTTCCCTCCCTGATTAATTCTGATGTTATTCCGTCCTCCCCTGGGGCTTTGTTGTTTCTGGGTACTTTGATTGCGATTTTCACGTCTTCTTCACTAACTTCCCATTCTTCTTCATCTTTCCTTTCCTCCGTAGTGTTTGTAGGTAATATATCATCTTGGTCTGGGCGTATCAACAGTTCTGGGAAGTATTCTTTCCATCTTTCTACAATTCTTTCCTTGTCATTTATCAAGTTGCCGTTCTTATCTCTAATGAAAAAATGTGGGCTCTGAAATCCACGTTTTAGATTTTTTATGTAGTGGAAGAATTGCCTTGAATTCTTGTTTTGGTTCTCTGCCTCAACTTGTTCTAGCAAACTGATTAGATATATTCTCTTCTCTGCTCTTAGGATTCGCTTGGTCTCCCTTCTGATGTTGATAAAATGTTCCTTTTTCTGCTCATTCACCCTGTCAGCTAGCCACTTCTCTCTCATCTTCCTTCTCTTGTCTGTAACCTTCTCGTATGTCTCGTTGAACCATTTCCACTTCTTCATTATCTTCTTTCTTCCCAATATATCCTGCGCTACACTTACTACCATGGACTTTACTTCTTTCCACCTTTCCTCCACGTTCTCTCTTGGTTCTAGGGTCTCTAGGACCTCAAAACGGTTTTTGATTTCTACAGCATATTGTTCTATAATGGCACTTTCTCGTAGTTTCTCAACATTTAAAGCAGGTTCTAGTGTCCACTTCTTCTAATTCATGTTGGTGAACATGAGTTTAAGCTTGCACACAATCATGGAGGTGGTCTGGCGCACAGTCGGCTCCTCTATAGGACCTGACGTCCATGACTCTATAGACGAGTAATACAAACTAAATTTAGAATGTTTTTATTTTAATAGACTCTGCTGTCTGCATCGCGTTCTACAGGCAGTGCGTCAGTAGCTTTATCAGGCAGGCCTCTGGAGATGACCGGTAGCATGTGGGCGATCCTCAGCCACTGTGTCAATGGCCGCATTGCGACTGAGGTGGCGTTTCGTATCAGACGAAAGCTTTTGGAAAAGAATTATGGACCGTTACTCCTAGCCACACACAGATCGGTGACTGTCCCACGTCTCATTTTGCGTATGCTTTTGCCCACGGTCACTTGGGGCCGATGACACAGTTCTTCTCGACGACTGGCGGGCACATGTATGGGGATGTGTTTCAGGGCTGAGGTTTGGTCAGAATTCCCATAGCTGTCTGGAGGTTCACAGTGGCGATGTCGGCTCTCGCGCTTCATAGATCAATAGCGCGGGCAGATACGAGCAGTGTGTCGTCATAAATATGGTGCTAATTGCACTGTTATCAGATACGTGGAGATCCTTTTCCAGCGGTAGTTGTGCGAATGTTGTTCGCAATTTCGAATCATGTTGGTAACTGGTATTTTGAGAATCGGTTTATCGTTATACGGTGCTTGATCTCAAAGGTTGCATTTTGTATGACTTTGTATGTAGGAAGTTTATTTTTTGCTGCACTGTGACCATTCCGCGGTCTCGTTTGTGTGTGGCAATGTCGTATACATTTATTTCTGCATCTATTTGCAAATATTATAGTGATGCCACGATGTAATTTGTGGTAGTGACATGTCTGGCAGATTTATCCCACCGTCAACGTGTTCGTATGATTGGGTTTGGCCGCTAAATTGATTTTCCCCGGTGTACCACATTTGGATGAGGTGTAGTGGGGATATGTCTGTTGCAAAAGTCCTGATCATGTTTGAGGGATACTCATTGTTAATGCACACATGCGTAGCAAATACAGCAGTGTACTGACTGTGTAGCATGTGTCGTCGAAATTCTATCGATCATTCGAAATTACATACCATACTCGGACTTTCTCGTGGTTAGCGTACGAGGCTTATAGTAATGAAATATACTAACAGTCTTCATTCCGCCTGGGAGGCTGCCTAGCAGCAAACAGAGTCGTCTACGCTAGTTTCAAAAACATGATGGTTGGAGGGAGGAGGAGTGGAGGATGTTTCTGGTTGATCCAGAAAGAAAAGGTGATGGGGAGGAATGTGCATTGGGCTTAAACTATTATCGGCGGTGTTCCACAAATTAGTCCACGCTGGTGAGCGTGTAAGTGTCTACGAGTTAAGACTGGTTTGTCTAGATGTTCTATGGAGAAACTATAGAGGAGCATTAAGGGGGAGTGCTTGGCGCTTAAACTGTTAGCAGTGTTTACGTGCAAAAGAGTCGATAAGTTACGACAGACATTTCCTGACGAATGCAAACTGTGTCCGGAAAGAGACTCGAAATCGGCACCTTTAATTTTGATTGCGGACTAGACTTCGGTAGTAGGAGAAGGAAGAGAAGGAATAGTTGTAGGTGAATATGTTCTGTGGGATAGGTATGAAAGACGAAGTTGACTAGAGTCATCCTGTACAGAGCATAATTTAACCATCGCTAACACGTGGTTTAAGAATCAAGAAGGAAGGTTGTCTATGTGAAAGAGACCTGAAGACGGAAAGTTGCTGATTAATCATATAATGGTAAGACAGAGATTTCGGAACCAGATTTTAAGTTGTATGAGTTGTAGAGCACAGGAGAGGAATCCGGAAAAAAAAAAAATATTATTGGGCAGATGTGAACTCTGACCACTATTCAGTGGTTGTGAACTGTAGAATAAAACTGAAGAAATGTAATATAGTGGGAAGTTAAGAAGATATGACTGGATAAGTTGAAAGAACCAGACGTTGTTCAGTCAGTGAGATATTTAGGCAGCAGCTGATTAGAACAGGGGAAAGGAATAGAGTAGAAGATGAATGGATAGCTTTCAGAGATGTAATAGTGTAGGCAGCAGAGGAACGAGTAGGTAAAAAGACAAGGCCTGGTACAGCTCCTTGGATAACACAGGAGACACTAAATTTAACTGATGAAAGCAGAAAATATAAAAATGCAGCAGATGAAGCAGGCGAAAGTAAATGTAAACGTCTGAAAACGAGACTGACAGTATGTGCAAAATGGCTAAGCAGGAATAGCTAGAAAACAAATGTAAAGATTTAGAAGCATATTTCACTTGGGGAAAAATAGATACCGCCTACAGGAAAGTTGAAGAGATTTTTGGAGAAACGAGGAGCACTTATATGAATATCATCTCAAATGGAAAACCAGTCCTAAGGAAAGAAGAGAAACGTTATGAAAATGGAAGAGGACGTAGATGAAGATGAGATGGAAGATATGATTACATCGAGAAGAATTTAAATGGTTCAAATGGCTCTAAGCACTACGGAACGTAACATCTGAGGTCAACAGTCCCCTAGACTTAGAACTACTTAAACCTAACTAACCTAAGGACATCACACACATCCATGCCCGAGGGAGGATTCGAACCTGCGACCATAGCAGCAGCGCGGTTCCGGACTGAAGCGCCTAGAACCCCTCGGCCACAGCGGCCGGCGAGAAGAATTTAACAGAACACTGAAAGACCTACATCGCTGGAGTTGACGACATTTCCTCAGAACTGCTGATAACCTTGGGAGAGCCAGCCATGACAGATCTCTTCCATTTGATAACCAAGATGTATGGGACAGGCGAAATATCCTAAAACATCAATAAGAATGTAGTAATTCCAGTTCCAAAGAAAGCAGCTGCTGGCGAGTATGAAAATCACCAAAAATCAGTTTAATAACTCGTAGTTGCAAATACTAACACGAATTCCTTACAGAAGAATGGAAAAACTGGTAGAAGCCGTCCTCGGAAAAATCAGTTTGCATTTCGGAGGAATGTAGGAATGCGCGAGGTAAAACTCACCCTACGACGTATCTTAGAAGATAGTTTCAGGAAAGGTAAACCCACGTTTATACCATTTGCAGACTTAGAGCAAGCTTTTCACATGTTGAATGGAATACTCTCTCTGAAATTCTGAAGACAGCGGGGGCAAAATACAGGGTGCGGAAGACTGTTTACAACTTGTAGAGAAACCAGACGGCAGTTATAAGAGCCGAGGGACATGAAAGGAAGTACCGGCTGAGGAGGGGCTGAGATAGTTTTGTAGCCTATCCCCGATGTTGTTCAACCTGCACATTGAGTAAGCAATAAAGGAAACCAAAGAAAAATATAGAGTCGGAATTAAAGTTCACGGAGAAGAAATTAAAACCTTGAGGTTTGCCGTTGTCATTGTAATTCTGTCAGGGACAGCAAAACACTGGAGGAGTAATTGAATGGAACGGACAATACCTTCAAAAGACAATATAAGATGAACATCAAAAGCAAGACAAGGACAATGGAATGTAACTGAATTAAATCAGTTGATGCTGAGGAAATTAGATTAGGAAACGAGACACTTAAAGTAATAGAAAGGTTTCGCAATTTGAGCAGCAAAATAACTGATGATGGCCGAAGCAGTCACGATATAAAATGTTGACTGGCAACGCTAAGAAAAACGTTTCTGAAGAACATAAATTTGTTAACATAATATATAGACTTAAATGTTAAGACTTTTCTGAAGATGTTTGTCTTGAGTGCAGGCATGTAGGAAGAGAAACATTGACAATAAACATTTTTGACAAGAAGAGAAATGAAATTAATGAAATGTGGTGCTACAGAAGAATGCTGAAGATTAGATGGGTAATTCACGTAACCAATGAGGAGGCACTGAATATAATTCGGAAGACAAGAAATTTGTTGCACGATTTGGCTAAAAAAAAGAGCTCGTTTAATAGAACACATTCTAAGACATCAAGGGATTAACAGTTTAGCACTGGAAGAAGAGTGGGGAGTAAAACTTGTAGAGGAAGACCGAGAAATGGATACAGAAAGCAGATTCAGAAGGATACAGGTTACAGTAATTATTCGATGATGAAGAGATTTTTCACAGGATAGAGGAGGATGTAGAGCTGCATGAAACCACTTTTTCGACTGAAGACCACAAAAATGACAACCTATTATTGAGCACCTTTTATTGTGTTTCGTAAAATCTGACTTCTAGACTTCTTCAGTGCAGTAAGTTTTGTAAACTGGTTTTCCCTTTGATAATGCGTGGCTACATAGCGAAAGGCCAGTTATCATATGCAGATAATTCTCCAATTAAAATTATTGTGCCACGTTGAAAGCTAACTGTTTTCTCTTTAAATTAACTAATCTGAATTACGGGAAAGTGATACTCTCATTTATTGAGAAAAATCTACTTATAATTGCTTTTGACTGTTATGTGTCGAAAACAGTTAACCTTCGCAAGTTCAACGGAAAACAACCTCATCTATATCAGTAAGAAGTAACCACACAGTGCTGCAAGCGGCGTAAGTGAAGTAAGATAGTATAAAGTGAAATGGAATTCGTCTTGTAGACGATATTCTGCGCAATGCACATCTTTATGCAATTTATATAGTCTGAAACGACTATGACCGTTACTCCGACTCTGAATCTTACTCAAATGCAAAATCTGAACACACAAAAAGAGAGCTCATTCCCAATCCTTCGCTGAAAGATTATGTGATTCTTGTGCTGGCGGTGCTGCTGCATTTGTCGTCTTTCTGATCTTCAAATACTGACCCACAAATGTTAAAAAATCACTCTATACAAAATTATATCGTGGTGGAGAGAAGTATACCAGACAATTACGAGTGCCGATGCAGTTAAACAGCGCATGCAGTCAACATGTGGCGAGTTGTCGATCGTGAGCTTATATAGCCACGTGGTTGCGAAAGTGACAAGGAAGGTTTTAAAAGAAATGAGCACATCGACACCAGATTTGTTAATAACTTGCTCTATTAGAAAATCACTTCATTTACAGAACATGCAGAAGTACATTGAACCTCTTCAATCACATCAGAGATGTTGTTATACGAAAAGTAAACAGGAAACAGAGCCAAAGCGGTGTTTTTTACATGTAAAAAGGAAACAAAAGATTGTATGGTACAAATAAGTCATGAACAAAGATCCAGAAAGTAGTTTATGAAGTAGTTGTTAATACAGTTAGTCCATCCACTGTACTCGGTGTGAAGATTTATACGAATACTTCGCTATGAATAAATGAAGTACGGAAAATTCAGAGGTGAGAGAATGTCTTCAGAATGCAATAGTATCTGGTAGATTTAAAATCTTATTAAATATGAATTAATAATGTAAGATAATTGGTTCATTAAAATCTTATTAATTATGAATTAATAATTTAAGATAATTGGTTGACTTGTATGTGCACGTAATTTGCAATAAACCCCTTCAACCGACAAAAAAATTCTTTCTGCCACAGCAGGCGTGTGTAATATTTAGAGATCCACGAAAAAGTACGTCGACTAACCCAGTACTTCTATTTAACTTGATCGCGCTTTTCATTCCTAATCTGTTTGTCATAAATACTGTAATGGTATCTTATCAGGTAAAACGGATGTACGAGACGTAATTGAATTAGTACCAGAAGGGAACAATAACCTCTTTGATCATAGAATGAAGGTTTTCACGGCTTGTGTTGTCATCACTTAACACTTCCGGGCTGAGATGCCTGTCCTCGGATGATGCCTTCCGCAGACGAAGGCGAAACGTCAGGGGAGAGTTTTATGTATGGACCACGGCATCTCAGCCCGGAAGTGTTAAGTGATGAGTAACCTCTTTGTCTAAAGATATAAAATACCATTATCTGACGAAACAAACGAAAACCTTAACGTTATATCTACAATCTGTAACAAACATCAAAAAAGTAAATGTTGTAATTTTCAACTGAATCTTAGACTTAGTACTGAGGAAGTGTGCGAATGTTTTATAGGAAACGGGCAGGTTTTGAGCAACAGAGATACTAATACCCACCGTACGGAATTCAGTTGCTGGGATAATATTATCCAGGGTACCTGGGTGTTGAATGGAATGGACAGTGTCTTGAAAGGAGGATATAAGATGAACCTCAACAAAAGCAAAACAAGGATAACGGAATGTAGTCGAATTAAGTCGGGTGATGATGAGGGAATTAGATTAGGAAATGAGACACTTAAAGTAATAAAGGAGTTTTGCTATTTGGGGAGCAAAATAACTGATGATGGTCGAAGTAGAGAGGATATAAAATGTAGACTGGCAATGGCAAGGAAAGCGTTTCTGAAGAAGAGAAATTTGTTAACATCGAGTATAGATTTAAGTGTCAGGAAGTCGTTTCTGAAAGTATTTGTATGGTGTGTAGCCATGTGTGGAAGTGAAACATGGACGATAAATAGTTTGGACAGGAAGAGAACGGAAGCTTTCGAAACGTGGTGCTACAGAAGAATGTTGAAGATTAGGTGGGTAGATCACGTAACTAATGAGGAGGTGAAATGATAATTAAATGGACACCCTAGCTGCAAACAGGCGTTGATGTACTTCATTGGGGACATGTTGAAAATCTGTGCCCCGACCGGGACTCGAACGCGGGATCTCCTGCTTACATGGCAGACGCTCTATCCATCTGAGCCACCGAGGACACAGATGAATAGCGCGACTGCAGGGACTTATCCCTTGTACGCTCCCCGTGAGATGCACATTCCCCACATGTCAACACCACTACGTTCGCAGTGCGCCTAATAGATGTTTGCCCATCATACTAATTACTCGTGGCAGATTAATCTACCAAGTCCCGTACGAGTTCGGGCATAGCGTGTGCGTTCGCACAAGAAGGTCAATGGCCGGGAAGCCATATTTTAACTATATATGACGGTAGTATCTGTTCCCGAAAGAACAATTACCGTGGATGACCATGCAGCTTGCTAGTCCCGGTCGGGGCACACATTTTCAACATGTCCCCAATGAAGTACATCAACGCCTGTTTGCAGCTAGGGTGTCCATTTAATTATCATTTCATTTCTAGCAAGCTGCATGGTCATCCACGGTAACTGTTCTTTCGGGAACAGATACTACCGTCATATATAATGAGGAGGTATTGAATAGGATTGGGGAGAAGAGAAGTTTGTGGCACAACTTGACTAGAAGAAGGGATCGGCTGGGAGGACATGTCCTGAGGCATCAAGGGATCACAAATTTAGCATTGGCGGGCAGCGTGGAGGGTAAAAATCGTAGAGGGAGACCAAGAGATGAATACACAAAGCAGATTCAGAAGGATGTAGGTTGCAGTAGGTACTGGGAGATGAAGGATCTTGCACAGGATAGATTAGCATGGAGAGCTGCATCAAACCCGTCTCAGGACTGAAGACCACAACAACAACAACCTGATAGTTAATTTTTACATTACGTTCGTGTTATGTTGAAATGTCGTTCATGTGTAATGTCGCATTGGAAGAGGCAGTTCTTACCACTATCATGAAGCAACAGTACGAAAATGTCCCGATGCAGTCTGTTCATTTTTCTTTATTATAAAATACAAATATGGACAACCTGTTAAACACTTTCACTTCTCCTCTGACTGTTCTGAAGGCCAAAATAATAACCATGCAACGGTGAGATTCTGTTTAATGCTATTGACATTTCAGTTGATCACCTTTCACTGTCCAGTTACAGGCCACTCTTACTTACCGTGTGACAGAGCTTGTAGCATGGCCACAAAAGAAAATTATAAAAGAGATGTATTTTGAAGTTAAAATACCACAAAAATGGAAGAGGTGCTAAATTTTAGGGATTGGTGGCCGACGTTCTACCGAAGAAATGCTGTGTCCGTCGAAACTCAAGAAATGGCTGGGAAATAACAAACAGTTCTCTCATGTGATACAATTCATGCATTTCTGCTATTCAGATGAACATCTTGGCGTTGTTAAAGTAAGGCCATTCACTGATGGAGCAGAAGATCCCCTTCCAGCTGGATGACCCAACTGTAACTCTACTAAGTCCTGTAAGTCAGGTTTTCCGAGATCATGTGCCTGTAATCGAGGAGAAAACTGATGATCTAAGGTGATTTTTGCCATTTCTACAAAAAGAATAAATCATCCAGAGCTTCTACTGTGACATATGTAGTTGAGTAACATGTGTCGAAGAATGAGTCGTGTGTGTTGCGAAATGCCAAAGAGAATGGAAAATGGGCATAATTTGTTGATTTTTTGTCCCTATCAGCAATAATGTATAGGTTAGGTAATGATTTATTTAAGTTAGGTAAAGGTTCACTCAATAAATTTTAACTCAACGTGAAGAAAATTTATCGAGATCGTAAACAGGACTTTGGTCTTCTTTCCTCTCGGTCCATCTTCACGAAAAATCAGAAGGAAAATGGGATTTCTGCGTAACTTTAAGACCTGGAATATTGTTTATATTTTCTGAGAAGTTTAGTTATTGGACCTCTGGGTTTTCTCAATACTACCAATCCATTGTTATTGCGTAGTGAAGGTACTGATTGTGTCTTGCCGCTACTGCACTACATGTGAAATATTAAACATCTCAACTGTACACTGGGAAAGAAATTAAATATAGGACAAACACAAGAAAACTAAAATGTTTGGGAAGCTGTCTGTGTGAACTCCAATGTCTGTCCTACGTGTTCTCTTTACTGTTGGTGAGTTGGCCCTGGTACCGCTTTGATCATTTCTGCAGGGGCGGTCTTTGTACCTAGGCTTTCGCTTGTATTGTCACAGTTACGATACAGGTTCTTTGAAAATGGACATAGGTGTCGGAAACTAGTCACAATCAAGAAATGTAAAAGATACCTCTTAACGCATCTTATGACAGAGCTACAAACATGTATTGCAATTTTCTTTTTCCCGATTTCTTAATTCATGTTTATTGGCAGTGAAACAGTGTTTCTATCATTCAATAGACTGTGTAATATGTTTTGTTAATAATACCTGTTATATTCGTTTTCTTTCATTTCAAATCTAAATTTGCCTCTATATTTGTTCCACAATTTTGTATAATTTTACGTTGCACCTCAGTTCAAATGTTTTTGCAGAAGTCCTAATTCTACTGCCAATCGTCTTCCTACCACACTACATATTTTCTTTTCCCCTGTTTCTTAAGTCCTTTTTATTGGCTTGAATTGTTGTTTATGTTATTCCATCACTTGTGTTATATGTTTTGTTAATAATGGCTACGATATTCATCTTCTTAAATCTCATACCCAGAGCTAAAACTTGGAGTAAAGTGGTGTGACCATTTGCCAGCTTTGGCCGGTTCATATCTAAACAATATTCGCAGTATAATACTTGCGTCCTCCAAGTAAAATTGTGTTATTTGAACGAAATCACTCTCAGTTCTGTAGAAGATCATTTCTAATTGCCATACACTGTGTCTTTCAACAAAATTATGCTGTTCATTTCGTGGGCAAATGAAGCATTCTTGCGTCAGAAAAGTTAAAACTCCAAATATTAAGCCTGACCGCGCATTTCCTCGCGCAACGTGGACTTCTTAGAATGACATGACACGCAACAGTTTAAAAGTTTCTGAATTGTGTTTAGCTGCTTAGTAACTTTTGGATATAATTATTTCTCTATGTATGGAGCGTCTCTGCTCCGCTACTGTTTAATAAATTAATGCATATCAGCTCCAGTTGATAAGAAACATTTTATTTTGCTTAAATGATCATTTGACGGCTTTTCATCAAATCATAATTTTAAGATTCCACTAGAAAGCGGCTTCAGTAGTAGAGCTGAAACTCGTCATGGAGTAAAATAGAGAACTTTTAAGTAACTAAAGCGAATATCCATTAATTCTTGGAGATCAGACTCTCGTTAGTGGGAAGTGTGAAAGTGGAGCTCTAGGAGACAGGTTTTTTGGATTAAAACACTACGTATAACAGGTGTGATCATCATCTTTAATATTCTAGGACAAGGGGAGAAACACAACCTTCAACACATGCACTGAACACCTGAAGGTATTTGGCATCATTATTTTCATGGCACATGTAATACATTACTCTCAAAAACTTAAATAAAGTTTATGTAACAAATGTCAACAACCATATCACATATGCAAGAGCGGTTTTGATGAGGTGTGAATAAAATATACGAGAAATACAACTCATCTGTATTCACGAACATATTCATAAGAACAGATTTTCATTTTCAACACTTATTACCTGAGTTTCTTGCGGAGAACAGTATTGTGAAATACACATCTTCCCCCTTCCTCTTAAAATGAACAATTTCTGTATAGTAATGCTCATAACTGCACGAAGTGTGGTAAGGCACATAGCAGTCTTCACGATTTTTTTTTTTTTTTACATTTTGATGCAAATTAGCCTCCTTATAGCACCATACTGACTGGAATGTTTGGCTTGCACAGTACAGTTTTCAAAAAAAAGAATTCTTAATATAAAAAATTCATACAAAAATATCAATGAACTGCAGACAAGCCATTAAAACCTGATTAAGTACAAAACTGTATACAAATCTAAAAGTTCTTATAGACACAAGATATTAAATTTCAGTTCCCTCAACCTCATATTAAAATGTTAATAGATGAGAGAGCCTTGTTAGACTGTGTTAAAATATATGACAATAACAGTATAAAAATATATATTACAATGTTGGTATCAAATGACTCACTGTGGCGATTTAAAAAGCCGCCAGTGGAAAAACATTATATAAAATTCTAAGCACGTTCTATAAATCTGTTACAAGCATTATACAACTAACATTGTCTCTAGGAGATCATCGATCTCTTGTCCTGAACACACTGGCACGAATCGCGATTTCATTCGCTACACTGACAATCATAGTCACACGACATAAGCAGAACACTGTTCGTTTCACAGTCACACACTTAAAAACACAAATTTCTCTAACGAATGACAGTCTGATTATCTGCCTTTGTACAATGGTTTTCAGCCGCAGCGATCTGTGTAGGTAAATTTATTAAGAGGTATAAAGTAATTCACCATTCAGAGACCTGTCCACAGGGATTCCATGTATCTTTCAAACAAAAGGAAAACAGGAATCTTTTCTCAAAGTGCCTAGACACGGATAGGCAAATAATCACTATTTATCCTCAAGTCATCGTAGACTTTCTTAAACTGTAGTACTGAAGCAGTTTTTAAATTTTGAAAGAATAAAAAATTGCTCGAAAACAATTCTCTTTACTGGAATTCATGTGATGAGGAATACTTAGAAATAATTTTGGGAGTAGTCTAAAGTTTTTGTGGTTCGTACATGATCTGAATCAGACATTTTGCAACACAACTTAGGCTTATGCTTGCGTAGATGCTGCTCGTGTAGGATAAATTTCAATTCAGGTCACGTGCAGTTAGTTGAAGATAATTATCTGAATAGTTGCAAAGTGGAATTCGCAGGTCAACCAAGGTTTATACACGGGGGGACTTCAAAATGTAAGCTACTCCTGTCGTCCCTTGCCAAGACTATTATGCAACAAGAGGGGTCCATTTCCAGGAAAGAATATACACTCTGAGTTTCCCGGAGACACGTCTGCTGCGGTACGCGGAACAAGTGCATGGCGCGCAGAAGTGGAATGGGGCTGCAACTAGAAACGTACTCCAAAATTCAAAAGCGCGAGACAGTATAATTTTTGTTCGCAAAAAGTGTAAATGGCACACAGTTGTGCAACTTACTTTTTGAAATTCCGTCGTAATATGAATGTTTTGTACGTGAAATTTACAATTCTTCACAGAAGATCTGAAATCTTGTTCCGAACCGTCCTGGAGTTGCAGAAAAGAGTGAACAAACAGGAAGGAGAAAGAGTTGTATACTAGGTATTTCACACGTTTAACGGAATCTATGAGAGACACGATAACAGAAGTAAAGCTGTTAAGGTCGATCGGCGGTCACAGGTGGATAGATATAACTACGTATAAGATGATGCATTACATATCACGAATGTTAATTGAATTACGTCTGAATATGTGACCTGTCTTCGTTGTTACATCCTTTTCTCTTATTTTTTTATTTTATTTTATTTTTTTTTTTTTTTAGCTTTACAGTGAATTCTGCTGATACATAAACCGTAGATCCATTTTCCCGAACTGTTATCTGAATGTAAATGTGTTTTACAAACAATTTTTGATTATTTTTGGTCTTAATTATGTGTCCGTAATGTTGTCGTATTGTACAAAAGAAATGAAATTACAGTAAAGTGGGTTCTGGGTACTATTTACATTGTGGTATGGTCACGAAATTACAGACGTTAGAAACATAGCAGTATTCGCAGAATCTGGTAAAGTAAGCAAAAGTTGGTTGGTCCTGTGATCAACCAAATGGCTACACAGTTCATTAGAGTAGGCAGAGCTCAGAAATTTGGTAGACGTGGCCAAAAGATTGTATCCATAACCTGCGCGTAGTACAGTAAAAGGAAGATTAACGATGACTCGTAAAACTTTGTTTATGGAGGGTTTAGATGTGAATGCATAAGCGAAGATCACATTAGACAAAAAGTCTCCTTGGAGAGCTGCAACTATCTTTAGTTTTGATTGTAAATACGCTAGTCTTGTTCACCGATAAAATTTTTGTTTATCATTTGATAATTACGCGTTTCGGGGTAATTCCTTACCAGATCTGTCAAAACCATGAACAGCTCCTTGTCGCCTCCTACTGTATTCCGAACCGCCATCACTGCTCAGTGCCAGCAGTTCGGAATGTAGCTGTAGGCAACAGAGTATTGTATGTGGTTCTGTCAGATCTGGTAAATACTTATACCGAAAACGCGCAATGATGATGAAGTCCCATACTCCGAGGAGCGCAGGGGACGATGCGGGAGAACCGCACCGCGTTACTAGGCTAGGTCCTAGTGGAGGTGGTTTGCCCTTGCCTTCCTCCGATCGTAATGAGGATGAATGATGATGATGAAGACGACACAACAACATCCAGTCATCTCGAGGCAGGAAAAATCCCTGACCCCGCCGGGAATCGTGTGCGGGAAACGAGAACGCTACCACAAGACCACGAGATGCGGACAAACGCGTAATGATGAGACGACAAATAAAAATTATGTTGGTGGCCTAAACTAATATATTTCCATCAGTAACAAGTGACCGTTTGCGCACCTTATATTTAATGGCAGAAAAGCTCTACTTGCTTGTATCAAGTACTTAATGCCATGTAGGAAAAACTGCTACCTTTCTCATCGCGAGTTTGACGGAACAGCAACGATCGGAAACAATTGCTAATTAAATATACATCACACTTCTCAATTTCTTATACACGGTCCCTTTTTTCTTCTGTTTTAACCCCTACGTCACTGTACTCGTGTAAAGCGTGGGGGGAAGAGAGCTGAAACCGAGAGGTTCACCAAGAACACCGGGGCGGTGTCTGTGTTTCTTGGGAAATGAGAAAGTCTTGAAGCGCGGGGAATGTCAGAAACACTGTGCCGCGCAGTCAGTCCTCGGGTGCACGAAGACGTGGAGGCGCGCGGCCGCGCCGCGCCTCGCTCACTTGGGTGCCTTGGGCTGGTGGCGCTTCATGTGCAGCGCGAGGTGGTCGGAGCGCGCGAACGACCGGTCGCACACGGCGCACTTGAAGGGCTTGGCGCCCGTGTGCTTGCGGTAGTGGCGCGTCAGTTCGTCCGACCGCGCGAACCGCCACTCACACTCCGGCCACTGGCAGCGGTACGGCTTCTCCCCTGCAAACAGAAAAAGCACGTCGCGCCTCAGTATGCTTACGTCACACTGTGCTACACAACTGTTTTGTCTTAGCGTTACGTGTCTAAATCGTAATCGCTCTTCTGGTTCTCATTTTTAAAAATAGAAAACACAAAAAAAGTTTCATTTTAAAAGCACGTAATATTTACATCATAATTTTTCGGGTTATTTACACTGATAAGCCAAAACATTATGACCACATCAAAACTAGACATAATTGTCTCAATGGGAATTCCGCGATCGTTCATTAATAAAATATGGCGTTTCAGTCTTCGATCGCTATACTTTATTTTCAATCACCGGTTTCGGGCTAGCCGCCCATCTTCAGATCTGTTAGACAAAGTTAAAAATGTGATTAATAAAAGAGATACAGTTAGTGATAGAAACATCTTAGTTTACAAAAAGAAATTTTGGAACGTATTAAATGCCAACATACCATATATTGTAGTTACAGAGTAACTTGTCCGTACAGAACACTCGGTTCGCTGTCATAAGTAAAGTAAATTTCAATCTGTTAAAACCTTACGAGGTGCGGCTAGAAAAAAAACCGGACTGATGCTGGAAAAAACATTTATTTACAATTACTTACAATTTCATGTTATCTCCTTCAATTTACTCTCCTCCTCGGTCTCTACACCGCTCCGTACGAATTTTCCACTGTTCATAGCAATGCTGCAGATCATTTTCGGTAAGTCCATACATTACTTCCGTCGCTTTTTCTTTTACTGCTTCAACAGTCTCAAATCTAGTTCCTTTCAAAGCTGTTTGACTTTAGGGAAAAGAAAAAAGTCACAGGGGGCCAAATCAGGTGAGTAGGGTGGATGATCTAAGATGGGAATGTTGTGTTTTGCCAAAAACGTCTTCACTGACAGTGCACTGTGAGCTGGGGCATTGTCTTGGTGAAGGATCCATGACTTTTTTCTCCACAAATCGTTCCGTTTTCTCCGTACTCGCTCACGTAGGGTAGCCAGGACGCTAATGTAGTAATGCTGATTCACTGTTTGTCCCTCTGGTACCCAATCAATGTGCACAATCCCTTTGATGTCAGTTTTTGCTGACAATGGTCTGCCAGTGCGAGTGTCATCACTGGTGTCTTCGCGGCCATCTTTAAATCGTTTAAACCACTCAAACACTTGTGTTCGCGATAAACAATCATCGCCGTACACTTGTTGTAACATTACAAACGTTAAACTTGCAGATTTTCCTAGTTTGAAACAAAATTTGATGTTAACACGCTGTTCTTTCTGTACACTCAACATTTTCCGACGCACAGACGAAACGTCAACTACTTAAAACAGACGCCACGGGCAGACTGAGTGCAGGAGGTAGATGAAACTCGAGCAGTAGGCGGAGCGAGAGTCACGTGACAGGCCACGCGACTTTCAGCCTTATTGCATTCGTTTTATTGTTTCACCAGTACTAGTCCGGCTTTTTTCTAGCCACACCTCGTATATCGCAGTTTTTAAGAGTAACCTGATTGGTAACAGTAAAAAGTGCGCTCTACCTATAACAATTGTGCATCTGTTATTATTTCACCGTATATATTAATGGCGAATATTCTTTTTAATAAAACAACTTTTTCAAGGCAATAACATATGAATAATCTTTTTCGTTTCATGGTCCACTCAAAAAAGATTATTCATATGTTATTGCCTTGAAAAAATTGTTTTATTAAAAAGAATATTCGCCATTAATATATACGGTGAAATAATAACAGATGCACAATTGTTATAGGTAGAGGGCACTTTTTACTGTTACCAATCAGGTTACTCTTAAAAACTGCGATATAAGGTTTTAACAGATTGAAATTTACTTTACTTATGACAGCGAACCGAGTGTTCTGTACGGACAAGTTACTCTGTAACTACAATATATGGTAAGTTGGCATTTAATACGTTCCAAAATTTCTTTTTGTAAACTAAGATGTTTCTATCACTAACTGTATCTCTTTTATTAATCACATTTTTAACTTTGTCTAACAGATCTGAAGATGGCCGGCTAGCCCGAAACCGGTAATTGAAAATAAAGTATAGCGATCGAAGACTGAAACGCCATACTTTACATTATGACCACTGCTCGCAGCGACGTTGGATGCCGCCTGCTGGCGCGGCGGGTACGTGACGCGGTGACAGAAGTACACTACTGGCCATTAAAACTGCTACACCAAGGAGAAATGAAGATGATAAACGGGTGTTCATTGGACAAATATATTATACTAGAACTGGCATGTGATTGCATTTTGACGCAATTTGGGTGCATAGATCCTGAGAAATCAGTACCCAGGACAACCACCTCTGGCCGTAATAATGGCCTTGATACGCCTGGGCATTGAGTCAAACAGAACTTGGATGGCGTGTACAGGTACAGCTGCCCATGCTGCCTATCTTGCACATGGACTACTCAGTTTGTATATTTTGCTTATTTATTTTCATACTTCCACATAAATTCTTCCTGTTTTCTCGATTGATCTGTGTTCAGTTTTTCAAGGCCTATCCACTGTGCCAACTTATAACTAAATCTGAGGGGGATGCGATGGGGAGGTTCCCTTGTAAGTACCAAGAATCTCATCATGAATGAAAGAGCTTAGTGCAACAAGTTAGTTTTTACAGACAGTACAGTTCAATTTTATCTTTATTTGACAGTTTACTTCTTGTTGATAAATTGAAGTCATTATGAAAGATTTGTACTTAAAGAACTTTGGAATGTAATATGGGATAACTGAATCTGACAAGAAATAATGAATTTTAACTCATGTTCAACTACACGAATTACTTTTGTGTGTTTTGGTAAATTTGCGCATGTAACTTCTGGCAAATATATTTCATCGTTTCCATGGTATTGTGCTGTTATTTTGAAATCATCCATATATGACTGTTCTGTTCTCGAGAATGAAAATACTTGGAAGGACTGATAAATCAGATTCAGTGTATACCCTAACAATAAGGTTGCGGTGTGTAATTGTTAGCGCAACACGTAATACTAATTCAATCGGTTCTGATTTTCTTTTAATGATTTATTTTCGAATCCTAAAGTTTCAATATGTACACTCCTGGAAATGGAAAAAAGAACACATTGACACCGGAGTGTCAGACCCACCATACTTGCTCCGGACACTGCGAGAGGGCTGTACAAGCAATGATCACACGCACGGCACAGCGGACACACCAGGAACCGCGGTGTTGGCCGTCGAATGGCGCTAGCTGCGCAGCATTTGTGCACCGCCGCCGTCAGTGTCAGCCAGTTTGCCGTGGCATACGGAGCTCCATCGCAGTCTTTAACACTGGTAGCATGCCGCGACAGCGTGGACGTGAACCGTATGTGCAGTTGACGGACTTTGAGCGAGGGCGTATAGTGGGCATGCGGGAGGCCAGGTGGACGTACCGCCGAATTGCTCAACACGTGGCGCGTGAGGTCTCCACAGTACATCGATGTTGTCGCCAGTGGTCGGCGGAAGGTGCACGTGCCCGTGACCTGGGACCGGACCGCAGCGACGCACGGATGCACGCCAAGACCGTAGGATCCTACGCAGTGCCGTAGGGGACCGCACCGCCACTTCCCAGCAAATTAGGGACACTGTTGCTCGTGGGGTATCGGCGAGGACCATTCGCAACCGTCTCCATGAAGCTGGGCTACGGTCCCGCACACCGTTAGGCCGTCTTCCGCTCACGCCCCAACATCGTGCAGCCCGCCTCCAGTGGTGTCGCGACAGGCGTGAATGGAGGGACGAATGGAGACGTGTCGTCTTCAGCGATGAGAGTCGCTTCTGCCTTGGTGCCAATGATGGTCGTATGCGTGTTTGGCGCCGTGCAGGTGAGCGCCACAATCAGGACTGCATACGACCGAGGCACACAGGGCCAACACCCGGCATCATGGTGTGGGGAGCGATCTCCTACACTGGCCGTACACCACTGGTGATCGTCGAGGGGACACTGAATAGTGCACGGTACATCCAAACCGTCATCGAACCCATCGTTCTACCATTCCTAGACCGGCAAGGGAACTTGCTGTTCCAACAGGACAATGCACGTCTGCATGTATCCCGTGCCACCCAACGTGCTCTAGAAGGTGTACGTCAACTACCCTGGCCAGCAAGATCTCCGGATCTGTCCCCCATTGAGCATGTTTGGGACTGGATGAAGCGTCGTCTCACGCGGTCTGCACGTCCAGCACGAACGCTGGTCCAACTGAGGCGCCAGGTGGAAATGGCATGGCAAGCCGTTCCACAGGACTACATCCAGCATCTCTACGATCGTCTCCATGGGAGAATAGCAGCCTGCATTGCTGCGAAAGGTGGATATACACTGTACTAGTGCCGACATTGTGCATGCTCTGTTGCCTGTGTCTATGTGCCTGTGGTTCTGTCAGTGTGATCATGTGATGTATCGGACCCCAGGAATGTGTCAATAAAGTTTCCCCTTCCTGGGACAATGGATTCACGGTGTTCTTATTTCAATTTCCAGGAGTGTATTTGCATTTGGCTAATTACTTCTGTGATCATCTGCCTATTCAAATTAGCTCCCAAGTGAATAATGACAATTGTCACCCATACCAATTTAATGTAAGCTTAAATGTCACTTAATCCAGTAATTTCAAGACTAAATTCTCCTCTTTAGGACTGGCGACCGTGTTATTTCTTTACAGAACTAAAATTTCTTTAAATAACACATTCTTCGTTAATAATTAATTCTACTAACAATTCAGATTTAATTCTTATAATTATGTATGAGTGCTTTCATTCGTTGTTAGGCTGGTGTATACACTGGTGTTACTAGCGGTTACTCGTACATTTATCTACGAAATTTTCGGTTTATTTTTTCTACTTAGGCTGTTTTTCTTTTGTCTTACTGTCTTTCCGTAACCAACTTAGCCTTATCAAGCCACTGTCTGGGGACAATCTGTATGGAAAAGCACGTTATGCAGCCAATGTGAATTGATGACACAAAGTTGTGAAGGAAAATCAGCGGAAAAAGTTGCCTTTTAATTTGCCAAATTTCTAAATTGGCAGAGCCTTCACATACTGTCTCTCCACTGGTACTGGTTTACGAAATGCAACTGCCCTTGATGTTACACGTTTCACTTTTGACATTTGGTTCATACACGTGAGGAGAAAGGCACAATATCGACTGAAGAATCGAAGTGTTGTTGTCTGACAGTCTACGTCTGAACGTAACGAGATAAAGTCATAAAATAATATACAATAAAGTAAGTAAAATGCAGCAAAATTACCTGGCCCAGCAGGAAATACAAAAAATGGTTCAAATGGCTCTAAGCACTATGGGACTTAACATCTGAGGTCATCAGTCCCCGAGACTTATACCTAACTAACCTAAGGACATCACACACATCCATGCCCGAGGCAGGATTCGAACATGCGACCGTAGCAGCAGCGCAGTATCGGACCGAAGCGCCTAGAACCGCTCGGCCACAGCGGCTGGCCAGGAAATTCACACAATTTGATCACATGTTTGCGTTTTGTTAGGCTCTTAATTACATGTTGAATAATTCAGTTTGTAGGTCTTCAATGGGCTGACCGTTTCTGCGCTGCAGTGTGTTTCTATATAGTACCTCTGGAAACATAGACCGCTCAATTTTAGTAATATAAGAGCAAAAAAAGTAGCTGGAAGTAGAAATGTAAACGTTTACAGGAAAATAGCCCATCTTGAATCTTGCGAAAATAGAGAGGGAAATGAAAATGCGTAAAGCAGAACTCATAACGTAAACACCATTTTCATCATCAGACCCCGGCGGGGTCAGGGATTTTCACCTGCCTCGTGACGACTGGGTGTTTGTGTTGTCCTCATCATTTCATCGTCATTCATGAAAGTGGCTCGATTGCACTGAACATCGGTTGGGAAATTGTACGGGCGCTGATAACCGCGCAGTTGAGCGCCGCACAAACCAAACATCATCAGACATAATGAACAATTTTATTATCATTTTCACATTTTTATCGGATATAATTAATTGCTTTACAAAGAAGATAAATATCCTTTGTTTAGTATCGATGTGCTGGAGTTAAAGTCATCATATTTCCAATAAACGTTTTGTTTCGCTAATAGAATACATTCTTCAACTGTGAAAGAACGTCAAGAATGCCCCCTCCCGCCTAATTTGCAGCTCTGTCAGCCCCTTGTCTATGGAAGTATGCTACAGTTTAGCACTTTAGCACTTTGCCATTCACTGTGTGGCTTGACCTCTACGTGTCAGGCAGAGCAACGCGAAACTAGTTTGCATGTAAGAGATTCTTGGTCGGACTCCAACGATCGGCGTCGTCGATTGGAGATTCGCCGATAACCGGCCGGCCGCTCTTTTGCATGTGCTGACAGGCCTCCGTAGTTGCCAATTCCGGGCCGGCGGCACGTGTAATTCGCGCAGTAGTTTGGCGGCGGCAGCGGGCGGCCGGCAGAAGCGGCGACACGACTCGTGTTTTCGCTGCTCGTCTACGCGCGACGCGCCGCGCCGCCAGCGTGTGCAATGGTCGCGTGCGCGTTTTCCGCCAGCGCCCCTTGGCAAGTGGCCGGCGCGGGCCGGATTCAGCAGCCGCCCGTCAGCGCCCGCCCCGCCTCGCATTATTCTCCGTTTTTCTTTTTTTTTTCGGTTATTCCCCTCCTCCTCCGTCGCGACAAGCGTCCGACCCCGCGTACCAGGCGTACGGCGCTCGGCGCGGACGGCATACGAAGCGGCGGCTCGCACGCGCATGCGCCGTGGCCATCCGCGCCGTCGCGCGCCACCGCCGTCGCCGCCGCGCATGCCAAACGGCGGACCCTCGCGACCGCCGGCAGCCAGGGTCTTCGAACTCCGGCCTCGGTGCGCTCCGGTGCCGCTCCAGCATGGATGTCGGAGCACTAATACTGCCTCTTATATCCTGATCCGTACAGGACGCGAAAGGACTTGTCCCCTTTGTAGCAGCACTTCATCATACACTACTGGCCATTAAAATTGCTACACCACGAAGATGACATACTACAGACGCGAAATTTAACCGACAGGGAGTAGATACTACGATATGCAAATGATCAGCTTTTCAGAGCATTCACACAAGGTTGGCGCCGGTGGAGACACCTACAACGTGCTGACATGGAGAAAGTTTCCAACCGATTTCTCATACACAAACAGCAGTTGACCGGCGTTGCCTGGTGAAACGTTGTTGCGATGCCTCGTGGAAGGAGGAGAAATACGTACCATCACGTTTCCGACTTTGATAAAGGTCGGATTGTAGCCTATCGCGATTGCGGTTTATCATATCGCGACACTGCTGCTCGCGTTGGTGAGATCCATTGACTGTTAGCAGAATATGGAATCGGTGGGTTCAGGAGGGAAATACGGAACGCCGAGCTGGATCCCAACGGCCTCGTATCACTAGCAGCCGAGATGAATGGCATCTTATCCGCATGGCTGTAACGGACCGAGCAGCCACGTCTCCATCCCTGAGTCAACAGATGGAGACGTTTGCAAGACAACAACCATCTGCACGATCAGTTCGACGACGTTTGCCGCAGCAAGGACTATCAGCTCAGAGACCATGGCTGCCGTTACCCTTGACGCTGCATCACAGACAGGAGCGCCTGCGATGGTGTACTCAACGACGAGCCTGGGTGCACGAACGGCAAAACGTAATTTTTTCGGATAAATACAGGTCCTGTTTACAGCATCATGATGGTCGCATCCGTGTTTGGCGACATCGCGGAGAACGCACATTGGAAGCGTGTATTCGTCATCGCCATACTGGCGTATCACTCGGTGTGATGGTATGGGGTGCCATTGGTTACACGTCTCGGTCACCTCTTGTTCGCATTGACGGCACTTTCAACAGTGGACCCTACATTTCAGATGTGTTACGACCCGTGGCTCTACCCTTCATTCGATCCCTGCGAAACACTACATTTCAGCTGGATAATGCACGACTGCATGTTGCAGGTCCTGTAGGGGCCTTTCTGGGTACAGAAAATGTTCGACTGCTGCCCTGGCCAGCACATTCTCCAGATCTCTCACCAAGTGAAAATGTCTGGTCAATGGTGGCCGAGCAACTGGCTCGTCACAATACGCCAGTCACTACTCTTGATGAACTGTGGTATCGCGTTGATGCTGCATGGGCAGCTGCACCTGTACACGCTATCCAAGCTCTGTATGACTCAATGCCCAGGCGTATCAAGGCCGTTATTACGGCCAGATGTGGATGTTCTGGGTACTGATTTCTCAGGATCTATGCACCCAAATTGCGTGAAAATGTAATCACATGTCAGTTCTAGTATAATATATTTGTCCAATGAATACCCGTTTATCATCTGCATTTACTCTTGGTATAGCAATTTTAATGGCCAGCAGTGTATATCCTGATTCGTACAGGACGCGAAAGGACTTGTTCCCTTTCTAGCAGCATTTCGTCATAGTTTATCATTTTAAGTACACCTAGGAGGATTTTGATGAGACTGATACCGGCTGAAGAAGACTTTGCTTCCAAAAATGAATGATGTCCTGGTAGTGGTGGCCAATTCACATGTAATATTGTTTTGATCCAGACAATCCTTTTTTAAAACATTTCAGGGTAAGGTTGTTTTCCAGATACTGGCGTTCAATTTACGTCACTCCTCGTACTGAAACTTCCTAAAAAAGTGGGTTGAGCCAGGATTCGTACCCGGTACCTTGCGTTTTTCAAGGCGAGGCCAATACTTTGTCTCGGTGTACCCTCACTTATCGATCTCGCTATTGTATGGATAGGAAATCCTGCTTTTCGCGGCTGGTTGCTGCAGCTTTACAGGACGCAAGCCGTCGGCTCACGGACCGTGCTGTCGAACGTCAACGTTGAGCGTGCTAAGTTCAACGTGCTGCTGAACGCTCAGAAACGATGCGACTTGTGCGTAGGATACGTGGGCCCCAACGTGCTACACGCGATCGCAACGCACTCCGGCGGCAGTTGTGGGAAGTTTCTAGTAAAAGTTCCATTACAAACAGCGCGATACAAATTTTCAATACTCCTTCACATACGATAAACGTTATTTCATCATTCCCACATTTTCGTAAAGCCCCAACGTTAGTCTTACTTGATCACTGTTCCTGTGCAGTAGCAGAATCTTTGCAACACGTGAAGCGTAAAAGAAAAAGGAGCAAACTAGCTTTACACAAGTAGAGCAAGGTGTCCTGTAGATCAAGCCAATCGAACACCCAAAGAAAGGTGAACTTATATTTAATAACAACAAAAATTATAGCATATACTTATATTAAACTAATAATAAAGTAACGGAACCTAATAAAACTCCAACGTTACGAAAAAAAATTTATATGCTGGTGAGTCGCGAGCCACCGCCCAAACATTAAAACTTCACTTCTCAGTCACGTTACTCACCACGCTAAACAAACATCAATTTGTTATTTGTCATTTCTAGAATATTACTAATCTTAGCACTTGCTGAAAACTTTAATCGTAGCTATATTACCAACTGAAATTTAATTATAACAAATTGTACCAAGAACAATGCATTTCGGGTGCATCCTCAGTGTGTCGCTGCCTTCAAATAGCAAACTCTCATAATACGCAAGTTGCAGTCATTCTTTTGCCACGAATATGATGTTTCTCATTATCTTATTGCAACGGATCTCACAGTTAACAACGGGCATTTCAGTGATTCTCAATTTGCTGGTGCTCAGAAACGGCATATATACGTATAGGCTTGAAATGAATGCCAATGCCGGCCTCTGGTGGCCGAGCGGTTCTAGGCGCTTCAGTCTGGAACCGCGCGACCGCTACGGTCGCAGGTTCGAATCCTGCCTCGGGGTTGGATGTGTGTGATGTCCTTAGTTTAGTTAGGTTTAAGTAGTTCTAAGTTATAGGGGACTGATGACCTCCGATGTTAAGTCCCATAGTGCTCAGAGCCATTTGAATCATTTTTTTATTACCGTGAAATAAGTAGTTCTTCAGCATAGCTTGCTGAGCTAGCACTCCTAGAAGGTAGGATATTGCGGGGAAACAGCTCAGCCACAGCCTTATTTTTATTGGTAATAAAGGTAGGGGAGGTGGCAGACCATCACGAGACTGGCGCGCTTCCCCAATTTTGTGATAGCACAAAACGAGCCACAGTTCTTTGAGTTTTCTGAATGTGCGCTAGCAATCTAATCCGATACTCCAGAAGAGGGCGGACAAGCTTAGTGGAGGCACTTCTTTACTACACTCCTGGAAATGGAAAAAAGAACACATTGACACCGGTGTGTCAGACCCACCATACTTGCTCCGGACACTGCGAGAGGGCTGTACAGGCAATGATCACACGCACGGCACAGCGGACACACCAGGAACCGCGGTGTTGGCCGTCGAATGGCGCTAGCTGCGCAGCATTTGTGCACCGCCGCCGTCAGTGTCAGCCAGTTTGCCGTGGCATACGGAGCTCCATCGCAGTCTTTAACACTGGTAGCATGCCGCGACAGCGTGGACGTGAACCGTATGTGCAGTTGACGGACTTTGAGCGAGGGCGTATAGTGGGCATGCGGGAGGCCGGGTGGACGTACCGCCGAATTGCTCAACACGTGGGGCGTGAGGTCTCCACAGTACATCGATTTTGTCGCCAGTGGTCGGCGGAAGGTGCACGTGCCCGTCGACCTGGGACCGGACCGCAGCGACGCACGGATGCACGCCAAGACCGTAGGATCCTACGCAGTGCCGTAGGGGACCGCACCGCCAGTTCCCAGCAAATTAGGGACACTGTGCTCCTGGGGTATCGGCGAGGACCATTCGCAACCGTCTCCATGAAGCTGGGCTACGGTCCCGCACACCGTTAGGCCGTCTTCCGCTCACGCCCCAACATCGTGCAGCCCGCCTCCAGTGGTGTCGCGACAGGCGTGAATGGAGGGACGAATGGAGACGTGTCGTCTTCAGCGATGAGAGTCGCTTCTGCCTTGGTGCCAATGATGGTCGTATGCGTGTTTGGCGCCGTGCAGGTGAGCGCCACAATCAGGACTGCATACGACCGAGGCACACAGGGCCAACACCCGGCATCATGGTGTGGGGAGCGATCTCCTACACTGGCCGTACACCACTGGTGATCGTCGAGGGGACACTGAATAGTGCACGGTACATCCAAACCGTCATCGAACCCATCGTTCTACCATTCCTAGACCGGCAAGGGAACTTGCTGTTCCAACAGGACAATGCACGTCCGCATGTATCCCGTGCCACCCAACGTGCTCTAGAAGGTGTACGTCAACTACCCTGGCCAGCAAGATCTCCGGATCTGTCCCCCATTGAGCATGTTTTGGACTGGATGAAGCGTCGTCTCACGCGGTCTGCACGTCCAGCACGAACGCTGGTCCAACTGAGGCGCCAGGTGGAAATGGCATGGCAAGCCGTTCCACAGGACTACATCCAGCATCTCTACGATCGTCTCCATGGGAGAATAGCAGCCTGCATTGCTGCGAAAGGTGGACATACACTGTACTAGTGCCGACATTGTGCATGCTCTGTTGCCTGTGTCTATGTGCCTGTGGTTCTGTCAGTGTGATCATGTGATGTATCTGACCCCAGGAATGTGTCAATAAAGTTTCCCCTTCCTGGGACAATGAATTCACGGTGTTCTTATTTCAATTTCCAGGAGTGTTGATTTGTTGCCAGTCCTAAGCACTCTTCCAAAAGAATACAGTCGTTAGTTCACCTTACTGCACGATCGAGGTATTCAATGCCCTGTAGCGTTTACAAAAGGAGGTAAAATCAAAACATGTTGGAACTCGCTGTATGCCTCCATTCACCTACTGTCAACTGTGTTGTTTGGTCCATTAAAGGCATGCAGCTTTACGTGCCGCGTTGTAAAATGGTCAATTGCAACATACCCCACTGCAGGCGTCCGTCAAATGCTGTTCCTGTTCTAATGTTCGTAAGGAAAATAGTTGAGATGGACTTGCATTCACTAACAGCAGAATTTTCCTGGTCGGCTTGAAACCTATTGCCATTGACGAGGCGTCACACTCGTCTTCGGTCTTGTCAGTTAGGATCTTTTCCGACCACTGTCCTTACGCTGCATCACATGGATGTGAATGATACGCTATTCTTTTTACAAACATTGAATAGTCACGTTGATACATCAACAAATCGGACATCTTCATCAACGGTGTGGTAATGGGCACGTCCAAACGCCATAGCTCCATTCTGCTATTCTGTCACACTTTCACTCACCTAACTGCGGTAATTCAATACAACCTACTGATCCATTCGCATCACTTCACTGAATTTACTTAGGTCAGCAATGAAAGGTCAAACGTCCGCCTTGTGCTACTACAGCGCCGTCTACACCATTACATTGCGACCAGAGAGATCTTTCACTGGTGTGACTATTTTTTGATCTGGTGAGCTTATATGAAATATTGCAATGTGCTATTAACGACAACCTCCCTGCATCTCACTGAATAACACCGAATGGTGTAAGGAGACGTGCACTTGAGCAGTGAAGATGTTTTGATATACAGCGAATGCACTAGTTAAAATGCATTCATGAGCAAATGAATTATACATCTGCCAGTAGGCTTGTAGCATAGCTACTCACCTTAATGACGGCGCCAGCCTGTTGAGGCGTGGGCTCCAAGAAGCACCGATATACTGGGTGGGCCGCCCAGACTCATACCCACCCACCTACTGCAAACACGTAACGGAAATAGCTTCAGGGCGCATGCGCCTCCTTCGATTGTGTCATAGATGTGCTCTATACAGGCGAGCTGAGTATGTACGGAACGTAGGGAAGGGGAGTTGGGTACAAGTAGTCTGGTACAATTCGGAAGAAATGGGTGGTGCGTCTTCATATTCAGGGCACTGATCGCGGATGCTGTAGGTGAAGGAACTGGTAAACACAATCGAACAAACCATTTCTGTGACGCTCCCCAGAGATGGTCGCAACCGTATTAGGGGCCCCGCTTCAGGCCACTTAAGGAGTCCCGACACGGGAATACCTCCACCATCTGCGTGAATGATGCTCAATTGGTAATCGAGTCGCAGCATCCCGTGCGGTTTCCGACATTCCAGACCGCTACCATATTCATCAGGCGTCTAATGGCAGTGTTCCCGCGCCGATGCTAATCGCTGCGTCCTGAGGTGTGTGCCGAGCAGGTGTACACGTGTGGCCTGGTCTCTTCTACACTGCTTGATATCGAGGAGTTTACCAGTTGGTGCTGTTCAGGATCGAACTGACGATTAATTTTCTTTACTGTGGCTCGTCCACCTGCTGTTACAATGAGCTACAGATGACGCGCCCTGTTTTACCGATTCGAGGAAGTATCGGTAAACCCTTGACAAGCTGGTAGCTGAAATTCCACGAGTGCACGACTTCAGATAAAGTGTCCTAAGCGTCGAACACCTACGATCAGGCAACGAACACATTCTGTGCTGGAACATTATGCCAATGGCCGGAGCATAGCCTGCCGATGGCTGAGTAACGTACTCACTCCGTCTTCAGGCCACGTGTGGCCACCGGGACCATCCGACCGCCGTGTCATCCTCCGTGGAGGATGCGGATAGGAAAGGCGTGGGGTCAGCACACCGCTCTCCAGGTCGTTATGATGGTATTCGTGACCGAGGCCGCTACTATTCGGTCGATTAGCTCCTCAATTGCACCCCGAAAAATGGCAACAGCGCATGGCGGCCTGGATGGTCACTCATCCAAGTGCCGACCACGCCCGACAACGCTTAACTTCGGTGATCTCACGGGAAGACTGAGTAACGTGGCTCGCTGAAATATTCTTTTTTCCATATCGACAGCAGCACTCTCCCTTCAGCGCATATAAAATCAGTAAATTCCATTGCTCGTGAGATTTAAAACTTTTTGCAGTTATAACAGACTTCTTATTGAAGATAGCATGGATTTGAACTGCGGTTACAGACATAAGGCCCTTTCCGAGTGTGTTATCTTAGGTGGCCTGCCCTGTCTTGTCACGGTCTTGTAAATACCTCACAGAGGCACCCATTTAATTTTTTTTAATTACCTTCAATTCATAAACATGATGAGACACTTCATACTTCACGAACACTATTTTGGTACTATGGAAATGTATTGCACGAGATCTGGAATCGCAAGTGAGTCACAAGTGGATTCTCTAGTCTTCAGAATACGGAGGTCACACTGTTAATAAAATGTAAATATTGCAAATTAAAATCATCCACCGCATACTGTCTGTATTCTATCGCTTGCGCCTTTGTCCCGCATTTTGTGCAGGGTTGGCGTGGTTTGATTCGGCATGTTAATGTGAAGGGGTGGCCGGATGCCCTTCCTGCCGCCACCCCGTACCCCCTGGGACAGAAACAGAGTACCCCATCCGTCTGCGTCCAGTGTGTCAT
The DNA here is from genome assembly GCF_023898315.1 of Schistocerca nitens. NCBI lineage: Eukaryota > Metazoa > Arthropoda > Insecta > Orthoptera > Acrididae > Schistocerca > Schistocerca nitens. The sequence goes on along the minus strand of NC_064618.1, from coordinate 788,000,686 downwards.
GGAAAAGTGCAGATGCCTGTCAAATCTGTGTGAGGCGTGTAACTGAGGTGGGACGTAGGGACCAGCCCAGTATTCACCTAGAGGGATGTGGAAAACCGCCTAAAAACCACATCCAGGCTGGCCGTCACACCGATCTTCGTTGTTAACCCGGTGGGCGGATTCGATCCGGGGCCGGCGCGCCTACCCGAATCCAGGAAGCAGCGCGTTGCGCTCTCGGCTAACCTGGCGGGTGCATACTGTCTGTATATGAAGGCTAATCTCAACAGGTACTGTAGAGACGTTGATACGGTTTTAAGTAACAGACCCAATCACGCGGAAGGTTTGTGTACATAATTTAATAATTATCTATATATAAACAGACATTAGTCCTACATCTAAATCGACATATATGTTCCGCAAGTCACGATATGGCCCGTGGCGGAGGGTATTTCGTACTACTACTAGTCATTTGCTTTCCTGTTCCAGTCCCAATAGAACGAGGGAAAAACAACTGTCTATCTGACTCTGTATCTCCTAAATTCTCTTACTAACGTGGTCCTTACACGAAATATGCGATGGTGAAAGTAGAGTCGTTCTTCATTCAACTTCCAATTCCGGTTCCCAAACTCTCGAGTAATAGTCAATTGTTAGCACTAGTATTCTGTACGGTGTCTCCTTAACAGATGAACAACACTTTCATTAGTGTTTGGAGCGACCTCTCGTGAAAATGTTGGAACTAAGAGCTGCTCTGCTGCAGACTAGGCCGCGTCTGGCGGAAAAAAGCAGTAAAGAAATGCAAAGAGCAATGAAGCATATTCAGAATCTACAACGAGGTGACGTAAGTCTTGGTATAGCGATATTCACATGTGCACACAAGGTCTGAAAGAGTAGTGCATTGGCGGAGTTGTCATTTGTATTCACGTGGTTCATATGGAAAGGTGTTCCACGTGATTATGGCCGCACGACGGAGGTTAACAGATTTTGAACGCGGAATCGTGCAAGACGCATGGGACATTCCATTTCGGAAATGGCTAGAAAATTCATTAATCCGAGACCCACAGTGTCATGAGGGTGGCGAGAATAGCGAATTTCAAGTATTACTTCTCGTCACTGACCAACCAGTGGCCGACGGCCTTCATATTAAGAGCGAGAGCAGCGGCGTTTGCGTCAAGTTGTCTGTGCTAACAGACATGTAATAATGTGAAACAGACTCGGAAGTAAATACGGGACGCAGAACGAACGTATCCGTTAGGACAGAGCGGCAAAATTTGGCTTTAATGGCAGCAGATGATCGACGAGAGTGACTTTGCTAACAGCACGATATCGCCTCCAGCGCCTCTCTTCGGCTCGTGACCGTATCGGTTGGACCCTAGACGGTTGGAAAACCATAACCTTACCAGATGATGATGATGATGATGCTGATGTTTGGTTTGTGGGGCGCTCAACTGCGCGGTTATCAGCACCCGTACAATTTCCCAACCTTTGCTCAGTCAAAACTCGCCACCTTCATGAACGATGATGAAATGATGAGGACAACACAAACACTCAGTCATCTCGAGGCATATGAAAATACCTGACCCCGCCGGGAATCGAACCGCGGACCTGATCAGATGAGTCCCAGTATCAGCTGGTAATAACTGGTGAGGTTTCGAGTGTGGCGCAGACCCCAAAAAGCCATGGATCCTAGTTGTCAATAAGGCTATGTTCAAGCTAGTGGTGGGTCAATAATGGTGGGGGCTGTATTTACGTAGAATGGACTGGGTTGTCTGCTCCAACTGAACCGATCATTGGCTGGAACTGGTTATGTTCGGCTACTTGGAGACCATTTGCAGCCATTTATGGATTTCACGTTCCTAAACAACGATTGGATTTTTGTGGATGACGATACGCCATGTCACTAGGACACAGTTGTTCGTGATTGCTTTGAAGAACATTCTGGACAGTTCGAGCGAACGATTTGGCCAGCACAACCGCCCAACATGAACCCCACAGAACATTTGTGGGACATAATCCAGAGGTCAGTTGATGCTCAAAATGCTGCACCGGCAATACTTTCGCAGTTATGGAGTGCAGTAGAAGCAGCAAGCCTTCATATTTCTGCAGGGGACTTTCAACGACTTATCGAGCTCATGCAACATCAAGTTGGTGCACGAGGCCAGGTAAAAAGAGGCTCAGCATGACACTGGAGTATATCCCTTGACTTTTCTCACCTCAGTGTATACATGTCTTCTAGACATGTGTTTGTGTGGAGGCTAATCTCACAAGGGAACCTCCCCATCGCACCCCCCTCAGATTTAGTTATAAGTTGGCACAGTGGATAGGCCTTGAAAAACTGAACACAGATCAATCGAGAAAACGGGAAGAAGTTGTGTGGAACTGTGAAAAAACAAGCAAAATATACAAACTGAGTAGTTCAAGGGACGATAAGCAACATTAAGGACAATGGGAACGCAGGAGCGCCGTGGTCTCGTGGTAACGTGAGCAGCTGCGGAACGAAAGGTCCTTGGTTCAAGTCTTCCATCGAGTGAAAAGTTTAATTTTTTACTTTCAGTTTATGTGACAAACTCTTATGTTTTCATCACTTTTTTGGGAGTGATTATCACATCCACAAGAAAACCTAAATCGGGCAAGGTAGAAGAATCTTTTTACCCATTCGCCAAGTGTACAAGTTAGGTGGGTCGACAACATATTCCTGTCATGTGACGCACATGCCGTCACCAGTGTAGGATAGAATATATCAGATGTGTTTTCCTGTGGAGGAATCCGTTGACCTATGACCTTGCGATCAAATGTTTTCTGTTCCCATTGGAGAGGCACGTCCTTACGTCTACTAATCGCACGGTTTTGCGATGTGGTCGCAAAACACAGACACTAAACTTATTACAGTGAACAGAGATGTCAATGAAGGAACGGACAGATAATAACTATGCAAAAATAAAGAAAGTAAAATTTTCAGTCGAAGGAAGACTTGAACCAAGGACCTCTCGTTCAGCAGCTGCTCACGCTACCACGGGACCACGGCGCTCCTAAGCTCACTTTGTCCATTATGTTACTTATGTGACCCATGGACTACTCAGTTTGTATATTTTGCTTATTTTTTCACAGTTCCACACAACTTCTTCCTGTTTTCTCAATTGATCTGTGTTCAGTTTATCAAGGTCTATCCACTGTGCCAACTTCTAACTAAATCTGAGGGGGGTGCGATGGGGAGGTTCCCTTGTCAGCAACCACTGTAGAGGTTCTAATAAGGTTTACACTAAATGATAGAAAAGTATATTTATATAATTTATAAATATTTCGAGCAAACTGAACTACTATGAATCAAAGTTCACTTCCTTTTATCCCCTGTCTGTACGTGAAGGCTTATCTCAGGATACAGTTTACACTAACAGACTGACTCATGTGAAAGGTTTTTGCACATACGAGGGCAATTCAAAAAGTAACAGCAAATTATCAGTACTATATGCAGCTAACACGTCAGGCATTAAGAACTGACAGGAAGTGAAGATGTATGCTTCGAGAAAGTTCCGGCATATGCCGACAGATGGTATGACAAGCTGAATAGCCGGCCGCGGTGGTCTCGCGGTTCTAGGCGCGCAGTCCGGAACCGTGCGACTGCTACGGTCGCAGGTTCGAATCCTGCCTCAGGCATGGATGTGTGTGATGTCCTTAGGTTAGTTAGGTTTAAGTAGTTCTAAGTTCTAGGGGACTGATGACCACAGCAGTTGAGTCCCATAATGCTCAGAGCCATTTGAACCATTTTGAACAAGCTGAATAGGAAATGAATTTGAAACAAAATGGCCGGATCAATTGCTGTGTGCACCGTAGAAGAAAAGCGAGCCATAATACAATTTTTGTAGTCGGAAGGTGAAAAATCTTGACAAATCCACAGAAGCATGTTGGAAAGGTATGGAGATAGCAACATTAGCGAGAGAAGAATGTGCAGATGGGCTGATGCCTTTAAAAGTGGACACTAGTCAGTCAAAGGTGAACAACGCTCTGGTCGTCGCAGCACCGCCGTTACTGACGAAAATGTGGGACGCGCTGACGCCATGATTCCTGAGAACGCCTGTTTCTGAAGAAGCTTGAACAAGGGAACTGAGTATCAGTGTCAGATCCGCTGACAAAGTTGACAAGTACCGTTTTTTGTGTGCACGATAGGTGCCTAGAATGCTCGCTGGTAAACACAACATGATGCGTGTTCAGACTGCCACATCATTTCTGACGCAATATAACGCTGAAGGACACGACTTTCCGACATCTATCGTCACAGGAGACGAAATCTGGATGCATCATTGTGAACCAGAAAGCAAACGACAGTTTTCAGAATGGAGACAAACATCTTCTAAAGCTAAGAAGAGATTCAAGTCTCAGCCAACTGCTGGGAAGGTGCTTTCCACCCTCTTCTGGGATATGAATGGGACGATTTTGGAGCGCTGACAGTAAAGAGGCGAAACAGTGAGCAGTGCCACGTTCAGCAAAACGTTGGAGAATGAGCTACAGCCAGCAATACGGAGCCGTCGCAGATGATTTCTGTGTACAGACGTTCTTCTCCTTTACGGCAACGCCCCCCCCCCCCCCCCCCCCAACCGCCGCTGCAACTCTTGTGCCGTCATTCGGAGATTGAGATTTCATGTCGTACTGAATCCCCCATACAGCCCAGATCCTGCTCCTTAGGATTACCATGTGTTTGATCTCCTAAAGCACGCTCTCAAAAGATGATTTGAAAGTGATGATGAGGTTACAGAAGCGATGCACTGTTGATTGTGGGCAAAAGCAAGAACCTTCTAATGATTTTACTTTGGTGTGGAGCCACAGTCATATAAAACTTTTTGAAAGATATAACCACCATTTGACTGTACAAGTTTTATTCCACATTCTAGATATCGGACTTAGGCCATTGTCAAGTATTAAAAATATCAAAAATCATTAGACATAAGTAAAACGCAAGTCAGCGTGAATCTCCCCTTATAAATCCAATTTCGTCAAAAGTAAATGCGAGAACATTTGTGTAATAAGCTAATTTATTGACAATTAGCATGAATTATTCAGTTGATATGGTTGCTGAATAAACAGATGACACAATCACAGGTTTTAAACTTCACTACACTGTGTCTAAGCAGCCTCTGACATAAACATAAGGGAAACGATCGTCAAAGATCATCATAAAGGCATCCCAGTTTGTGCCGTGTCATGTCTATGGCGGTTATATCTTTAAAAAAACAAGAACCTCCTATTCGAATGGAACAGAAAAGCTGGTCCAACGGTATGAGAAGTGCATCGAAAAGGAGGGTAGTTTTGTTGAAAATGAAATCTAATTTGTATCTGTAAGTGAAAGACATGCTTCGCAAAAATAAAGTTTGCTGTTACTTTTTGAATCACCACGTAATTTATCAGAGCTAGGTTGTCTGACCATAAGAACTTACTGATACTTGTGGGCAGGCGCGACTGGTCACTAGTACCATGTAAATGGTTGTATGGGACATTGGACATGATCATCTTGACATGTGGCACGGCAGAAAGTGTGTGATTTCAATTGGATAACAATGGTACGTTACCTTTAACAGTATATCTCGTAAGATTTTTCATGATGTAAATTGCAGAATTGTTGTAATACACTATTGCTATTTGCATTCACTTGAAAATGGCTGTAGAGCCTGAATTGTGAAGACGTACTATTTTGAATTTAACATCCCATCGGTCACAAGGTCATATAAGGACTGCGCGCGAAGCTCAGGGAAAGGAAGGATGAAGAATATCTGCCGTACCCTTTAGAAATGTACGACCTATCATTTGCAGAAAACCTAAATCAGATGCCTGGATGAGGATGAAAAGAAATGAAAAATGGAATGGTCAACTATTCATCCAGACCCAAAAATATTGTAGCCATCGACTGTTAATAATACTTCTAGCAACAGTTAAAGATCGCAGGCAAATAGAACTAATATGCTTGTAACTGTAGCCCCCCCCCCCCTCCCCCCAACAAAAAGCAAATTTGTGGTGCTACCACTTTCATATTAAATGTACTAATAAAATATCGTTCCATAGATTGCACGGAACGGGTTTACAACAATAGAACGGAAAAATCGAAAACATAAAGTCATATTTGTAAGCACAGACCATAATGGTTTAACACTACCGCTTTTCCCGAAAATTCTACCACGGCAGTGGAGAGTTGGCCACGTTAGAGACCATCCGTAATGCGTATCATGAATGTGCAAGAACGGCTCTTCTTGAATTGGTTATTGATCGAGAAGAATGGGTAAAACAGCCTAGTTACCCAACCACCGGTATTTTCCTGTTCCTCTTTGGTGTGCGCGTTTCTACACCCATCTATCAGCTTCATATGTATGCGAAGTTACGCTAAGTTCGCAGCTGAACGCGAAATCTGCGGCAGATAAGCAGCTTGCAGGCGAGCGGGCATTTCGCTTTGATCAATGAATGGAAGCTTGCGAGGGGAGGGCATCTGGCGGCATGCTAGACGCGTGTTGTTCTCTGGACCGCGTCCGGTGCACAATGGGCGTGACGCAAGCGCGTGATCTATTAACTGTCTGCTCGAGGGCATTAGCAACAGCTGACTCTTCCAAGGAATTTCGCGAACACCTGCGAACAGTCAGATAAATATTTATGCTCTAGGTTTTGTATTGGAATCACGTGAGATTAACGTGATCCGCAATTACGTCTTCTTTTTCTCGAGAGCAGCACACACAGGAATGAAGCCACCAGGAGAGCATAAGTAATTATCTTTTTCAAAAAGGTGCTCGTGCCATGCATAGAAACGACATTTGTTGTAGCGATGCGGGCAGAAACTAAGAGGATAGTACACTGTGTAAAGAGACGCACGTTTTCCTTGTACCTGCTTTGTAAAATATACGTCGAAATGAATAAATCTAAAGCAACAAGGTATTGTGAGGTCAATGAATGTTTCCTGTGTTTGAAGTGGTCGAAACTGCACAGAGATTTTCACAGTGGGAAATATGTTTTTGGTGAAAATACAGTGACCACCACTGACCTACTCTATAACATCAAACATACAACTGCGTAAAAACACAATCATGAGGTGAAAAGGTGAACACTGCTTGTGGAACAATGGTATCCTAGTTTCGTTCACCATATTTGTTAAAAATTAGGAATCTGCTTACGTTTCTCAGTTTTTCTATGGTGATGGATTAAAGGTGTTCTTTTGTATATTCAGTCGAGTTGTTGTCTCCATTTAATGCCAGATACTTCGATGACCGACCCAGTCGTCTTCTTCGGGTGCTGTTCTTATGCATGGTGAACCTATACGTGAAATACTTTTAAACAAAGGCACTAGAGACTGCCAAGTTCACCGTGTTTCCGATAAATGGACGACACGTTTGTGGGGTGGGCACATGGATGGAAAAAAAATTGGAAGAGCTCCTGGAACATTTAAACTATATCCATACTAAGATAAAACTTGCGATAGAATTTCATATTCACGGTACACTCGTGATATGGTCATATGGGAAAATCCCCACTCCATTGCTACCTCGGAGATGCTGTGTCCCATCTCTCGTGCGTCGACTATAACACCACATTCAAATTCACTTAAATCTCGATAACCTGCTATTGTTGCAGCAGTAACCGATCTAGCAACTGCGCCAGACACTTGTTGTCTTACATAGATGTTGCGGACCGCAGCGCCGTATTCTGCCTGTTTAAATATTTTTGTATTTGAATGAGCATGTCTGCACCTGTTTCTTTGGCCCTTCAGTTTAGAAGACCGGACGCATCCCTTGATCACCGGGTACATAGAAAACCCTCGGAAACATCTATCTCCATATCTCGACCATCATTGTCCGTTACAATGAAATTTTATGCGTAACACTCTGCTCCCAGCTCCAGCACTTCCAGACAAGGAGAGCCTACTGGAAGAATAAAACCTACAAGAAGTTATGATTTTTCCTTCTTGTGGAGCCACAGTCACATAAACATTACGGAAAGATATAACCGCCATCTGTCTGTAAGATACGCTTTATTGGACGAGCTAGATTTTGGCCTTAGGCCATTTTCAAATGTCAAAAATCGTCTGACGTGTGGAACACAAGAATCGTTAAAATACATTTATCGTTATTATATTTTAACGATGACTTGTGCACCAAACAAGTCAGATGATTTTTGGGATTTATAACACTTAAAATGGCCTAAGGCTGAAATCTAGATCGTGTAATAAAGCGTATCATACAGACAAATCGCGGTTATATCATTCTGTAGCCAACAAGATGTATTCCGAAAGAATCAGTACTCAGTGGGCGTTAGAGTCAAAACTCCTGAGAAGGAGTTTGGCTGAGACAGAGGAAAGGAGCCGAAAATCACTTATCTTCCTTATGCTGGTCCGATATCCGGAAAAATTGTGTACTCCTACGGTAATATTGCATACAATGTATTTCGCTCCTGCCAACAAAGATAAAAAGTCTTCTTTGCAATGCTAAAGACGATGTAAATCTCCGAAGGCCGGGTGCGACCGGCAATCCATGCGAATATGGCATGTCTTACGTGACGCAGACTAACTGTCGAGGAGACATTCAAGGAACATCTGTAAAACACCCTACTAAAACAACCTAGTCAGTCAGTTGTTTGAAAGCAGTGCTTCAAATACAAGCGTGAAATGAAATACGACGACACCAAGTATCGTGTACCAACCTCAAGTTTCAGCGACAGTGCAATTAAGGAGGTTATAGAATAAAGATGTGGGAAAACTTAATAAACAAGGGCGGAGGACTCAATTTAAATAAAGCTTGCAGTCCGGCGCCCAATTTAAGGTCTCGCTGGCTTTCCCATCCACTACACCTGAGAGAATTTTTCGTTTCACGCAGTATCAGTGCAGGCCCTGAAAAACAATTGAACACCAATGGGAGTCGTGGATGCTGGAACTCTGCTATAATCAGCGACGTGAGACTCAACAGTAGTTCAGTCTGAATGAAGTTCATGTAGTGAGTACACATAAAACAAGACTCACAGCACGTGAAGAAAACGACTGGGTCGGTCGTTGGAAAGATTGTGCATAAAAGAAAATAAACAGCAATTAATTAGCATTTACCTCTTTCATAGAGGTGCAAAGAGGGAATAATATGGCACTATGCAGTGATTAATTAGCATTTACCTCTTTCAAAGAGGTGCAAAGAGGGAATAATATGGCACTATGTCATAGTTTTGCGTAATTATCCGCAAATATACTTCTCAGGTGGCAGAGAAGTATGGTGAAGATTCCGTGGGTAGATCGGATAACTAAGAGATACTGAACTGAATTGGTCAGAAAAGAGTGTAATTCTACAGCTTGCCAAAAAGTAGTGATCGGCTGATAGAAGGTGTTATGTGAAACACCATCTGAGCTGCTTTTAAGAAATGCTTTAATTTCTACTAGGGATTACATTCATCGAACATCCTTAGGTGACAAGTGCCTTGGACCTTGGGACGTTCTTTGGTTCACAAGAAAATTGCGAAGTCATTCAGCAGCATTGGAATAAAACAACATTCTGCTGAACGTCCCAAAACTTCACAGCGTCCAAGAGCGTTTCGCCTGAGAATGTTAAATGAACGAAACCGTTAGTGGAGATTAAAGCATTTCTTAACACAATCTGGTCGTGTCTTGCATAATTCCTCCGTCTTATTTCCTCTCTCTACTCAGTCATCCGTTTCTTGTGGATTGGAGACATGGCTAGTTGGAGGGGTGGGATGGCGCTTACGTTCGTAAATGCTTACGTATTGCAGGAGTGCTTGTGGAATGCAAATAGTCCCACTGGATTTCTATGGAAATGTGTTCAACCAATGCATTTTCATGTCCAATTTCTGTTCTTTAGACTTTTAATCTCTTGTTCCACCTACTCGAGTTTCGAGGATAAGACTTTCAGCAAGACGCTTAGCTTGATTCGTCTTAGCTCTGCGAATCATCTTGCAGTGCACTCCCCAGAGCAATCTACACTGAACCATGAATGAATGCATGCATAATTGTGAAGTCGCCTTCCTCGTTTGGTACAGCTGCTAAATCAAATACCGAATTAAATTTTTTCTATAAAACTTTTTGTAAGCTTTTTTTTTTTTTTTTTTTTTTTTTTTTTTTTTTTGCGAAATGATGATGGCCAGTTTCGGTAGTTTAACTATTATTTTGACTTCAGTTCACATGCAGTATTATAAATGCAAGTAGCAGTGTACAACACCGCTGCATCACCCGGAACGTCCTTATTTCAAAACCTTCAGGTAAAATCTGTTGTTACAGGCACGCTGCCAAATCGCTCGCCATTTGATTACATTACGGGACTAGTTGGTAGCCAGCCTTAAGGTCCGAAAAGAAGGCAATCGGCACAACGTCACAAGATCAGACGGGTATTGATTATTTACGATACTTCGAAAGTTATTACAGTACAGGGGAAGACGCAGATAAGAGCAGATAAATCATGAAACGAAGTATAATAATTACGTGTACACCATGGGACCCGTGGGAAACTTTCATACCTTTATAGTTTTAAATAATGACGGTTTTTGGAGTTAGTGTTGTTGGTGGGGTAAGGGTAGTTGTAATAATGAAGAACAATCAAATGGTTCAGATGGCTCTGAGCACTATGGTACTTAACATCTGAGGTCATCAGTCCCCTAGAACTTAGAACTACTTAAACCTAATTAAACTAAGGACATCACACACATCCATACCCGAGGCAGGATTCGAACCTCCGACCGTAGCGGTCGCGCGGTTCCAGACTGAATGAAGAACAATCATCTTTAAAAATGAACCAAAACATGAATCACAATTTTATGATATATTCAACGTTTTATGTCTTTTACGTTATACGTTCTGACATTGATTGGCGACTCCATAGAGTGCTGTGTGCACAACGACCATATACGTGAAATTAGAAGGAAGGTCAGCGTTGGCCGTAATATTGATAGTTTATTGACAGTAAAATCGATTTTCAATCACATAGTGATGATCTTCAGTGCTGTAGTGTGCAAATTAAACTCATAGGCACTGGTGTCAAGTTATTATAAGTAACCAAAGCTATGAAAAGATCACAATAAAAATACCTCAGTTACTGTGATCGTTTCATAGCTTTGGTTACTGATACTAACTTGACACCAGCGCCTATGAGTTTAATTTGTACACTACAGAACTGAAGATGGCCACTATGTCATTGAAAATCGATTTTGCTGTCAATAAACCAACGTTCTGACATTACGCCGGCCGGAGTGGCCGTGCGGTTCTAGGCGCTGCAGTCTGGAGCCGAGCGACCGCTACGGTCGCAGGTTCGAATCCTGCCTCGGGCATGGCTCTGAGCACTATGGGACTCAACATCTTAGGTCATAAGTCCCCTAGAACTTAGAACTACTTAAACCTAACTAACCTAAGGACATCACACACACCCATGCCCGAGGCAGGATTCGAACCTGCGACCGTAGAAGTCCCGCGGTTCCGGACTGCAGCGCCAGAACCGCTAGACCACCGCGGCCGGCGCCTCGGGCATGGATGTGTGTGATGTCCTTAGGTTAGTCAGATTTAATTAGTTCTCGGTTCTAGGCGACTGATGACCTCAGAAGGTAAGTCGCATACTGCTCAGAGGCATTTTTTCTGACATTGTTCACACCCAGGGCAATCATCTCATTTTAGGGTCTACGAAACTAAAACTTAATCTAATCTAATCTAATGTGTTTAGAACAAGGTATGTTGACTTGAGGAATAATATATATGACATTATTTTGTGTCCACATTCTATAGATAGGGGATGATTGAGTTTGACTGGAAAATGGCTTTCTAACAGGTAAATAATGAGGTCGAATCGCATTTCAGAGACACGGAGGCGCAGATGTTAGCGGCGACAACAGTAAGCGAGCTCTGCAGCTGAGTTCAGCTTGCCCGTCATCGCTGCCGCTGTTACGACCGCCGGTGGCACAAATCACTGAATACGCGCTGGCCGGCAGCGTAATATGAGCGCGCTGCCACACAATGGCCCCGTAAACTACGAACGTGCTCGTAAAACGCCCCGATTGGCACCCGGGATATTAACTCTAATAAAGGGCCCCGGCGTGCTCATCAAATAGCTCTAAACAATTTCTCGGACTTCATTTGTAACGCCGCGCGACGCTGCGCCGTGCGGAGATCGATGGCCGAGGAACTGAGTACCTGGGCGGTCCGTAGGCACAAAGGGAGTTATTAAGGAGAAGGGAGCCTGCAATTAGAGCCGAGCACGGGACAAGTGCAAGAGCTGTTTTCCCAGGAGCCGTGTTTACAGCCGATCGGTAGCCCGCTTCATTCCCCGGCCTACGTGTCGCTGCAGTCTGCCCGTACTTCACGCCAAGCATGCGCTGGATTTCAGATTTCTTTCCAGCTTATACCATAAGCTGTGCATCGGAGAAATGGGACGCACCTGCAGCTCCGATAAAACGTTCTCGGTTTTAAAGCCGTGTCAACTGTGATAAATTTCTACCACTTACGGAAGCGTTCTCCAGTTCTAAGCCTTCTGCAACATCAAAACGGCTGGTTCAAATGGCTCTGAGCACTATGGGACTTAACATCTATGGTCATCAGTCCCCTAGAACTTAGAACTACTTAAACCTAACTAACCTAAGGACATCACACAACACCCAGCCATCACGAGGCAGAGAAAATCCCTGACCCCGCCGGGAATCGAACCCGGGAACCCGGGCGTGGGAAGCGAGAACGCTACCGCACGACCACGAGATGCGGGCTCTGCAACATCGTCTATCATTATAGACAATTTATCTCCTGAGGATGATCATGGTGACAGCTGTCTAAATCTCGAGAATTTCATCTCAAGTGCCACGACTTGAAAATCGAGCATATTTCTGTCCATTAAGGGGGCAAACCACATTAGGAGGTTCAAAAGAATCCGATTTTTTTATTGCATAAATCGATAGCTTAACTATCCAAGAATACGCTGTCATAATTTCAAAGCGAAATTCGCATTCGTTTAGATTTCATCAGCATAGAATCGAGTGCATATCGGGTACAGGCTCCAGCGCATATTTATCAAGGGATGAACTACTGGAGAGATGTTTAAGTGGCCACACACAAAATGCGCATGAAAGCTTTAATTCCACTATTTGGCGATTAGCTTCTGAATGTTGTTCCACTGCCCGCCATGTTTGTTTTTACAGCCAGTGAGAGTGACAGTGGCAACTCAATATATAGTGTTTCACAGTGATGAAGATGATTAAAAGGAATATGTAAGTGAAACATTATGTAAATACACACACACACACACACACACACACACACACACACACACATAGAATTAAACGACTTCAGGCATAGAAATAACAAGTTTTCAAATCGTAATTTTGGCTTAAAAAATTTATCTACTTTAAGGTATAAGTGGTGGAACAAAACGGTCACTATAGAAACACAACACATCAGAAAAACCACACTATATGGTATACAGGTATGAATTCGAAATTTATGTGTTTTTTCAAATATTTTGTAATTACGATTTAAAAACTAATAGCTACATGTATACAAACAGCAAAGAACACTCTTTGTCTTTAACAGATGAAAAATAAAAGCCCACTGAAGATACTTCAACTGCAGTGAAAAATGTTTGGGTTAGAAAACAAAATTGTGTTTTGCTAAAGGCGGACCCTATCCAAAAATGGATAACCAGCGCGTGATCCAGCAGAATCGACGTAGTTTATTGGAGTCGAAGGAAGGTCGGAAAGCTAGGAAAGCTCTGCTGCAAGCGCAAAACGAAGCCTCTGAGGAAGAAGAAGGATTACTATATGGTGCTGGAATCGCAGATTAATCGGTGAGCATTTTACGTTATTGTTAACTTCCTTGAAATTCTTGTTTCCGAAAATTTATTTTTCAAACGCGTTTATCTCGAAATGACTTTTTCCTCATTTGCGTGCAGTCTAACTCAAAAAGTATACAACCGATCATTATGAAAATGATAGTACGATTCTTTATAAAATTACTAATTATATGAACCAACTTCTCAGATGGTATCATGATTTTAAGGGCATTTTTCTTTGCATAATTAGAGAAAAAATCATGAAAATCGAAGTAAATTGTTCAAACGTCTGCAAAATTTTTAATTTTCACTATTTGCACCTGCATTGAGGTTCATATTCTTACAAAATAAGTTATTAATCCAAAATCAAAACCTTTTTATTTCAGATGAAAATCGAAATGGCTACACTGCACGTAATTGAAGAACTATACTCACAACCTTCAACGAACATCACAGCGTAACTTTGTTAATTTTGGTTTAAATTATTTAAAAAAATAACAAAAACAGTTCGAAATATGAATGAAATGATGTCAAAATTTGATTAAATTCTAATTAATTCTTCCCACCCAAAAAAACTCCCAAAAATCTGTGTCAGGCAGCCTCCTAACGTGGTTTCCCCCCTTAAGCCTCCAAGAATGACACGTTACAGGAGCTTGGTAGAGTCCAGACGGAAATCGCAAAGAAGTAGAAGAAGATAGAAACAAAACCTGAGAAGGTCTGATGAATTTTGATGCGAACGTTTCGACAGAAGTTCATGGCGAACACTACTGAAAGACTTTCAGAGCCTAACAACTTGTTCTTGACTATGTTCAGGGCAGAACTAGGAGGATAGATGTGTCTGTGAGGCGCGATAAAAAGTTGTTCATTGAAATAATATGTCGGCGTTTATCGCAGATTTGGAGTATAATCGGATACTCCAGGAAGAATGCAAATAACATATGCTACATTCATGTGTGACCAAAAGTTTAAAGATACGCGTATTAGAATGAAACCAGCAAGTAATTTCTGAAAACATTTTTCGTGGAGAATTTCGTGGATCCACGATATCTTCTCCGTTCAATGCCACCGTATGCCATATGGTGCTATTGACCAAAACCGGTTAACATAGTCAATAAATATTTTATTGCAGTCAAAACTGTTTTAATTCAACTGGCTTAAAAATGAGTAAATCCGCAATTATTTAAAGGACTCCTATGTATAAGCAGCTTCAAACGTCTTATTACTTTATCAATGACTTAATTTGTTAAATATTTGAAGTTCAGTATTTAAGCGAGATAAAGTTTGGAAAAGGTCTGAAATTAGGCTTTAAGTTTGTTGGGAGTCGCTAACTGTTCTCATAATGAAACACTAGATAAATATAGTCTGTGTCATTCCCGCTCCAATATAGGCAAGCTAGTTTCTCACGCATCTATATGTTTATATGCTCATATCTGCGGAACTATGTATCGTACAATGATATAATTTTGCAGGTACATTCAGTGATATATGCGGGCACTGTCTGCAAACTGTGTTGCGAGTAGAGTCAGTAGTAAAGACGTAATAAATTGAAACAGCTTGCTGATGTGTTATCGCATCAACAGCGAAAATATTGTAAGAGATGGATTTTTTCTCATTTCATCATTTTTTGGGGTATGTCAGCGAGAAAAAGTTTAGTAAAATTTTGGAATTATGTGGAAAGTTTGTTGGAAGCCGCGAAGTATCTCCATACCCATATACTAAGTGAATAAATTTCGGCTATTTACGTGTCGTCAGTTAATGCTTATCCATTGTGTTAAGCATTTAACGTAAGGTTATGGCAGCTTTTATTTTTTCAGTCAGTCAATAACTACGCAAAATATTTATGTTTCCCCTGCAAGTCGTTACAGTGGCAACCTGCAACTGTACTGGCTTCCGAATTGCAGGACAGTCGCCTAGTAAGACAGACAGTGATGTTACAAGCAAATGCTGAATAATACAAGAGGAGACGTAAGGTCCAACAGAGGCATCGCCTAAATGCAAGGGAGCGTAATTCAACAGTATTTCTATGGAGGCAGAGACAGGAGACATTGGTATGGCCTATCCCAAGGCTTCCTCATTGATAGTTGTAAGAATTCCGCGCTGTGCCTTCGTGTGGGCTCTGTAATGTCCTTGGACTTCGAGTCATCGACTCAGCATGCATATAACGGCGCCTTTAACTGGCTGGAAAACTGCGTACTGAAAGTAAAATTTCGACGAGATAGAAAGACAATAAAAATTATTATTCTCTTGGAGTGCACAGCTGGGGTTGTACGGCTGTGTTTTGACGTGACGGCTCAATGTCAGCGTGTTACGACATCATAGTCTTGATGTAACCTGAGGGTGTAGCGCTGCATTATGAAACAATGTGCGTACACTGTGTGTGTGTGTGTGTGTGTGTGTGTGTGTGTGTGTGTGTGTGTGTGAAGGGAAAGGGAGAGAGAGAGAGAGAGAGCTGTGATCGAAACTGATAAATGAATGAACTGTGTAGCAAGAATTTAGAAACAAAAAAAAAAAAAAATACCGAACATTAGCGATTAACTGACAGAGGATGCGCTCTTTCAAACAGAACAGCCTTACATTTGGCAGTATAAAGGCCCCAATCCCAATCAGGCTATCTTGACTTACGTTTTCCGTGGTTTCCCTAAATTACTTCAAGCAAATCGCATGATTGTTTGTTCCACGGCCGGCCGCTGTGGCGGAGCGGTTCTAGACGCCTCAGTCCGGAACCGCGCTGCTGCTACAGTCGCAGGCTCGAATCCTCCCTCGGGCATGGATGTGTGTGATGTCCTTAGGTTCGTTAGGTTTAAGTAGTTCTAAGTCTAGGGGACTGATGACCTCAGATGTTAAGTCCCATTGTGCTCAGAGCCAATTGAACCATTTGTTCCATAAGGTTACGGTTGACTGGCTGTCACATCGTCAAAACATATCTTTAAATATGTGAACTTCTCTATACATTAATTACGTCCCATTCCTGAAACTGTAGTACCACGAAGCATGCTATATACTTGAAAAAGTGATCCTTACGTGAAATAAATGATTTGCTCTTCTACTACTCACACTGCAGCTACCATTACTACATGGACTCCGCTGGTATTCCGTAAACAGATGGAGATCTCGAGAAGTTTTAGTCGGTAATAGTGAAACGCTTGAACTAATAGTGAATAAGTAATTTTGGTGGAGTGATCTAAGTAATGTATTTGCTAATGGAGGGATTATGTAAAAGAGAACTGGAATGAGCCAACTGAAGTGTTATCTGTCATGTGGAAAAGGTTTTTCAGAACAGAAACGTAAAAACTGTCCCTTATAGACAAATATGGCCGATGGCCCTGGTTAATCCATAATCTGAGAACGACAGAGGCTAACTGGCTATCGAAACAATAGCAAAACGAATTAAACTAATGCATATTTATTTCACAATAATCTATACCCTTGGATTAACGCGCAAAGTTAGCCGAGAGCGCTGAAGCGCTGCTTCCTGGACTCGAGTAGGCGCGCCGGTCCAGGATCGAATCCGCCCAGCGGATTAACGACGAGGGCCGGTGTGCCGGCCAGCCTGGATGTGGTTTTTAGGCGGTTTTCCACATCCCACTAGGTGAATACCGGACTCGTCCCATGTCCCACCACAGTTACATGACTCGCAGACATTTGAAAACGTTCGCACTATTTCATGGCTGGAGTACACTAATTTCCGTTCCGGTGGGTGCGGGGTGGCAACAGGAAGGGCATCTGGCCACCCTCTGACACTAACACTGCCAAATCCATAGTAACAAGGCCGACCCTGCGTTGAAGTGGGACAAAGGCCCTAGGAAAATAATGATGAATCTATACACTTGGAGAAAAACTAAATTTAACGAAGTCTGCGTTCAAAACTAACAAAATGCACATGAAGATTTAAACTGTATCGTTACACGAAGTACATACAGGGTGTTTCAAAAATGACGGGTATATTTGAAACGGCAATAAAAACTAAACGAGCAGCGATAGAAATACACCGTTTGTTGCAATATGCTTGGGACAACAGTACGTTTTCAGGCGGACAAACTTTCGAAATTACAGTAGTTACAATTTTCAACAACAGATGGCGCTGCAAGTGATGTGAAAGATATAGAAGACAACGCAGTCTGTGGGTGCGCCATTCTGTACGTCGTCTTTTTGCTGTAAGCGTGTGCTGTTCACAACGTGCAAGTGTGCTGTGGACAACATGGTTTATTCTTTAGAACAGAGGAT
Organism: Schistocerca nitens; assembly: GCF_023898315.1. Taxonomy (NCBI): domain Eukaryota; kingdom Metazoa; phylum Arthropoda; class Insecta; order Orthoptera; family Acrididae; genus Schistocerca; species Schistocerca nitens. The sequence goes on along the minus strand of NC_064618.1, from coordinate 787,982,726 downwards.
TTTTCTGGTGTTGGAATTCCACCGCCTAGAACACAGTGTTGTTGCAACAAGACGAAGTTTTCAACGGAGGTTTAATGTAACCAAAGGACCGAAAAGCGATACAATAAAGGATCTGTTTGAAAAATTTCAACGGACTGGGAACGTGACGGATGAACGTGCTGGAAAGGTAGGGCGACCGCGTACGGCAACCACAGAGGGCAACGCGCAGCTAGTGCAGCAGGTGATCCAACAGCGGCCTCGGGTTTCCGTTCGCCGTGTTGCAGCTGCGGTCCAAATGACGCCAACGTCCACGTATCGTCTCATGCGCCAGAGTTTACACCTCTATCCATACAAAATTCAAACGCGGCAACCCCTCAGCGCCGCTACCATTGCTGCACGAGAGACATTCGCTAACGATATAGTGCACAGGATTGATGACGGCGATATGCATGTGGGCAGCATTTGGTTTACTGACGAAGCTTATTTTTACCTGGACGGTTTCGTCAATAAACAGAACTGGCGCATATGGGGAACCGAAAAGCCCCATGTTGCAGTCCCATCGTCCCTGCATCCTCAAAAAGTACTGGTCTGGGCTGCCATTTCTTCCAAAGGAATCATTGGCCCATTTTTCAGATCCGAAACGATTACTGCATCTCGCTATCTGGACATTCTTCGTGAATTTGTGGCGGTACAAACTGCCTTAGACGACACTGCGAACACCTCGTGGTTTATGCAAGATGGTGCCCGGCCACATCGCACGGCCAACGTCTTTAATTTCCTGAATGAATATTTCGATGATCGTGTGATTGCTTTGGGCTATCCGAAACATACAGGAGGCGGCGTGGATTGGCCTCCCTATTCGCCAGACATGAACCCCTGTGACTTCTTTCTGTGGGGACACGTGAAAGACCAGGTGTACCGCCAGAATCCAGAAGCAATTGAACAGCTGAAGCAGTACATCTCATCTGCATGTGAAGCCATTCCGCCAGACACGTTGTCAAAGGTTTCGGGTAATTTCATTCAGAGACTACGCCATATTATTGCTACGCATGGTAGATATGTGGAAAATATCGTACTATAGAGTTTCCCAGACCGCAGCGCCATCTGTTGTTGACAATTGTAACTACTGTAATTTCGAAAGTTTGTCTGCCTGAAAATGTACTGTTGTCCCAAGCATATTGCAACAAACGGTGTATTTCTATCGCTGCTCGTTTAGTTTGCATTGCCGTTTGAAATATACCGGTCATTTTTGAAACACCCTGTATATATGAGTGCCTGCAAGGTACTAGGAAGTATGGTATAAGAGAGGTAATACCTCCAGAGTCTGCGACCGAACCAACTTTAAAGGACATGGTAGGCATAATCCCTTTACCATGGTAGAAGGTGAGATGCTACTCAGACATGCACAGAACTAATAAAGCATTTGGCAAGGAAACGGGAAAGACGTGGTAACACAAAATTCACTGTAATAAGAATCACGGAAAATAAGAGTAATGAATATGGCTTTAAGCGAAATCTAACGTCGTGATATTCCTAAAATTCACAGAATGCCCGAGTAGCTACATCGTTGCCAGTCAGTTAAAAGCAAACACCAAGACAATGACACATACCAGTCTTTACCATGCTAAAGTCGGAACCCGATTTGGTCGAAGAACTGTGCATTTCTCGCTAGCCTGCTCATCACCAAAGTCCCCGTTTCTCACTTAATCTACATATATAAAAGAAAGTCGTGTTAGCTACACTATTTATAACTCAAGAACGGCTGGACCGATTTGGCTGAATATTGGAGGAGAGGTAGCTTAGAAACAGGAGACGGACGTAGGATACCTTTTATCCCGTTCGACCGCTATGAAACGTGGTCTAACAAAAACGCATCTGGCTCCGTATTAATCATGCTTGAAACATAAACCAACCAAAACTGTGCAACGGTACGCGTTTGGTGGTAAGTAATGATGAACAATGTTATTTACGCGACGATACTCAAAGGAAAATTCGAAGGTGAGGAAGTTCTCACTCCGAGGATCCCGATGATCCCAACCGACATGGCGTTTGAGTTTAAAAGACTTAAATTTCCAATCCGTCTTGCAATCGCCATGACCATTAACAGATCACAAGGCCAATCCTTGAAAGTTTGTGGTTTAAATCTGGAATATCCATGTTTTTCACATGGTCAATTATATGTGGCCTGTTCACGGGTCGTAAGACCATCTGCGTTTTTTGTTCTTGCGCCTGATAATAAAACAAAAAAATGTCGTGTATCACAAGGTACTTCATTGAAGAGTGGAAGCTATGCACCAAAAAACATAAAGAATAAAGAATCATTAAAATACTTAAATTTTTTATTTGTATTTCCTAATTAAATGCCGGCCGCGGTGGCCGTGCCGTTCTAGGCGTTGCAGTCCGGAACCGCGGGACTGCTACGGTCGCAGGTTCGAATCCTGCCTCGGGCATGGACGTGTGTGATGTCCTTAGGTTAGTTAGTTTTAAGTAGTTCTACGTTCTAGGGGACTGATGTCCTAAGATGTTAAGTCCCATAGTGCTCAGAGCTATTTGAACCACCTAATTAAAAATTGAACTTAACATCGAAAATCTGATTATTTATTGGCTTTAAGGCGGAACATAGTTCGCCGGGTCAGCTAATAGCTTATAAAAAAAAAAGAACTGCACCAATACTACTTGCGGGCAATCATGGGCGGTAGTGAACCGCGCGACTGCTACGGTCGCAGGTTCGAATCCTGCCTCGGGCATGGATATGTGTGATGTCCTTAGGTTAGTTAGGTTTAACTAGTTCTAAGTTCTAGGGGACTAATGACCTCAGAAGTTGAGCCCCATAGTGCTCAGAGCCATTTGAACCATGGCCGGTAGTTCTCTGTTGATCCATCAGAGAAGCGGACATTTTCCACTCGAATCCCCTCCTGTTCTGTTATGTTCCCGAGAAAATTCTACGCCATAATATTAGCGGGCAATAAAAGTCCTGGACTCGTTGTTAGCCCATGACACAATCGGAAACGCTCCTCTTGCATTCTGAGTATTTTTGAAATACCGTATCTCGACTAGCCTAACGCACTACGAAAAAGCTCACACGGTTGCGCAGTACACAGTCAACGGCCGCCGCTGCCGCCGGCGAGTCTTTTGTAGGCGTTGCCCTCATCAGTAGGAAGACTGGCTTCTGCAGTGCATTGCAGCCCTAAATTTAGCGTGTCAGCCGCCTGCTTCGCATGAAAGAGAGTGCGAGGGTTCCTCCGCGCCGCAGTACCGCCTGTATATTTTACGAGGAAGGAGCCTCCATTGTCTGAGGAACAAACAGGCTATTCTCCTACAAAACACATGACTCAGGGGGCAATACTATCATGCAAACATTACACCAGAGCGAAAAATACTGTTATTTTAACAAAATCTGACTTGCTTGTCTCTTTCCATGTTAAGAGGAACATCTAATTACGTATAAATGGTAGTAAAAGGCTGTAGCTACTAGGCCGATTGCAGTTCCTTCTGCTCTAAGTGATACATGCTTACGTTTACATAGAAGTAAGTGACCTGCCGCGCGGGATTAGCCGAGCGGTCTGGGGCGCTGCAGTCACGGACTGTGCGGCTGGTACTGTCGGAGGTTCGAGTCCTCCCTCGGGTACGGATGTGTATGTTTGTCCTTAGGATAATTTAGGTTAAGTAGCATGTAAGTTTGGGGTCTGATGACCTTCGCAGTTAAGTTCCATAAGATTTCACACAAATTTGAAAATTTTAGAGTGACCTAAATTGTTTATATTCGAATTTTCATCGCGGCAAGGGTATGTCTCACCCAGAGTGCAATAGTGGGTCATACGCTAACGTCTTCCGATGTTTACTCATTAATTTCCCACTTTGATATCGGCTCGCGGATGGAATTGCCGTATTAGCTCGCTTTGGAAAGGATTAGGGAGGCGAGCCCATGTTATTATTTACTGATCATGAAGATCTAAATAAAACAATGACGCACTTCCTTTCGAGAGGCTTTACTACCTTCACAAAGCAAATGAGCAGTCAAGAATTGCAGAAGGATCTGATGGATTCCTCTTCGTGGGCGACCTCCTTCTCCTCTTTCACATGTCTCTCATTCCTCGACCTGGTGGTTAAGACGATTTGTTTGAGATCTAGACAATTGTAGAGCTCTGTTCTTTTGTCATGAAATCAGGACAGTGGTGTTCCTCATGGAACAGATTTGCGAAGGGATTACCAGTTCAGACATTTGCCTTACAAACCTGCCGAAAATCTTACTTCGAGCTGGAGCACTGACGTCACGTTTAATCTGTTTCTGGAGAAGTACTTTCCAGACAAAAATAACAATACCTAATACGCATACGTGTATACATTAGTGTGTCCGTGTATCAGTGAAAGCTTGATGTTTTGCTTGATACGCCTAGTCGTCTCACTAAATTAGTTATTTCCTAGATTGTGGAGAACATCCTTAATAACTTCTGACGCGTAAGATATAGCTAAACAATCGAGGTTTCTAGACATTGTTGCCACGTCGTTCGATAAAATGAAATGATCGCACGGCGTTATTGGCCGGACACCCAGTCTGGGGTTCTTGAGCCGGCTGTTGTAAATCTTTCCAAGACATTTTATTTGGCACCATTTCTGCGACTTGACCCTGTTTGTGGTGAAGATGAGATGAAATGATGGAGAACAATTTAACAGTGTCAGAGCGAAGAAAATCTCCGTCCCGGCGAGGAATCGAACACGGGACAACGCGGTAACGACGCACCGTCGCTAATCATTATTTGTCTTCGTCCTTTATTTAGTCGTTTTCTCGTCAGTGGTTCTGAGCGGATATCGCATGAGAAGCTTTTCATTGCAGAGGGTGGCTAGTCCCCTGACCGAATACGCTTATCCTCTAGACCACAAGTTGTTGACACGTCGTTCCATACCCGTTCGTATACAATTTTTATCGATGCTTGCAGTGAAATTTTTTACAAAGAGAAACTAGAACGTGCTATTTGTGAAAACCATGTACTACAGCGTAGCGCACGTTGCGCCTCTTGGCCTTTTTGTGGTTTATACATAGGAAAAAGATCTGGAAACAATGCTACTGCAAGTTCCCGACAGATTCAAGCTGTCTGCCGGATCGGGACCCGAATCGGAGAGGAAAGGAACACGTGGGAAACACTGACAAGGAGAAGGGACAGGATGATAGGACATTTGTTAAGACATGAGGGAATGACTTTCACGGTACTAGAGGGAGCCGTAGACAACAAACACTGTAGAGGAAGACAGAGATTGGAATAAATCCAGCAAGTAACTGAGGACGTAGGTTGCAAGTGCAAGATGAAGAGGTTAGCACAGGGAAGGATTTCGTGGCGGGCTGAATCAGACCAGTCATAAGACTGATGAGCAAAAAAAAAAAAAAAAAGCCTAGAGACCGACGACCTCAACAGTTAAGCCCGATAGGCACTTACCACAAATCAAAATTAACGAGTCTGCGATCCGTATCAAGTGTAATTAATAGCACAGATAACACCGCAGGGGGAAGGGGGAGGGTTGAGGGTTGTTGGTTGTTGTTGTTGTTGTTGTTGTTGTTGCTGTTGTGGTCTTCAGTCCTGAGACTGGTTTGATGCAGCTCTCCATGCTACTCTATCCTGTGCAAGCTTCTTCATCTCCCAGTACCTATTGCAACCTACATCCTACTGAATCTGCTTAGTGTATTCATTTCTTGGTCTCCCTCTACGATTTTTACCCTCCACGCTGTCCTCCAATACTAAACTGGTGATCCCTCGATGCCTCAGAACATGTCCTTCCAACCGATCCCTTCTTCTAGTCAAGCTGTGCCACAAACTCCTCTTTTCCCCAATTCTATTCAATACCTCCTCATTAGTTATGTGATCTACCCATCTAATCTTCAACATGCTTCTGCAGCACCACATTTCGAAAGCTTCTATTCTCTTCTTGTCCAAAGCGTTGTTTAGTAGGCGTTATATTCACAAGAAACGCTAAAAGAGAAGCGTTGTGCACCACGAAGACGTTTGCTGTGAATTCCGAGAGTGAATCGGGAAATACACTACTGGCCACTAAAATTGCTACACCATGAAGAAATGCAGATGATAAACGGGTATTCATTGGACAAATATATTATACTAGAACTGACATGTGATTACATTTTCACGCAATTTGGGTGCATACATCCTGAGAAATCAGTACCCAGAAGAACCGCCTCTGGCCGTAATAACGGCCTTGATACGCCTGGGCATTGAGTCAAACAGAACTTGGATGGCGTGTACAGGTACAGCTGCTCATGCAGCTTCAACACGATACCACAGTTCATCACGAGTAGTAACTGGCGTATTGTGATGAGCCAGTTGCTTGGCCACCATTGACCAGACGTTTTCAATTACTGAGAGATCTGGAGAATGTGCTGGCCAGGGCAGCAGTCGAACATTTTCTGTATCCAGAAAGGCCCCTACAGGACCTGCAACATGCGGTCGTGCATTATCATGCTGAAATGTAGGGTTTCGCAGGGATCGAATGAAGGGTAGAGCAACGGGTCGTAGCACATCTGAAATGTAACATCCACTGTTCAAAGTGCCGTCATTGTGAACAAGAGATGACCGAGACGTGTAACCAGTGGCACCCCATACCATCACGCCGGGTGATACGCCAGTATGACGATGACGAATACATGCTTCCAATGTGCGTTCACCGCGATGTCATCCGAAAAAATGACGTTTTGCCATTCGTGCACCCAGTTTCATCACTGAGTACACCATAGCAGGCGCTCTTGTCTGTGATGCAGCGTCAAGGATAACCGCAGCCATGGTCTCCGAGCTGATAGTCCACGCTGCTGCAAACTTCGTCGAACTGTTCGTGCAGATGGTTGTTGTCTTACAAACGTCCCCATCTGTTGACTCAGGGATGGAGACGTGGCTGCACGATCCGTTACAGCCATGCGGATAAGATGCCTGTCATCTCGACTGCTAGTGATACGAGGCCGTTGGGATCCAGAACGGCGTTCCGTATTACCCTCCTGAACACACAGATTCCATATTCTGCTAACAGTCATTGGATCTCGCCCAACGTGAGGAGCAATGTCGCGATACGATAAACCGCAATCGCGATAGGCTACAATACGACCTTTTTTCGAAATCGGAAACGTAATGGTTCGCATTTCTCCTCCTTAGATGAGGCATCACAATAACGTTTCACCAGGCAACGCCGGTGAACTGCTGTTTGTGTATGAGAAATTGGTTGGAAACTTTCCTCATCTCAGCACGTTGTAGGTGTCGCCAACGGCGCTAACCTTGTGTGAATGCTCTGAAAAGCTAATCATTTGCATATCACAGCATCTTCTTCATGTCGGTTAAGTTTCGCGTTTGTAGCACGTCATCTTCGTGGTGTAGCAATTTTAATGGCCAGTAGTGTATGTTACTTCCCGGCACAAACGTCTCGCGGAACGACTACAAAGAGGAAATCAGAGAAACTGGAGCTTATACTGGCGTCCGAAGTACTCCCCACCACACACCGTAACGTGGCCTGTGCGGTATAATTGCATATGTATATATACAGTGTGGTGTCACCGCTAGACACCACACTTGCTAGGTGGTAACTTAAATCGGCCGCGGTCCTGTAGTACATGTCGGACCCGCGTGTCGCCACTGTGTAATCGCAATCCTAGCGCCACCACATGGCAGGTCACAAGACACGGACTTGACCTCGCCCCAGTTGTACGGACGACATAGCTTGCGACCTGAAGTATCAAGTCATTCTCTCATTTGCCGAGAGACAGATTAAATAGCCTTCAGCTAGTCCATCGCTACTACCTAGCAAGGCGCCATGTGTATCATTGCTAATTGCTTACTACTATGCAAGAGATGTATTTCAACAAGAACAAGACTACATTAAAGTTAAGTATATTAAAATCTCTCTTCTTTTCTTTATAGTTTTTCATCCAGTCTCCTGTTTCAGAATTTACGCCCGTCTGCGTTAGTTTCGCGTGCACCTAGCCACTCATTGTGTCGAGACCTTAGGGAATCGACACAACAATATTTTGGCGCCGAGGAGTGGTGCCGCGCCCACGTTGCAGTCTTTGTGTTATACTTGCTCTAATTTGCTTGTGTCATGGCTTCGCCGCATTCTCCAGATGTACTGTCCGAATTTTTTCGCTTGCAGAATCAGCAGACGCAGGCGTTATTGGAAGCCCTTGGACAGCTCGTCCAGGGTCAACGTGCGCTGCAAACCGATGCGGCAGCAGCCGCTTCATCGCTACCGCAGCCACACAACGCTGTCGCACCGCCATTTAGGCCCTTCGAGGCCACAACCGAAAGCTGGACTGAGTGGGCCGATCAGTTCAACTTCCACCTCACTGCTTATGGAATTCAAGGTAAAGAGCGGCAGCCGTTTTTGCTTTCTTGTGTCGGTGTGTCTACCTACCGTGTGATAGTGAAATTGTTTCCCCGACGCGACGTCGCAACTCTGTCCTACGAGGAAATTTTGTCGGCTTTAGATGCCTATTTCAAAGAAACAGTAAATGTAGTTGCCAAACGGTATACGTTTTTTCGTACAAAACGTACGGCCGGTCAGACTAACAGGGAGTGGGTAGCAACTTTGCAAGGACTTACTAGAGACTGCGCGTTTGCCTGTGAATGTGGCCTCCCATATTCAGATACTATGGTGCGTGATGCAATTGCACAAAACGTTTCTGATGTTCGCATAAGGGAACAGATTTTGAAACTAGTTAATCCCTCCCTGCAACAAGTGATAGACATATTGGACAGGCAAGACACACTTGACTTTGCTCAGGCATCATTTGAAACTTCGCCAGCAGTGTGTCACATTAATCGGCCCGCCCGGCCCGCTGCACGGGACGCTAAGCGGCCCTCGCGCCCGACTTCGCTGCGGCCGCCTAGCTTGCAACCACGTGCGCCGCGTAAGCAAGCAAATGCAGTGAAATCTTGCCCGCGGTGTGCAACTAGACATTCGCGTGAAAATTGCCCGTCACGCCAAGCTATTTGCTTTTACTGCCAAAAGAAAGGACATGTACAAAGTGTTTGCCAGAAAAAGCTTCGGTCAGACAATCACACCAATTCCAGGCCCTTTGCTTCGCGCCGGAATCGAACCCAGGACAATCAGGCTCGTGGACCTTCGCCCATGGACATTCATGTAGTTCATGCCCACCCGTCCAGTGACACTTTAGCTAACAGTGACTGTGTTCGTCCCACCCAAAGTGTGCGTCGACGTCGCCGGAAATCCCGTAAAGTCGCAAGTGCTTCTGTACCTGTCTCCGTTCAAATTGCACGAGACAGTCGCTCTTGTCGTCAACAAGACAATAAACTTTTTGTGGACTTAGACTTTGCAGGAAAAGTGATACCATTCCAGCTCGATACCGGAGCTGCTGTTTCATTGCTCAATCACGACACGTACAAGCAACTGGGCAAACCGCCATTGCGTGCCGCAAATGTTACGTTAACTAGTTACTCAGGACAGCATATACCTGTGTTCGGACAGTGCAGCCTTCTTGCAACATACAAGGGACAGACAAAACTTGTGTCATTTTATGTTCTTCGTTCCTCTAGTGCCGTGAACTTGTTTGGTTTAGATTTGTTTCAATTGTTTAATTTGTCTATAGTGAATCAGGTCCTATCAGTGAATCAGACTGTGCCTTCCGCCAGTGTTTCTAGTCTTTGTGAAGAATTTGCAGACATTTTTGCACCGGGCCTTGGTTGCGCTAAGAACTATGAAGCGCATTTGGAACTGAAAGACAACGCGCAACCGAAATTTTTCAGAGCGCGCAATGTTCCCCACGCATTGCGTGATGAGGTCGCAAGAACATTGCACGATTTAGAATCTCAAGGTGTCATTGAACGTGTGCAGGCTTCTCTTTGGGCCTCACCCTTAGTAATTTTGCCAAAACCTTCCGGAAAATTGAGACTTTGCGTGGACTTCAAGGCAACTGTGAATCCACAACTTGTGACTGCTACTTTTCCTTTGCCCCGCCCGGAAGATCTTTTTGACAAACTGTGCCCGGGAAAATATTTTTCAAAATTGGACCTAGCAGATGCGTACTTGCAAATACCTGTGGACGAAGAATCCCAGCGCGTCTTAGTGGTTAACACGCATCTTGGCTTGTGTCGCTTCAAAAGACTGCCATTCGGGTGTGCATCCGCCCCTGCTTTATTTCAGCAATATTTACAAACTATTTGTGCGTCGGTCCCTACTGCTGCGAACTATCTGGACGATATTGTGATCTCAGGAAAGACAGAAGCCGAACATTTGCAGAATCTCCGAACATTATTTCAGGTATTGCGTCAGAATGGTCTTCGCTTGAGAAAGGACAAATGTGTGTTTTTTGCTCGTGACTTACCGTACCTGGGGCATGTCATAAATGCCCAAGGTATACATCCGAGTCCAGAGCACCTTCGTGCCATTCAGGACTTGCCGTCACCGCAGAACTTACAACAGCTACAGAGTGTGCTGGGTAAGGTAAATTATTATCACCGATTTGTGCGCAATGCTTCTTCCATTTCAGCTCCGCTTCATCGCTTACGCCGTAAAGGTGTTCCGTTCGTCTGGACGACGGAATGCGAACGCGCCTTTCGCCAGTTGAAATCGGCGTTACTTTCAAATACTTGCCTTACGCCATTCGATCCCCGAAAACCCCTTTTGTTGATGGTCGATGCATCGGATTTCGGGATCGGTGCTGTGCTTGCGCACAAGGATGGCTCGCATGATCGCCCTATTGCCTTTGCGTCAAAATTGCTCTCATCTGCGCAAAGAAATTATTCACAAATAGAGAAAGAAGCTTTAGCTCTAGTGTTTGGTGTTACCAAGTTCCATGACTTCTTGTATGGTCGTCACTTTACCATCATCACGGACCACAAACCGTTGACGTCGCTTTTCCATCCGAACAAGCCTGTACCTCCACGTACAGCGCAGAAATTCATTCGCTGGTCACTTTTTCTCTCGCAGTACCGCTACGATATCTTGTATCGGTCCACTGCTAAGCACGGCAACGCTGATGCGTTGTCCCGTTTGCCTGTTGCTGAGGATAAAGCATTCGATTCTTCCGAACTTGCTTGCATGTTCATTGATTCGGAAGCCGATGACGTGGTCGCATCGTTTCCGATTGATTTTCGTCGTGTAGCTACAGCCACAGCTGCTGACCCTGTCCTTGCTCCCGTTTTGCGTTTTGTTGCTACGCAATGGCCCTTGTCAAAGTCACGGATCGAGGATCCTTTGGTTCGCCGTTTTTTTGCTCACAAGGAGAGACTTTTTGTACGACGTGGTGTTTTGTTGTTGCGTTCCGATAATGATCAATCCCGAGTCGTGGTCCCACGTTCGTTACAGTCCTCTGTCTTAAAGCTTCTTCACCAAGGACATTGGGGTATAGTGCGCACGAAACAACTTGCTCGTCAGCACTGTACTTGGTTCGGAATCGATGCTGCGATTACGACTATGTGCTCCTCTTGCGTGGCGTGTGCCGAACAACAATCCGCACCGCCGCGGAAATTCTTTGCATGGCCGAAAGCCACTTCCCCTTGGCAACGCTTGCACATCGATTTTGCTGGTCCGTTCTGGAATGCTCGATGGTTGGTTGTGGTCGATGCTTTCAGTAATTTTCCTTTTGTTGTCCGGATGTCTTCCACGACGTCTTCTGCCACAATCCAAGCCTTGTCTGCTATCTTTTGCATTGAAGGTCTTCCGCAGTCTATTGTTTCCGACAATGGCCCACAATTCATGTCCGCAGAATTTCAGTCGTTCTGCAAGGCCAATGGTATTCAACATCTGACATCCGCGCCGTTTTCGCCTCAGTCCAACGGTGCCGCTGAACGATTGGTCCGGACTTTCAAGTCACAGATGTTGAAGTTGAAAGAGTCGCATTCTCGGGAGGACGCTTTGTTGCTCTTTTTGTCTTCCTATCGCTCTCAGCCCCGCGATGGTCGCTCGCCGGCTGAGTTGCTCCATGGTCGTCCTCATCGAACTCTGATGTCTTTGCTGCATCCGCCACATCAGGTTCCTGTGCAGCGGCAGACTCCTGCTTTTGCTCCTGGCGACGTTGTCTATTATCGCACCTATCGCGGTTCACAGCGTTGGCTCGCAGGGCGCATTCTTCGCTGCCTCGGCCGCGCGATGTATTTGGTTTTGGGGGCCTCTGGTGAGGTGCGTCGGCATCTCAATCAGCTGCGCCTCTGTCGTCGCCTGGGTTCTGCCGCTCCCCGTCTGCTTTCAGCGACGGAGCCGTCAGGTCAGCGCCCTGGGGACCCATCTACTGGCTCGCCTCATCCCCAGGTGTTACCGACGATGCCTTCCATTTTGCCTCATGGCGTCGCGCCGCCGCAGCCGCCGCCGGCGCCGCCAGCAGCGGACGCTTCGCTGCAGCCGCCTCGCGCCTCCCTGGGTCACGCGCCGCCGCTCGCTTCCCGTGACCAGCCGTCCTCCGCCATGGACCTCTTGCCCGCTCCGGACCAGATGTCGTCTTCGCCCGTCGGGTGCTCCGACCACATGGAGGTCGACCCTTCTGTCTCATTACGTGCGCATACACCTCATGTTGACGTGCACCCTGGACTAGGTTTGCAGGCGTTTCCTAGCTCCCCTCGGACCGAATGGCCGGGTGCGGGTGGCACAGCCTCGCCTGTTGTTAGGCTCCCCACCTCCTCGCATACGTCAACATGGGGTCCTCCCCACGGCGGGCGGAAGCCTTATCTCACGACCGTTCGCCGATTTGCGGGGGAGGAATGTGGTGTCACCGCTAGACACCACACTTGCTAGGTGGTAACTTAAATCGGCCGCGGTCCTGTAGTACATGTCGGACCCGCGTGTCGCCACTGTGTAATCGCAATCCTAGCGCCACCACATGGCAGGTCACAAGACACGGACTTGACCTCGCCCCAGTTGTACGGACGACATAGCTTGCGACCTGAAGTATCAAGTCATTCTCTCATTTGCCGAGAGACAGATTAAATAGCCTTCAGCTAGTCCATCGCTACTACCTAGCAAGGCGCCATGTGTATCATTGCTAATTGCTTACTACTATGCAAGAGATGTATTTCAACAAGAACAAGACTACATTAAAGTTAAGTATATTAAAATCTCTCTTCTTTTCTTTATAGTTTTTCATCCAGTCTCCTGTTTCAGAATTTACGCCCGTCTGCGTTAGTTTCGCGTGCACCTAGCCACTCATTGTGTCGAGACCTTAGGGAATCGACACAACATACAGAAAGTTCGCATCTTGCCTCTTGAGCTTAGCCACACCCGTTATATGTCTGTTTATTAGATATGCCTAGCGACTCCTCACGGCTGGGATCGAGCAGTAGCGACTGAAGAGCGACAAGTTGGCGCGACTTCCACTCCGCAGTGCGCAGGCAAAGTGTCGCCGAGCGGCCGCGCTGTCGGTGGCGACACGGTGGCCTTTGTGGTCGGCGCACAATGCCCCGACAGCGACAGCGGCAGCAGCGGTAGCATTAGCGGGTATTGTCGCACGGCGAGGAATGCGCGGGTCACAGACCCCGCGGGCGCCGGCTGCGCGGCGGCGGACCGAGAGACTCGCGCCGCAGCCGACCTGTGCGCGGGACGCGTAACGGGGCACACAGTGCAGCTGCCGACAACAAAAGGGGTTCGGTCTTCTCGTATTCTGCAGAGCACGTTGGTCAGCAAGTAATATCCACCTAATCGTGACAGATTTATTCCGACAAATATACTTCGTTCTTAGGCCTCTTTCAGGTAGCTGACGCCACGTTTTGCACTTCCATCGTTGCTTTCCGGTCGCATTCAGTATCAACACTTCTAGTGCAGACCTTCAGGGTGTATAGGACGTGCGCAGCGACCTCATTCCGTCCATCCTGTTATTATTTCAGGGAGAAATTAGTGATACCTTCAAAGCCCCTTTCTTTCCTCTCTTACAGCAAGTACGCATACTTCTACATCTACATTTATACTCCGCAAGCCACCCAACGCAGTGTTGCGGAGGGCACTTTACGTGCTACTGCCATTACCTCCCTTTCCTATTCCAGTCGCGTATGGTTCGCGGGAAGAACGACTGCCGGAAAGCCTCCGTGCGCGCTCGAATCTCTCTAATTTTACATTCGTGATCTCCTCAGGAGGTATAAGTAGGGGGGACCAATATATTCGATACCTCATCCAAAAACGCACCCTCTCGAAACCCGGACAGCAAGCTACACCGAGATGCAGAGTCTGGCACTTGAGTTTGCTAAACATCAAATAAACCTCTGGCGAAACGCACCGCTCTTCTTTGGATCTTCTCTATCTCCTCTCTCAACCCGACCTGGTACGGATCCCACACTGATGAGCAACACTCAAGTATAGGTCGAACGAGTGTTTTGTAAGCCACCTCCTTTGTTGATGGACTACATTTTTTCTAAGGTCTCTCCTAATGAATCTCAACCTGGGACCCGTCTTACCAACAATTAATTTTATATGATCATTCCACTTCATATCGTTCCGTACGCATACTCCCAGATATTTTACAGAAGTAACTGCTACCAGTGTTTATTCCGCTACCATATAATCATACAATATTCTTTCTATGCATTCGCAATAGATTACATTTTTCTGTGATAAGGGTCAGTTGCCACTCCCAGCACCAAGTGCCTATCTACTGCAGATCCGCCTGCATTTCGCTGCAATTTTCTAATGCTGCAACTTCTCTGTATACTACAGCACCATCCGCGAAAAGTCGGATGGAACTTCCGACACTATCTGCTACGGAATTTATATATATTGTGAAAAGCAATGGTTCCATAACATTCTCCTGTGACACTCTAGAGGTTACTTTAACGTCTGTAGACGTCTCTCCATTGAGAACAACATGCTGTGTTCTGTTTACTAAAAACTCTTCAATGTAGCCACACAGCTGGTCTGATATTCCGTAGGCTCTTACTTTGTTTATCAGGCGACAGTGCGGAACTGTATCGAACGCCTTCCGGAAGTCAAGGAAAATGGCATCTACCTGGGAGCCTGTATCTAATATTTTCTGGGTCTCATGAACAAATAAAGCGAGTTGAGTTTCACACGATGCTGTTTCCGGAATCCATGTTGATTCCTACAGAGTAGATCCTGGGTTTCCAGGAATGACAAGATACGCGAGCAAAAAACATGTTCTAAAATTCTACAACAGATCGATGTCAGAGATATAGGCCTATAGTTTTGCGCATCTGCTCGACGACCCTTCTTGAACACTGGAACTACCTGTTCTCTTTTCCACTCATTTGGAACCTTCCGTTCCTCTAGTGGACTTGCGGTACTTCGCGTTAGACACAATCGTCTAGTTATCTTTGCGTGTTCACTGCGCGCTTAGAACTGAAAAGGACGACGTGACGCAATCGACGGGCATACTAAAGACACTATCGGACATATCTGTGCAAAGCCTATTCGGATATTCACTGTAGTTTCCATTTCGCGACCGATAGGACCTTAATAACCGAAAATTACTCCTATTTTCTTTGACAGAGTTACAGACGGATCGGTATTAGTTACCACTGATAGCCGTCAGAACGATTAAAAGCAGCATAAATGGATACTTAATAATGCTTTCTCTGATTAAAAACAATCTTTCTGATGATGGCCAGTGGTGGCCAATATAAAATATTTCATGAGATTGTGTCATTCGTGTGCTATGAAAAATTCAATCACTATTTTCATGACAAAATTTCATTTTCAAACACCCTTTTTATGACCACAAACGTTATAAAGAAACAATGTTATAATACCCCATAAACTACTGGAGAACAGCACTAATTTTTATAAAATACCTCAGTGATCCTCTACGGACTGAAAAATGCCTCTTTTGTAAAAAAGATTCTGATCAGGCACATGCCCTTCACCGGCAATGCTGTTACCAACTTCACTATCTAAGCTCGACATACGGTTCAATTCTTCCAATAGCTGCGAACTAGGCTGTGGAATTAATGATTTATTCTGACCTTATGATCGAGTTACTGCTGAAACTACCAGAATAGTAAAAATCAACGCACACTCCGCTGCAGAGTGAAAATCTCATTCTGGAAACATCCCCCAGCTGTCTCCGCAATATCCTTTCTTCCAGGAGAGCTGCTGTAAGGTTTGGAAGTTTCACATCAGCGCACACTCCGCTGCAGAGTGAAAATCTCATTCAGGTACCAGAATAGTGCTTGCAACATAATATAAAAATAAAGTAACTACCAAGACAAGTACAAACTTGAACACAACCCTGTTTCTCTCGGCAGTAATTTGTCCTTGCCTTCATTTCAGTTGAGAACGACCTTTCCACCAATTGTTTAACGCTATATGCGATCCAGAGGTCAAATAATGTTTTTCACATACTCGAACTAACGCTACAGGTAAAAATAGGCCTTAGAAACATTTCCTATCCCAACTCGATTCAGACGCAAACGAAAGGTTTATTAACTGTGCTACGTGTCTAGCAGTTCTGCTACGAGTACACTTCTTTTGGACTGAATACGATGAAGAAAAATTTCTATACTTAATGTTCATATATAAATAAAAAAGACTGAACAGTCATTTGCCCTACTCTCATTCACAGGTAAACGAAAGCAGCTCGACAAATTGAGAATGAATTCGTACATTCGATCTCATTCTTTGGCACGAGAAATAAAAAACCTTACCCACTGTTGCTACCAGCGAGACTTGCGTGTACAATCTTATATATTCACCGCGAGCTCTACCAACTGGAAATGCTTCTCACCAAAATCATCGCTCCTCTCCCGATCGAAAAAATGGCTCTGAGCACTATGGGACTCAACTGCTGAGGTCATTAGTCCCCTAGAACTTAGAACTAGTTAAACCTAACTAACCTAAGGACATCACAAACATCCATTCCCGAGGCAGGATTCGAACCTGCGACCGCAGCGGTCTTGCGGTTCCAGACTGCAGCGCCTTTAACCGCACGGCCACTTCGGCCGGCTCTCACGATAGTCGGCTTGTTTTCACCACCACTGCCAGAACGCCTGTAACTTCTTCACTTCACAACATTTTTTCCATTTCTTAAAAGAAATTTAAATTAAGTTTCCTTTCGGTCTTGTTAATCTGTTATCATTCAGCTGACTTAGTTCACTACACCATTAAAGGCAATCTGGGTCCCGTCCGGTAAACCCTAGTCATACAGACAAGAAAGCTTCCCCAATTTATATATAAGTGTGAACTCATGTTACACAAGTACATGTCGAGCAGCATGAAAGTTTGTCTGCGATATGTCACTCTGAAATTTCAAAGTAAACCATATATTTTTGTAAGTACCATATAAAATTTAAAACTATTCCCAATAACTGTAAACTTGGCACCTTTTCACAGCTGGACGGCATTCAAAATCTAACTAGGAAACAAATGCAATACAGCACGGTTTTAAACATGGCTGTTACTCAGCAACCGTGTACTAGCTTCAGCATGGGATTATACAGCCAACTTGTTGCACGTAACTGGTAGGTACACAGACCTAGGTTTCGACAACTCCCTGGGGGAGCGTAGCTGCTCTAAATTCTGACCATTGCTTTTTATCAATGGAATTTTACGATTTATCAAAATTTTGTTCTGTTCAAGACATCCCTAGTAGGTGTCGAAACCTAGGTCGATGTACCTTCCAGTTACGTGCAGCCGGTTGGCTGTATAATACTACGTTCAGACGATACAGTATGTTATAACAAAACTTGTAATATAGCTTACTGCGTGGCGATACGCCACCACCAGACATAACAAACGTCTAAGCGGATGTATTTGACACTATGTAGCTTTACTTCGAGAGACTTCGATGCATGGCATGAAGACGAACATCAATTTGTTTTCTTCTCACAGAGAATGACAAAGTACTTGCAGTTAAACTCATTGGCACGCAATCGTACATAAACATTTCAAGGTCTGCATGACTGCGATATTGTTGTTATGCATGTTATCCACTTGTTTGTAGATATAAATTACTACATTTGTAATGAGTTTTCACACCAGGCGACTTTTTGAAAACAGTATGATAAAACTGTTCAAAAAATGGTTCAAATGGCTCTGAGCACAATGGAACTTAACTGCTGCGGTCACCAGGCCCCTAGAACTTAGAACTAATTAAACCTAACTAAACTAAGGACATCACACACATCCATGCCCGAGGCAGGATTCGAACCTGCGACCGTAGCGGTCTAGCGGTTTCAAACTGTAGCGCCTAGAACCGCTCGGCCACGTCGGTCGGTGATAAAACTGTTGGAACATTTTATTCTGCACTTGATTTTTGTGTACTCTTATATGTCATACGTGGTTCATGGTGTGGGTTCCTGTAGTCCTGTCCTAGTTCATGAACCACGGGCAACGTATGAGTGGCCAAGTAAGTGGTTCAAATGGCTCTGAGCACTATGGGACTCAACTGCTGAGGTCATAAGTCTCCTAGAACTTAGAACTACTTAAACCTAACTAACCTAAGGACAACACACACAGCCATGCCCGAGGCAGGATTCGAACCTGCGACCGTAGCGGTTGCGCGGTTCCAGACTGTAGCGCCAGAACCGCTCGGCCACCAGCGGCCGGCCCAAGTAAGTGGTCCCGACAGTTGGGATACCAGTTACTCTGGAATAAGGCTGGGCATCTAGGACATATTCTGAGTCGTGGTCACCTTTGTGCTCATACGGCAAAGACTACCAAATCCACCGGTCAGTCCCTCAACCGTTAGGGGTAAAACTCAATGGGACTCGGGGCAAGTAAGGCTAGCAACCTGATTCCCTGGTACTGGCATGCTGGCATGCTGGCAACAATCAGAGCAAAATGCCTCGGACCTTTGGAGGTGACAGAGTCCCACCTCTAACTGACAAACCAGGGACTCCTAAGATACGATTTGGCAAACAAATGGTAATGAGATGGGGAGCTATTAATATCAATGGGGGCTACTCTGGGAAGAAGGTAGAGCTGGCAGAGGCTGCAAGTAAGATGGGGCTGGACGTATTAGCTGTTAGTGACATTCGGGTAAGGGGTGAGAAAGAAGAGGAAGTGGGAGAATACAAGGTCTACATGTCAGGAGTCAAAGCAGGAATAGCCCAATGGGGTGTAGGGCTTTACATCAGGAAAGAAATGGAACCCAGCGTAATTGCAATAAGGTATGTAAACGAACGACTGAAGTGGATAGATTTGACAGTGTCTAGCGAGAAAATTAGGATTGTGTCAGTATATTCGCATTGTGAAGGGACAGATCAAGATCAGATGGATAGTTTTTATGAGGCACTCAGTGATGTAGTCGTTAGAGTAAAGGACAAGGGCAGTGTTCTGCTCATGGGTGATTTTAATGCCAGGATTGGAAATCGAACAGAAGGGTATGAAAAGGTTATGGGTAAATTTGGAGAGGATATGG
This sequence comes from Schistocerca nitens, assembly GCF_023898315.1. Taxonomy (NCBI): domain Eukaryota; kingdom Metazoa; phylum Arthropoda; class Insecta; order Orthoptera; family Acrididae; genus Schistocerca; species Schistocerca nitens. The sequence goes on along the minus strand of NC_064618.1, from coordinate 787,963,450 downwards.
AGGCCAACAGGAACGGGAAACAACTCTTGGATTTCTGTGCCAGTATGGGCTTAGTAATCACAAACTCCGTTTTTAAACATAAGAACATTCACCGGTATACTTGGGAAGGCAGGGGAACCAGATCTGTCATTGACTATATAATAACAGATCAGGAATTCAGGAAGGCTGTGAGGGACACACGTGTATTCAGGGGATTCTTTGATGACACTGATCATTATTTAATCTGCAGTGTAATTGGGATTGTGAGGCCGAAAGTGCAGGAGGTCAGGTCCATATGTAGGAGGATAAGAGTGGAGGAACTTCAGGATAAGGAAATCAGGCACAAGTACATAACAATGATCTCAGAAAGGTACCAGTTAGTTGAATGTAGTCAATTGCAGTCATTGGAAAAGGAATGGACAAGGTACAGGGACACAGTACTAGAAGTGGCTAAAGAATGTCTTGGAACAGTAGTGTGTAAAGGTAGGATGAAGCAAACAGCTTGGTGGAATGACACAATCAAGGCAGCCTGTGAAAGGAAAAAGAAGGCGTATCAAAAATGGCTATATACTAGAACTCAGGTAGACAGAGAAAGTTATGTTGAAGAAAGAAAGCCGGCCGTATTGGCCGAGCGGTTCTAGGCACTACAGTCTGGAGCCGCGCGACCACTACGGTCGCAGGTTCGAATCCTGTCTCGGGCATGGATGTGTGTGCTGTCCTTAGGTTAGTTAGGTTTAAGTAGTTCTAAGTTCTAGGGTACTGATGACCACAGCAGTTAAGTTCCATAGTGCTCAGAGCCATTTGATTTTGAAGAAAGAAACAAAGCCAAACAGATAATTGCAGGATCCAAGAAGAAATCTTGGGAAGACTTTGGAAACAGGCTGGAGACTTTGGGTCAAGCTGCTGGAAAACCATTCTGGAGTGTAATTAGCAGTCTTCGAAAGGGAGGTAAGAAGGAAATGACAAGTATTTTGGACAGGTCAGGAAAACTGCTGGTGAATTCTGTGGATTCCTTGGGCAGAAGGAGGGAATATTTAGAAGAGTTGTTCAATGTAGGTGAAAATACGATCAGTAATGTTTCGGATTTCGAGGTACAATGGGATAGGAATGATGATGGAAATAGGATCACATTTGAGGAAGTGGAGAAAATGGTCAATAGATTGCAGTGCAATAAAGCGGCTGGGGTGGATGAAATTAAGTCGGAACTCATCAAATACAGTGGAATGTCAGGTCTTAAATGGCTACACAGGATTGAAATGGCTTGGGAGTCGGGACAGGTTCCATCAGACTGGACGAAAGCAGTAATCACACCAATCTTTAAACATGGAAACAGAAAAGATTGTAACAACTACAGGGGTATCTCTTTAAACAGCGTTGTGGGTAAAATCTTCTCGGGTATTGTTGAAAGGAAAGTGCGAGTATTAGCTGAGGACCAATTGGATGAAAATCAGTGTGGGTTTAGGCCTCTTAGAGGTTGTCAGGACCAGATCTTTAGCTTACGGCAAATAATGGAGAAGTGTTATGAGTGGAACAGGGAATTGTATATATGCTTTATAGATCCAGAAAAGGCATATGACCGGGTTCCTAGGAGGAAGTTATTGTCTGTTCTACGAGATTATGGAACAGGAGGCAAACTTTAACAAGCAATTAAAGGTCTTTACATGGATAGTCAAGCAGCAGTTAGAGTTGACGGTAAATTGAGTTCATGGTTCAGAGTAGTTTCAGGGGTAAGACAAGGCTGCAACCTGTCTCCACTGTTGTTCATATTATTTATGGATCATATGTTGAAAACAATAGACTGGCTGGGTGAGATTAAGATATGTGAACACAAAATAAGTAGTCTTGCATATGCGGATGACTTAGTTGTGATGGCAGATTCGATGGAAAGTTTGCAAAGTAATATTTCAGAGCTAGATCATAAATGTAAGGACTATGGTATGAAGATTAGCATCTCCAAAACGAAAGTAATGTCAGTGGGAAAGAGATATAAACGGATTGCGTGCCAAATAGGAGGAACAAAGTTAGAACAGGTGGACGGTTTCAAGTACTTAGGATGCATATTCTCACAGGATGGCAACATAGTGGAAGAACTGGAAGCGAGGTGTAGCAAAGCTAATGCAGTGAGCGCTCAGCTACGATCTACTCTCTTCTGCAAGAAGGAAGTCAGTACCAAGACTAAGTTATCTGTGCACCGTTCAATCTTTCGACCAACTTTGTTGTATGGAAGCGAAAGCTGGGTGGATTCAGGTTACCTTATCAACAAGGCTGAGGTTACGGATATGAAAGTAGCTAGGATGATTGCAGGTACTGGTAGATGGGAACAATGGCAGGAGGGTGTCCACAATGAGGAAATCAAAGAAAAACTGGGAATGAACTCTATAGATGTAGCAGTCAGGACGAACAGGCTTAGATGGTGGGGTCATGTTACACGCATGGGAGAAGCAATGTTACCCAAGAGACTCATGGGTTCAGCAGTAGAGGGTAGGAGGAGTCGGGGCAGACCAAGGAGAAGGTACCTGGGTTCGGTTAAGAATGATTTTGAAGTAATAGGCTTAACATCAGAAGAGGCACCAATGTTAGCACTGAATAGGGGATCATGGAGGAATTTTATAAGGGGGACTATGCTCCAGACCGAACGCTGAAAGGCATAATCAGTCTTAAATGATGATGATGAGGACGATGATTATATGTCATACACCGGTTCCCGTGAGATCACCGAAGTTAAGCGCTGTCGGGCGTGGTCGGCACTTGGATGGGTGACCATCCAGACCGCCATGCACTGTTGCCATTTTTCGGGGTGCACTCAGCCTCGTGATGCCAATTGACGATCTACTCGACCGAATAGTAGTGGCTTCAGTCAAGAATACCATCATAACGACCGGGAGAGTGGTGTGCTGATGCCACGCCCCTCCTATCCGCATCCTCCACCGAGGATGATACGGCGGTCGGATGGTCCCGGTAAGCCACTCGTTACCTGACGACGGAGTGCTTATGTGTCTTAATCTAAGACGGCATCTTAGTTTCTTCGCGTTCCTAGAAACCTCTTCACAAAGTGAGCAGCAGTTAATTTTACTGTTTTACATCCCGCAATTTGTTGGCTTTGGATTTGAGACTCACTTGCTATCAGCGAGCAGTAAAAAGTTCCAGTTCTGAGTCAATATATGAGCCAGACTGCCTGTGGATAAGTCATATAATATTAGAGTGCTGTGGTGATTCTTTCATCTGAAATCAGGAGAGAATTACGTCAGCTACGGCAGTAGCTTGGATAAAAATCCGGCAAGTGTTGAATTTCTCGGACATCCGTCACGACCTGGTGGGACGTAACTTACGAGAGACGTTTCGCGACTGTTAGGGACAGGTAGGCCACGACCCGCTCCTTAGAGAGCGACTCCATTCCCGCCGAGTGCGTAATTTACGAGCTGTCTAATGGCAGACTTGCACTTTATCGCGGCGCTCGCATCTGGTACGCGGCCGCACTCGCTCATAAGGCAGCGGTCGTCACACGGCCGCATATTTATACGGCGCGCTGATGAAAGTCTGGCCGGCAGCGGCAGCCCCCCCAGCCGTCACCGATACGTCGCGCCGAGGGCGGCCGGCCGGCCGGTGCTCCTCCATAATGCATGAGGCGCGCCGCGGGCATTAGGCGGCGTGTTAGCTGTAATTGTCATCCGGGAGACAATGTCGGCGCGTGTCTACCCGGGGCGGTCCCCGCGCCGTCCTGAATACCACGAGGGCAGCCTCCAAATCTGGAGACTCCAGTGCACGAGTATGTGGAGAGACAACAAGAGGGGGAGATAGGAATCTACTGTCGAAAAACTATAGTCCTGCCAATAGTAAGCTTAATCGACATGAAAGTTTTTTTGGTATGGTACGGCGTCATAATGTAAAAACCTGCTGCGGCTGGAGAAAAACCAACGTTTCGGCCACGATTGCAGCGGCCTTCTTCTGGGTCTAATGGTGCGTTCTAGCTATGCAGTGTCCTTTATATTTTGTTATTAGTGTTCACTGCGCATGCCATTACGTCATAATTTTAAGAAGGTAGTTTGTTTCATTGGTCACTTAAGGAAGATGGAGAAGGAACTGTATTTTAAAAGGTTATTGCGGTGGAGGAAGAACGTGACCTCTGTTAACAGAATGAGATTTTCACTCTGCAGCGGAGTGTGCGCTGATATGAAACTTCCTGGCAGATTAAAACTGTGTGCCGGACCGAGACTCGAACTGGCGACCCTTGCCTTTCGCGGGCAATTGCTCTACCAAGGTTCGCAGGAGAGTTTCTGTCAAATTTGGAAGGTAGGAGACGAGGTACTGGCACAAGTAAAGCTGTGAGGACGGGGCGTGAGTGGTGCTCGGGTAGCTCAGTTGGTAGAGCACTTGCCCGCGAAAGGCAAAGGTCCCGAGTTCGAGTCTCGGTCCGGCACACAGTTTTAATCTGCCAGGAAGTTTCATATCAGCGCGCACTCCGCTGCAGAGTGAAAATCTCATTCTGGAAACATCCCCCAGGCTGTGGCTAAGCCATGTCTCCGCAATATCCTTTCTTTCAAGAATGCTAGTTCTGCAAGGTTCGCAACAGAGCTTCTGTAAGGTTTGGAAGGTAGGAGACGAGGTATTGGCAGAAGTAAAGCTGTGAGGACGGGGCGTGAGTGGTGCTCGGGTAGCTCTGTTGGTAGAGCACTTGCCCGCGAAAGGCAAAGGTCCCGAGTTCGAGTCTCGGTCCGGCACACAGTTTTAATCTGCCAGGAAGTTTCATATCAGCGCACACTCCGCTGCAGAGTGAAAATCTCATTCTGGAAACATCCCCCAGGCTGTGGCTAAGCCATGTCTCCGCAATATCCTTTCTTTCAGGAATGCTAGTTCTGCAAGGTTCGCAACAGAGCTTCTGTAAGGTTTGGAAGGTAGGAGACGAGGTACTGGCAGAAGTAAAGCTGTGAGGACGGGGCGTGAGTGGTGCTCGGGTAGCTCTGTTGGTAGAGCACTTGCCCGCGAAAGGCAAAGGTCCCGAGTTCGAGTCTCGGTCCGGCACACGGTTTTAATCTGCCAGGAAGTTTCGTGACCTGTGTTGTCTATTGGCTCTTGTGTTATGTACCATGATTGGTGGTCACGGTCGAATGAGAAGTTGGCTGCTGTTCACCAACTGCTGGACGTCGGCCGCGCGGCGGCAGTTACCCGCCAGTAGTGCTCGTGCCTCGTGTTGACAGTGCGGTCTGTTGTGCTCTGATTGCTGGCAGCCAAGATGGGGCAAGCCTGAGTCCATCCTCCCTGTTCATGTTCTTAGGGTGTTTAAGTATTTCCATGGCCTCTCTGATTTTGCGTTTCTTCATAATGGGCTGCCTGGCCAACACACAGGCTACGCTGAATTTTATTTCTTTTCAGCAATCTTGCTGACGTTCTGCCACTGCGGATTTGTTGTGTTGCCCTAGACGAATGCGCGTTGCTATTGGCCTACCAGACTCGCCGATGTATGCCTCTCCACATTCGCATTCCACCTTGTAAACGCCTGCAGTGTGTAATGCATCGACCTTGTCCTTAGTGGAGCCTAGCACGTCCTGGATCCTACGACCACTATAGAAGACGGGCTGCACCCCAACGCGGCGAAGGTGTTTGCCTATTCGATCAGTAACATTTTTCACATAAGGTAAGCGCACTGTTGACTGCAGTTTGTCTGTTTCTTGCTTATCTTTCTTACTTGTGTTCGTCGACAAGGCTGCGTTTAGCGACTTATGGCTGTAGCCTTTGGCTAGAAACGTTGTGCTTACCGTTTTAATTCGGATTGCCAAAGAACGGATGACAGAGTTCTTCTGCGCTGGGTGGTGGTAGGACTGGGCATGCAGATACCTGTCTGTATGTGTAGGCTTGTGATATACTCTGCGCCCCAGTGTGCCCTCCGCAGTAGTTTTTTACATTGTGACGCAGTACCATACCCAGAAAACTTTTATGTCGACTGACTCTGGTCAAGCAAGCCCACGCAATTAAATTATAGTAAGCTTAATGCTTACAGAAGAAAAGGCGAAAAAGCAACCAGTCGCTGTCAGTAATGCTATTTATGAAAGACAGTGCCATTGCCGGGTTTGAAACTACAGGTTCTTCCTCATAGTGCCATTCATTTTTAAAATTACATTTAGCTGACATTGTACATGTGATAGTCATTTTTAGTTGTAATGGTGATTCCACGGAAAATCCTACATATTGTAATGGAACTGAGCAGATAAATAAGGATAATGATAGAGGTTAACGGCTAGTTAGGAGGGGGGGGGGGGGGGGAAGGTAAGTGGATTGACAGTACTGAGTAACGTTAAGAACTCAAGAAACGCCCACTGAATTATCAGCTCTGCTAAGAAGCTGTACTTCAACGTCCTTGTCATATCCTCAGCGAAACGCATGGCGTAAAATGGATGTGCACATGTAGCAGATGGAAGAGACCAAACGGCGAGTTTATGGTGCCTTAAAATTGGAACGTATATGCTAAGAGAATAAACTTTCTGGTACCCCAGGAAATGGTTAAGGCGTTGGGCTAGTAATTCAACACATGGAATACACTGGACCCCTACTAAAAATCTCAGCACTAAGCATCGGAAACATGGTGGAATTTTGGATAAACGATGCAGGCACAAGAAAAGGTGGGACCTACAATGTCTAGACCCACAAAGAAAAGAGTTTTCCAGTGAATCGAAATAACTGAAACAGAGACAAAAATGCAGTGTATAAGTAATAAAAGATTTGGTCAATACATCCATTTTATAGCAGAGTTAGTAAAAGAGTGAGAGCAAAGAGAGGAGTACCAATCATAGTATATAAAGAAAAGACAAGAAGTAAATGAGCGAATAATGTACTTAGAACTGAAGAAGAATGGACGTAAGATAATAATAGTTGGTTACATACAGTGATACAATAATCAAAGATGCTTTTTATAAAGATTTGACGGACATTGTAAGTGACATTATTCCACAAAAAGAGATATTACTTTATGGGAGACTTAAATGGCTCGACAGGAAACACAAAAAGCAACAACGTCATAGAAAAATAAGGCGAAGAAACAGAGAACGAGAGTGGAAAGAGATTGTTTGATTAGTGTGAAGCAGACTTGTTAAGAATACAGAACAGCTAGTTTCTTCACAAATAAATACTTAAATATACCTGACTGCAACCTTAAAGAGCTATGTGGCAATTTATTCCAAAACTGTCCCATAATCCGTTTAATAATACGATATGCATATCTGACCAGTAAATCAAATCCATTCACTAACCCAGCATGAAAACTGCAAAGAATAATAACAAATTCAAGTGACTGCAGCTCCAATTAACTCTAGCCCTTTTCATTTTGGTGTGGTAAAGGAATCTTGTATGTCTGGCATACAGGGCTTTTAACTGTCTGGAGAAAGCGAGAGAAACTAGGGGGCCAGCATACGTCATAAAAATGTTTTCTGCTGAAACCTAAGGTTTTATGAGGAAATTTATTAAATTAGCATTGGTTGGAACTCATAAGGCCTATTGCAGCTGGTTGGTGAGGTTCTGAAGCTGCGAGAACTGGTTAAGTTTTGCGGAGGGGGGTAAATTACCTGTGCGGCCAATCCCGGCGGAGGTTCGAGTCCTCCCTTGGGCATGTGTGTGTGTGTGTGTGTGTGTGTCCTTAGAATAATTTAGGTTAAGTAGTGTGTAAGCTTAGGGACTGATGACCTTAGCAGCTAAGTCCCATAAGATTTCACACACATTTGAACATTTTTTTTGGGTAAATTACTCCGGGGCATCACAGTGAACACCTCTCCGTAGGACATCTGAGAAGACTTTTCTCTGCAGTACGCTAACTCTTAAAGCTGCACGGTAGGAAGTCTCCAACTTTGAATGTAACTTAGATACTACGTTTCTCAGACATTACTGCATCCACCTTCTGTTCCCGTGCATGATTAGGGTGTTTAACATTAGCTGTATTTGTTTTCACTGAGATAAGGTATGGGCAAAGCCATTTATCTAGTGTCAAAGTTGCATTTTGCTGATCTAATTATCAGAGCCAGCTGGCTACAACCACTATGAAAAGATCTGAGGATGGTCATTACGGACTAAAACCGGTTATCGTCTAAAGAATTAGTACTGTGATCAAAGACTGGAATAAAAAACATTTGACTATGAACTTAGGCGAGAGTACGGGTGTTTGTTCATACTTTTCCAGGACTTTTCTTTAGCGCATTGGTCATATTCATGAACACAGTTGTGTAATTTTCTCTCGTGTATCCACCCACCTATACAAAGGATATCATATGTGTTTTCAATCCCTTGTTTGTTTAATAGCTAGTTGTGTTCTTCTTTCGGTGGATAAAACATTTTGATGTCTTTTAGCAATAAGTCAGATTGTTATAGTGACCATTAATTTCTTTTGGTACATAGATGGATACCACTATGTTCAAATGTGTTTGAAATCTTATGGCACTTAACCTAAATTATCGTAAGGACGAACACACACACACCCATGCCCGAGGGAGGACTCGAGCCTCCGCCGGGACCTGCCGTACAGTCCATGACTGCAGCGCCTCAGACCGCTCGGCTAATCCCGCGCGGCCAGATAAGCTAGAAAAAAAATTCATAATCAGTGTACAGGAGGGGGAGGAGCATAACAAAAAGTTTCTGAGTGGGAGCAGAAATAACTACATTGAGTGTGGAACTAGTGAAGTGGAATGAAGCAGAAAATACAGTCAAATGATTGAAACACAATGAATTCACTGGACATGGAGACATTCCTATGATTTTCGTGAAATACAGACCAAGAATGTTCTGGGAAATATCGGCACGCCTCTTTAATAGACTAATCAGGAGTGGTAAAGAGCTATCAGAGGATTTTAATTACTGTGCAGTAGGTTCCATCTACAAAAAAGGAAAGGGACTGGGTTTTAATAATTACAAAGGTGTCACTATAATCAGAACAATAGGAATGTTGTATGGTCGAATTCTGAGAAACAGAAGCCGGAAATTGTAAATGTTACTTCGCTAATGAGGCGAAATAGCTTAAACGAGGGAACACTTTGATGGATTCGGATCACGGCCGTGCGTGTGTCCCCCGCACTACACCGCGGCAGTACAAAGGGCGAGGACGCGGATGTTTCACGAGTGAATGCGGCTGAGCTAACAGCAGCTCGGACGGCTGTTGTTCGGTGAGTCACCTGTTGCTGTTGTCTCTGGGGCGGCACCGATTTCTGGACGGCTCGCCGTGAGTCATACCGCGCTACGACCTGCCGCATGCCAGGGCCCGACCCGTGTCTGCTGCGCTGCGCGCCGCTGCGGCTGCACACCTTTCGTCCGAGTTGCCTGTTGTGGTCGTATTCAAAGCATTCGGTTCAACGGTCACCGTTGCCCATAACAACGGAAACACCTACACGGTCTGCTAGCAACACAAGGACTAACACTTGCAAAGACTCTTAACATACCGCTCCTATTCTGTAGAATTTATATCCCTCTTGTGAGGTAACATATTCTTAATTATTGTTTTCATATTTCGATTATTTCTTCCCACTTTGTTCTGTTTCGCATAGGAAGAATTTTTACAATTTTTTTTTCTTTCATTTTACGTTCAATACTGGCCATTAAAATTGCTACACCAAGAAGAAATGCAGATAATTAACGGGTATTCATTGGACAAATACATTATACCAGAACTGACATTTGATTACATTTTCAAGCAGTTTGGGTGCATAGATCCTGAGAAATCAGTATCCAGAACAACCACCTCTGGCCGTAATAACAGCCTTGATACGCCAGGGCATTGAGTCAAACAGAGCTTGGATGGCGTGTACAGGTACAGCTGCCCATGCAGCTTCAACACGATACCACAGTTCTTCAAGAGAAGTGACTGGCGTATTGTGACGAACCAGTTGCTCGGCCACCATCGTCCAGACGTTTTCAATTGGTGAGAGATCTGGAGAATGTGCTGGCCAGGCAGCAGTCGAACATTTTCTGTATCCAGGAAGGCCTGTACAGGACCTACAACATGCGGTCGTGCATTATCCTGCTGAAATGTAGGGTTTCGCAGGAATCGAATGAAGGGTAGAACCACGGATCGTAACACATCTGAAATGTAACGTCCACTGTTCAAAGTGCCGTCAATGCGAACAAGAGGTGACCGAGACGTGTAACCAATGGCACCCCATACAATCACGCCGGGTGATGCGCCAGTATGGCGATGACGAATACACGCTTCCAATGTGCGTTCACCGTGACGTCGCCAAACACGGATGCGACCATCATGATGCTGTAAACAGAACCTGGATTCATCCGAAAAAATGACGTTTTGCAATTCGTGCACCCAGGTTCGTCGTTGATTACACCATCGCATGCGCTCCTGTCTGTGATGCAGCGTCAAGGGTAACCGCAGCCATGGTCTCCGAGCTGATACTCATGCTGCTGCAAACGTCTTCGAACTGTTCGTGCAGATGGTTGTTGTCTTGCAATCGTCCCCAGGGATCGAGACGTGGCTGCACGATCCGTTACAACCACGCGGATAAGATGCCTACATTCGAATTCCTTCATCTGCGACCAATTCAGCAAATTACACAAGGCGTGAATTATACAGAAAACAGACACAAATCAATGGATAGAGCATATCTCCAGGATTTTAACTCACATTGCAGGAGCCGCAATCGTAAAGTGACAAGCATCAATATGTGCGTGCAATTCATTGTCACGATTTGTTGCCCAGAACGGCATGACTACAGTCCGCTTTGCAAGTATGTTCAGTGGGTTGCCTAATTAAACGGGCAAACTGATCCGGTGCGACCATAATGCGAAGCGGAGCAATGGGTTTACAATGACACTTGCAGACAGCTGTAGTTATAAAAATGCTGCAAACCGTTAGCAGGCTTCCTTTTGCCAGTGAGACTTCGACTTGTAGCAATAACATCTGGCAAATTCCAATTTGCTCTCTGCTGGTCTACCACGAACGCATACGCTCCAACGGTAGTAAAATGATAAACAGCTCATTAAAAATTTACAAATGAGGTTTATCTTAAAAAAAAGTTCTTTTGATTATTTGAGAAGGCTTTTGAGCTTTGCAACGTAATTAGTTATTTCTTGATTAACCCTAGCAATACCAAGGCATTTCCCATAACGCGCGTTACAGACGGGTTTAGTTTATGCTGTCCAATTATATCAACAACATACTTTTTAAACGCATACTGATGTTTATGTAGGGTCAAAACCTGAAAATACCTATTTTAGCATCATCAACGCACTTCCAATGACGTGTAGTACCGACTTCATGACTACCAAGAAAACTTTATAAAATGCAAATTTAGTTCATTGCTCTTGACTTTTACGCTCAAAATACTTTTTAAAGAGATATTCATGTTTAAGTGAGGCCCTGAACCTAGAAACATGACATTCATATGGGAAAGTGACATCTACTCCTGAGACTTAAATTTTTGGCTTATGTTTAAATGAGCAATTTAAAATATATAATTAAGCAAGCCTGTAGAAGAATTCATTAAAATAATATTTTTTTCAGAATTATAAAGTAACTGTCTAGATTATAATATTTTCAAAAGGTGGACGTAAAGTACCTCTGCCCCCGCCCTCACCCCACTGGTATTGCAAGGCATCGATTATAGAGACCAAACAAACGCCGAAAGTACTCCCATGTTTTGGCAATTGCCAGACGTGCTGTGCCCATATTGACAGGATATCTATACTGATCATAGATGACAATGCATGAGGACGTGCTGAAAAGTAATGCCTCAGAATTTTTTGTGTAAAAACTCTCAATGCTTTTTAAATAAACTTATGTTATTAACAATCTACATCTTTATTCTTCATGTCCACATTTTTTTTTTTTTTTGTCAACCCAGACGTTCTGGAGACAAACACATTTCTTCGTACATCCATGTTTAAACAGGATGCAGGTGGGACACAGCTGGTATAATTTTTATTAAAAATGAAATTCCTCCAGCTGTACTTAAGATTTTATATTTACTTCGCTACTAGTTTCGACGTTGCGTCAACGCCATCTTCAGGTCCGTAAACTTTGATGAAATCAGTTGTGCTTGGCTCAGTCTAGAAGTCCGCGGTGATACCAACACGTGCTCCACATGGCTGGCGGGCAGAAACTCACAGTTACTGCCCGCCAGTCATGTGGAGCACGTGTTGGTGTCACCACGGTCTTCTATACAGAGCCACACACAACTGATTTCGTCAAAGTTTACGGACATGAAGATGGCGTTGACGCAACGTCGAAACTAGTAGCGAAGTAATTATAAAATCTTAAGTACAGCTGGAGGAATTTCATTTTTAATAAAAACACATTTCTCTTAACGAGAGACCAGCTTGTTAATACTGTCACTGTAGACTGTTTGACTTTAAGGACGGAGCCACAACCTCAACTCTGCCTGCATTGCTTCATCACAATCAAAGTGAAGTCCTAATGCTTTTCTTTAAGTTCTGGAAAGAGATGGTCGGTCGCGGTGGCCGAGCGGTTGTAGGCGGTTCAGTCCGGGACCGCGCGACTGCTACGGTTGCAGGTTCGAATGATGCCTCGGGCATGGATGTGTATGATGTCCTTAGGCTAGTTAGGTTTAAGTAGTTCTCAGTTCTAGGAGACTGATGACCTCAGATGTTAAGTCCCATAGTGCTCAGAGCCATTTTTGGAAACAGGTAAATCAGATGGGACTAGGTCGCGACTGTGTGAAGGAAGATTGATGACAGTGAACCCAAAGAGTGCGACTGTATCGTCGTATATGGTCTAGCATTGTCATTCTGAAGTAGAGAGTGCTCCAAGCGTGGACGAACTCTTCAAATCCGAAGCTCGATTACGGCACTCTGTTTCTCAGTATATTTCCATTATAAATCGGCATTTTACATGTTCTCTAGCAACAGAGGGTTGAAAATATGTATACATGATGAATAAAGACGTAGAATGTTAATAACGTTAGTTTTATTTAAAAGCTTTATGAATTTTTATATAAGAAATTCGGAGGCATAACATTTCAGCACGCCCTCGTACACTTATTGCGGTACCTCGGTTTGTGTCAGGTGCATATTATGTAATCCATGTTCCCAGGACTTCGTTTCACGTCACGTAAATATGGGCGCCAGGAAGATTCATCGTTTCCTGCAGTCGAAGTTTTGGCTTGCAGCTTGTCAGGGACGAAAATGCACCGAGCAGCCTCATCCGCCGCATCCGGCAGTTCACTTTCTTTGTGCCGGTGACGTACTGCCAGGCTGTCCGAGTTCCCACAGAACCCTTCGCCTGCCCAACCCAAACAAAGAAGCGAATACGACGTCAACGCCCGAATAAAAGTGCCGGGACAGTCAGTTTATTGCAAAGACGAAGAGTTAATCGCCGAGAATGAAACAATCCGAGCTTTCCGCCCTCAATTTCGTATCGCCCGTGGGAAAGACGTCCTTCCCTCACGATGTGCCTTCATTGTTTGAACCTGTGTGGGCGGCCACTGTTTTGTTTACGATGGAGCTGACGGAAGTTGGCGTTTAGCGCCAGCGACTGGTGCCGGCGTATGACGTCAGTCAGGCTGGAGAGTCTGGGCCATCCGTCAAGGTGCGATGTGACGTCACGTGACACACCCACGCTTAGATGCTCTTAGTCGCCCCCACTCGGCCCCGTAGCTGCCCACAGCGAAATGTCTTCATACGGTACTTTCGAGAACCGCAAATAAGGACTTCACCGTAGTACCAGGTAGTAAGTTCTTTGCTCGTAGTGACACATCGGGACTATACGTCCACAAGTACACTTTATTCCTAGATATTATGCTGGAACATAGAGAGCAGATGATTGTCTTATTGGCACAATTGGTGATGACGGAAATTTGCTTTTGTCGTCGTTGGCGTCGGCGTCGTTGTCGTCGTCGTTATTAAAGACAGAGTGCGGTCTCATACTCGTCGAAGAGGAGCAAAGACTGACCCTTTATTTTTGACATCTATCTTGAGCGATTAACATTTCTCGCGGTTTCCGTGAAACCTGGATGGGCAGGCGGAGATTTGAAACCGGCTGCTTTCAAAACACACCTCCAGTGTTTCGCCCGCTGTGAGTCTTCGCTCGGTGGTTGGTCTGCACCTTCATCTGTACATTACACAAACTGTTGTGCGATAAGTGCTAAGGGTATTTCGAAAACCATTATCATCCTCCTCTATTCCAATCACGAACATTTTGAGTGGAATTTCTCTGATATTTCTGAATGGTTCTTCACCGAAATAAATGAAGGAGAAGTGTATATTGCTTAACTCTTCTCGAAACTAACTGCTACGGTTGCAGGTTCGAATCCTGCCTCGGGCATGGGTGTGTGTGATGTCCTTAGGTTAGTTAGGTTTAAGTAGTTCTACGTTCTAGGGGACTGACGACCTCAGATGTTAAGTCCCATACTGCTCAGAGCCATTTTTTTAAACTAACTCTCTAGAAAGTTTAAGAATAAACCTCTCCGTGATGCGCAAGGCATCTCTTGTGACGTCTGTCATTAGAGTTGCATGAGCAACTGCTATGGTCTCACATTGTCTATGGATAGTCTCGCTGATGATAATTTCAGTGCAAGGCTTCCGCTGAAACTAAACACCACTGGATTACTTTGGAGCCGAATGGCAAATGATGCACTGTATAGACAAGTTCATTAAAAGTTACTTAGAACCTCTCACAATTCTTTTGTTCGCGTGACGTTCAGAAATCAATATTGCCTCTTGAAACTAGACAATTTTAATCACTCCTTGTAGTCAACGATGGCCTTCTTGCATGATATTTTAGTTAGAAACAAAAGCTATTTTTTTCAGTGCTGGTGAGATCAATGAGAAGTAACTCATTGTTAAACTGTCCCACGTTTCTTTAGTGGCATTATACGTTTCCAGCAAAAACATTTTGGCATCTGCTGGTCTAACAGCTCCTGATTGTCGGAAGGGGCAGTCTCAGCTTCAATTATAAGAAAACCAAGTGCTGGTCGAGTCCTTTCTCGGACAATTCTCTTACCGACTGAGCTCTTCAGGAACGACCCACGATCGGCATTCCAAGCTATATTTCTATCAATTCCTTAAACTTCCCTCAGCCTTACTCCATACGGATCTTTGGGAGTTAACAGTAGGAAGCGCTTTGAAATTGACCCAGGAGAAATAGCTTGTGACAGTTGTTTCCAAACCGAATTGAGTGTCTGAAAAGGAAATAATACATAAAAAGCAATCATTCGTACAGCAGAATCAGCCGGATAAAATTGCCTCTCTCAGAGAGCTCTACAAAGTTATTAAAAGATCTGAACCCAAACACGCAACCCACTTCATTCATTGCAGCTTGTTAAAACAGACTGGACACTTTCCATAGCTCTGCTGTTCTGTTAAAACTATCACCGATGCTGCATCACATCCTCTTCGATTCAGGTCCTTCTTTTCTCTTGCGAGACAAGAGAAAGGACGGAGTACAGTAGAGATGAGTCAGGCTTGAATTGTATGCACGGAGTGGCCTTTCGCCGCAAGATGGACGCGTAACCTGTTTGTCACCCAGATTTGATCGCTAGCTGTGGCTTCCAAGTTATCTGTAGAATGCACTTTAAACAGTCTACGGGCGGTTCCGTGCGCCATGTATTTCATTCCTTTCCGTCAGTGGTTAAAGGTTATCTCAGAGCGCCGCCTGCGCCCTTTCTCGCCTCTCACTTGAATCACTGTCAGGTGATTCATACGTGTCCAGCATCGCCTTCGGTTACCACGAGCATTAGTCACACTCTTTTCACGTACATTTGCCATACTAAGCAACGAGCGCCTAAGTGACAACAGTCTATTCCATCTAAGGTCCTCGTGAATTTGAGTCCCCTCAAGTGTCTCTACTATCAGCTCCACAATACCTCGAAGAAGTTACTTGAAAACTCCTGCAACTGTATGTTTCTCGCCGGCCGTTGTGGCCGAGCGGTTTTAGGCACTTCAGTCTGGAACCCCGCGACCGCTACGGTCGCAGGTTCTAATCCTCCCTCGGGCATGGATGTGTGTGATGTCCTTACGTTAGTAGTTCTAATTTCTAGGGGACTGATGACCTCAGATGTTAAGTCCAATACTGCTCAGAGCTATTTTTTTTCTATGTTTCCGAGCAAAACTGTTCCTCAAATGAAGTACATTGTGCCTTAAGAAAATATGCACCAGATCGGGACTAGAACACGGATCTGATACTTATTGCGTTATTTCGACCTATATTTCCTTTGTTGGGAACTATTTTTTCTGGAAATAAACTCTGATGCTCTGGGAATTAGATTAGGAAATGAGACACATGCATGGCAAAGAAGTTTTGCTATTTGGTGAGCAAAATAACTGATGATAGTCGAAGTAGAGAGGATTTAAAATGTAGACTGGCAATGGCAAGGAAAGCGTATCTGAAGAAGAGAAATTTGTTAACATCCAGTACAGATTTAAGTGTCAGGAAGTCGTTTCTGAAAGTATTTGTATGGAGTGTAGCCATGTGTGGAAGTGAAACGTGGACGAAAAATAGTTTAGACAAGAAGAGAATAGAAGCTTTCGAAATGTGGTGCTACAGAAGAATGCTGAAGACTATATGGGTAGATCACATAAGTATTAAGGAGGTACTGAATAGAATTGGGGAGAAGAGGAGTTTGTGGCACAACTTGACAAGAAGAAGGCCTCGGTTGGTAGGACATGTTCTGAGGCATCAAGGGATCACCAATGTAGTAATGGAGGGCAGCGTAGAGGGTAAAAATCGTAGAGGGAGACCAAGAGAGGAATATACTAAGCAGATTCAGAAGGATGCAGGCTGCAGTACGTACTGGGAGATGAGGCAGCTTGCACAGGATTGAGTAGCATGGAGAGCTGCATCAAACCAGTCTCAGGACTGAAGACCACAACAACAACAAACTCTTACTCTCCCTTCAGAGAAATATTCTTTACTTTCGAAATCAAAACATGGTCTTTAGCTCCTACAAACTGAAATTTATGCTTTTGAAAAACTAATTTTTTCCTTGAGAAAACTGAAAATCCTATGTTCGTTATGACTTAAAACTGGTTTTCTTTGTACTTGGTAACTAAACATATTTTCCCTTTTAAGACTTAAATACTTCTCTTAACCAAATTTATTACTTCTCAAAAAAGGTTTTCTTTACTTTTTACTTTTATTATCTTCTTTTCCGATTATTTGAACATGTTAAATATTAATTTATAAAGAAAGCTTCTCTTGAAGTTTTCCTTTTCATTTCCAGCTTATCGAAAAGTGTCGACAAAATTTACTAAACGGAGCTTGTTCAAATTATTGCAAAGCATCAGTAGTATAATGTGTAAACCAACATATCTATATCCCGTTTAAACATTTAGAACTCTTTATATTGTAAAAGTCATCTTGACATCGCCCTCGAATGTTCCTCAAACTTCTCGCCCCCTGTTCCAGGTTTTGATAAAATAAATTAAATTGTAAAGAAAAAGGAAAAGTCTTCCGTCAGCTCTCAACCTCGCGTAAGAAATTTTGGAATTTCTGTTGATAGTTGTGCTGGATGTTATTGTTGTGTCATCAGATATGGAGAACACCATGCATGTTTTGACTGACCGTGGTGAGTGAGCAGTTGACGAAATGTCGTGTTAGGCACACACAATTGTTACGCTTCTTGTTTGGAATGGTGTGTGGTACCGGTCGACTCATGACTGCCATTTTTGTTTCATGTCCGCATACGTATTAGAAATTGTTTTTCTTGCACGGAAACCTGTCTCGATTGTCTGTAAATGATTTCAAGAAGTGGACTTTGAACGAGATTTATCTTTGGCTGTTTTTCCTTAGTGGAGAAGGTTTCTCCTACAGCATCGTAACACTTTCCACATTGCAACAGTTCGTAGCACTTTGTTCTGTGCATTTTCCCAGTTCGCCATCCAGTTGTGGTACATCTACATCTACATTTATACTCCGCAAGCCACCCAACGGTGTGTGGCGGAGGGCACTTTACGTGACACTGTCATTACCTCCCTTTCCTGTTCCAGTCGCGTATGGTTCGCGGGAAGAACGACTGCCGGAAAGACACCGTGCGCGCTCGAATCTCTCTAATTTTACATTTGTCATCTCCTCGGGAGGTATATGTAGGGGGAAGCAATATATCCGATACCTCATCCAGAAACGCACCCTCTCGAAACCTGGATAGCAAGCTACACCGCGATGCAGAGCGCCTCTCTTGCAGAGTCTGCCACTTGAGTTTGCTAAACATCTCCGTAACGCTATCACGCTTACCAAATAACCCTGTGACGAAACTCGCCGCTCTTCTTTGGATCTTCTCTATCTCCTCTCTCAACCCGACCTGGTACGGATCCCACACTGATGAGCAATACTCAAGTATAGGTCGAACGAGTGTTTTATAAGCCACTTCCTTTGTTGATGGACTACATTTTTTCTAAGGACTCTCCCAATGAATCTCAACATGGGACCCGTCTTACCAACAATTAATTTTATATGATCATTCCACTTCATATCGTTCCGTACGCATACTCCCAGATATTTTACAGAAGTAACTGCTACCAGTGTTTATTCCGCTACCATATAATCATACAATATTCTTTCTATGTATTCGCAATAGATTACATTTTTCTGTGATAAGGGTCAGTTGCCACTCCCTGCACCAAGTGCCTATCCGCTGCAGATCTTCCTGCATTTCGTTGCAATTTTCTAATACTGCAAATTCTCTGTATACTACAGCATCGTCCGCGAAAAGCCGCATGGAACTTCCGACACTATCTACTAGGTCATTTATATATATTGTGGAAAGCAATGATCCCATAAGACTCCCCCGTGGCACGCCAGAGGTTACTTTAACGTCTGTAGACGTCTCCCTATTGAGAACAACATGCTGTGTTCTGTTTGCTAAAAACTCTTCAACCCAGTCACACAGCTGGTCTGATATTCCGTAGGCTCTTACTTTGTTTATCAGGCGACAGTGCGGAACTGTATCGAACGCCTTCCGGAAGTCAAGGAAAATGGCATCTACCTGGGAGCCCGTATCTAATATTTTCTGGGTCTCATGAACAAATAAAGCGAGTTGGGTCTCACACGATCGCTGTTTCCGGAATCCATGTTGATTCCTACAGGGTAGATTCTGGGTGCTGGAGTGTTACTTTGTTGTTGTGGTCTTCAGTCCTGAGACTGGTTTGATGCAGCTCTCCATGCTACTCTATCCTGTGCAAGCTTCTTCATCTCCCAGTACCTACTGCAACCTACATCCTTCTGAATCTGCTTAGTGTATTCATCTCTTGTTCTCCCCCTACGATTTTTACCCTCCACGCTGCCCTCCAATACTAAATTGGTGATCCCTTGATGCCTCAGAACATGTCCTACCAACCGATCCCTTCTTCTGGTCAAGTTGTGCCACAAACTCCTCTTCTCCCCAATCCTATTCAGTACCTCCTCATTAGTTATGTGATCTATCCATCTAATCTTCAGCATTCTTCTGTAGCACCACATTTCGAAAACTTCTATTCTCTTCTTGTCCAAACTATTTACCGTCCATGTTTCACTTCCACATGGCTACACTCCATACAAATACTTTCAGAAATGACTTCCTGACACTTAAATCTATAGTCGATGTTAACAAATTTCTCTTCTTCAGAAACGCTTTCCTTGCCATTGCCAGTCTACATTTTATATCCTCTCTACTTTGACCATCATCAGTTGTTTTGCTCCCCAATTAGCAAAACTCCTTTACTACTTTAAGTGTCTCATTTCCTAATCTAATACCCTCAACATCACCCGACTTAATTCGACTACATTCCATTATCCTCGTTTTGCTTTTGTTGATGTTCATCTTATATCCTCCCTTCAAGACACCATCCATTCTGTTCAACTGATCTTCCAAGTCCTTTGCTGTCTCTGACAGAATTACAATGTCATCGGCAAACCTCAAAGTTTTTATTTCTTCTCCGTGGATTTTAATACCTACTCCGAATTTTTCTTTTGTTTCCTTTACTGCTTGCTCAATATACAGATTGAATAACATCGGGGAGAGGCTACAACCGTGTCTCACTCCCTTCCCAACCACTGCTTCCCTTTCATACCCCTCGACTCTTATAACTGCCATCTGGTTTCTGTACAAATTGTAAATAGCCTTTCGCTCCCTGTATTTTACCCATGCCACCTTTAGAATTTGAAAGAGAGTATTCCAGTTAACATTGTGAAAAGCTTTCTCTAAGTCTACAAATGCTAGAAACGTAGGTTTGCCTTTCCTTAATCTTTCTTCTAAGATAAGTCGTAAGGTCAGTATTGCCTCACGTGTTCCAGTATTTCTACGGAATCCAAACTGATCTTCCCCGAGGTCGGCTTCTACTAGTTTTTCCATTCGTCTGTAAAGAATTCGCGTTAGTATTTTGCAGCCGTGGCTTATTAAACTGATAGTTCGGTAATTTTCACATATGTCAACACCTGCTTTCTTTGGCATTGGAATTATTATATTCTTCTTGAAGTCTGAGGGTATTTCGCCTGTTTCATACATCTTGCTCACCAGATGGTAGAGTTTTGTCAGGACTGGCTCTCCCAAGGCCGTCAGTAGTTCCAATGGAATGTTGTCTACTCCGGGGGCCTTGTTTCGACTCAGGTCTTTGAGTGCTCTGTCAAACTCTTCACGCAGTATCGTATCTCCCATTTCATCTTCATCTACATCCTCTTCCATTTCCATAATATTGTCCTCAAGTACATCGCCCTTGTATAGACCCTCTATATACTCCTTCCACCTTTCTGCTTTCCCTTCTTTGCTTAGAACTGGGTTTCCATCTGAGCTCTTGATATTCATACAAGTGGTTCTCTTATCTCCAAAGGTCTCTTTAATTTTCTTGTAGGCAGTATCTATCTTACCCCTAGTGAGATAAGCCTCTACATCCTTACATTTGTCCTCTAGCCATCCCTGCTTAGCCATTTTGCACTTCCTGTCGATCTCATTTTTGAGACGTTTGTATTCCTTTTTGCCTGCTTCATTTACAGCATTTTTATATTTTCTCCTTTCATCAATTAAATTCAATATTTCTTCTGTTACCCAAGGATTTCTACTAGCCCTCGTATTTTACCTATTTGATCCTCTGCTGCCTTCACTACTTCATCCCTCAGAGCTACCCATTCTTCTTTTACTGTATTTCTCTCCCCCATTCCTGTCAATTGTTCCCTTACGCTCTCCCTGAAACTCTCTACAACCTCTGGTTCTTTCAGTTTATCCAGGTCCCATCTTCTTAAATTCCCACCTTTTTGCAGTTTCTTCAGTTTTAATCTACAGGTCATAACCAATAGATTGTGGTCAGAGTCCACATCTGCCCCTGGAAATGTCTTACAATTTAAAACCTGGTTCCTAAATCTCTGTCTTACCATTATATAATCTATCTGATACCTTTTAGTATCTCCAGGGTTCTTCCATGTATACAACCTTCTTTCATGATTCTTAAACCAAGTGTTAGGAGTGTTACTGTTACTGTGGGTATTAAATGTCGCAGAATCACTTTCAATTCGAGATACGAGTCACAGTCTACCTGAGCACGCCTCCGTGCCAGACTGTTCCGCTGCAGGTCTGCCAACTCTGGGCCCGCGAGCAGTCGCCGACCCGGCGCGTCGCCGGCTGTCGCGCGCGGGACGGGTGACCAGTGGAGAGGCTCGCCACTCTATCCGAGGAGTTTGCTCAGATGACGACACGGCCGCTGGAACGCGCGGGCTCTCTCTCTCCATTGAGAGCCACGAGGGACGCGCCGGCGCGCAGAAACCGAGGACCGCACTCACAGTCGGTAGAAAGCGGCGGCCGCGTCGCTAACGAGCGGCCCACACGGCTGGCGCCCGGACCCTGCTGTCGCTCGTAAACACTCCGAAGGTCTTGCCTTCTGCCAAGGCGAGGCGACACTAAAGCCGCAATTTACAGTAGGTGAAATCTACCGGGGCAGCAGCCCCAGCAGTGAGTAGTAAGCTGCCCGAGCAGTTAATCGCAGAACACATCACTCAGATGTCTTCTCATATTTGAATAACGACAAATACAGGGTGGTCTCAAATTCTAAAGGTGGCAGGGGTAAAATACAGGGAGCGAAAGGCTATTTACAATTTGTACAGAAACCAGATGGCAGTTACAAGAGTCGAGGGACATGAAAGGGAAGCAGTGGTTGGGAAGGGAGTAAGACAGGGTTGTAGCCTCTCCCCGATGTTATTCAATCTGTATATTGAGCAAGCAGTAAAGGAAACAAAAGAAAAATTCGGAGTAGGTATTAAAATCCACGGAGAAGAAATAAAAACTTTGAGGTTCGCCGATGACATTGTAATTCTGTCAGACACAGCAAAGGACTTGGAAGAGCAGTTGAACGGAATGGATGATGTCTTGAAGTGAGGATATAAGATGAACATCAACAAAAGCAAAACGAGGATAATGGAATGTAGTCGAATTAAGTCGGGTGATGTTGAGGCTATTAGATTAGGAAATGAGACACTTAGAGTAGTAAAGGAGTTTTGCTATTTGGGGAGTAAAATAACTGATGATGGTCGAAGTAGAGAGGATATAAAATGTAGACTGGCAATGGCAAGGAAAGCGTTTCTGAAGAAGAGAAATATGTTAACATCGAGTATAGATTTAAGTGTCAGGAAGTCTTTTCGGAAATGTATTTGTATGGAGTGTAGCCATGTATGGAAGTGAAACATGGACGGTAAATAGTTTGGACAAGAAGAGAATAGAAGCTTTCGAAATGTGGTGCTACAGAAGAATGCTGAAGATTAGATGGATAGATCACATAACTAATGAGGAGGTACTGAATAGGATTGGGGAGAAGAGGAGTTTGTGGCACAACTTGACCAGAAGAAGGGATCGGTTGGTAGGACATGTTCTGAGGCATCAAGGGATCACCAATTTAGTATTGGAGGGCAGCGTGGAGGGTAAAAATCGTAGAGGGAGACCAAGAGATGAATACACTAAGCAGATTCAGAAGGATGTAGGTTGCAGTAGGTACTGGGAGATGAAGAAGCTTGCACAGGATAGAGTAGCATGGAGAGCTGCATCAAACCAGTCTCAGGACTGAAGACCACAACAACAAACACAGGGTGGTCCATTGATAGTGACCGGGTCAAGTATCTCACGAAATACGAATCAAACGAAAAAACTACAAAGAACGAAACTCTTCGAGCTTGAAGGGAGAAACCAGATGGCGCTATGGTTGGCCCGCTAGATGGCGCTGCCATAAGTCAAACGGATATCAACTGCGTTTTTTTTTAAATAGGAATCCAAATTTTTTATTACATATTCGTGTAGTACGTAAAGAAATATGAATGTTTTAGTTGGACCACTATTTTCGCTGTGTGTTAGATGGCGCTGAAACAGTCACAAATGGATAAGTACGTGGTATCACGTAACATTCCACCAGTAAAGACGGCATTTGCTTCGTGATACATTACCCGTGTTAAAATGGACCGTTTACCAATTGCGCAACAGGTCGATATCGTGTTAATGTATGGCTATTGTGATCAAAATTCCCAACGGGCGTGTGCTATGTATGCTGCTCGGTATCCTGGACGACATCATTCAAGTGTCCGGACCGTTCGACGGATAGCTACGTTATTTAAGGAAACAGGAAGTGTTCAGCCATACGTGAAACGTCAACCACGACCTGCAACAAATGATGATGCCCAAGTAGGTGTTTTAGCTGCTGTCGCGGCTGATCCGCACATCAGTAGCAGACAAATTGCGCGAGAATCGGGATTCTCAAAAACGTCGGTGTTGAGAGTGCTACATCAACATCCACTGCACCCGCACCATATTTCTATGCACCAGGATTTGCATGGCGACGACTTTGAACGTCGCGTACAGTTCTGCCACTGGACACAAGAGATATTACGGAACGATGACGGATTTTTTGTACGCGTTCTATTTAGCGACGAAGCGTCATTGATCAACAGCGGTAACGTAAACCGGCATAATATGCACTATTGGGCAACGGAAAATCCACGATGGCTGCGACAAGTGGAACACCAGCGACCTTGGCGGGTTAATGCATGGTGCGGCATTATGGGAGGAAGGATAATTGGCCCATATTTTATCGATGACATGGCAGTCTCAATGGTGCAATGTATGCTGATTTTCTACGTAATGTTCTACCGATGTTACTACAAAATGTTTTACTGCATGACAGAGTGGCGCCGGCCGCGGTGGCCGAGCGGTTCTAGGCGCTTCAGTCTGGAACCGCACGACCGCTACGGTCGCAGGTTCATATCCTCCCTCGCAGATGGATGTGTGTAATGTCCTTAGGTTAGTTAGGTTTAAGTAGTTCTAAGTTCTAGGGGACTGATGAGCTCAGATGTTAAGTTCCATAGTGCTCAGAGCCATTTCACAGAGTGGCGATGTACTTCCAACATGACGGATGTCCGGCACATACCGCATACTCTCTATGACGTACAAAACGTACAAAATACGACGTTTAATGTCATACTCCTATTTATTGCTTCTTACGTAAACACAATATCCCACTAGCCATAATCCTCTCCACGAGGCCAAAATCTGACATGCCAGCTTCTTTATTTCACCTTGCGCAGTGCAATGGAATGTTGAATTCTACGCCGTGAGGTCACCAGCAGCTCGTCCACGTGCGTTTTCACTTCCTATGAGAGGATGAGTTTATGGCGTGGCACCAACAGATTAGGGGCAAAGCGTCACGGGAGCATCCTACTGAAATCTCCCAAAGAGATTACAGGAGGCTGCAAAGTCGCAGGAGCCGTCCAAGAGAGTTATTCTGCAGCTCATTGTGCAGCTGAGGACACAATGATGTTTCTTCTTTGGGATATCAAATATTCTCTCCTCATCAGTATTTTCCGGACATGGCACTCAGTACCTTGTTGTTCTTTCATCGGTTTGAAACCACTGCGTAGGAGGTGATTACCTACATGTTTCCTGAACATCCAAAATACAGACTTCTGCAATCAAGACCTCAGCCATGTCATCCACAGCTGGGAAAAAAACGTGTCGTGTTGAAGGGTACGCTTAGCACCATATCCAGTTTCTATGCTCGCAATTTAATTCTATTCCAAGATATAAAACTTTTGAATATCTCAAGATTTTAAACATGGTTGCAACAGCAACTGTTGAAATTCTTCACGATAAAGGATGACAGCCAAAAACAGTTGCAGGATAAAAATTTATTAAAATTTCTTGACCAAGGTTTCGGTACATATAAATATACCTTCATCAGAAGTAAAAAATCTGAAATTACATCATGTAATGGAGATTAATAAAACAATTGTGCCAAAGGCGTCGTCAATAATTGAGACATCTTGTCCATTAGTACAACATGACTAAGGGCACAGGGTCAAAGCGAACAGTTTAGCACCATTACTTCGCCTGTGAACTATGGAGACAAGACACTCTTGTCTCGATAGTTCACAGGCGAAGTAATGGTGCTAAACTGTTCGCTTTGACCCTGTGCCCTTAGTCATGTTGTACTAATGGACAAGATGTCTCAATTATTGACGACGCCTTTGGCACAATTGTTTTATTAATCTCCATTACATGATGTAATTTCAGATTTTTTACTTCTGATGAAGGTATATTTATATGTACCGAAACCTTGGTCAAGAAATTTTAATAAATTTTTATCCTGCAACTGTTTTTGGCTGTCATCCTTTATCGTTTTGAATATCTCTTGTATTACTCCACTTTTAACTTTCAAAAACGAGTAATTGGAAGTTTTTCTCAAGGTAGTACCAAAGATGATGGCTGCAATGTAGAGGGAGAATGGAGAAGGAATTTATGCGTAGTTCTGTCAGTGTCAACGGCCTGACAGAATTGTTAGACTGACCTATTGTTTTTTGTGTGTTTCTTCATACGTTTCAACGAAAACTTTGCTGTAGTCTACTTCACAAAACTTTGCCTTAGATACTTGCTACAAAGAATATAGTGCAGACAGGGAAACTTACAACAAGGATATACACTGACGGAAAAAATATCGAAACATCAAAAAATAATTAATGTAGAGTAATGAAATTTCGGAAATATATTTGTCTAGGTAACATTTTAAAGTGATTACATCACAAGATTACAGGCTAATGTAGGCGCGAATGAGCTATTGCAAATGAGAAATGTAACTGCTAGAAACAATGGAAGCATGCAGACGTGCATGCATCGTGTTTCACAGGTGCCGGATGTCAGTTTGTGGGATGGAGTTCCATGCCTGTTGCACTTGGTCTGTCAATACAGGGACGATTACTGCTGTTTGCGGATGACGCTGGGCTTGTCGTCCATATGTGCTCGATTGGAGACAGACATGATGATCTAAAACACCAAGACAACGTATCGACAGTCTGTAGAGCATGTCGGGTTACAACAGCGGTATGTGGGCGAGCGTTATCCTGTTGGAAAACAACCCCTGGAATTCTGCTCGTGAATGGCTGCACAGCAAATCGAATCACCAGACTGACGAACAGTTTTTCAGTGAGGGAGCTTGGGTTAACCTCAAGAGTGCTCCTGCTGTCATACGAAATCACACTCCAGACCATAACACTAGGTTAAGGTCCAGTGTATCTTAAACGCAGACAGGTTGGGTGCAGTTTCACAAGTGACCTCCTTCTAACCAACAAACGGCTATCACTGGCACCCAGGCAGAACCAGCTTTCATCAGAAAACACAACACATCTCCACCCTGCCCTCCAATGAGCTCTCATTTGTGACCACTGAAGTCGCAAAAGTTGTTGGTTTGAGGTCATTGGGAAGCACGCTACAGGTTCCCGGCTCGGAGCTGTCCTTGAAGTAACAGAATGGTAACAGTACGTTGCATCACTGTGATACCAACTGCTGCTCAAATTGCTGTTGCAAGTGCAGTATTATGCGACAGGGCCACAGCCGAACACGATAGTCTTCCCTCTCGGCAGTGCCACATGGCGTCACAAGCCTGATCTTCATGCACCCGTACGTTTCTCGTGACAACTGTTGGCAAGAGTCATGCATAATGGCATCATTCGTGCCAAGCTTTTCTGCAATATCACAGAAGCAAAATACAGCTTCTCGTGGCCCTATTAGACGGTCTCTTTCAATGTTAGTGAGGCGTTGATAATGGCGTATTTGCCGCATAAAGGCATTCTTGACTAACACCAACTCACTACGCTCATAGCCTAAGCCTTGCAGACAAACAAAAATTACGCGAAGCGAAATGTAGTGTGAGGAGGGCTATACGAGAGGCGTTCAATGACTTCGAAAGTAAAGTTCTATGTACTGACTTGGCAGAAAATCCTAAGAAATTTTGGTCTTATGTCAAAGCGGTAGGTGGATCAAAACAAAATGTCCAGACACTCTGTGACCAAAATGGTACTGAAACAGAGGATGACAGACTAAAGGCCGAAATACTAAATGTCTTTTTCCAAAGCTGTTTCACAGAGGAAGACTGCACTGTAGTTCCTTCTCTAGATTGTCGCACAGATGACAAAATGGTAGATATCGAAATAGACGACAGAGGGATAGAGAAACAATTAAAATCGCTCAAAATAGGAAAGGCCGCTGGACCTGATGGGATACCAGTTCGATTTTACACAGAGTACGCGAAGGAACTTGCCCCCATTCTTGCAGCGGTGTACCGTAGGTCTCTAGAAGAGCGTAGCGTTCCAAAGGATTGGAAAAGGGCACAGGTCATCCCCGTTTTCAAGAAGGGACGTCGAACAGATGTGCAGAACTATAGACCTATATCTCTAACTTCGATCAGTTGTAGAATTTTGGAACACGTATTATGTTCGAGTATAATGACTTTTCTGAAGACTAGATCTCTACTCTGTAGGAATCAGCATGGGTTTCGAAAAAGACGGTCGTGTGAAACCCAGCTCGCGCTATTCGTCCACGAGACTCAGAGGGCCATAGACACGGGTTCACAGGTAGATGCCGTGTTTCTTGACTTCCGCAAGGCGTTCGATACAGTTCCCCACAGTCGTTTAATGAACAAAGTAAGAGCATATGGACTATCAGACCAATTGTGTGATTGGATTGAAGAGTTCCTAGATAAAAGAACGCAGCATGTCATTCTCAATGGGGAGAAGTCTTCCGAAGTAAGAGTGATTTCAGGTGTGCCGCAGGGTAGGACCGTTGCTATTCACAATATACATAAATGACATTGTGGATGACATCGGAAGTTCACTGAGGCTTTTTGCAGATGATGCTGTAGTGTATCGAGAGGTTGTAACAATGGAAAATTGTACTGAAATGCAGGAGGATCTGCAGCGAATTGACGCATGGTGCAGGGAATGGCAATTGTATCTCAATGTAGACAAGTGTAATGTGCTGCGAATACATAGAAAGAAAGATCCTTTATCATTTAGCTGCAAAATAGCAGATCAGCAACTGGAAGCAGTTAATTCCATAAATTATCTGGGAGTACGCATTAGGAGTGATTGAAAATGGAATGATCATATAAAGTTGATCGTCGGTAAAGCAGATGCCAGACTGAGATTCATTGGAAGAATCCTAAGGAAATGCAATCCGAAAACAAAGGAAGTACGTTACAGTACGCTTGTTCGCCCACTGCTTGAATACTGCTCAGCAGTGTGGGATCCGTACCAGATAGGGTTGATAGAAGAGATAGAGATGATCCAACGGAGAGCAGCGCGCTTCGTTACAGGATCATTTAGTAATCGCGAAAGCGTTACGGAGATGATAGATAAACTCCAGTGGAAGACTCTGCGGGAGAGACGCTCAGTAGCTCGGTACGGGCTTTTGTTAAAGTTTCGAGAACATACCTTCACCGAAGAGTCAAGCAGTATATTGCTCCCTCCTACGTATATCTCGCGAAGAGACCATGAGGATAAAACCAGAGAGATTAGAGCCCACACAGAAGCATACCGACAATCCTTCTTTCCACGAACGATACGAGACTGGAATAGAAGGGAGAACCGATAGAGGTACTCAGGGTACCCTCCGCCACACACCGTCAGGTGGCTTGCGGAGTATGGATGTAGATGTAGACCGTTATAGCACGTGTTTAAAGCAAACCTGATATGCACTGTCATAGCGGCACTGGTAGCGCCACTCTTACGCGACTGGTGTGAAATGTGAATGGACGTCATCCTTCAGACGTAGAAACACACCTACCAACTTCCGTTTATGTCGCACAATTCCTTCCTAGTGTTGCAGTTTCTTTTGCGTCAGTGCAGAATTTTCACTACAAAAAGTTTTGCAAGTCATTGTGCTAGTGAAGGCGACATGGCTCCATCCAGTCACACTACGATTTGAATCATTTCTCAGTTTCATTAAAAATGTTGTGATGCGTTCGCATTCAGCCTGGCTCCTAACATGTGCGGTTGAATCTCACACCAAACGGTAGCCCCCTTAAGAGTATGCAAAACACTGATATAATGTGTGGAGAATATTCATGGCAAGTAATCTCCATGAAAACAATGCCGAAGTTATTCTCCGAATACGTGAGCCACAGTAATGGACTAGACGGCTTCGCCATTCTTCATTCACAGTCCATTCCGCAGTGAGCAGGTGTCCCACTGGGACAGGTGGTTCGTGCTAGGAGGAGCAGTACCGCAGGGTTCTGCGCATACTAAGCATTTCCAAACACGTCGCAGGCCGTTCAACCTGGCCGTTACTTTACGATTTGTACAGGCCCGCTCGACGGACACGTTCCGACGCCGCGCACGTCGCAGCTAACGGTCATCCTCCTTGACGTGTCGTTCCACGCACAACGCACGTACAATTCGCGATATGTGCTGCTGCAAGTTAGTGTACTCACACTCAAGAAGAACTCTACTTCGCATTTAGAAAACTAACGTTTTGAGGGATCGCGCCTAAATACGACTTCCAGATGCAGATTTTCCGAGGATTTCTTGTATCGCTCCACACGAAAACTGGAATGAATCCTCTAAATACAACATATCTACTTTTTCCCGTATTTCTTCAGCAGCGTTAGTACAATACACGAAATGTGTTGTAGAACAAATTTATTAATATGTGTGATTTAAGGCTTAATATTATGCTTCTGTCTAAATACACCATTTCTACTTTTTTCCCGTCTTTGTTCAGTTGAGTGATTATAATAAACGAAATGTATGGGTGTCCATTTTGTTGCACTGACGAGGGACTACAGCTGAATATTTATGACAAAAAGTACCGCCACAGCTGTATCTCGAGAATGTCTTCATTCTGTCATAAGACAAGTTTCGGCGGCATGCTACCGCCATCTTCAGGCCCCACTATTGCATAAAGGGTATTTGATTTTCTTGGCGCATTTATTGTGGGATCCTTGTCACTAGCACAGGTGGGCTAACTTTCATCAGGAGTCTATACTCGACACCGTGTTGTCTCCAAGAGCGTTGGAGTATAGACTCCTGATGTAAGTGCTAGTAACAAGGATTCTACAATAAATGTGCCAAGAATATCAAATACCCTTTATGCAATATTGGGGCCTGAAGATGGCGGTAATATGCCGCCGAATCCAGTCGCGTGGTAGAATAAAGATGTTCTCGAGTTACAGATGCGGCGGTACTTTTTCTCATATAAACAAAATGTGTTCTGCAACACATTTATTAAGATCTGTGACTGCGGCTTAATATTATGATTCTTTAATGATAAGTGTTTCAAGAAATTTGATTTCGTTGGACTATTATCTGTATTCCTTCTCTATAATTTGTTGCAGAATAAGTGTATCATCTGTACAACTTATTCGTTTTCCAAATCTGAGTTTTTCTCTAATAAAATCCACTCCATTATGGGCTTCAGTCATTCGATTATTATTCTGCCACACATCTCAAGCTTCCAACTCCTTAACGCTATGTCTCTACAACTTTTGGAATTTCATCCGTTGCACTTGTTATACACTCCTGGAAATTGAAATAAGAACACCGTGAATTCATTGTCCCAGGAAGGGGAAACTTTATTGACACATTCCTGGGGTCAGATACATCACATGATCACACTGACAGAACCACAGGCACATAGACACAGGCAACAGAGCATGCACAATGTCGGCACTAGTACAGTGTATATCCACCTTTCGCAGCAATGCAGGCTGCTATTCTCCCATGGAGACGATCGTAGAGATGCTGGATGTAGTCCTGTGGAACGGCTTGCCATGCCATTTCCACCTGGCGCCTCAGTTGGACCAGCGTTCGTCCTGGACGTGCAGACCGCGTGAGACGACGCTTCATCCAGTCCCAAACGTGCTCAATGGGGGACAGATCCGGAGATCTTGCTGGCCAGAGTAGTTGACTTACACCTTCTAGAGCACGTTGGGTGGCACGGGATACATGCGGACGTGCATTGTCCTGTTGGAACAGCAAGTTCCCTTGCCGGTCTAGGAATGGTAGAACGATGGGTTCGATGACGGTTTGGATGTACCGTGCACTATTCAGTGTCCCCTCGACGATCACCAGTGGTGTACGGCCAGTGTAGGAGATCGCTCCCCACACCATGATGCCGGGTGTTGGCCCTGTGTGCCTCGGTCGTATGCAGTCCTGATTGTGGCGCTCACCTGCACGGCGCCAAACACGCATACGACCATCATTGGCACCAAGGCAGAAGCGGCTCTCATCGCTGAAGACGACACGTCTCCATTCGTCCCTCCATTCACGCCTGTCGCGACACCACTGGAGGCGGGCTGCACGATGTTGGGGCGTGAGCGGAAGACGGCCTAACGGTGTGCGGGACCGTAGCCCAGCTTCATGGAGACGGTTGCGAATGGTCCTCGCCGATACCCCAGGAGTAACAGTGTCCCTAATTTGCTGGGAAGTGGCGGTGCGGTCCCCTACGGCACTGCGTAGGATCCTACGGTCTTGGCGTGCATCCGTGCGTCGCTGCGGTCCGGTCCCAGGTCGACGGGCACGTGCACCTTCCGCCGACCACTGGCGACAACATCGATGTACTGTGGAGACCTCACGCCCCACGTGTTGAGCAATTCGGCGGTACGTCCACCCGGCCTCCCGCATGCCCACTATACGCCCTCGCTCAAAGTCCGTCAACTGCACATACGGTTCACGTCCACGCTGTCGCGGCATGCTACCAGTGTTTGCGATGGAGCTCCGTATGCCACGGCAAACTGGCTGACACTGACGGCGGCGGTGCACAAATGCTGCGCAGCTAGCGCCATTCGACGGCCAACACCGCGGTTCCTGGTGTGTCCGCTGTGCCGTGCGTGTGATCATTGCTTGTACAGCCCTCTCGCAGTGTCCGGAGCAAGTATGGTGGGTCTGACACACCGGTGTCAATGTGTTCTTTTTTCCATTTCCAGGAATGTATATTGGCTTCATAAGCAACGTCTTACATCGATTTGGTATCTCCTCCCACGTCGACGATATACTCAAATAACTAAGGAACTTACGACGGATTATTTGAAAGAAAATTGTCCGTTTCATTAAAACTTTTCCGGGAAGTTTAAAGAAGTGGCATTCGAGAAACACATGCAAAAAATCTACTGCCTCTACAGCATATCACGCATAGGCATCCCTCCACCCCCTCGTGTTCACCTTGTCTTACAAGGTGCGCTGTTTATAATGATTTGGAAAATTTATGTATTGCTAATCTTTGAGAACCTAAAGCGAGACGTGCGCATCACCTGTTTGTAAAATGTGTAACTTTGTTCCATGCCGTGTCGTCTTAAAACTGTTTGTCGTATTTTCTGAGGAAGAGTTTTGGGCGAAGCGCAGCATTTGCCTAAACGAGCTTTGAGGACCGACTAAGAGCCGAACTCAGGGAAGGAGACCAACTATTGTTAATCTGGAATGCTTCGTCGTTCTCATACAGTGAAGAGCCAAAGAAACTGGTACACCTGCCCAATACCGTGTAGGGCCACGCGAGCACGCAGAAGTGCCGCAACACGACGTGGCATGGAATCGACTAATGTCTGATGTAGTGCTGGAGGGAATTTGTGACCATGAATCCTGCAGGGCTGTCCATAAATACGTAAGGGTAGGGGAGATCTCTTCTGAACAGCGAAAGAATTTAAACTCAGAAGAGTGTTCCTGGAGACATTCTGTAGCAATTGTGGACGTGTGTGGTATCGTATTGTCCTTCTGGAATTGCCCTAGTACGTCAAAATGCACAATTGACATGAATGGATGCAGTTGGTCAGACAGGTTGCTTACGTACGTGTCACCTATCGGAGTCGTATATAGACGTATCAGGGGTCCCATATCAGTCCAACTGCACACGACCCACACGATTACAGAGCCTCCACCAGCGTGAACAGTTCCTTGCTGACACGAAGGGACCATGGATTCATGAGGATTTTCTCCATAGCCGTACATGTCCATCCCCTCGGTACAATCTCAAAAAAGACTAGTCCGACGAGGCAACAAGTTTCGAGTCATTAACAGTCCAATGTCGGTGTTGAAGCGCCCAGGCGCGGCGTAAAGCTTTGTGTCGTGCTGTTATCAAGGATATACGAGTGAGCCTTCGGCTCCGAAAGCCCATATCCATGATGTTTTGTCGAATGTCTCGCACGCTGACACTTGTTGATGCCCCAGCATTGAAATCTGCTGCAATTTACAGAAAGGTTGCACTTCTGTCACGTTGAACGATTCTCGTCAGTCGTCGTTGGTCCCGTTCTTGCTGGATATTTTTACGGCCGCGGCGATGTTTGAGATTTGATGTTTTATCGGATTCCAGATACTCACAGCACACTCTTGACATCTTTATTGTTACAATTGATATTATGATTACATACAGCTCTGCAGCGCCTACCAGTCGCTAGATGCACAAATTTGTGGAATAACACAGTGACTGGAATCTTCAATTGAGAAACGTAAAATTGGAGGTCGTAAGGGAAGGGAAAATCCCCACTTCATCGCTACCTGGGAACTGTCGTGTCCCAAAGCTCGTGCGCCGATTATAACACTACGTGCAAATTCACTTAAATCTTAATAACCTGCCATTAGCAGTAACAAATATAACAATTAGACCAAGCACTTGTTGTCTTTTATAGGCGTTGCCGACCGCAGCTCCATATTCGGCCTACTTTTATATCTCTGGACTTTGGCGCTACAGTGAATAGCAGTAAGGGTAATTCATCTCGAAGGTCGGAGGAAGGCAAACGACGTACTGCCTCCAATAGCTCTGACTCTGAGCACTATGGGACTTAACAGCTATGGTCATCAGTCCCCTAGAACTTAGAACTACTTAAACCTAACTAACCTAAGGACATCACACAACACCCAGTCATCACGAGGCAGAGAAAGTCCCTGACCCCGCCGGGAATCGAACCCGGGAACCCGGGCGTGGGAAGCGAGAACGCTACCGCACGACCACGAGCTGCGGACACCCCTCCAATAGCACCATGAAGTTTAGCACTGTAACGTTCAGACCAGCGTTGCATTTGATGACGTTTTATATACATACACTCGGACTCGGCTGTGTGTTTATGTGTGTGTTCGTCGGTTTCTTGACATCTTTATTGTTACAGTTGATATTATGATAACATGCAGCTCTGCAGCTCCTACCAGTCGCTAGATGCACACATTTGTGGAATAACACAGTGACTGGAATCACGAATGCATCTTCGATTGAGAAACTTAAAACTGGAGGTCATAAATGCAGAGCCAAGTGAAAACGACTGCATAAAAAAAAAATGAGAGAAAGTCCATGGATGTCTGTGTAACGGTCCGCAGCTCGTGGTCGTGCGGTAGCGTTCTCGTTTCCCACGCCCGGGTTCCCGGGTTCGATTCCCGGCGGGGTCAGGGATTTTCTCTGCCTCGTGATGACTGGGTGTTGTGTGATGTCCTTAGGTTAGTTAGGTTTAAGTAGTTCTAAGTTCTAGGGGACTGATGACCATAGATGTTAAGTCCCATAGTGCTCAGAGCCATTTGAACCATCTGTGTAACGAGAGAAGGAACCTTAGCTCGGATTCTCATCCACTAGATCGCTGGCTATCTCTTGTGGCCTCCACCTCGTCTTGCTCTCCTTGATTGCTAGAGGAACAGCTACGTGCCTAGTGCGTCTCCTAAAGGCTGAGGCGTGCTACTCACTGGACGCATTAGAGAGAGAGAGAGAGAGAGAGAGAGAGTGCGAGTGCGATGCACATTGTTGGCCAGCTGGTGAGGCACTCTCAAGGCTCGCCGGGCCGTTTTCCGCAGTCCGGCTGCTGCTCCGGAGGCACGACCGGCCCTGAGCCTCGAACGGGGGCCTTCCATCACCTGCTGCGGCCCCCGACGGCGACAAGCGCCGCGTGCAAGCAAATGGTGAAAGGCGAACTGCAGCCTGCGCTGAAGTACTCGCTAATGACCGACGGGTTAACTAACAGGGAGGCCTGTCCACGGGTTGCATCTACTGCTGGTATGCCACTGCCGTTTGGAGAGACCGAACAGCCGAGGGCATCCCTTATTCACACACACCCCGCAGGACAGGAGACGTGTATCCAGTCAGCCCGCGTATAGTATAAATTTTGAGTACTTGTGTGAGATAACGTTCCAAATGTTTACGTGTCGTGTATCTGAGGCGGAACATGGGAACCACACCGGTATTCACCTGGAGAGGTGTGGTAAACCGCTTAACATGCTGGCTGTCCGAACTCTCGTCTTTATGCACCCGGCACTCTTACCCTACATCTACATCTACGGCTACATCTACATGGATACTCTGCATATCAGACTTAAGTGCCTGGCAGATGGCCCATCGAATCACCTCCACACCAAGACTCTGTTATACCACCCTCGAACAGCGCGCAGAAAAAATGAACGCCTACATCTCTCCGTGCGAGCTCTGATTTCCCTTATTTATATCGTTTCTCGTAGCCCCTTCAAATCTGCCCTTGTCCTATGGAACCAAGTAATGGACTCCGTACCACATTCTATGTCAATTCGTATCCTTTGTGGAGACTAGGAGCAGCCAAATTAAGTTTTTACCACAGTTAAGTTTTTAACACAAACGGGTGCGTTCGGAGTGCTGTAATGACGATAAACTGCTGACGAACTGACGGATGGCGTCACATCGTGTTCAGCTATGAATCACGGTCTTGCAGTACACCAGACGACCATCGGTGGCGAGCTGGGCAGACGTCCCCTTCTTCCAATGTTGGAGAGAGTCAAAACGGTGTTAAAACTGTTCAAATGGCTCTGAGAACTATGGGACTTAACATCTGAGGTCATTTGTCCCCTAGAACTTAGAACTAGTTAAACCTAACCAACCTAAGGACATCACACACATCCATGCGCGAGGCAGGATTCGAACCTGCGACCATAGCGGTCGCACGGTTCCAGACATAAGCGACCGCTCGGCCACTGCGTCCGGCAAAACGGTGTTACTCCAGGCTTCATTGTGTGGGGAGCCATGGCGTATGACCTCAGCTGTTAGTAAGTGAGGGGCTCTCATGACATGGACATCCTGCGTCCTCGTTTATTACCTGTTATGCGACGATATTGACGTGCCATTGCTCAACATGACAATGTTCGGCCACACATGGCAGTAACTCTATGAATTGTCTGCTTGAATTTGAGGTACTTCCGTAGCCAGCAAGGTGCCTAGTTCTGTCCCCGATAGAACATGTGTGGGACCAGCTCGAACGTCAGCTGCGTTCAAAAAAACAGAAAAACAAAAAAAAAAGGCTCTGAGCAGTATGAGCAGTATGGGACTTAAATTCTGAGGTCATCAGTCCCGTAGAACTTAGATCTACTTAAACCTAACCAACCTAAGGGCATCACACACACCCAAGCCCGAGGTAGGAGTCGAACCTGCGACCGTAGCGGTCGCGCGGTTCCAGACTGTAGTGCGTAGAACCACTCGGCCACCCC
This sequence comes from Schistocerca nitens, assembly GCF_023898315.1. Lineage (NCBI taxonomy): Eukaryota > Metazoa > Arthropoda > Insecta > Orthoptera > Acrididae > Schistocerca > Schistocerca nitens. The sequence continues at coordinate 787,926,852 of NC_064618.1, read as the reverse complement.
GGCTTGCGTCAGTTCCGTCCCAGCGCTATTATCCAGTTACAACAGTTGACGAGCTTGCGTTAGGAGAGGACACAAGGGCTTTATGAAACTCTTCCCCATCGAAACAGTGGATCCGTCCAGGCCGGAGGGCACGTGCAAATTATAATAAGTACACTCACACTGTGAAATTCTTTGTAAATATGACTCGATATTGTAATCACTGAAATACCATCATATATCCACTCTTTCGGGGAAGTTTCGTGTCAACCTCCCCTTCTTTTTTTGGCAGGGAGTGTATGTCTCAGGCAGCCAGTACTGTCGATGCGGCGGGTACGTGTCGGTAGAGAGCCTGCAGAGCCCGCAGACTTTTTACACGTGAGGGACACGTGTTCCCGCGACGCCACTCCGCCCCTCACCTTTATCGTAGCGGGAGCGGAGCTTTCTCCGCGCCGGTTATACGCCCGGCGCCTGAAAAATTACTCCATCCCGACGACACCAGACTACATAGATGTACAGTAATGGTGGTCCCTTGTAGAAGAGGCCGTCCCGTGTACTGCGTCGTGTGAAACTGCGCGACAGAGCAGGGAGGTGCGAGATGCTGACGCCTCTCTCCGCTTGACTGGAGAAATACGGGTGAGTGGGCTGTTTAGGGCGAGACGCCTTGGCGGGAGTAAGCTATCGAGGCGGAGCGGCGGCTGCAGCGGCGGGACCCTGTGTACACGCCGGCCGGCGGTCCATTTCTCACGCGACGGTCTAGCCGGTCACTTAACGCCCCGCGCCTTCCGGTACAGTCCTGCGCCCGAGAACGCTACCCTAGCACCGCCTCCGTCTCCCAGCTGTTTCTCGCGCACCATGCCGCACAGATTCAGCTGCTTTGCTTATTACACGCCTAACAATAATATATGCACGAATCATCATCATCATCATCACCAGCCAATTCAGTCATTAAATGATGTGGCCTCTTCGAGTCGTGGATTCAGGTACACTCTCAGCAGTCTTCTTCAAGTGGGACGGTCTTCGTCAGTTCTCTGCCAGGTGTTACCAGCGACCTTCTTGATGTCTTTGTCCCATCTGTATGGTGGTCTTCCTCTAGGCCTACGGTGCTCTCTCAGACCCCACTCCAGTACTAGCTTCGTACATCTGTTGTCTTTTCTTCTTGCGACGTGGCCAGCCCACTGCCATTTCGAGGAACCTACTGTCTCTAAGATGTCGTTAACCTTCGTCACAGACCGGATGTCATCTGCCCTTTTCGTATCCTTTTTTGTATAACCCAGCACAGATCTCTCCATGACTCTCTGTGCTGTCCTAAGTTTCCCTTATGTAAATGAGTTCAGTGTCCATGTCTCGCAGCCATACGTCATCAAATACTGCTTTCTTCAGATTTACTGGCATTTTTGATCTGAATACTGTTGAATTCTTCCCCAATGTTTGCCAGCCAAGCTTGATGCGTCGATAGATTTCTGGCCTTATGTCTCCCTTCATATTTATAATCTGGCCAAGGTAGACATATTCACTGACCTCTTCTAGTAGACTGTCCTTGACTTTCACATCTCCAACTGGGACCAATTTGTTGGACATTACTTTTATTTTGTAAGGGTTCATGTTCAAGCCAAACAGCTGACATTCCGATGCAAGATCTGTAACTAAGTTTTAGAGCTCTGCGAAGTCTTTGGCCAGTAAGGCAATATCATCAGCAAATGTGAAGTTGGTAAGCCTTCTTCCATTATTTCTAATTCCGTTACCTTCCCAGCTCGGCTTTGACATAGCCATTTCCAATACAGCGGAGAACAGTTTTGGGGAGATGGAATCGCCTTGCTTGACACCCCTCATGATGCGGAATTCTTGAGTTGATTCGCCGAATATCTACATATAATTATCAGCCAAAACATTATGACCACTCACCTGACTATCGATATATGTAAACCTATCCAGGCGATAGCAGCGTCACCTGGCAAGGAATGACAGTCAGACACGCGCACGGCGCATGTCGTAACAGTGAGCGTGCAGTCCGTGTACCTGAGTTTGACTGAGGGCAGATTGTGAAGGCCCCCAGCGTTCGGCACGAGCACTTCGGAGACTGCACGACTTGTTGGGTGTTGGAGGAGTGCCCCCGTGAGTGTCTTCAAAACATGGCGAAACCTAGGTGAAACCACGTCCAGACACTGTTGGGTTGGGCGGTCACCCCTGATTACAGATGTTGGACGTCGTAGGCTTGGCAGACTGGTAAAACAGGACAGGTGACGAACTGGGAGGGGGGGTGGGGAGTCTAAAATCAGAGTTGGGCAGAATGCAAGTGTGTCTGAACGTACGGTGCACCGCATACTCCTAGCGATGGGCCTCCGCATCGCAGCATCGGCAACTACGACTCAAATGGACACGTGACCATCGGCACTGAACGTTGAGGCAGTGTCAGAGCGTTACGTAGTCCGATGAATCCTGACACCTTCTTCATCATGCCGATAGGAGGGCGTCAATCTCTTGTCTTCCAGAGGAACAGCTCCTTGACATCTGTACGGCGGGACGGAGACAAACTGGCAGTGTATCCATTATGCTCTGGAGAACATTCACGTCGGTATCGGTGGGTCCAATGGAGCCCGTGCAAGGCACCATGACGAACGAGGAGTATCTTACATTGGTTGCAGACCAAACACATCCCTCATGAGGATTATGTTTCGCGACATCAGTGGCTTTTTTCAACAAGATGATACTCCATGTCACAAGGCCAGGAATGTGACGGAGTGGTTAGAGGAACACAGTGGCGAGTCCCACTTGATGTGCTGGCCCCCAAACCGCCAGATCTGAACCTGATCGAACACATCTGGGATGTAAGTGAACCTGGCGCCAGTGCTTATCGCGACCTTTTCGGAATTTACGGGAATCAGTTGGCTTGTGAATGCAAGGCCTCACTGCTTCCATGCCACGACGAGTCACCGCAGTTATCCGTGCCAAAGGGGGACATAGCGGGTAGGTTTTCATAATATTCTGACTCATCAATGTATACTGGGCGTTAATCAGAGGTATAACCAAAATTGCAGTACACATTTACATCGCTAAATGAACTGCCTGGTAAAACAAGTGATGCACCCAGCGGGGGAGGTGGAAATGAAATAAAATTACACGATTTAAGAGAAAATTTGAGGTGATTACAACGCCGAGTCACATTTACAAAGAACTTGGCAGCGTGAACCCATTTTACAGTTCGACTTTGGACGTCCTTAGACATGGACGATACGCTGTTTCGGTTCGAGAGTGTGTCAGAAGACCGCTTGTATCCTCTCCCGAACCAAGATGGTCCACAACTGTTGTAATTGGTCCTTGATATCCTAAACACTGGCTCTAGGATGAAGTTGACGTCCGACCTGGTCCCAAAGACGTCCTATTGGCGACAAGGCTGGGAGTTTGCTGACCTCTGGAGAACCTCAATGTCACGCAGACTGTGCCAATTGTGTAAGAGGATTGTCATGTTGAAAAGTGACACCACAATAGTGCCACATGAGAGGTAACACATGCAGACGCAGGATGACCATGACGTTCCGTTAAGCTGAGTTCGTTCAGCAGGAAACGGTTGCTTGAATCACGCCACTCTGCTGGGGCGTGAAGCACATACCTGATTGACGCTCTGCTGATGGTAGTTTAACAGAAGAAACTCGATCGTCTCCGGCATAATGTCAATAGTTGTGAGACATAACTATTCTCAGTGGAATCCGTTTATAAAAATACAAAATTATTGGAGGTATGGTCACAGAACCAACCTCTAAAAGTGTTTTAAATCTTATGTAAATGATGTACGTTATAAGAGTTCATAAATAATGTCTATGGCTAACTTAATCGTAAGCTGCCCTCTATAGCGCCTTATGGTAGACGTTAAAAAGCAAATATGACTGGTAGAACGCCTAGTGGTAACCAAGGAAACTAAATACACTGAGATGATAAAAATCATGGGATATCTCCTAATATAGCCTTTTGCTCGGCTATTGCAGCAACTCGATGGACTCAACAAGTCGTTGGAAGTCTCTTGCAGAAATATGCTGCCTCCAAATTGCGAAAATGTTGCCGGTGCCGGATTTTGTGCACGAACTGCCCTCTTGATTACGTCCCATAGATGTCGGGTCATCTGGGTGGCCAAATAATTATCTTAAATCGTCCAGAATGTTCTTCAGTGTGATCTGGTGACAACTCCATTATTGTTCGGGAACACGAAGTTCAAAATGGCTCTGAGCACTATGGGACTCAACTGCTGTGGTCATTAGTCCCCTAGAACTTAGAACTACTTAAACCTAACTAACCTAAGGACATCACAAACATCCATGCCCGAGGCAGGATTCGAACCTGCGACTGTAGCAGTCGCACGGTTCCGGACTGCGCGCCTAGAACCGCGAGACCACCGCGGCCGGCGAACACGAAGTCCATGAATGGCTGCAAAAGATCTCCAAGTCGCCGAACAGAATCATTTCCAGTCAATAATCGGTTTAGTTGGCGAGGACCGTTCCATGTAAACACAGCCCACATCATTATGGAGCCACTATCAGCGTGCATAGTGCCTTGTTGACAGCTTGGTGCCATGGCTTCGTGGGGTCAGCGACAAACTCGAAACCTACCATCAGCTCGTACCGATTGAACTTGGGACTCATCTGACCAGGCCACGGTTTTCCAATCGTCTAGCGCCCAACCGGTACGGTCACGAGCCCATGGGAAGCGCTGCAGGGGATGTGCTGCTGGCCAAGGCTCTCGCTTCGGTCGTCTGCTGCCATCCTCCATTAAGGCGAAATTTCGCTGCACTGTCCTAACGTTCGTCGCACGTCCCACATTGACTTCTGCGGTTATTTCACGCAGTGTTGCTTGTCTGCCAACACTGACATCTCTACGGAAACGGCGCTGCTCTCGATAGTTAAGTGATCTTGACACTGTGGATCTCGAAATATTGAATTCCCTAACGATTTCCGAAAGGTTATGCCCCACGCTTCTAGATACGACGAGCATTTCTGTTGAAAGTCTGCGGCGTGCCGCCATAACCACGTCGGAAATCGTTCCACATGAATCACCTGAGTGCAGTTCGCAGCTCGTGGTCGTGCGGTAGCGTTCTCGCTTCCCGCGCCCGGGTTCCCGGGTTCGATTCCCGGCGGGGTCGGGGATTTTCTCTGCCTCGTGATGACTGGGTGTTGTGTGCTGTCCTTAGGTTAGTTAGATTTAAGTAGTTCTAAGTTCTAGGGGACTGATGACCATGGCTGTTCAGTCCTATAGTGCTCAGAGCCATTTGAACCTGAGTGCAACTGACAGCTCCTGCACTGCACTGCACTGTAAGTCTCTGGTTTCATCTACCAGGAGGGGGACAGGCTAAGCAGCGAAGCTGCTATTCCTGTGTGGACCTCAAGAACGAGTGGTTGGCCTCACGGTTAGGATTGGCCTATGTGAGCGGCCGCGCGGGGGCGGACGCTGCGTCAAAAGCGTCATAGGGGCTGCGGAGTAAACTACTCCCGCAGCAGATCAGGCCAACGCGAGGTCGGCCTGCGGTGGACTTGGTGTCCCAGTCCGCGTATAAGATGACTGCCAGAGTGTTCTGCAGAAGCGTAGAACACCCTGGCGGACTGCCTGATGCGATCCCACAGTAACGCCCTCATGAAGCAGCCGCGTGGAGTAACGAGGCGGCTTGTGGAGTGCGAGTCGCAGTGCCCGATTCTGGACACGCTGGAGCATCGCAACGTGCGACGGTGCGGCATTGCCCCACACGACGGCGGCGTACTCGAGTACCGGCCGGACGAGGGCCAAGTACACGGTCAGGCCGTGCCGAGGGGGGAGGGTGGATGTGGGGTTCAGCAGCGGGTAGAGCGCCCGGAGACGCCCAATCGCCCGCCCCCTGATGTCACGGATGTGCGGCAGCCAGGTGAGGTGCCTGTCTAGCGTCACACCGAGGTATTGGCCGGCCGGCGACCACGGGATGGGACCTCCCGAGATCGAGACAGGCGGCAGGGCAGGAGGCAGCCGTCTCCGAGTGAAGACCGCCTGGCTCTTGGCGGGGTTAAATTTGAGGCGCCACTGGGTGGACCACGCCCCCAGGACGTCGCACGCTAGTTGCAGCCGGCGGCACATCGCGACCACGTTCAGGCTGCGGGTGAACAACGCAGTGTCATCGGCATAAAGAGCCAACTCCACGCGCGCCACCCGCGGTGCGTCAGCGGTGTACAAGGTGTACAGCAGGGGGCCAAGAACCGACCCCTGCGGTACACCCGCACGAATCGGCCGGTCGGTGGAGGTGCCGCCGGCGGCCCGGACGTGGAAGGTGCGGCCCGGGAGGTAGGACCGCAGCAGAAGGGCGTGGGACGTCGGGACCCCATGTACAAGGAGCTTGTACACGAGGCCCTCGTGCCACACGCAGTCGAACGCTTTGGAGACGTCTAGGAGTACCGCCCCAAGGTACTCCCGCGACTCCAGCGCCCGCATCGCCTGTTCCACCATGCGTAAGAGCTGGTGCGTGGTCGAGTGGCCCCGCCGGAATCCGAATTGCTCCGCTGGAAGGAGCCCTTCGGCAGTGACGTGGCGCCACAGCCGCTCCACGTACAGTCTCTCAAAGATCTTGGAGAGAGACGGGAGCAGGCTGATCGGCCGGTAGTGCTCCACCCGACGCGGATCCTTGCCGGCCTTCGGGATAGCCACCACTTCCGCGTGTTTCCACGCGGAAGGGAAGATCCCGGAGCGGAGAATGCAGTTGAATGTGTCTGCCAGTGGCTGATGGAGAGCCGGCGGCAATAACCGCAGGAGGCGGTTCGTGACACCATCGGAGCCACCCGCCTTCTTAGGGTTGAGGCGGCGGAGCTTGAGTCCAACCTAAAATGACAGCTCCGCCAATACGCTGCCCTTTTATACCTTGTGTACGCGATACTACCGCCATCGGTATGTGTGCATATCTCTATCCCATGACTTGTCACCTCGGTGTTTGACTGGATATGGTCCGCCAACAGTCAAAGACGTTACGGAACACAGGTGGAGTGAAGGACGCCAACCAGTAAGCAACGATATAGCAGTCGACATGTAGTGTCGGCAGTCCTAGATGCTGCTGAGATTCTGGAAGCTAAAGTTTGACATCCACCTGTTATCCGTATGTACACTTACAGTTAGCTGCTTTTATTGAAATAATTTTACTATATTTAAATAGGAGGGTATTCCCAAAAGTAAGGTCTCCTATTTTTTTATAAGTGCAGAACTCTGTTTGCGTAGCAGTTGGTCACAGTGTTATGAAGAGTGCTTCACTTGCTGTGTGTAAACATGCGCACGCCGCGCTGAGGCGCTCAGTCTTGGCTTTGCAGCTGTTGACAATGGATCTCCCGTTGGATGTTACCGCCAAGTGCGAATTGCGCGCAGTTATTCGGTTTTTGAACGCAAAGGGCACTGCGCCGATTGAAATCCATCGCCAATAGACGGAAGTGTATGGTGAGTTGTGGCTCTGAGCACTGTGGGACTTAACATCTATGGTCATCAGTCCCCTAGAACTACTTAAACCTAACTAACCTAGGGATATCACACAACACCCAGTCATCACGAGGCAGAGAAAATCCCTGACCCCGCCGGGAATCGAACCCGGGAACCCGGGCGCGGGAAGCGAGAACGCTACCGCACGACCACGAGCTGCGGACGGTGGGTCGTGCATAGATGTCAAAAATGTTCGTAAGTGGTGTAGAGAGTTTGCAGCTGGTCGGACCGAAATTCACGACGAACAAAGGAGCGGGAGACGGTCAGTATCTGAGGAGACAGTGTTGAAGGTTGAGCAAAGCATGCGTGAAGATCGGCGGATCACCCTGGATGATCTCTGAAAGTTGGTTCCTGATGTTTCCCGAAGCACCGCTCACAGAATTTTAATGGAAACATTGAACTACCGGACGGTGTGCGCAAGATGGGTGCCACGCATGCTGACTGAGGAGAGGACCACATGCGGCAACGAGTTGGTGCTTCCCGTGCATTTATTCATCGCCTTGCAGCCGAACAGGACAACTTTCTGGACTCTACTGTAACGGGTGACGAAACCAAGGCATACCACTTTACACCTGAGACCAAGCAACAATCACGCCAGTGGCGGCATCCTTCTTCGCAGCATGGCGGCGAGCTGGTATGACATGGGCATACAAAAACTGTCACAGCTTCTACAGAAATGCATCAACAGAAGTGGTGACTATGTCGAAAAATAGCTAAATGTTCAAGCTGTAAACTGATGTAAACCATTGTAGAAATAAACAGGTATATGCACTAATAAAAAAATAGGAGGCCTTACTTTTGGGATTACCCACGTATTTGCTTACATTTGGTGCTGTGGGGCAAATGTTCATGGTAGTGGTCTGTCCACATTTTAAATGGTTCAAATGGTTCAAATGGCTCTAGGCACTATGGGACTTAACATCTGAGGTCATCAGTCCCCTGGAACTTGTTGTTGTTGTTGTGGTCTTCTGTCCTGAGACTGGTTTGATGCAGCTCTCCATGCTACTCTATCCTGTGCAAACTTCTTCAACTCCCAGTACTTACTGCAACCTACATCCTTCTGAATCTGCTTAGTGTATTCATCTCTTGGTCTCCCTCTACGATTTCTACCCTCCACACTGCCCTCCAAAGCTAAATTTGTGATCCCTTGATGCCTCAGAACATGTCCTACCAAACGGATCCTTCTTCTTGTCAAGTTATGCCACAAACTCCCCTCCTCCTCAGTTCTATTCAATACCTCCTCATTAGTTACATCATCTACCCATCTAATCTTCAGCATTTTTCTGTAGCACCACATTTCGAAAGCTTCTATTCTCTTCTTGTCCGAACTATTTATCGTCCACGGTTCACTTCCATACATGGCTACACTACGTACATACACTTTCAGAAAAGACTTCCTGACATTTAAATCTGTACTCGATGTTTAAAATTCCTCTTCTTCAGAAACGCTTTCCTTGTCATTGCCAGTCTACATTTTATATCCTCTCTACTTCGATCATCATGAGTTATTTTTCTCCCCAAATATCAGAACTCCTTTACTACTTTAAGTGTCTCATTTCCTAATCTAATTCCCTCAGCATCACCCGACTGAATTCGACTACATTCCATGATCCTTAATTTGCTTTTGTTGATGTTCATCTTATATCCTCCAAAAAAATGGTTCAAATGGCTCTGAGCACTATGGGACTTAACATCTTAGGTCATCAGTCCCCTAGAACTTAGAACTACTTAAACCTAACTAACCTAAGGACATCACACACATCCATGCCCGAGGCGGGATTCGAACGTGCGACCGTAGCTGTCCCGCGGTTCCGGACTGCAGCGCCTAGAACCGCACGGCCACCGCGGTCGGCCTTATATCCTCCATTCAAGACACTGTCCATTCCGTTCAACTGCTCTTCCAAGTCATTTGCTGTCTCTGACAGAATTACAATGTCATCGTCGAACCTCAAAGTATTTATTTCTTCTCCATTGATTTTAATACCTACTCCGAATGTTTCTCTTGTTTCCTTTACTGCTTGCTCAATATACAGATTGAATAACATCGGGGATAGGCTACAACCCTGTCTCACTCCCTTCCCAACCACTGCTTCCCTTTCATGCCCCTCGACTCTTATAACTTCCATCTGGTTTCTGTACAAATTGTAAATAGCCTTTCGCTCCCTGTATTTTACCCCTGCCACCTTCAGAATTTGAAAGAGAGTATTCCAGTCAACATTGTCAAAAGCTTTCTCTAAGTCTACAAATGCTAGAAACGTAGGTTTGCCTTCCCTTATCTTTCTTCAAATTTAAGGCGTAAGGTCAGTATTGCCTCACGTGTTCCAACATTTCTACGGAATCCAAACTGATCTTCCCCGAGGTCGACTTCTGCCAGTTTTTCCAGTCGTCTGTAAAGAATTCGCGTTAGTATTTTGCAGCTGTGACTTATTAAACTGATTGTTCGGTAGTTTTCACATCTGTCAACTCCTACTTTCTTTGGGATTGGAATTATTATATTCTTCTTGAAGTCTGAGGGTATTTCGCCTGTCTCATACATCTTGCTCACCAGATGGTAGAGTTTTGTCATGGTTGGCTCTCCCAAGGCCGTCAGAGTGTAGAACTTAGAACTACGTAAACCTAACTAACCTAAGGACATCACACACATCCATGCCCGAGGCAGGATTCGAACCTGCGACCGTAGCGGTCGCGTGGTTCCAGACTGAAGCGCCTAGAACCTCTCGGCCTCACATTTTAATTTTGGTCGATTTCCAATAATCACCAGAGGCGAATGCCGTGACTGTTCCTGGACACTGCCTGTCTTCTCTCTGTCCTTCGTGAATTGGGCGAAGACGTACGTATCTTTTGACCTCAATATTCAACAAGCTTTAAGCTCTAACTTATCTTCTCACCGCACTATGTATAAATTTTAGGTGAGATCTACATGAACTGTCGTATTGAGCACAAGGGAGCTACAGGAGATGGCCCGAAATCTATATCCTGCTGCGGCAGCGAACAAGGATCTTCATATTTGGCCCTGCTCACGTACGGCTGTGCCATTTCGCCTGCTCTCCCTCGAAACAGCTTACCTAGAAAAGCCTTCCGCTGCTCCGACCTCGTCCACCGGCCTCGGGTCCGATAATGGCCCATAATACCAGTAATCGAGGCAGCGGACCCTTAACTTTGTTAATGTAGAGACCCGTGGGAACTGCCTCGCAAACACGACTTAGCAACAGTAGCTGGGCACTAGGCCCCGGTGCTGCTCCCCCACCCCTCTCCCCTCCACCCCAACGGTCGTTTCTGCTAATTCGCGTATTGGCCATCAAATCAGGAGGAAAATGACGCGTACTTTGCGATGAAAAATAAAATAAAAATGAAAAATATCTCCCGGTTAAAGAGAAGCGGGGTGGGAGATATTTTTACGGATAATAACGCCACGGCTGTCTGATACAAGTGATAAAATGTTATATAAAGAGTTCTTTTTTCCCCTCTGCGTACAAGCGAGACTGTCTTATAAACGCATCAATTATAAGACCTAATATAGTTAATTGTATTCGAGAGAAGGCTCGCGAATGAATAGTGATGAGCCATTTGCGTTGCATAATTGTGCGGCCGCCGCGGAGCCGGACAAATGACGCGAGATTGCCCGCGGCCGGCGGCCCTAATCGGCAAACATAAATTGCGAAGCCGGCTGGCCGCCAGAGCGGGGTCGCCAGTTTATGCAAACGGCGTGAGCGCAGGCCGCGAGCGCCAGCTAGCTAGCCAGCCGCTACTCGCTGTCCGCTGGCCGCCATTGTCCGCCTGCCTCACTGCGCCAGCCACTGTGTCCGCCCGACCTATATAGGCGTGGCGTACCACCCCTCCACCCCCCCCCCCCCACAAGCACACACAAAACATGCACTGGCAAGAGAACCCCCCCATCGCACCCCCCTCAGATTTAGTTAAAATTTGGCAGAGTAGATAGGCCTTGAAAAACCGAACACAGATCAATCGAGAAAACAGGAAGAAGTTGTGTGGAACTACGAAAAAATTGAGCAAAATATACAAACTGGGTAATCCATGCGCCGTGGTCCCGTGGTTAGCGTGAGAAGCTGGGGAACGAGAGGTCCTTAGTTCAAGTCTTCGCTCTAGTGAAAAGTTTAGTTTCTTTATTTTCGCAAAGTTATGATCTGTCCGTTCGTTCATTCATGTCTCTGCTCACTGTAATAAGTTTAGTGTCTGTGTTTTGCGACCGCACCGCAAAAGCGTGCGATTAGTAGACGAAAGGACGTGCCTCTCGAATGGGAACCAACAACATTTGATCACAAGGTCATAGGTCAACTGATTCCTCCACATGAAAACACGTCTGATATATTCTATCCTACACTGGTGACGGCATGTGCGTCACATGACAGGAATATGTTGTCGACCCACCTAACTTGTACACTTGGCGAATGGGTAAAAAGATTCTTCTACCTTGCCCGATTTAGGTTTTGTTGTGGATGTGATAATCACTCCCAAAAAAGCGATGACGGACAGATAATAACTGTCTGAAAATAAAAAATTAAACTTTTCACTCGAGGAAAAACTTGAACTAAGGACCTATGGTTCCGTAGCTGCTCACGCTAACCACGTTCGCTTTCGTTTGTTGCATCTGCGCGGGGCGGACGTCGTAAGACATCCGTTTTTAAGTTCGTTGTTGATCGATTAACTCAGTTTTTTTATTACAGAGGGCAGTTAACCTTCTGACAGAACACGCTGAGCTACCGTGCTGGCTAACCACGGGACCACGGCGCTCCTGAGCTTACACTATCCTTGATGTTGCTCATCTTGCAAATGGACTACTCAGTTTGTATATTTTGCTTATTTTTTTCATAGTTCCACACCACTTCTTCCTGTTTTCTCGACTGATCTGTGTTCAGTTTCTCAAGGCATATCCACTGTGTCATCTTAAAACTAAATCTGAGGGGGTTGCGATGGGGAGGTTCCCTTGTGAGTAAAGCACAACTCGTACTATCTTTATGTGTGTGTGTGTGTGTGGTGGTGGTGGGGGGGGGGGGCCGGGGGGGGGGGTGGCTTAAGACGTTCAAATGTGTGTGAAATCCTAGGGGACCAAACTGCTGAGGTCATCGGTCCCTAAGCCTAATCACTACTTAAAATAAATCAAACCAACTAAATTAAACCAACTAATGCTGCACTGCTGCTGAAATTGCTCGTTAATATTTTATAAAATTTTAGACTTCATTTACTTATTTTAAAGTTTATTTGTGTTAATATTTGCCCTAAAAGTAACTTACTAGTGGATTTCCATTAATCCCAGACTTTCTTCCTGTGTTATTGACTCGAGTGGTCCACTATTTGTGAGTGTGCTTGCGTCGTTTGTCTAAGCCTCGCGCCTCAGTAGTGTGTTTACATTTTGCGGCGTGCACTGTAAATGTAGCGGTTATAAAACTTACAAGGGAACCTCCCCATCACACCCCTCTCAGATTTAGTTATAAGTTGGCACAGTGGATAGGCCTTCAAAAACTGAACACAGATCAATCGAGAAAACAGGAAGAAGTTGTGTGGAACTATGAAAAAAATAAGCAAAATATACAAACTGATTAGTGATGCCCGACTGAGATTCTTTGGAATCAACGAATCTTCGTCTGGTATCTGCCGTTCCTACTTATGGTTTTATGTTGTAATTATACTTTAAATCGGTCGGTATGTTTATTTAATGGGCATGACTACTTCCAGTGATATTTGGCATTCATGTAAACACACAAGGAGTCTTCGCTGTCTGAGAGCCAACTGCCAACACCTGCACCAAACGAGATCCTTTGCAGCTCTTCCTACTTTTCCCACAGTTTTCTAGTGTGTGTCTTCTCCGTAAACGACAACATCGTCCGCGAACGGGATCACGGGGATTTCGACGTTATCCGCAAGTTGTTACGAAGTACAGAATGAAACACAAGACTAGTATTCGTCAGTCCATTAAGCTGAGTGTGCGCTCTGACTCACGGCCTATCCATACCAGGCTGTACTACCACAAAGCATTAACGCGACAGGGAAACGTCGTGTCGCGAAAGCAAGCTGCTTCGCTGTGTATGTGTCTGTGTCTGTGCGTCGAGCGGACTTGTGGTGAAGCAGACCGGATCATAGACAGCTTACATTACGAGAGCGTGCGGCGTACACTTCACACACGGGCGAGCATCAAGGCCTTCCGGATAGCCTTAAATGAAGCGGAAGAATTACGGGAATGGGACTGCTAAGTGGTTTGCTGCTACTCGCCCTTCGCGGGGTCTGCTCGCCTCGGCGGGCACGTCATAGCGCGCCAGATAGCGGGCGCGTCTGATCGCAGATAGGCGCTAAAGGCAGTCGCCGACTCGCCGCACGCTCTCGCGCCTACCTTTCCAAAGTGTTTAACACGAGTGCGGATGTACTCCTTCAACTGCCTCGTCTTCAGACAATCCGCCCTTCTGCCAACCCTCTCGTTTACTGTGTTAATATCCCATGAAACCCGTAATATGATTTCACAGCTCTGACCTTCTGCTGCTGTTGGTCGCAAATTTCGTTTCTCACTGTTTTCTCATTTCCATTGTCCGTTTTAGTTCGTAACTGTATAATTCTTTAAAGGGGAGGGGGGGGGGTCAGGACGTCAAACGGGCCGATCTGGAGCAGGAGAGACAAGACAGGACATTTTAATTTCCACTCTCTATAATTTTACACATAAATTCATGAAACTTTGTCAGCATGACCAGGAAGGATTCAGGATTCACACTCATAGCAGTGGAAGTTCAAAAACATAACAAAATATTTTTTTCACATCCGAAATATCATCATTTTTTTATTTACTGTTGGCTGCATTTATTGGTATAGGTACATTTTTCTTCAGAAGTAAGAGACATTCTTCGATGAATTTTGCACGGCATACAAACCATACTTGCAAGTGTATTAAACTCTAGAATTTTCGAAATCTATTAAAAACTGTGGTAAAAATGGAGAGAATTAACTATAAAATTTGAGTTTTTTCTAAACATGAAGTTTAAAATGTTACAGCTCATTCATTTTTTTTTTATAAATTAAATAAATTCTAGAGTTTCATACACCTGTAAGTATGGTTTGTTTTCTGTGCAAAATTCATCGAAGAATCTCTATTACTTACGAAGAAAAGTGTGCCTATAGCAACAAATGCAGCCAGTAGTAAGTGAAAAAAAAAATTTCGCATGTAAAAAGTTTTATTTTTTTACTGTTTTCGATCTCCCACTGCTATTAGTGTGAATCTTGAATCCTTCCTGATCGTTCTGACAAAGTTTTATGAATTTATTTGTAAAAGTATCCACAGTGGAAATCAAAATCTCCTATGGTGCCTCTTCTGCTCCAAGTCGGCCCCTTTGACGACCTACCCCCCTTAAGGGGGGTTGTATGTAAAATTACTTGAATAATGATAACAAAACCAGCGGCTGTATTTGAATCTGACGTCGTTTATTCTTTTTAACACATAGTATCAGTTTCGACACGTCATGGCGTCATCTTCAGCCCCCCAACATCAACTGCCTTTCGCAACCTTCATCACGTGTAATGAACAGATTCGTATGCAGCGGGCCAAAATTAACTCGAATCCGTACCCTACGTGGCAATAAAAAGCCCACCATGGTGGCACAAAACTTCCAACATTTTTGACAAGTTTTACATAATCTGGTAATCCATCAAGGAAAGTGGGACTGTAGCCGAAAACGTTGCATGGTGCCACGCCTCCTTTTCTATATTACTTTGCCCTTGATTGCGATATTTTGTTATTTGTTGGGTGACAGAAGACATATGTGGAGTGTATGAGGACGAGGGCTCTTTTACTATGCTATTAATTACGATTTATTAAATAAACGCACATATGGTGGAACGCAAAACCCAAACGAAATCTTTAATAATCTCATGAATAAGAGACGCCCAAAGACAACATATTGTTAAAATTCCTTCATATGACGCTTGTCTGGTGTTCAACGATGGTGACACTGGGAGAGTCAGGATTCTTTATGAAACTAGCATTTGATGCACGTTGCTTCATTGAAAACTTACTGAAGTTTCTTACATGTGGATACTGACAGTTCTCAATTGTCAGTGAAGGATATTGCTAAAATGGCACGCCAGAAGCATCAGACTAGAAGTAAAGAACTCGATAAACACCAAACAAATCATATTTGTGGTTATGGCCAACATTAATACACATGTTTCTGGTATAAATACTAACAAAATCTTCTTTCTGCATTTTGGGTAACTTTAATTTTTCATAAATTTCCCTTAATTTACGTTTATGGTCACAAACTTTTATTTAACATCTTCAGATTTGCAGCAAAAAATATGGGAAAAACATAAATACACTCGCACATTGTCTACAGCTTAATAACAATAAATACAACAGCATATGCACGAGTTATGTTGTAAGTGGCACTACTGTTCAAAACAAGCTGCCGTACAGTAGCCGCAAGATGCTTGTGTTCCCCAGATGTCATTCTTCAATACATAAGGAACATTTTCTGCTGAACCATTGCAGATAAAAAAAGTGTAATTTGTACAGACTTTGTAAATACTATAATACAGCTTCCTGTAATACAAAAATTTTTGAAGTACATTACTGTCAGCCAGCGGGGGTGGCCGAGCGGTTCTAGGCGCTACAGTCTGGAACCGCGCGACCGCTACGGTCGCAGGTACGAATCCTGCCTCGGGCATGGATGTGTGTGATGTCCTTAGGTTAGTTAGGTTTAAGTAGTTCTAAGTTCTAGGGGACTTATGACCTCAGAAGTTGAGTGCCATAGTGCTCAGAGCCATTTGAACCATACATTACTGTCAGCTTTATTTAAATTTATGTGAAATAAAAATTGCCATGTATTATAAACATAAATCTAAAAAATCATTACAAGAGTTCCAAGACATATTAAAAAACTGGTACACAGATCTGTTTACCAAATTACTAAGAATAGTCTACCGGTTTTTCAAAGTGATAAGTAACCCTTGAGAAAATGTTGCTCGTGTGATTGTATGTGTTCTAAAAAAAAAAAAAAAAATCCAGCAACGTCCTGATCAAATTATTTGACAAAAAGTTAAAAAAATCCTCGTTATAGCCAATAAAATAATGATTTGTGCAAATTTTGTTCAGTGATCTTTCAGACAGTGGAACATTAGCTTATATGCACCCGTGTATTTTCTCATACTCTCCCCCTTAAGGAACCGAGCGACGCTGGAATTACTATTGCTATACGTGCTGAAAATCTGTTCTGCATTGATGTTGAATCGTGGGGGGTTAACAGGCGGCAATCATGAGATAACACAAGCTAAGTATCAAATTTTTCTCATGGCTACCTCTCGTGCCTTTTCCAAAGCAACCGGTGTACTAATAGAAACGGAAAAAAGGAAATAAATCGAAAAAGAAAATTCATCTGAGGAATGGATGCTCATGGCGTCTACACACGTATAGTCACTCCGCGATCCACCTTACGGCATGTGGTAGAGGGTACTTCTGTTACCACTAACATTTTCCCCTTTACCTGTTCCAGTCGCGAATGGTACATGCGAAGAACGCCTGCCGATAAAGCTGCGTGTAAGCTATAGTTACTAGATAAAGTTACTATGATTTTGTTGCTGTGGGAAATTAGGTAAGGCTTATGTCGGTGTAAGTGATATTTTGCCCGACTCTTCTTCCAGCCTACTCTCTTGGCATTTCAATTCTAAAGCATACCACAATGCACTTCGCCTCAATTGCAGAGTCTGAATATTCCCTCAATGCTCTCGCCTTTACGAAAGGAGACAGTGGTATAATGCGTCGCTCTTTGTCGGGTTCTTAACTATGTCTTCTATTAATTCAACCTTGTAAGGGTCTCAGATTGATATGCAATACACAACAATCGGTATTATAAGCCACTTCTTTCGTGGGTAAATTACTTGTCCTCAGTATTATTCCAGTCTATGGATATGACCCAACTGTTCACACAAACTACAGTAGAACTGCGTTTCATTACACTTGCTCAATTTTAATTTTTTTAAAGTGTGGCATAGTATTAGATGAAGATAGCGGTAAAAATCATTTTTCTGTGGTTTTATTAATTCTTCCTTTATTTTCGTTTCCCAGAAAGTAATTTTCACCAACAAAGATAGTTTTTCAGTTACAATTACAAGGATATTACCTTGCAATTTTCATTACAAACCAATAATGGCAGTGCAGCCACGTGGCCCGAAGGATGGGCTGGTTTGTAGCGAGGATGGCCTAAAAAGTAATAAAAGGCGAAAAACCTTACAAACATCTCGGTGGCAGTGGATGCTTGAACATACCGGTCTTCAAGTAAAAACACATTAATACATAAATGTTCTTAAGGCAGTTGACTAGCATTCGAAAGGTGTAGGTTCAAATTCACATTCGGTCATCTAATTTTTGTTTTCAGTGGCTATCATAAATCGATTAAGCATAGCGCCACAACACTTTGTTTAAAAAACTAATGACATTTCTTCTGACATTCCTGTGCTACTCGTGATTGTGATGTCATCCATCACTAATACTCCTTCCTCTTATTTCCTTTGAAGCGCGGGATTAGCCGAGCGGTCTTAGGCGCTGCAGTCATGGGCTGTGCGGCTGGTCCCGGCGGAGGTTCGAGTCCTCCCTTGGGCATGGGTGTGTGTGTTTGTCCTTAGGATAATGTAGGTTAAGTAGTGTGTAAGCTTAGGAACTGATGACCTTAGCAGCTAAGTCCCATAAGATTTCACACGCATATGAACTTATTTCCTTTAAAATAAACAAAATTGCTACCAATCTTACCAACAAATCTTACTCGAACGATGACGACGGCGACATTAATTTCTTTAATTGTGGATGTGGGACGGCGGCTGGTAAAATATTTAACAAGGAAATTCGTCAAATAGCCGTGTAATTTGAGGAGTTACTTTATTTTATTTTCGCTTCAAGTTTCGGCAGTTCAATGTACCATCTTCATTCCCTATATGCACCTCTCAAAGATTATCGATATTGGCATACTGGGGCCATCTGTTTCTCGATGTCATGAATTCCTACCTCAAGTGCTTCCTTCGAAGATTTAACTGCAATTCTTGACTTGCAGTCAAGTCTTCGAAGGAAGAACTTCAGATATGAATTAACACCATCCAGAAACAGATGGTCGATAGTATGCCAATATCGATAATCTTTGAGAAGAGCATATGGGGCCTGAGGATGGCATATTGAATTGTCGAAACTGGTAGTGAAAATAAAATAAAGTAACTTCTCAAACTGCACGTATGTCTGGCGAATTTCCTCGTTAAAAATTAATTTCTAGTAGATTCGATTTAGTGAATGTAGCAGACGGAGAGGGAGAAAGACAAATCACTGGTACCGTAAAATAAGCATTGTGAGGTGGGTACCCTTGAAAGAATATCAGGAGCTTAGGAGATGCGAAGTTGGAAGATAACGTATTTCGATGTCATTATCATTTTACGAAGGAAAAAGAAACAGACTTCGAAGCAAAAAGAAACAGACTTCGAAGAAAAAAGGGAGACATTTGAGTTTATAAAAAGATGAAAAATATCTGCTCGGAAAAGTATTAAGTAACTGTCGTGGTTATAGGTGATTGTTTATTGAAAGTACATCAAATTACTCCGAATAAGGAACTAAAGAGAGACATTAATCGAATGAGTGTTTAGTGCCCTGTTGATAACTAGCCTATTGAAAACGTCTTTGTTAAATGTACTATGGATTGTGGTTCTTGTGTACGTTGTTCAACTAGAAAATATATGATCTGTCCTGTTTGATAGCTCTTAATATCGGTGTTATATCGATCGGTGGCTCCATGCTTACTGGCTCCCATCTGCTGATTAAGATCTTAATAACACTATGTTTCCCGTCCGTGTCGATCAGGAGATACAGGAGATATTTGCATTTTTTGCGTTACTTCCATAAGGCCTTGGCCATACAGGTCCGCACCAATCTAATTGCAGCCACGACGATTAAAACGTTCGATATTTACCCTTGATTTGTTGTGTTTCTATGAAGCACGAACGTTCATCGAGTTTGCCTTGCCCCGTCAAGATAAATCTGCGACTCCGACGTATAGCGTGTGCCCGCCGACCGGCTGGTGGCAGTGGAGTTGAGTAGCTCTCGCGTCCATTAACTGCGCAGTGACCAATCAGAGAGGGCGACTCGTCGCTTATCCTTCGGCTGAGCTAACGGTGAAAGCGGGCTCCCGCGACATTTGCGTGTTCCCATCCACGCACGCTCTTGGCAAACAAGGCAGCAGAAGTGCGTGGATTGGTCTGCCGACAACTCCGCGTGTGTGGGTCACGCGCTTCCCACAGCCTACCAACGAACCCTGACGCATTGCAGCTCTGATGAATTCACTGTTAACAGAATTCTTGACGTGTGCAATGAACTACTAAATAGCATGAGAACATAGTCGTCTGACGTTGTGGGAGGATGTAAATTGGAAAGTTATATACTGATCACTACAATAATAATAATGACAATAAAGTAAGCTGTTACATATATCAAATTAGTAGGATCGTCTTTATGAAAAGATTTTATCTTGGCCTTAACATATATCTACATCTACATGAGTACTCTACAATTAACAGTTAAGTGCCTTTCAGAGGGTCCATCGAACAAGCTTCAAGCTATGTCTCTATAGATCCATTCCCGAACAGCGCGCGGGATAAACGAATACTGAAATCTTTTCGTACAAGCTCTGATTTCTCTTATTTTATTGTGGAGATCATTCCTTCCAATGTAGGTAGGCGTCAAGAAAATATTTTCACACTCTGAGGAGAAAGCTGATGACTGAAATTTCATGAGAAGATCCTGCCGCAATGAGAAACGCTTTTGTTTTAATGATTGCCAGCCCAGTTGACGTATCAGACTTGTGGCCCTCTTTAACTTATTTCACGGTAATAAAAAAAATGGTTCAAATGGCTCTGAGCACTATGGGACTCAACTGCTGTGGTCATCAGTCCCCTAGAACTTAGAACTACTTAAACCTAACTAACCTAAGGACATCACACACACCCATGCCCGAGGCAGGATTCGAACCTGCGACCGTAGCAGCAGCGCGGCTCCGGACTGGAGCGCCTAGAACCGCACGGCCACCGCGGCCGGCTTTCACGGTAATACAAAACGAGCTGTCCTGCTCTGAACTTCTTCGATGCCCACCGTAGATCGTTTCTGATGCGGATCCCACACCGCACAGCAATACTCCAGAAGAGGAAGTAAAAGCATAGTATAAGCAGTCTCTTTAGTAGACCTGTTGCATTTCCTCTGTGTTCTGCCAGTAAATCATAGTCTTTGGTTTGTTTTACCAACAACATTATCTATCCCGCGTTCCATCTTAAGTTACTCGTAATCGTAATCTATAAGTAATTAGTTGAATTTACAGCCTTCCGATTTAGCGGACTACTTTGGTATTCATGTGGATGACCTCACTGCGGCCGGCGACTTCAAAATAACTAAAGATAATCGAACACAGCATACATTCCAAAATCCTGCTGCAAATCAATGGTTGCGATGTGGGTCTGTAATTCAGTGGATTAATCCTATTTCCTTTCTTGGGTATTGGTGTGACTTGTGCAATTTACCACTCTTTAGGTACGGATCGTTAATCGAGTGATCTGTTGTAAATGACTGCTAAATAGGAAGCTACTGTATCAGCATACTTGCGGCGAAACAAGCGCTGTATCACTTTAGAGATACAGGGGCGAGCCAGTGTGCCGGGACTTACCCCAGTTCACTGCTAGTAGGGACACGTCACCATAACGCGTCTTTGAGTAACATACAAGTATTGCAAAATGGTTCAAATGGCTCTGAGCATTATGGGACTTAACGTCTGAGGTCATCAGTCCCCTAGAACTTAGAACCACTTAAACCTAACTAACCTAGGACATCTCACAGATCCATGCCCGAGGCAGGATTCGAACCTGCGACCGTAGCGGTCGCGCGGTTCCAAACTGTAGCGCTTAGAACTGCTCGGCCACGCTGGCCTGCTCTACAAGTATAGCACCATAATATAAGAATCAAATTAAAAACTACAGTAGCTTTTCCAAACTTTGTAAACATATGCTTCAGTATATTAATGTTAAAACTGTTAAATCTCAGAATGATCAGATGAATATGTTTCCCTGTATGCATACTTTTCAAATAAAAAGCAAGTGGCGATAAATAATAAAGCTAGAAAGCCAAAAATTGTTCAGAATATGCATATGTATCTCGAAATCAACTGTTACAGCTCCCAACTTGATCGGAGCAATATTTTGGCCAAAATCGGCGCTTTTATGAAAAATTGAAGGCGCTAAATATTAGACTCAGAAAGATGAAAATTCGTATGAAGCTTCAGTTTGATATAAAAACATTCACTATGTGACTCCATAAAGCTACCTCTAACAGCTCTAAAGTAAGTGACTAAAAACTAAATTTGGAACAAAAATGTCCTCATTTCTAATAGATTAAGTATCATTTATATTAATGATAGAAAGTTCTGATTACAACACTTGATTACATCCATTAAATAATAAAGCTATAATATGTTCCAAGACTTTGATGTACAGGGTGTTTCAAAAATGACCGGTATATTTGAAACGGCAATAAAAACTAAACGAGCAGCGATAGAAATACACCGTTTGTTGCAATATGCTTGGGACAACAGTACATTTTCAGGCAGACAAACTTTCGAAATTACAGTAGTTACAATTTTCAACAACAGATGGCGCTGCCGTCTGGGAAACTCTATAGTACGATATTTTCCACATATCCACCATGCGTAGCAATAATATGGCGTACTCTCTGAATGAAATTACCCGAAACCTTTGACAACGTGTCTGGCGGAATGGCTTCAAATGCAGATGAGATGTACTGCTTCAGCTGTTCAATTGTTTCTGGATTCTGGCGGTACACCTGGTCTTTCAAGTGTCCCCACAGAAAGAAGTCACAGGGGTTCATGTCTGGCGAATAGGGAGGCCAATCCACGCCGCCTCCTGTATGTTTCGGATAGCCCAAAGCAATCACACAATCATCGAAATATTCATTCAGGAAATTAAAGACGTCGGCCGTGCTATGTGGCCGGGCACCATCATGCATAAACTACGAGGTGTTCGCAGTGTCGTCTAAGGCAGTTTGTACCGCCACAAATTCACGAAGAATGTCCAGATAGCGTGATGCAGTAATCGTTTCGGATCTGAAAAATGGGCCAATGATTCCTTTGGAAAACATGGCGGCCCAGACCAGTACTTTTTGAGGATGCAGGGACGATGGGACTGCAACATGGGGCTTTTCGGTTCCCCATATGCGCCAGTTCTGTTTATTGACGAAGCCGTCCAGGTAAAAATAAGCTTCGTCAGTAAACCAAATGCTGCCCACATGCATATCGCCGTCATCAATCCTGTGCACTATATCGTTAGCAAATGTCTCTCGTGCAGCAATGGTAGCGGCGCTGAGGGGTTGCCGCGTTTGAATTTTGTATGGATAGAGGTGTAAACTCCGGCGCATGAGACGATACGTGGACGTTGGCGTCATTTGGACCGCAGCTGCAACACGGCGAACGGAAACGCGAGGTCGCTGTTGGATCACCTGCTGCACTAGCTGCGCGTTGCCCTCTGTGGTTGCCGTACGCGGTCGCCCTACCTTTCCAGCACGTTCATCCGTCACGTTCCCAGTCCGTTGAAATTTTTCAAACAGATCCTTTATTGTATCGCTTTTCGGTCCTTTGGTTACATTAAACCTCCGTTGAAAACTTCGTCTTGTTGCAACAACACTGTGTTCTAGGCGGTGGAATTCCAACACCAGAAAAATCCTCTGTTCTAAGGAATAAACCATGTTGTCTACAGCACACTTGCACGTTGTGAACAGCACACGCTTACAGCAGAAAGACGACGTACAGAATGGCGCACCCACAGACTGCGTTGTCTTCTATATCTTTCACATCACTTGCAGCGCCATCTGTTGTTGAAAATTGTAACTACTGTTATTTCGAAAGTTTGTCCGCCTGAAAATGTACTGTTGTCCCAAGCATATTGCAACAAACGGTGTATTTCTATCGCTGCTCGTTTAGTTTTTATTGCCGTTTCAAATATACCGGTCATTTTTGAAACACCCTGTAAATAACAATCAATACAAGGATTCTTAAAGAAGTAGTTCAAGAGTCATGTCCTACTGTCGGTTCCGTTGTCAGAATTCTAGCCGGCAAAGTTTAAAAGCAGTCGAGCTAAACCATTTTCTGTAATTAAAGCCGACTTAGCTCCATTCTTATAATAATTACGAAGTTTGTAAATTGATTCACGAGAGAGTTATTAAATAATATCTGTCCGAGAAAGCGGACATTTAGATGCTGCTACCTGGGCATAGAGCACATGACAGCATATATTCCCTTTGGCCGTCCGCTGCGCCCATACGTTAGTATGCCCTGAGGGGCAGTGAGAGACAAACTTTTAACCAAGCTATCACTCTGTCAGAGCCAGTCAAACGCAGCTTACGCGCTGCCTCGGACGACGTCACAGCCAGGCTGTTGCCAAATTGATGTTTTCGGTACAAATAGGAAGTGAACTCTGGAGGACTGTACACCGTCCTGGGTAGCTTATATTTCGCGGAAGTAACTGTCTGTGTGCCGCCCGTAATGTTAACAAAACAGCGTAGCAAGTGGTGACGTTATTTTCCAATATTTTGGCGAGTAGTTAACTTTGATTATTAGAAGTCAGGGCGAAAGCCCATTTAATTGGAACTTAAAGTAGAGGTCGTCAGTCAACTGCTCATAGTTCTGCTTGTGATAGGGAAATTATTACTTTTTACTTGCGAATTTATCACTTAGGATCACGCTAAAATTTCATTTCTTCTTTGCCTGAAGCTTCCCTTTTCTGCAGCACTCCTTCGTATGGACGCCGTGCTGTTGCTTCTGTTCGTCCGTCCTGGCTCTTCTGGTCTTGTTAGTTCTTTGGACTTGAAATCCATCCAAAATTTGAATCATGGTCCGAAATGTATCGCTATTTAACATCTGAACTTCCTGGAAGTCGAACCTTTCCAGATCTTTACGAGCCTCTTTAATCAGTGTCGTTGTCTTCTTTTTCCACAAGTAGTGGAATATCATTTTGGTTCGTCTGATTTTGTCAGTTCTGTACAGGTATCCTAGACATGATAGCCTCCTCTACTTTATGGTGTCCGAGATTTTCTCTAACTTTTTGTGGATTTCACTGTTGCAATCAAGTATCCAGCCAGTTTGAACCTGGGTTCGACCTATGATTTTCCGTAATATTCATATTTCTAGTATCTCCAGCTTTTCCAACTTGTAATTCACTGAGAGGCGGTATTTGCTGGCTTACAGGCATTCTGCTCTTACCACAACGTTGTAGTGCTTTGCGCCGGCCGGAGTGACCGAGCGGTTCTAGGCGCTACAGTCTGGAGCCGCGCGACCGCTACGGTCGCAGGTTCGAATCCTGCCTCGGGTATGGATGTGTGTGATATCCTTAGGTTAGTTAGGTTTAAGTAGTTCTAAGTTGTAGGGGACTGATGACCTCAGAAGTTAAGTCCCATAGTGCTCAGAGCCAGTTGAACCAGTGTTTTGCTTTGGAATTCCAAGAGATGCACTTTTTGTTGTAAATGTTTTTAGTTAATGCGTAAGCTCTCTCCATTTTTGAGATCCGGTCCCCCACAGCAGCTTTCCTCCAGTCCGTTCTCTAGTATTGCTTCACCGAGGTATCTGAACTTTTGTACCCAATCAATCCATCCAATTTATGTTTCAAGGAATTGTGGTTCATGTTTGTCACTTGTCATGAATTTGGTCTTTTCTTTCGAGATCCTAAGTCCTGTCTTGCCAGCGAACCTTTCTATTATTATTATTACCGTCATCATCATCATCATCAGGACTAATACTACATTTGGGCGCGTCAACTTTCACTGAATATATGAATCAGTTAGAACTCGAAACTTTTATTTATAATCATAGTTCCTGATCCCTCTGAGTAAATAGGGAGTAGAAACATTTCTTTCAGTGAGCACAGGAAAAGAACTGGACTTGCAGACTGGGAACTAAGGTCAGTATGTTCTCCATCGCTTTCTCGCTGATCGCAAAAATAGTTTTCAGGTTCTTGTAAAAAGACGGCGAAGCATTTTATTTTACAATTGTCAACCTACCGCCCCACATACCCCGAGAAGAACCTGACTCATACACAGTGAGGATTGTGGGCCTTGCCTTTGTTACAAGATTTAAGGTGCTTTGCTACACCGAGGATATCACTTCTAAGTTATATTGCGACGTTAAAGTTGGCAGAGTGGGTGTCTGTATACGAAAGATTTTCAGTGATGAATCACGGGAAACCTCGTGGCAATCAGATGGAAGGGCTTGAGTGTGGCGAATGCCTGGAGAGACTTCCCTGTCAGTCACCATGTGTACTGAAGTACGGAGGCAGTAGTGTTGCGGTATGTTGTGTTTTTCGTGGTTATGGCGTGGTCCCCCTGTCGCACGTAAGGAATCACTAAATGCGGAAGGATATTAACAGGTATTGTGTACTGCGTACAACAAAGGGGCTGTTCCGAGACGATTGTTTGTATCAGCACGAAAATGTTCCCTGTCATAAAGCAGGCAAAGGTTCGTGGACCATAATATTCTCGAAATGGACTGGCCTGCCCAGAATCCAGACACGAACTCAGTGAAACACCTTTTGGACGGGTCTGAGCGTAGAGTTCGCTTCAGACCTCAGCGTCGAATATCACTATATCCTCCCGTTTCGGTTGTGCACAAGGAATGGGCTGCCATGCCTCTACAGACGTTCAGACACCTCATTCAAAGTGTCTTCAGCAGAGTTGAAGCCGTCACGAAGGCTAAACTTGCACACACAACATATTAATGTCCACTAATAAGTGTCCGGATACTTTTATATGCCCGCATCTCGTGGTCGTGCGGTAGCGTCCTCGCTTCCCACGCCCGGGTTCCCGGGTTCGATTCCCGGCGGGGTCAGGGATTTTCTCTGCCTCGTGATGGCTGGGTGTTGTGTGCTGTCCTTAGGTTAGTTAGGTTTAAGTAGTTCTAAGTTCTAGGGGACTTATGACCACAGCAGTTGAGTCCCATAGTGCTCAGAGCCATTTGAACCATTTGAACTTTTATATGGGAAAAGCCCCAGTTGGGCAACGAAATTGGATGGCCGAATGTGGTTTACCCTGCCAAAAGGAAAAGACTTTGTATATCCTCTGAAATGGAACCAAAAGATCGAATGGAACAATATCAATGAATATCTGCTGGCAAACAAATTGTCAGTGAAGTGTTTGGTAGTCGGTGTGTTCAAATAAACTACTCCCGATTAGCAGAAAATCTGTGCTCGGATGTCAGTTTTGCACAAATTTTCATTGCTCACCAAATATTCATTACACTGCTGATTCAACATAGCTGAGTACCCACTGAATTGTCTTTGATTTCAATCGCATTAACCCATTCATTTCAATTCAGTAAATCTGTGTCAAATGGCAATGGAGGTTAAAAGCTGTAGGAGAAGACAGAGACCAGAAAATATCCCAGAATTAATTCATGACGTGGTGTGTAAATCCTGCTCTGTTATGAAGAGATGTGATACCCCACAATCCCTCAAAAAGAAAAGTAAGGCTACACGTTAATGTCGCGTACAGTTCGACGTGATTTCAGACGACGCAAGAGCAGGATGTTGGAGAGAAAGTGTTGGCCTTGATTTCTGCACGTTCTGTCGTCATCTTGAGAGTACGAGCAGCTATGTGCGAGCACGTGAAAGGCGTAAAATGTGAACCGGCAGTGTTACGAGATGGAAGACACCTGGCGTTGTGTAAACTACTGCAATATGAGGGACCTAATGCGAGAAGCACTGGTAGCGATGCTCTCACCAATAGTAGTGACATTTTGTTGTTATATACTGTTTAATGTGTGATCCGGAATTATCTGCACCCCCTGTACAACAGCTGAGTCTAGAGTTGTGAATTACATAGTATATCACGGTAAGCTATTAGACTTCGGTATTACCATAGCAATTAGTATGGTTTGGTTTAGCGACGAAGCCCACTTTCATTTGAATGGGTTCGCCAGTAAGCAAAATCGGCGCATTTGGCGAACTGAGAATCCGCACTTCGCGATCGAGAAGTCTCTTCACCTCCCAACGGGTGATATTCCTTGATGGCACGGTGACTACAGAACGGTACGTGAAGAGTTTGGAAGATTTTGGAAAAAACGTTTTATAAAAAAAATTACATTTTGGAAAATGATTTCATCCCCGTTACCCAAAGTGACCCTGATTTCGACAAGATTGGTTAATGCAAGACGGAGCTCGACACCATCGAAGTAGGAGAACATTTGATGTCCTGGGGAAGCGCTTTGGGAACCGCATTCTGGCTTTGGGGTACCCAGAGGACACTGGCATGGACCTCGATTGACGGCCATATTCTCCGGAGTCCCCAAAGTGCTTCTCCAGGACGTCAAATACTCTACTGCTTCGATGGGGTCGAGCTCCATCTTGCGCAAACCACATCTGAACACGTGGGATTTCTTTTTGTGGGGCTATATTAAAGAAAACCATTGCTGAGCTGAAAATAGTCATTCAGGAGGTCGTAGACAGCATCGATGTTCCGACACTCCAGCAGGCTATGCGCCACACCATCGCAAATGATGGCAGGCATGTGGAACATGCCATAACCTAAATCCGAAAATCTAAAGTGACGTTTACATGTTGAATAAAGAGTGTGTATGCCGTAGTTTGTTAGTAATTTTTCGTTCTTTTTCTCGTATAGTTTAATAATTGTCCCCTGTACAGTCCACTGAGCCGCCGACAGTAACTCGTTATTAAATTTCGCAACTGCAAATAAAGCGCCTTTTTGCTTCTATGCCACGTATACTTCGTATGCAACACTCAGCTTCGCCTGACGTATCACAACAAGCATTTTTTATTTGTTTTTTGGCTCGATTGATTCCGGTGCTTCCGCATTTTATTGCCCCGTATGTCCACTAATAAAGAAAGGGAAATTTACACTATACTCACAGTTTCAATTTTAACAGTGCCTAGTTGTGCGCAGTTCACGAACATAAAAAGAATAAAGCAAATGCAATATCCAAAGTATTGAGAGGGTTCTATGAAGTTGTTATGAAAAAATGTATCAGTCGTGTGCTGTGTATTTGGCAGCTTTATACAATATTTAAACTCTTTCCTAAATCGTTAAAGAGGAAAACATGCTGTGAAAAAGCTGGCAGATTTAAGGTCAGATCGGAACTTGAACCCAGAAGCTCTACCTGTCGAGAAGAAATGCTGTTCCGGATGTATGAAAACTTCACCCACTGAAAAAATCTATGAAATTTGAGCCCAGAAACTACATGCTCACTACGTCAGGGTACAGAGTAATATCTTTGTCTGTGGTTATGGCCTATCTGTACCCGGAAAGTCCTCTTTCACCGGAAACTCCCGTTACTTGTCCCCCCCCCCTCCCCCTCCCTCCTCCATCCCCCGTGAGATGCTGTGCGCCCTGTCGGAGCAACGTAAACAACATGCTGCAGGAAGAGGAGTTCCACAAGTGGTCGACGTAACATTCATGTTTTCTTACATACGGATATTGCACTCGTTCTGCTTGCTATAATGTTTAAATCCTGCTTTTCGTTCTTTTATGAGCATACACAGTTCTTTTAAAGCAGCATGTCTTACTTAATATGCAATTTTATGTTACTCGTATGCCTCCCACTTAGCAACATTGATAAGTAAATTCAGAATTGTATTTACAAAGAAAACTGTTTTCATGTTTTGAATTCACATATGAAGGACAGTTGCGTTTTCGAGGAGAGTTTATGTGCAACTTACGACACTTGTGTACCTGAATAATCCTGACTTTTTAGTAAGTAAGGCAAATGATGTTACGAACGTTTGTGTACCATATGCTGATGTACGGATATGCACCATATTTTATTTTAAAGTAAGCTTCGTTAAGTATAAGAGATACCCGAGAGTTTTCTCATCTTGAGTGATAAGGGGCGATCTGTAATAATCACTTGATAGAAGGTGAACTTCTTGGCCAAGATCGCTTGCAAATAACCTCAATCGTCGATTACAGGTTTCGGTAAACGTGGTTTATCGAGATCTGAAGATGGTAACCATGCTCACCGAAACCGGTAATCGACGATAAAAGTTGTTTATAAGCGATCATGGCTTAGAATTTCGCCTTGTCTGAAGTAGAAGAGACACGAG
Organism: Schistocerca nitens; assembly: GCF_023898315.1. Taxonomy (NCBI): domain Eukaryota; kingdom Metazoa; phylum Arthropoda; class Insecta; order Orthoptera; family Acrididae; genus Schistocerca; species Schistocerca nitens. The sequence goes on along the minus strand of NC_064618.1, from coordinate 787,897,287 downwards.
TTTACCTTCCGTGTATGTAAATCGAAGATGGTGAAAGAAAGGGAAAGGGTTACTGCTGCCAGACGCATCGGGACATTACGCGGAATCAGCAGCGACGAGTGAAAATGTATACCGGACCAGGATTCGAACTCTGGGTCTACTTCTTACTAGGAAGGTGTGTTAACCACTGTCGTCATACGGGATACAGTGCTATAGCAACTGCGAGGACTAACTCGGGCTGATCCAAATTCTCTCCGAACGCCACCTATCTGCAGTCCCTGTCAATTTCCTTCATGCTTGCTGCTCTGAGATACTCGCAGGAGGTCGGACGTACATGTGCATCCGCACTGAAGAAGGTGGTTCCATTGCCCATCGAGGCGGACCATTTGAATGAATGAATGATGCCTGTGTTCCGGACTTGTCCGAAAGAATAGACACCACGCATTCATTTGAAAAATATGTAAAAATCTGCCAACCGGTTGCGTAGGGTTTCTATACACCTTGACCAGGTTTCGTCACCTCTAAGTGTGACTTCATCAGAAAAACTACATAAAGAAATTGATGTAATTAAGACAACAGCATTTAATAACGGCTATGAAGCCTCACTAGTGGAAAACATCCTTAAAGAAAAAAATTAGGAAAGAGTCACCACTTTAGGTACTGCTCAAACTAATAATAATTATAAAAAGTACATCTCAATACCCGTTTTAGGTAACATATCGTATAGGATTCAGCGTCTGTTAACTAAAAAATAGGGCTGCAATGTTGCTTCCTCCACACATAATAATTTACAAAAAAATTTAATTCATACTCTAAAAGCTTCAAACGAACCTTTACGTGGCTCAGGGGTATATAAAATTTCCTGTAATGCATGTCCAGCATTTTATATTGGACAGACAGGCAGAGCTTTCAACGTAAGATACAAAGAACATCTTTTATGCAAAAAAGACACTAATGTGCACAATTCAACATTTGCAGAACATCTTTTCATAACAGGGCATAACCCCAAAGAATTAAACGAAATGACACTTCTGCATAGAGAAAAGAAAGGGAGAAAACTTGATGTCTTGGAAGAACTTGAATGTTTCAGGCACACACCAAATAAAGATGACATGTTGAATGAACAAGTACAGTTGAAAAATAGAAATTTCTTTAATGCTTTTAAACCAGTGCTCTCAGTTTTATGATACTTATAATCCAGGTTCTCTTTTCCTTTTCAGAAACATTATTTTACCTCTGTTAAGTTACGCTCATTGCTAACACACCAGATGACCTCTGTGCCCTAGTTATGCAAGCTTTCTTTTCATATTTTGCGCAATATAATTTTTTTTTCTTTATTGAGTTTCGATTTCCCCCCCCCCCCCCCCCCCCCAAGGTGGCGGGCTGGCAGCAGCTTAGTATGCCGTTCTTCAGCCTACAGACTTTGTTTTAAAAAGATGAAGATAATAATAAAAACAGGCGAAAAAATTGTTGAACTCAAAACATAGAACAAAGGGATGATGATGCTAATAAAATACATATGAGCGTCATATAATAACTGATGTTCTTCAATTCGTATGTAATTCCAGTCGTATTTAGCTCTGGTTCTACCTGTGCTACGTAAAACGTAGCAAACATTGTAGTATTTTATTTCGTTTGAAGCTCATTTATAAATTTTACTGAATAATTTGTAAAATTAATTTTTGTTAAAAGCTATATTGGGTATACGTATGATTTACTTCAGAAAATGTGTAATATACAAAATTGTTTTGCTTACGTTACTAGTGGCCCGCTTGTGGCGCGCCCTACATTACGTTTACTTGGCAGCGTGACTAGTTGCCACACAGTGTCTCCTCACACCACACCGGTGTTACGTATGTTTTAATGTTTGACTTTTTGAAGAACATTATGCCTTATATTTTAATGTATGACTTGAGCAACTCAGCTCTTAAATCACTGTACATCTTTGACGATATGTTCTTCATGTAAGTACTGTTTGTGTTACACTCGTTTACATTAATGCAAACTTTTATTAGATGAGATATTTAATCTGACATATTCATTTTAGGTAATTACCTTAACCTTCTGATGAAGTCACCCTTAGAGGTGACGAAACCTGGTCAAGGTATATAGAAAACGTATGCAACCGGGTGGCAGATTTTTACGTATTTTTCAGAATAAAATAAAATAAAATAAATATTGGTCAGTTCCAACTGAAAAAATTTGGCATTACATTTCTTGTTCGAGCTTATCCAGTCATTCACATTAGTCCACCGTGCAAGAGCCATCGACTGTCATAGCTGCCAGGCAAGATGCGGAATCCCGACTGAAGGATTAGAGGACCTCTCGTCTACCTTCCCTGGGTGCAAGTTTTTTCTCAGTTCCTCATTGGTTAACTTCCGTGCCCATGTCATCCCCTCGTAGTGTCCCTGGATCCACGCCAGACAATTTGAAGTGCTGAAGACAGAGGTCCAGAGCCGTTGCGGTACAAATCCTCCAAGCAAGTGTAGTAGACGAGTCGCAGATCTGTCCGGTTTAGCGACTGATCGGCGCGGGCCGCATGGCTTCTGGCAGACGTTTGGCCGGCTGCACGCTGCGGCTTGCGGCTGCCGCGCAGTCGTGTTGCTCCTGCCTCCGTCCCGTGGCTCTGGACAATCCATTGAGTCCTCGCTGGAAGCCGGCGGTGGGACGGTAGGGGAGGGGAGGCGAGGTGCCGCACGAGGAATGCGGTTCGCCTCGGCTGGAGAGCGGCCGGCCATTCCATTCATACGGCACGATTTACCCTAAACAGCGTTGCCACATCCGTTACACAACCGGGCCATTCAAGGCGACCGGACCGCACACACGGAAAAAGGAACGCCGGTGCTCAGCGACCGGGACAGTTGTCTGAAGAGGGTGGCGGCGGGGGGGGGGGGGGGCGGGGGGGGGTGTGGGGGTTGCAGCATTGGTGGGGGGCTGGGGGGGGGGGCGGAGGGGTGCCGTTTGTCGTCCGACGGGCACCTTTCTAATTACGTAAACAGTGACGGCAGTGTGCGTGCACCGTATGCGTGTATGCTTGTATGTGTGTGTGTGTGTGTGTGTGTGTGTGTGTGTGTGTGTCCTGAGATCTCAAGAGCACCCAGGGCAAAGCAAAGAGTGTGGACGTGAATGGGCTCTAGCGTACAGTGCTTTCCACGAACAGCTCCTAAATGGGTTACGTGCTACAACGATGTCCCTGTGGGGTCACGATGAAAGGGCGAAACGACGAGAACTATTTCTGCGTTTGGAATAGAATCACCAATCACAGACTAGAACTGATCAGGAAACTTGTCATCTGGTAACTGCAACTTTGTACTGGTCACCAAAGAACAGTAGTTGTGGAATTCATCCGTGGTCAGCAATCGACAGTATCCCATCGTCCTAGGTCGATAATTTCTCGATGCTACTGAAGTGCAAAACCTTGCACGAATCCACAGTGACACGTATTGCATAAATTTCTACACCCAGTTTTTTTGATCTTTCATCAAGCTTTTTATTTTTTCAAAATCATTTCTCCTACTTCGGGCTTGTTCCCCAGAGGGCTTTCACATCTGGCCTCTATCTCTAGAGCCCTTCAGGAAAGGTTATCTTCCCATTCTCCGGTATGTTCTTTACATCTTGCCTTTGCACTCCAGATTTCTGATAGTTCAACACCACCTGCCTGACTTTCTGGTTTAGTGAGTTCACTACTTCTTACTGATATCAGGTCCTTTATCAAAACATTGTCCTATTTGTATTATTTGAGATTATAAACTTCCACGTGTAAGATATGTCAACCATTGAGAATTTTTTTATGTGCCCCTACAAGATCGATTTTTCCCTATACATTTGTTCTATCTTTCCGTATAATTGGCCATTAAATTTTAATTGGATCCATCAGTCAGTCCACGTTTTGCTCAGATGTCTTCCTTTTTTATAAAATGACTGGTTGTAAAATGACCTTTTTTTAAATAATATTATGAATATTTATATATGTGTTTGGAGAGAGAGATATTGATTTTTGATTGAGATTTTTACTTTAAGTCGTAACTGGTACCTGAATTTTGGTTGCTGCCTCCTTGAATGATCAGCTTCTGCACCAGTTGTTGACGTATTGCAATTTGGAGGAAGTTATTGTTCTTTAATGTTTAAAATACGACTCTGTTACTTGGCCATATTGCGGATAGCTTTGAGCCCAAGTTTTCGTAGCTTTTCATACCTAAGGGACCACTCTTGTAAGTAAGTAAGATCAAACAGCATCTCGAATGCCAAGATGGCCGCCGAGTAAGTGACGCCAGAAACCATTTCCAGAAAGATAAGTGATTTAGACAGTAATATAATTTAGTTTAACGCCGACAACAAATTAAATACGTGCATTAGTGTATCGTTTAGTCTTGCCATTAAAGGTTTCACTTTTCTTTGCGTATTTTTTCAGAAAACACAAAAAGATCGTAACTTCGCGAAGTCGCGCTTAGGCTTAAATTTTGTAAACGTGTTTGTTTCTTGTTTCACGGTAATTTAACTAGTTTCTCGGTAACAAATAAGTAAACTACCGCAAATAGCGTATAACTTCATTGTTTTAATACAGATTTCAGAAAAACAGCGTAACTTTATATCAGAAACTTGCCTATATACATTTGTTTATAGGCCTAATTCTCGTAACGTTTTTGGAGAATCAAAGTTAAAGTATCTCGTTTAATTGTCCTTTTTTTCATTCCATCGAGTGAAATATATAATAAACAGCGTATACCTTCATTGTTTTAATACAGATCTCAGAAAAACAGCGGAATTTTAAATCAGAAACTTGCTTATATACATTTGTGAATAGGCTTAATTCTTGTAACGTCTTTTTTGATTTTCGGTAATTTAATTGATTTATTCTAGCTAAAGTATTATTTTTGCCATGAGTGAGAAGTGCCTGACTTGCCGTAGAATTGTTAGTTCCGGGGTTTGGTGTGATGGATGTAGTAGTTTTTTTCACTGGGGGGACTGCAGTGGCGTGGGTGTTGGGAAAGTGGATCAGGCTCATCAGTGGTTATGTAGGATTTGCAGCAGAGATAGGAAGATAGTGGAACAGGAGGGGAAAATTGCTGCCCTTCAGGCTGAGCTAGATCAGGCTAGGGAAGATCTGGACAGGTTAAGGAGGGAGAAGGGCAAAGAGAGGTGGGAAGTGGCAACAGGTAGCAGAAGGAACAGGCCTAGAACTAAGTCTGACAGTTTTGTGGTGAATGTCAAAAATAAGTTTGACCTGTTGCTTCAGTTAGAAACTGATGAGCCTCAAGCAGAGGTAGGTGTAGACAGGACACAACAAACTTTCAATAGGAAATTGAAAAAGAATGTAGGAAAGTTATCGAAAAGGAAGAAAGTTTTGTTGTTAGGCAGTTCTCATGCCAGAGGTGTAGGCCAGCTTCTGCAGGAGGAATTAGGACCAGAATACCAGGTCACAAATTTTTTCAAACCAAGTGCTAGTCTGGATCAGGTGACAGAGGATTTAGGTTCACTCTGTAAAGGATTTACCAGGGAAGACACCGTGGTTATTGTGGGAGGGCCAGGGAACAGCATTGACAGAGATCCTGGGTACAGTATAGAGTGTGACCTGGTAAAGATTGCGTCGGCATCGAGACACACCAATGTTGAATTTGTATCTGTCCTGAGACGTCATGACCGGCCTCATTTGGACTCTTCTGTTGGGAGAGTTAATTTGGAGTTGGAACGGCTGCTTGGGTCGGGTGCAGGGGCTCATATTGGTGTGGTTCCTGTTGATTATCTCAGTAGGTGGGACTATACCAGGCACGGCCTACATCTCAACAGGAAAGGGAAGGGGAAACTGGCTGGGGTAATAGCAGGAAATTTAAGGGGGGGAGGCACTGCCATGAATGGTAAAATACCAGTGGTTACAGGTGTTGGAGCAGCACCTTTTTTAGGATAGGTAAGACAGAAAGATGTCAAGTTCTACGAGAGGTCAGGATTGAAACAAATCTTCAGTTTAGGAAAGAAATTAAACAGCACAATTCTAGCACATTGGATCATCAATCACAGCTATCAATTATAAATTTTCACCAATCACCAGAAATTTTATTTCCACCAAGTTGTAGCTCAGTCCTAGGTAATTGCATTGATGAATTAAAGTCACCCAACCCAGTTGACATAATCTGCCTCTCTGAACACCGTGTGACCACTGGTATAGGAACTAGGCCTAAGCACAATGAGAAACTCAGACAGGAGAGTACTGCAAATGTTAGAATAAGGAAAGGTTCTCATAAAGGTATAATTAAAAATAATGTAAGTATATTTCATCAAAATATTGGGAGTTTAAAGAATAAAGTAGATGAGCTTCTGGTTTGTTTAGAAGATTTAGAAGCTGAGAATGAAATAGATATACTATGCCTGTCTGAGCATCACATTGTTACTGATATCGATAAGGTAAATGTAAGTGGATATAAGCTCTCTGCACATGTAATGAGAGAAAATATGGAGAAAGGAGGAGTTGCCATATATGTCAAAAGTTATCATTGTGCAAAAAGTATAGAAACAAAAAAGTTTTGTGTAGAGAAACATATAGAAGCATGTGCCTGTGAGCTTAAATTAAATAAAGGCACATTTATAATTGTAACTGTATATAGGTCCCCATCAGGAAATTTTCATCTATTTCTGAAAAATTTGGACTCCTTGTTGTGCTATCTGTCAGACAGGGGGAAGCAAATTATTATTTGTGGGGACTTCAATGTAGATTCTCTGAAAGAGGGTAATAGGAAAAATGACCTTGAAGTATTACTCGGTTCTTTCAATTTGACACCCGTTATTGATTTTCCTACTCGGGTGGTAAAGGATAGCAGCTCACTGATAGATAACTTCTTTATAGACCAAGATAAGTTTAACCAGATAAATGCTCAGCCTGTTGAGAATGGTCTTTCTGATCATGGTGCACAGCTAGTTACAATATATGACATAGCTCCATTCAGCAATACTAAACAGTCCTCCAAAGTGGTACGTTCAGTCAACGATTTAACAATTGCAAATTTCAGGGAAAGCCTACAGCAGTTAGACTGGGATGAGGTGTACCGTGAACCTGATGCCAATTTAAAATATAATTTATTTCATGACATTTTTGTAAATGCATTTGAAAACTGCTTCCCCAAGAAAATAGTTAAATATACTCGTAAGAAACCTTGTAAGAAACCATGGCTTACTAAGGGTATAAAAATATCTTGTAACCGCAAAAGGGAAATGTATCTGACAGCAAGAAAGAGTAGTGACCCAGAAACTATCAAAAATTATAAAAACTACTGTGTTATATTAAGAAAAGTTATTAAAAAATCCAGGAGTATGTGGATCATGTCTGAAATCAGCAACTCTGATAATAAAATTAAAACAATTTGGAATATTATAAAAAGAGAAACAGGTCAACCAAGAGCAGAGGAAGACAGTATTACCATCAAATTGAATGAAAACTTTACGAACAAAAAGTCAGAAGTTGAAAATATTTTTAATAATCATTTTCTAAATGTTGTGGATATAGTAGGATCCAGGTGTTCATTAGAAGATGCTAGGCTGTTAATGGAAGAGGCCATACCTATGCAATTTGATACAATTGAAATCTCACCCACTTCTCCCTTTGAAATTAGGAAAATAATAAACTTGCTTAAAAGCAAAAACTCACATGGAATTGATGGCATTTCCAGCAAAATACTAAAAGCTTGTTCTCAACAGATAAGTAAGATTCTCAGCCACCTGTGTAATAGCTCTCTGGAACAGGGCATTTTCCCTGATAGACTGAAATATGCTATTGTTATACCTTTGCATAAAAAGGGGGATAGATCTGATGTCAACAATTACCGTCCAATCTCCCTTCTAACAGCTTTATCCAAAATTTTTGAGAAAGTAATGTATTCAAGAGTAGCTTCACATATCTGTAAAAATGAAGTACTAACAAAATGTCAGTTTGGTTTTCAGAAAGGTTTTTCAACAGAAAATGCCATATATGCTTTCACCAGTAAAATTTTGAATGATCTGAATAACCGAACACCACCCATTGGGATTTTTTGTGATCTCTCAAAGGCTTTTGATTGTGTAAATCATGAAATTCTGCTAGACAAGCTCAAGTATTGTGGCATGAGTGGGACAGTGCACAAATGGTTTAATTCGTACCTAACTGGAAGAGTGCAGAAAGTTGAAATAAGTAGTTCTCGTAACATGCAAAGATCAGCACATTCCTCAAACTGGGGAACTATCAAGAATGGGGTTCCACAAGGGTCAGTCTTGGGTCCTTTGTTGTTCTTATTATATATTAATGACTTGCCATTCTATATTCATGAAGAGGCAAAGTTAGTTCTCTTTGCTGATGATACAAGTATAGTAATCACACCTGACAAACAAGAATTAACTGATGAAATTGTCAATACTGTCTTTCAGAAAATTACTAAGTGGTTCCTTGTAAACGGACTCTCACTGAATTTTGATAAGACACAGTACATACAGTTCCGTACAGTGAATGGTATGACGCCATTAATAAATATAGACCTTAATCAGAAGCATATAGCTAAGGTAGAATATTCCAAATTTTTAGGTGTGTCCATTGATGAGAGATTAAATTGGAAGAAACACATTGATGATCTGCTGAAACGTTTGAGTTCAGCTACTTATGCAATAAGGGTCATTGCAAATTTTGGTGATAAACATCTTAGTAAATTAGCTTACTACGCCTATTTTCACTCATTGCTTTCATATGGCATCATATTTTGGGGTAATTCATCACTGAGGAATAAAGTATTTATTGCACAAAAGCGTGTAATCAGAATAATAGCTGGAGTCCACCCAAGATCATCCTGCAGACATTTATTTAAGGATCTAGGGATATTCACAGTAGCTTCTCAGTATATATACTCTCTTATGAAATTTGTTATTAACAACCAAACCCAATTCAAAAGTAATAGCAGTGTGCATAACTACAATACTAGGAGAAAGGATGATCTTCACTATTCAAGATTAAATCTAACTTTGGCACAGAAAGGGGTGAATTATACTGGCACTAAAGTCTTTGGTCACTTACCAAATAGTATCAAAAGTCTGACAGATAACCAACAAGTATTTAAGAAGAAATTAAAAGAATTTCTGAATGACAACTCCTTCTACTCCATAGAGGAATTTTTAGATATAAATTAAGAAAAAAAAGAAAAAATATTAAAAAAATAAAAATAAAAAATAAAGAAAAACAAAAAACACAAAAAAATAAAGTTGTTATATTAACTTAAGTATGTTGTTAAATTAACCTAATTATGTCATGTATTGGAAAATTCGACTCGTTCCACATCATTACGAAATATCGTATTCATGATCCATGGAACTAGTATTAATCTAATCTAATCTAATCTGCTTTTCGTGAGAAAAGGAGATTGCTTGACACAGAAACTTCCTTCAGGCTACACGTCCTGCTACATCAAAATTGGTCAGTGGAGTTCAGCAGCATACTATTGTACAAGAACATAAGCCAATTATTGTAATTAAGAAATTATGAGAGGTTGTTACTTTTTGAATGAAAACTATAGAGAAGGCATTGTAAGTAGGCTGTTTAGGTTTTTTTTATTGGTAACGCCACCTCTGTATGAAAATCACTGGCTGTGCTGTGTGCAGTCTGTGGCTGCTTTGCATTGTTGTAATACTCGCCATTGTAGTGTTAGGCAGCTGGCTGTGAACAGCGCGTAGCGTTGCGCAGTTGGAGGTGAGCCGCCAGCAGTGGTGGATGTGGGGAGAGAGATGGCGGAGTTTTGTAATTTGTCATGAACTGCTACATATATTATGACTATTAAGGTAAATACACTGTTTGTTCTCTATTAATATCTTTCATTTGCTAACTATCCCTATCAGTAGTTAGTGCCTTCCATAGTTTGAATCTTTTATTTAGCTGGCAGTAGTGGCGCTAGCTGTATTGCAGTAGTTCGAGTAACCAAGATTTTTGTGAGGTAAGCGATTTGTGAAACGCATAGGTTAATGTTAGTCAGGGCCATTCTTTCGTAGGGATTTTTTGAAAGTCAGATTGCGTTGCGCTAAAAATATTGTGTGTCAGTTAAAGCACAGTCATGTATAATTGTTCAAAGGGTACGTTTCAGCATTTCTTTTCCTGTATTTTAGTGAACTTTGTACACTTACAATTCTGTCAATTGATAGACGGCGACGACAATGAAGTTCCCCTCCTTGTCCAAAAACAAGATATTTCTATTCTTCACTTCCAGAAATTTTGTATACATAAGTGTTTGGCAACTCTTACACACACTTCACTCGGCACTCGGTTTTATCACTAAAATATCAATTTTCTGAGCGACGGGCTAGCAACACGTCCTCTTTCCACAAGATGCAGATTAACAGTCTTTTTTAAAAATAAAATCAATTGTCTTTTTTTTGGGGGGGGGGGGAGGGGGTCCATACTCAAAGATTCTCTAATACTATTGTTGCGGGGATTGCGCGCTAAAGATTTTCTTGCTGTCCAGCTGCGCTTCACTTCACTTCAGTATTTTTTGAATCACGTTTACATTTTCGGTATTTAGATACATTACTGAGCTTCTCAGAATAAAATCGGGCACAAATTAGTTAAAGAAAAAAAAAAAGCAGTGAGGCACACATAACATCACATGGTCCTTTTAGGTTTTTCAGATACATGTAATGTTCCGTTTTATAAACGCGCTACAATGTCTTGCCTTAGCACTAGGGATGCCTGCTCTTTTTGGATAGTTTTCGTCAGAAGATAGGACGTAGACCGGTAAGGGATAGAGTGGACTGTCTTTAATCACTGTGTAGCGATTTCATTCGAGTGTCCGTTTCATCTACCAAAAAGTGTCCTGTAATTAGCAGTACCAGAAAATAAACTTGAACTGTTTTGAACATACAGTTTCACTGAATATTTTGGTTGCAGTATGGTTCAGATATGCTGTATATTGAAAAACACCAACGAACTGATAGGAAAGGTATGAAACAAAAATATATCACCGACAACCTTCACCAGACATTGTATCCCATGACGTCACATCTGTGTACAAAAATATGCCATTAGAAGAACCATTCACCATTATCAGAGAACAACTGCAGAAACAAGGGAACACAACAGATTGACCCATCTGTGGCATTCTTGGAAACGTAATTCTTATCCAACTGTCGTTCTGTACAGTAAAACGTGTGATAACAAATGAGGGTGAAGCGTAAAAGAGTGGAAAATGTGTAAAATTACAATTAAATAACAAAAGACACCAATGATGCACAACAGGACGGAAAACAGAAGTACAGTACACACACTACCGCTGCTCTTGGAAAAGTATTTCAAAATTAATAATTCTTAGAACAAAATCTTCCGATAACTTTGTAAATGACACGCTGCAAAAGCACAAAACATTGGTAAATGCAAGCTGACCTGCACTAAGTCACAATTACAATTAATGTAATTTCAAGTGAACAGTCGAAACAAACACGCACATTTCCTGATCTTGGGTTTAAAATAGAGAAAAACCATGGACTTCGTATAATACTTTTACAGAAATAAATCGAGAAATTTGCAGTTATCAAAACATTACTGGGTAACTAGATAAAAGAAATGCAATGTGTTTTGGAGACCAGTTTAAAACTCTGAATTTATTCGCATATCCGATAAAAAACCTCAGACGGGGTTTGCAGTGTATAACGGGTGTAATGGGTATATGTGCAGATATTTCTGCTGATGACTGATAACAGTATACTGAACCATATTACATCACTGTTTACTTCATTTGCAGACTAATAATCACAAAAAATGGCTCTAAGCACTATGGACTTAAAATCTGAGGTCATCAGTCCCCTAGACTTAGAACTACGTAAACCTAACTAACCTAAGTACATCACACACATCCATGCTCGATGCATGATTCGAACCTGGGACCGTAGCAGCAGCCCGGTTCCGGACAGAATCGCCTAGAACCGCTCCACAGCGACCGGCACTAATAATTGCAGGCATTACATGCCATATGTGTTTAGGTTGGTTATTACCTCCAAGTTCCTGTGGCAAGAACAAGGTCAGCTGTTGAAGTGCGGGCACTTGGGTGCAAAACGCATAGTCTATACTGACAGGTACAGTCAACTTGGTGATACAGTTCAATCGTACGAAAACGTCACGTCACAAAGTTTGTGACATGTTCTTGGGGAGACTGTTCGACGCAGAGGAAACACACGCTGATGTATGTACGTATTAAGGTATCACGCATAAAAATACCTGCACTTATACCCGTTGTTGTTGTTGTTGTGGTCTTCAGTCCTGAGACTGGTTTGATGCAGCTCTCCATGCTACCCTATCCTGTGCAAGCTTCTTCATCTCCCAGTACTTACTGCAACCTACATCCTTCTGAATCTGCTTAGTGTATTCATCTCTTGGTCTCCCTCTACGATTTTTACCCTCCACGCTGCCCTCCAATGCTACATTTCTGATCCCTAGATGCCTCTGAACATGTCCTACCAACCGGTCACTTCTTCTAGTCAAGTTGTGCCACAAACTCCTCTTCTCCCCAGTTCTATTCAGTACCTCCTCATTAGTTATGTGATCTATCCATCTAATCTTCAGCATTCTTCTGTAGCACCACATTTCGAAAGCTTCTATTCACTTCTTGTCCAAACCATTTATCGTCCACGTTTTAGTTCCATACATGGCTACACTCCATACAAATACTTTCAGAAACGACTTCCTGACATTTAAATCTATACTCGATGTTAACAAATTTCTCTTCTTCAGAAACGATTTCCTTGCCATTGCTAGTCTACATTTTATATCTTCTCTACTTCAATCATCATGAGTTATTTTGCTCCCCAAATAGCAAAACTCCTTTACTACTTTAAGTGTCTCATTCCCTAATCTAATTCCCTCAGCATCACCTGACTTAATTCGACTACATTTCATTGTCATCGTTTTCCTCTTGTTGATATTCACCTCTATTATAGTAACTTTGGTTGTTAGTCAAATACTAAATGACTTTCTTTTCCGTAAATCTTTAGAAGGGCGACGTCTCATCTTAATCCAGCGTTTCGGTTGCTACTTGTACGCCCTTCTTCAGGAATTTGCAGGGTCCAACGCTGCTCTTGGCCGGAGGGAGAGCGCAAGTGGCTCTGACGCGGACGTCGCGTCTGCTGCAGACGGACAAAGGCCGGCGACAATGGCAAGGGAGCCCACGGGGCGCCGAAGGCAGCACAAAGGCAGAGAGCCGTAACACGGCGCAGACGCGGCGCCGCCTTACCAGGGAGGCGGGCCGCGCTCCAGGCGCCTAACCACCCCCCTCATCTTGCTGTCCAACTCGTCTTTCCTATCGCCGTACGAATCCCCACTCCACCTCCAATGAACATATCTGCGACGATTAGTTGCAGCCCGAGAATTATAAAGGCAATTCTCACAATGAAACTTTCGCAGTTTTGTGGTACCCTTAAATAAATGAAAGTCGCAATTCTCTTATTTACCTACGCCTTCACCTTTGCATACGACAAAGTCTATGCAAACACTAGAACCTAAGAAAAACGTGACATATTTAAAGTAATTCCAAAAGCCATTTGTCATTAGTTTATTTTAGAATTTAACTCTTTAAGTGTCATTGGTCGCTATAGATACCACTGGCTTTAATGATTTCTATTAATTTATTTACTACAAAATATCAGTTGTATTGATATGAATATTTTCACAATAGTTCCTCCCATATATGAGGACTTGTTTGTAATGGTATGAATATTGAGCTGGTTTTGTGTTCAGATAATCATCTGTCACCTGTGGATTTTTTCTTCCGTCATCAACTGGTTGGCAGTTGATGGTTGGAGTGCTGACACATTATCTGCGAATCCAGTAATGCTGGCAACTGATGTGTTATGCATGGGGATCATATCAACCTGTATCACATCAAAAACAGCCTGAAGTTGACGCAATGCCGGCCGAAGTGGCCGTGCGGTTAAAGGCGCTGCAGTCTGGAACCGCAAGACCGCTACGGTCGCAGGTTCGAATTCTGCCTCGGGCATGGATGTTTGTGATGTCCTTAGGTTAGGTTTAACTAGTTCTAAGTTCTAGGGGACTAATGGCCTCAGCAGTTGAGTCCCATAGTGCTCAGAGCCATTTGAACCAAGTTGACGTAATGAAGCGTTGAAACTGGTAGCGACAAAATAAAATAAAAACATAAGGACGGCTGTAGGTTTTATTTATTTGTTACGATAGTAAAGGGCCGTCGTTCCAGAGACCTCCTGCTAAAAGAGTGGACATACAAAAGACAAAAAGAGTTGGACAGCCACCTTGATCGCTCAGCCGTCACCTCGCGGATATTGGTCGAAGATGGGTCAACGTGAGCGCATATCACCTAGTGCCAGCCCATATGTACTTCACAGATTTCATATGACCTGAGGAACAACACAAGCAGCATCATTTCCGTTAGTGTTTTTTGGACCATTCTGGCAGTTCAGGAGCGCTGTGGTGAAGCATTGTCTTGCTGCAGAAACAGGCCACTCGTGGGATACTGCGTGCGAAAAATCGAACGCAGGTTTCCGGTCGGTAGGTTCGTATACTGTTCGCCTGGGACAGACGATGTAAGACCCATCAGGTACTCCATGTCCCCTGATGTTAACCCCTCACCCCTACCAGAGTACTTCTACCACCTACTTGAACCGTGCGCTGTTGAGAAGTAGGATGCACCACCTCGAGTGGTTTCCCACATACTGGTATCCTGTAATAAGGGTGGCCAAACTTGTACAGTGATGCCTCGGGCCAGGCGACATTTATTAAAGCTTCGAGCGTCCAGTGACGGTTCTCCAGCTCCATTTTAATCTCTGGCTCTTGTAATGTGTGTGTTTATTGCTTTGTGATTATGCACAGATACTGCAGGATTTCCGTGTGCGCGATACTGGCAAAAACACAGGTGTCAGTAGCGATGGTGGCGAAACGGGCCGAAAGTGTGTCGACATTCCTCAGTCCTCACTCAGCCTTATGACCAGCCTCCCGTGTTACAGCACAGATCGCCGGCACGCTACCATAAATTTCAGGCCTATCAACAGAGCTGCCCCAGGATTCACAATGCAGAATGGAGCAGCTTTAGGTAACTAAGAAAAGAATAGATCCAAAGCGTTTACAAACGCAACTGAAAACTTATAAGATGATAACTCAGTAGCAAGCGTGAAGAACCATCGAGGGAAACAATGTGTGAATGACATTAACTAGGAGAGTGCACAAGATGACACGGTTTGTGTGAAGTCATCAACAAATATCTTTTGTAGGGATCAGAAAAGAGCGAAAATATTAGGAAAAGACAGAAATGAGAATATATACAAGTAATTCTAGATGTGTGGTATAGGTGCTGCTCTACGGGGAACGAAAAGGAAATCACGATGAGTCTTACTAAAGTAATCAGAACGCTGACAGAAAAGAAATAACTGCAGTGGACAGACCACTTCTGATGTGGAGATGCCTTTAGAATTGATGAAGCAGGGTGAAGACTGAGTTTTCAGGGTGGGGAAATGGAAGATTAGAGTTTGTCCCGTCGACAAGTAGATCATTAGCGACGAAGCACATGCTTGGTTTCTGAAAGATGTGGAAGGAAATTGTTCGCGCACTTTCAGTGGACTTTAGGAAAATCATGAAAACTTATAAATGTATGGTTGGCTGGGGAATTGGGGCGTCGTTCTAAAAGTTCAGCGGCTTACAACAGCAGCATTTTGTTCGGGCCCGAACTTGATGTTTGGTTGCTCTTCCGTGATGTTCGGAAATCGTGCGCATTATCCGCCCTAACTTAAGCTGCGCTCCACTGCACACACAAAGTCTAAAAACGAAACTGACGTTGCCACACAAGCTTCTGTTCGATTGCCCCATTTGTTTCTGCATCTAGTTTTGGCACTACTCCGTCTGGTCCCGGCGGAGGTTCGAGTCCTCCCTCGGGCATGGGTGTATGTGTTTGTCCTTAGGATAATTTAGGTTAAGTAGTGTGTAAAAGCTTAGGGAGTGATGACCTTAGCAGTTAAGTCCCATAAGATTTCACACACATTTGAACATTTTGGCACAACTCCATAATTTGTGTGTCATAAAGTATAAAGATTTTTGGCTCAAGGTAATGACGTTTTGGTGAAACGTTCGGTAATACAACAGCATTGGTGGTAAAATATAATTGAATTTCAAATGGTGTACTTCCAGGAGCTCTGCTGAATTGTTGCTTCCATTTACGCACAATATTTCGACGACCAATCAAGTAATCTTCTTCAGGTGCTGCGAATTTTCTGTTATGTTTACTCACTGGTTGGACATCAACAAGTCTGGGCCAATCGTCAAAGTATAGAGCATCAATGGAAACAACATCTTGGCAGAAAGCCCCGATGTACACCATTAATATACCAAGGTGAGGAAATGCTAAATCCGTTATCATTAAATTGGTCCTTTAGTAGTACAAATATATTTTGTAACCAATCAGTTATGACAGCAGGAGTCATGTGCGTCCTTGAGTGCTCAAGGAAATGTCCTAGGGACCAAACCCGGGCACGGCAGAAAATACTTCATTATGAAATTTGAGCTGTTATTTACTTCATCAAAATATAACAGCAAATCTGTATGATCAATGTCCAAGATTATGAGCATATAACGAAATAGTAAATATAAATAGAAATATATCTTGGAGCATAGGCTTCCATCTTTAATAACAAGAAAGAGAGAGTAAGATGTAGAGAAAGAGATCGAGAGAGGAAAGGAGAAAAGGTACAGGGAGAGATAGAAAGAGGGAGAGTGCGAAAGAAGTGGCGAAAGAAAGGAAGCAAGATATACAGGAAGAGATAAAAAGAGGACGAAAGAGAGGGAGAGGGAGAGAGAGAGAGAGAGAGAGAGAGAGAGAGAAAGAAGTGGAGAAAGATTAAAACTGTATTCCGGACCTAGACTCGAACTCGAGACCTTTGACTTTCGCGGGCAAGTGCTCTACCATCTGAGCTATCCAAGCACGACCCGTCCTTAGTTCTACAAGGTTCGCAGGAGAGCTTCTGTGAAGTCTGGAAGGTAGGAGGCGAGGTTCTGGCAGAAGTAAAGCTGTGAGGACGGGGCGTCAGTCGTGCTTGGGTAGCTCAGATGGTAGACCACTTGCCCGCGAAAGGCAGAGGTCTCGAATTCGAGTCTCGGTCCGGCACACAGTTTTAATCTGCCTGGAAGTTTCATATCAGCGCACACTCTGCTGCAGAGTGAAAATCTCATTCTGAAAGTGGAGAAAGAGATCAAGGGAGAAAAAACGAATACATACTGGGTTAGAACGAAGATGAGAGAGAGAGAAAAAAAAGGAAGAAAGAGGTATACGAAGAGATGGAAAGAGGAAGAAAGAGAGAGAGAGAAAGAGAGAGAGAGGGGGTGGGGGTGGCAGGGAGAAGAAGACGATGAAACTGGACTGAACTAACAATTATCCGACCGAAGCGTCGTGTCACAAAAGGGGAACGTGTGTTGCACGGAAGATCTAAGAAGCGGCTTGACAATCGTCAGTGGCCTGTTGGGGGGTAATGCATCATCGGCGGTGAACCGGTTAAACCGGCTCCACTGACGGTCTCGGTGCGCTCGAGCTTCCGCTGTATCGTGGTGACCTTTTACGCGAAGCGCGGCTGCTAACGTTGATGACGGACGTCAGTCGGCAGCTGACGCGTCTCGGAGGCAGGCAGACAGGCGGGGGACTGGCGTGGCTGCGAGGTCCGCTCCGCTACGTGACTGCGGTGCCTAATGGCTGCCGGGAACAGAGCGCTGAGGTAGTGCGCGGTGCGCGACCGGACCGACGCAGGTTCCGGCGCCGTCTATAGGGCAGTGTGTCAGCCGCAGCCGCGCAAAAAGCCCCAGCCCGCCTGCATTCCAGCCGCTGCTCCCACGTACCGTCTGCACGCCGGCTCTCACACTAGCACAGTGTTTTCCGTTCCACTTCAGCGCCGCATTTTTCCACGCAGCGCTTCCATCAGCCAGCCTCTCAGGCACCAGCACCTTGACTACATCTGAACTCCGAATCTCCCCCCCCCCCCTCTCCTCCCTTAGGGAGTGTGGCGGAGGATACTTCTGGCATCACTATTATTTCTGCCCTTTCTCGTTCCATTCGCAAATGGTGCGTCGGAGAACGGCTATTGATATGTCACCCTGTAAACTTTAATTTAAACTGCCTGACAAAGTAAGCGAAGTGTGGTGTCACCGCCAGACACCACACTTGCTAGGTGGTAGCCTTTAAATCGACCGCGGTCCGTTAGTGTACGCCGGACCCGCGTGTCGCCACTATCAGTGATTGCAGACCGAGCGCCGCCACACGGCAGGTCTAGTCTAGAGGGCTCCCTAGCTCTCGCCCCAGTTGTACAGCCGACTTTTTTAGTGATGGTTCACTGTCTCATACGCTTTCATTTGCAGAGACGACAGTTTAGCATAGCCTTCAGCTACGACATGTCATTTGCTACGACCTAGCAAGGCGCCATATTCAGTTACTATGTATTCTGAACAGATAATATTGTGAATCATGTACCGTCAAGAGCGACGTTCATCATTAATGGATTGAAGTTAAGTATCGAACTAATTATGTCCGCTTTCTGAATTCTCATTCCTTGTCGTGTACCAGACCTCACGTCAGTATAGTTCTTCCCTCCTCACGCCGGCCTGCGTGGGCTAAAACGCGTGCATTTCGGCCTCCACTCGTAACACGGTGTTGGCTCTTCTGCTAACACAAAACGAAGCACCCGCAAGGGGAGACGGAAACGGTTCTTCACGCATTGTGAGAGTGCGTGTCGTTATGTCAGAAATTAAAAAACGAGTCAAATTTACAAAGTTCTTTGCAATGCGAGCCCAGTTATCACTATAATGTTGAACATTCCCTGCTCTGGACGCAGAGGGGGTGGGTTTTATCCTCTCCTGATCCAAGCTGACCCACAAATATTATAACTATGTAATAAAATGAAAACCTGCAGCCGTCCTTTCGACGTTGTTTATTGTACCACTGGTGGATGATGTTTGCAGACACAACATCGCTGTTACAGTACGGAAGCCACTTCATACATGTTGGCCACTGATAGGGTCATGAATACGATTGGAGTTTACGCCCTCAACAATAGTTAAGATCTGAAAATGGAGTACTGAACCGCCGAAACTAGGTGCTATATAATAATTAACATGAAAAGGGCGGCTGCAGGCGTTTCATTTTAATACATAAGTGAACGGCCGATGTCCCACAAACCTTCAGTGAGAAGGATCGACATACAATTTTTATAACTCGTTTTTAATATCCTGGATACTAGCACTGGGACACAGTTAACGTCCGAGCTGATCCTGCATAGGAGACCGAGCTGGGATCTTGCAAGCCACAGGTGTACCTCAGCACAGAAAGTGGCACGTGTGGACGAGCATTGTCATGCTGAAAAATGGCACCACAACGTCGTGCTGTGAGACGTAACACAAGAGGATGTAGGATGCCCGTGACGTACCGTTGTGACGCCAGAGTTCCCTCAAGCAGCCCTCATCTGAAGTCATACCCACGGCTCCCCACACATGACGACAGGAGTATCGCTGTTGTGACTCTTCAAAACACAGGAAGAATGGAACCTCACTCCAGGTGAAAGCCGTATCCACCGATACTGGTAATCCGCGGTAATGCAAAACTGCGATTCGTCGCTGATCACAGTGTGACGCCATCACCGCCACCATCATTGTATACTCGTAAATGATCCGGCGATGGACACAATCTGACCGAAACCGATTACCATTAAAAATAAATATTTTACTGCCGTCAAGACTATTTTTAATCCATTTTCTGCTTATAGTTAATTTTTAAATATCCGTTCTTATCCGCACTCTCACCTTTGTGGAAACGCACCCTCAAATACAATATACGTTTCTGTGGAGTGTGACTCGCAAGTTACACTTTTTTTGTTGGTGCTGCATGACCGACGCCGGCTTGTGTCAAACTGATTCGAACGACGGAAACCATGACACAGTACATCTATCTGAGAGTGGCTCCGATATACCGTATTTTTTGTGTTGTACGGTTTAGTGTTTACATATTAAATAGGTTTTCACTCTTGCGAACGTATGTTGGCAAGGTAACTGCGGTATCAAACCGAATAAATCACTGTTGTGTTACTACTCTGAAGGAGACAAAGGAGACCACGAGTCCCTAATACAAGAGTACGGTCTCGAGAATGTTCCCTGACAGCCTCCGAAATTTTATTGGTGGAGGTCGGGTTCACCTTCTATACTACCTACTTGATACACTATGTGATCAAAAGTATCCGGACACCTGGCTGAAAATGACTTACAAGTTCGTGGCGCCATCTGTCATTAATGCTGGAATTCAATATGTTGTTGGCCCACCCTTAGACTTCCACTCTTGTAGGCATACTTTCAATCACATGCTGGAAGGTTTCTTGGGGAATGGCAGCCCATACTTCACGGAGTGTTGCACTGGGGAGAGGTATCGATGTCGGCCGGTGAGGCCTGGTACGAAGTCGGTGTTCCAAACCAACCCAACGGTGTTATATAGGATTCACGCCAGGACTCTGTGCAGGCCAGTCCATTACAGAGATGTTATTGTCGTGTAATCACTACGCCACAGGCCGTTCATTATGAACAGATGCTGGCAGATGACGTTCACCGGGCATTTGCCATACCCACACTCTACCATCGGATCGCCACACTGTGGCCGGCCGCGGTGGCCTCGCGGTTCTAGTCGCGCAGTCCGGAACCGCGCGACTGCTACGGTCGCAGGTTCGAATCCTGCCTAGGGCATGGATGTGTGTGGTGTCCTTAGGTTAGTTAGGTTTAAGTAGTTCTAAGTTCTAGGGGACTGATGACCACAGCTGTTAAGTCCCATAGTGCTCAGAGCCACTTGAGCCACACTGTGTACCGTGATTCGTCACTCCACACAACGTTTTTCCACTTTTCAATCATCCAATGTTTACACTCCTAACACCAAGCGAGGCGTCTTTTGGCGTTTCCGGCGTGATGTGTGGTTTATGAGCAGCCGCTCGACCATGAAATCCAAGTTTTCTCACCTCCCGCGTAACTGTCATAGCACTTGCAGTGGATCCTGATGCAGTTTGGAATTCCTGTATGATGGCCTGGATAAATCGGTTCAAATGGCTCTGAACACTATGGGACTTAACATCTGAAGTCATCAGTCCCCTAGAACTTAGAACTACTGAAGCCTAACTAACCTAAGGACATCACACACATGCATACCCGAGGCAGATTTCGAACCTGCGACCGTGGCGGTGGTGCGGTTCCAGATTGTAGTGTCTAGAACTGCTCGGCCACTCCGGCCGGCTCCTGGATAGATGTCTGCCTATTACACATTACGACCCTCTTCAACTGTCGGCGGTCTCTTTCAGTCAACTGACGAGGTCGGCCTGTACGCTTTTGTGCTGTACGTGTCGCATCACGTTTCCACTTCACTATCACATCGGAAACAGTGGAGCTAGGGATGTTTAGAAGTGTGGAAATCTCGCGCACAGACGTATGACGCAAGTGACACCCAGTCATCTGACCACGTTCGAAGTCCGTGAGTTCCACGGAGCGCCCCATTCTGTTCTCTCACGATGTCTAATGACTAGTACGGTCGCTGATATGGAGCACCTGGCAGTAGGTGTCAGCTCAATGAACCTAACATGAAAAACGTATGTTTGATCACATAGTGTATGTTGAACCAACTGGATGAGCCGAGGGTTAACCGGCCGCTGCTTACGGAATACGTGTTAATGTTTACAGAAGTATTTATTCTGTCTTCGGAATAAAAACATCATGTGATAGCACAATCTGTATTAGTAAATTTTACAACTGATTTTGGTTAGATAACCGACTGAGAGTTGATTTACTTGACGAGCAGTTTTCTAGATAACATTTAGTTTCCGATTTTCTGATTATGTATGTGTATTCACTGGTCCAGTGATGACTTTGAAACGCCCGTGTATCACTCCAGGAAGCGAGGCAGTGCGGGCTGTCGGCGCTGGCAGGCAGGTGATCGGATCGGGCTTTCTCCAGAGGAGCTTTCGCTGTCTGGCTCTCCAGGACCCCGACAGCTCGCAGCGTGGGCGATGCGGACGCAAATGAGCGGGCTGCGGGTGGCGGGCGGCGTGCGAAAGTCGAGCGCGGAGATAAATCCCCACCCGCGCGGAACTAACGAGGATATATGCGGCGCCCGCGTGTTTTGACTGCCGCGAGGTCCGGCTGGACGTCTGGCGATTCCTCACTCGCCGGCCAGACCATCGAAATCCCAGCCGGGCCGTCGGCCTTTCTGCTCAGCGCGCGGACAACAGGTCGCGCTTTCACCGGTGAATTGTGTCTCTCTGTTCGTATGTTGTGCTTTCGTCCAGGACCATGAATTTTGTTTTTTAGACAATGCCGATAAATGTAAGATCTATCGGACCGTTTGCCCGACATATCATGCTTTTAAACTGATATGAAGATAGTTACTGTTCTCGGAAGAACAGATACCATTGATGACCGTGCAGGTTCTCCAGAATAAATGATAATTAATTGAAACCCTCAGCTGCCGACAAGCGTGGTTGACATACCTTGATGGGGACAGCTAAAAATGTGTGCGGCGACCGGGACTCGAACCCGGGATCTCCAGCTTACATGTCACCGAGGACACAGATGACTGGCGCGACTGCAGGGATTTATCCCTTGCACGCTTCCCGTGAGACCCACATTCCCAACTGTCCACAATCTACATACGTAATGTTCCTAATAAATACTTAGCCCATGGAGTGGAAATGTCGGTTTCAGGGGAGGCGTGACAGAGATAAGCCGCTGCAGTCGCGCTAGTCATCTGTGTCCTCGGTGGATCAGATGGATACCGGCACGGTAGCTCAGCGTGTTCGGTCACAGGGTTAGCTACCCTCTGTAATAAAAAGTGAACGGATTAACGAACAACCTGAACGGGTGTCATGAGACGTCCGCCCCGAACATGTACAACGAACAGAATAGAACAAAATGAGATCAACAAAGAATAAAAAAAGATAAGAAAAGATGGATAGAGCGTCTGCTATGCAAGCAGGAGATCCCGGGTTCGAATCCCGGTCGGGGCGCATATTTGCAGCTGACCCCATCAAGGTATGTCAACAACACCTGTCGGCAGCTGAGGGTTTCAATTAATTATCTTTTAAACTGACCTTATGTTCACTAATTGTTCGGCATGCAGAGCACATAATGTACATGAAAATAATCTTAGATTCACCAACCGGTTTCCATACCTTCTTAGCTTACACTGGTGACAAAATTCATGGGATACCTGCTAATACCGTGTCGGCCTCATTCCCCCGGTGCAGTGCAGCAGCTCGACACGGCATGGACTCCAAAATTCGCTGGAAGTCCCCTGTAGACGTACTGAGCCATGCATCCGCTGAAGCCTATCATAATAGCGAAATTGTGCAGGAATTCACCTCTCGATATTATCCCATAAATGTTCGATGGGATTCACCTCGTTCAAAATGTCTAGAATGTTCTCCAAGCCAGTCGCAAACAGTTGTGACCAGCTGACATGGCGTATTGTCATCCTTAAATTTCCGTCGTTGTTTGGGAACATGAAGTCCATGAATGGCTGCATCTGTACTGCAAGTCGCCGAACGCAACCATTTCCAGTCAATGAACGGTTCAGTTGGATCAGAAGACCCAGTCTATTCCATTTAACCACAGACGACACCATTATGGAGCTGCCACCAGTTAGTGCAGTGCCTTATTGTTGCCGTGGCTTCATGGTGTCTGCGCCACACTGGAACACTACCTTCATCTCGTAGTAACTGGAATCGAGACTCATCTGACCACGCCATGGTTTTCCAGTTTTCTGCAGTCAAACCGATATGTTTACAAGACCAGAGGCACTCGTTTTGTTCGTCTGCAAATGGTTCAAATGGCTCTAAGCACTATGGGACTTAACATCTGAGGTCATCAGTCCCCTAGAACTTAGAACTACTTACACCTAACTAACCTAAGGCCATCACACACATCCATGCCCGTGACAGGATTCGAACCTGCGACCGTAGCACCAGCGCGGTTCCTGACTGAGGTGCCTAGAACCACTCGGCCACAGCGGCCGGCGTTTAATTCTTAAAATAGCGCCATCACTCACATAAAATACGAAACAAAAAGGTGTATCACATGACTCGAAGAACCCACAGCCAATCTAACTGAAATAATACAGAAACTAATTAATACCATCGCCAGCCCAACCGGGCACTGTCTGTACAATGTTGACCAATAATGCAGACAGTAATGAATACCTAACAATGTTGCTGTTTATCTGGCAACAGAAGGTTGATGCACGGGCCTGACAACACAGTATGTTACGAAATAATAAGCAAAGGTTATTTAAACTCGTCATTCAAAATCAAATGACTGACTGGAGGTAGCTCCTTTGTTACGACAATAATTTAAGTTACCTCTGATTAACGTTTCGGCCTACGTTCTAATTTCCTGGGTATAGCAAGTTACGTACTTTCAGTAGAATCTAATTCATACGAACATTTACTGGATCAAATAAGTAACTGTTGAACTGTTGGCTTTCAGCAGACTGAGAACGCCAAAATACCAACCATGCCAGTAAGCAATAGCGCTATTACAATGGACAAATATGAAATATGTGAACTTAATTTATTCCTTTCTTTGATTTGAGAGTGCCAAAATTAATTTTAGTTACTGTACTTTAGTTTGTCTTCAATGAATTAGCGACGGCCGCGGTGGTCTAGCGGTTCTAGGCGCTCAGTCCGGAACCGCGCGACTGCTACGGTCGTAGGCCCATAGTGCTCACAGCCATTTGAATCAATCAAAGAATTAGCAAGAAAGGCTTTGCCTCTGAATTTTATTGCACAACATTGTTAACTTATGACACTTCATTATTAACTACTTTCAATTATCTTTGACAAAGAACCGAAACTGGAAATAGTAGTCTTTCACAACTTTTCCCCTAGCTATTTAAGCAACGATACTCGGGTATTCAATAACTGGAAGGGAATGGGACCCTAAGTAGGTAACAGTGACTGTGGATAATGACAGGTTCAGGTACATACAGCTTTTATGCATAACACTTGTTACGGAAATAAAGTTCACGGGGAATGACAGTGGGTCAGGCTTCACAAAGCTTCTAACGTAAACGAAAAAAGAAAACAAGCTTACAGATCGTTGCAGATGTTAAGCCATCGTCTTCGTTGTCGTCTACAATGCTTCATGTAATATTGCGGGCACATCTTGATTCGCGTTGACCACTTATGGAGCAGGACCTTAATATTATTGGAGCCCCGCTAGTAACAATTGCACCTCACATAGGTCCAACAGAGCATGTCACTTGCGTGTGCTCACTCTTACGTCTCACAACGAAGTAAGTTTCCTGGGCGCTTTGCTCTGACGTCACACTCGCGTATCACAGACAGCGCTCCTACCAGTGATCTGTATGCTACCTGG
The DNA here is from genome assembly GCF_023898315.1 of Schistocerca nitens. Classification (NCBI taxonomy): domain Eukaryota; kingdom Metazoa; phylum Arthropoda; class Insecta; order Orthoptera; family Acrididae; genus Schistocerca; species Schistocerca nitens. Next base: position 787,871,933 of record NC_064618.1, on the reverse strand, counting down.
ATGTTGAACTTCGGCTGTGTGATTGTGCTAGCCACAGATGCTCATATTTCGTTTCTTTCCAAACTGCAACATAGCATATGAATCTGCAGACACGCTGCAGTTCTATACTCAGACACAAGACTTCTACATCCAGTTTGTACTGAGCTCAGTGGCTCCTAAACGAGTCTTTACTCTCTGCGAACGATATTATTTTTCCTAACTTTCCGTAACGTCGCTAACCCAGAATAAATACACCAAACTCCACCCGAAGGGGCCATGAAGGCCCAACGGCACCGACCGGCCGCCGTGTCATCCTCAGACCACAGGTGTCACTGGATGCGGATATGGAGGGGCATGTGGTCAGCACACCGCTCTCCCGGCCGTATGTCAGGTCTCGAGACCGGAGCCGTTACTTCTCAATCGAGTAGCTCCTCAGTTTGTCTGACAAGGGAAGAATAAATACACCACAACACAAAATAATTTACACGTATCATATTTCTAGTTAACACATAGCATCTGAAGAATTATTGAATAAAACAAACACATCGAATGTACAACAAACATAATGGGCAAAATTCTAAGTAGCCCATCTGCATTATACTGTCACAGCTGGACGGGGAGTTGAAATGTTATCTTCCCGAATGCGCGAACATTGTGGTACCCACTGCGCCACATCAGCCGGTAAAAAAAAAGAAAAAAAGGCAATAAGCTTTCTCCAAAAGAGGTATCAGTCATAACTTTTATGAATGTTAATCATATCTCGGAGAAACGTAAATATTAAAATACTTTTAGAGCTACATTTAATGTCACGAAGAGGGTGTGAAATGGAGGGTGCAGAGCTATAAAAACAATGTGATTAACGATAACCTCTGCTGAAATAATGCTGAAGAATTCGAACGTGTGCACCGCAGCCATAAGAAAAGCACCGTCGCTCAGTCGCTCATAAAGATATATCACCTCCTGCACATAACACGAGAGACGGCGTGCAACAATAAAGGCGAGAGAGGGAGGAACGGACAGACGGGAGATCATTTAGACGCACAAGCACTAAAAACGACTTCTCATAGTCCCGTCAGGAGGAGTCGAAAATGTTTAAGTTTTAGCCGTAATGCGACTGCGACCGTTGCAGTAATATCTTTATAGGAGCGTCGCTGGACCGCGCTGACTCGTAAAGAGGCGTGTGCCTCTCTCTTTCTCTATGTGGAAGTCCTGCGCTTAATGGGGGCCCCACGCGGTGAGCGAAAACAATAAAGTCTCCGTTTACGGCCACAGTGAAATGTGACAACGACCGCGGCGCCGCGGGCGATGCATCGCCATGTGGTGTGGTGTGCGGTCTTTACTGCGCAGGCTGTGCGCGGACGGGCAAGAGAAAGCGCGGCCGTACGTTTCCGCGTGCGCCGGCGATCAATCTGCAAACGGCGGCCGGGCAGCGCGCGATCTGAATTTCGAATGCGCCGGATGCTGGTCGGTCTGCTCCGCTGGACGTAAAATCCCGAGCGACTCTGCGCAGAACGTCGGCGGCCATTAGAAGACGCGCCGGGCGAGCTCCGAGGACATTTATGGCTTCCGTGAAAGTCGCATTTGTTATTAGCAGCGGCGGGCGGTCAGGGACCCGTACGTGGGTCCTTATTACGTTGAAATGTATCCACTTTATCTGGACAGTCTATCAATCATTTGACACTTGAAGATAACTGTTGACAATCGGGAAGTGGAAAATGTGAATCAGTTCAAGTACCTGGGAAGTTTTATCACAAAGGATGCCCACTGCACCAACGAAATCCGAACAAGAATCGCCGTGGCCAAAGCTGCTTCCAACAAGAAGAGGACCCTGCTGACCAGCAAGTTGAGTTTGGTATTGAGGAAAAAACTGATAAAGTGCTACATTTAGAGCATTGCACTGTACGGTGCAGAGACATGGACCATGAGAAAGAAGGAGAAAAAATACTTAGAGAGCTTTGAAATGTGGTGATGGAGGAGAATGGAAAAGATCAAGTGGACAGACCGCATAAAAATGACGATGTACTGCGAATAGTAGGGGAAGAGAAGTATTCTGCGTACAATTCTTCAGAGAAAGACCAACTGGTTTGGACATGTACTTAGACACGAGGGACTCATACATGATGTCATCGAAGGGAAACACAGAGGAGGACGAGGAAGAAGAAGATGGCTCTGAGCACTATGGGACTTAACATCCTGAGGTCATCAGTCCCCGAGACTTAGAACTACTTAAACCTAACTAACCTAAGGACATCACACACATCCATGCCCGAGGCAGGATTCGAACCTGCAACTCTAGCGGTCGCGCGGTTCCAGACTGAAGTGCCTAGAGCCACTTGACCACCACGGCCGGCGAAGAAGAAGAATTCAACATCTGGACGACATGAAAGATGGAAGGAGATACAACAGACTGAAGGAAGAAGCTGAAAACAGGGAACAGTGGAAACAGAAATTCTCCGTACGAAGACATAGACCTGCCACTAGGCAGATTACTGCATAACAATAATAATAATAATAATCAATCATTTCTTCCGTGCCATCTCTGAATGTAATGTAGGACTGACAGAAGATGCAGAAGGCTTTGCAGTCAGGCAAGCCGCAGCCTGGACAAATCATTTTGAAGATAAAACGGCTTCAGCTGTAAGTTCTTTACTTATAAGCACCACCGGTTTCGCAGCATTTTGGATGCATCGTCAGGTCCAACCTGAACAAGTTAATACACAAAAACTCATGTAAGCCACAAAATCTTAACCACAATGAAAAGATATACGTGATGAACATACAAAATCAAGTCATGTTCTGATCCGATAAGAGAATGGGATGACGCAGCGTTCGTAGTCAGCAGTTTTTAGCTGTGTAGCGTACGTCAGTCATAAAATGGGCTAAAACAATATAGAAAGCTCCCGTGATATGTCCCGTGATGTCTAGGAAGAGCAAAAGTTAAGAACTTCCTACTGTAAAACGCCCGGGGGTACAAATGGTGGGGGTACACTTTAAACTGTTTTTTCACTTCGGATCGTGCGCCCTGTCCACACGACGTACCTGACACTCCCGCGGCGGTCGTATTGTTCTGCTCCACACTGCTGCTGGCTTGCCTGAAATTATCTATCTAAATATGCAAGCGGGTTTAGGGGAGCCACTCAGCGTCAAACACAACACTGCCCTACGTCTGGTATGGGCACCTATATTCTGAGACGATAAGAAATCACATGTTGCTCTGCTTACATTCTAAGTCATAAGTTTTGATGTCAACTTCTAGGTGATTGTCTGTCCACCAAATCACTTGGACGAGCGTACGCGTAACCAAACACGACGCGGATGATTGTTGATGATGGACTGAGTTTCTAATATGTCAAAAGTGTACTAATAGCGATTTATCATGTCTTAATTTGTAACCGGTAGAAATTTTAACGCGTGTTCTATTTACTCGTTTTTGTATACTCCGATTGTAAACCTTGTTTTACATCAAATCAGTCCTTTGTTAATCCTATGTTCATTGTAACACGGTATGACTTAAAATAACGTCTACCACGAACTGTCGAAATGAAAATCAAAAAAAGATTTGCATCACCCCGGTTCCCAGAACTCCTGGAGATAGACGCTGACTGTGGGTACTGTGTCACAGACACAGTCCCTTTGACTGTTCAGAGACGTCGCTAAACCCGCCCAAAGATGTAAACAACCATGCACGAGCAGCGCCGATTAGACGGAGGGGGTCCGGCAGCCGATCGGTTCCAGTCATTCAGCCAAGAAGGAGGTACACGGCTCGTGTTGTCTGTAGTTCAACCATGCCTAGCCGGTTAATACCTCGGTTCGGTCACGTCCGCATTGATACTTTGTGCCAGGAAGGGCTGTCCAGGTGTCTCGGAGTGAACCAAAGCGATGTTGTTCGGACAAGGAGGAGATACAGAGAAACTGTCGATTACATGCCTCACTCAGGCCGCCCAAGGCCTACTAGTGCAGTGGATGACCGCTGCCTACGGATTATGGCTCGCAGGAACCCTGACAGCAACGCCATCTTGTTGAATAATGCTTTTCGTGTAGCCACAGGACGTCGTGTTACGACTCAAACTGTGCGCAATAGGCTACAAGATACGCAACTTCACTACGGGCGTCCATGGCGACGTCCATCTTCGCAACCACGACAGCACGCAGCGCGTTACAGATGGGTCCAACAATATGCCGAATAGATCGCTCAGGGTTCGCATCACGTCCTCTTCACCGGCGAGTGTCGCATATGCCTTCAACCAGACAATCGTCGGAGACGTGTTTGGAGGCAACCCGGTCACGCAGAATGCCTTAGAGACACTGTCCAGCGAGTGCAGCAAGGTGGAGGTTCCCTGCTGTTTTGGTGTGGCATTATGTGGGGCCGACGTGCGCCGCTGATGGTCATGGAAGGCGCCGTAACGGCTGTACGATACGTGAATGCCTTCCTCCGACTGATAGTGCAACCATATCGCCAGCATATTGATGAGGCATTCGTCTTCATGGACGACAATTCGCGGCCCCAACGTGCATATGTTGTGAATGACTTCCTTCAGGATAACGACATCGCTCGACTGTCGAACATGCCGGAAAGATTGAAAAGGGCTGCTTATGGATGACGTAACCCACCAACCACTTTGAGGGATCTACACCGAATCGCCGTTGAGAAGTGGGACAATCAGAACCGACAGTGACTTGATGAACTTGTGGATAGTACGCCACGACGAATACAGGCATGCATCAATGCAAGAGGACGTCCTAGTGGGTATTAGAAGTACCGGAGTGTATAAAAATGGTTCAAATGGCTCTGAGCACTAACATCTATGGTCATCAGTCCCCTAGAAGTTAGAACTACTTAAACCTAACTAACCTAAGGACAGCACACAACACCCAGTCATCACCAGGCAGAGAAAATCCCTGACCCCGCCGGGAATCGAACCCGGGAACCCGGGAGTGGGAAGCGAGAACGCTACAGCACGACCACGAGCTGCGGACCCGGAGTGTACAGCAATCTGGACCACCACCTCTGAAGGTCTTGCTGTGTGCTGGCTATCACGCAGTGTGGGGTTTTCATGAACAATAACGAGGGCGGAAATGATGTTTATGTTGACCTCTATTCTAATTTTCTGTACAGGTTTCGGGACTCTCGAAACCGAGGTGATGCCAAGCTTTTTTTGATGTGTGTATAAGGTTCCCTGCATGACTGTATGAGCCATTACGAAAGCCAATTACAAAAAGAAATGTTCGTGGCCTCGAAGGCGGGTGATACCTGTCGGGCTATTATCTTTCAGTTTCTGCTCCACTTCCCTGCTTGAATTACGAGTATTACTGTCAATAAACGTCCGTTTGAACTCTAATTTCTCTGTCTGTCTCATCGTGGTCATTTCGGGAAACTTATGTGTGAGATAGCAATATGTTAATCGACTCTGCTCTGAATATACTCTTTCGAAATTTCAACAGTTATCCTCTCCATGATATGAACGGCTCTTTCATATCGGCTGCCACGGTAGTTCGTTGAACACCTCTGTAAGGCTGTCGAGCCGATTTCTCGTTCCCTCGTCGTTTTTCATTGTATTTTCTTTGTATTTTCTATTAATGTAGTTTGGTAAGGATCCCAGAATTCTGAAGAGTATGCTCCATAAAATTTTTCTGGGCTACTGACCGCAATGCAAATATATAAAGCTCTCTGACGTTTCGGCCACTGTTACAAGCAGCTTTCCTCAGGGCTTTGTATCATTTCAGCACAAAGCCCTGAAGAAGGCTACTTGCAACAGTGGCCGAACCGCCGGACAATTTTATATATTGACAATGCGGTGAAAACAGCCCAGAAGTATTTTACTGAAAGTGACAACGGTCGCGGAAGCCTACATTTACTTCTTGAAGAATACTCAAGAACCGCTCAAACAAGTGGTTTTTAAGCGATTTCTTCCGTGGATTAATTACATGTCCTTAAGATTCTCCCAATACATCTCAGCCTAGCATCTTATTCTCCTACCATTTGCTTCATGTGATCACTCAGTGTCGTTTATGCGCAATACGTTCTGAGTTAACTGCCAATACCTGCTCCAACTGTCGATCCCCTGCTGGTCTTCCTGCAATTCGCTTCTGTCTTTTGGCGTAGCAATCCTACAATCAACAGCGTCGTCGACGAATACCCTACGACGTTGTCCATTTACTGTAACAACACCGTAACATTCTCTTAGAGCGCAATTAGCTTTACATCCATTGTTTTCTTTCTATTACCAACCATGTGTTCAGTACTGTCTGAAAAGAAGTTCTGAATCCTCAGATAAATATGTCTCTGTAAGTTTCATTTGTTACTAGATTTCTGCAAGAATTACTAAGACACAAGAAAGTGAATATACCTGATGCAATGATCAGATCTCACTTTAACACTTATTAATCTTCACAGCTAGTCTTAGAAAACGTTTTGTTAAATCACCAACGGAATGTAGATGTGCAGCTGTGGGGACTGACACTTACTGGAAGACTACTAACGAATGTAACTGTCACGAAGACATCGCTTATAAAATCACAGTTCGACTAATTTGGATTTTTATTCGTTGCACCGCGATCTTCGTAGGCTGCTTTAACGGAAAAGAGATGGACAAAGACGTATCGCGAATAGCTTTATTCGTTAAAACTGTGAGAAATATATTTATTCCTCCAACGTGCATCTGCTGTAATGAACACGAAGACAAAATCAGAGATAATTCGGTTAATACTGAGTGATATAAAGAAATGATCTTCTCACATAACAAAGCGTATTGAATTAGAGGAGGGAAAACGATTCTGCTACATTATGCACTCTCTGTCGAACCCGGCACGGTAAAGTAAATAATATCATATTAGAAAATGATACATTGCTCGCTAGGAACCATAGTTATAACAGTTGTAAATTGTCGTAGCTGTGTTGGTGAAGTACCAGAGCTCCAAGCGCTGGTAAAAAGCACTGGTGCTCAAGTCGTTCTGAACACTAAAAGCTGGCTAAAGCAGGATATAAACTTAGCCGAAATTTTTGCGAAGAGCCTAACGGTGTTCCGAAAGGATAGGCTAAACACGGTTGGAGGTGGAGTATTTGTTGCTGTTGTCGCGAAATTGTAGTAGATGCTTTCTGTGAGTTAGTATGGGCAGAGATCATTGTTGGCAACCGGAATAAAATAATAATAGGATCCTTTTACCGACCTCCCAATTCTGACGATACAGTTGCTGAAAGTTTCAAAGATTTCAAACACGTACCCGACTCATACGATAATAGTTGGTGGTGACTTTAATTTACCCTCAATCTATTGGCGAAATTACACGTTTAATTCCGGAGGTACGCATAAAATATCATCCGAAATTGTGATAAACACATTATCTGAAAAATATTTCGAGCAGTTAGTTCATGAGCCCACGCGAATAGTAACGGTTGTGTAGCGGGATTGAGTATTGTAATCCCCAAATCCCCGAAAAATAAGCGAAAAATATACCTATTCAAAAAAGCAGATAAAAATTCACTCGACGCCTTCCTGAGACACAATCTCCACTCGTTCCAAATTAATGATATAAGTGTAGACCAGATGTGGCTAAAATTCAAAGAAATAGTATCGGCAGCAATTGAGAGATTTATACCAAATAAATTAACAAACGACGGAGATGATTCTCCTTGGTACACAAAACGGGTTAGAACACTGTTGCAGAAACAACGAAACAAACAAGCCAAATTTAAACAGACGCAAAGTCCCCTAGATTGGCGACCTTTTACAGAAGGTCGAAATTTAGCGCGATATTCAATGGGAAATGCTTATAACAGTTTCCACAACGAAACTTTGTCTCGAAACCAGGCAGAAAATCCAAAGAGCGACTGGTCAAATGTGAAGTATGTTAGCGGCAAGAAACAATCAATGCCTTCTCTGCGCGATAGCAATGTAGATACTATCGAAGATAGTGCTGCCAAAGCAGAGTTACTAAACACAACCTGCCGAAATGCTTTCACAAAAGAAGACGAAGTAAATACTGCAGAATTCGAATCGAGAACAGCTGCCAACATGAGTAACGTAGAAGTATAAATATCCTCGGAGTAGTGAAGCAACTTAAATCACTTCATAAAAGCAAGTCTTCTGGTCCAGACTGTATATCAATTAGGCTCCTTTCGGAGTATGTTGATGCATTAGCTCCATACTTAACAATCACATATAACCGTTCGCTCGACGAAAGATCCGTACCCAAAGATTGGAAAGTTACACAGGTCACACCAATATTCAAGAAAGGTAGTAGGAGTAATACACTAAATTACAGACCCATATCGTTAACGTCGATATGCAGCAGGATTTTGAAACATTATGAATTACCTCGAAGAAAACTGTCTATTGACACACAGACAACATGGGTTTAGAAAACATCGTTCCTGTGAAACACAACTAGCTCTTTATTCACATGAAGTGTTGAGTGCTATTGACAAGGGATTTCAGATCGATTCTGTATTTCTGGATTTTTGGAATGCTTTTGACACTGTACCACACAAGTGGCTTGTAGTGAAATTGCATGCTTATGGAATATCGTCTGAGTTATGTGGCTGGATTTGTGATTTCCTGTCAGAGAGGTCATAGTTCGTAGTAACTGATCGAAAGTAATCGAGTAAAACAGAAGTGATTTCTGGCGTTCCGCAAGGAAGTGTTATAGGCCCATTGCTTTTCCTTATCTATATAAACGATTTGGGAGACAATCTGAGCAGCCCTCTTAGGTTGTTTGCAGATGACGCTGTCGTTTATGGACTAATAAAGTCATCAGAAGATCATAACAAATTGCTAAACGATTTAGAAAAGATATCTGAATGGTGCGAAAATTGGCAGTTGACCATTAATAACGAAAAGTGTTGGGTCATCCACATGAATGCTAAAAGGAATTCGTTAAACTTCGATTACACCATAAATCAGTCTAATCTAAAAGCCGCAAATTCATCTAAATACCTAGGTATTACAGTTACGAACAACTTAAATTGGAAGGAACACATAGAAAATGTTGTGGGGAAGGCTAACCAAACATTGCGTTTTATTGGCAGGACACTAAGAAAAGCCGGCCGGTGTGGCCGAGTGGTTCTAGGCGCTTCAGTCTGGAACCGCGCGACCGCTACGGTCGCAGGTTCGAATCCTGCCTCGGGCATGGATGTGTGTGATGTCCTTAGGTTAGTTATGTTTAAATAGTTCTAAGTTCTAGGGGACTGATGACCTCAGATGTTAAGTCCCATAGTGGTTCAAAATGGTTCAAATGGCTCTGAGCACTATGGGACTCAACTGCTGTGGTCATAAGTCCCCTAGAACTTAGAACTACTGAAACCTAACTAACCTAAGGACAGCACACAACACCCAGCCATCACGAGGCAGAGAAAATCCCTGACCCCGCCGGGAATCGAACCCGGGAACCCGGGCGTGGAAAGCGAGAACGCTACCGCACGACCACGAGATGCGGGCTAAGTCCCATAGTGCTCAGAGCCATCTGAACCACTAAGAAAATGGAACATATCTACTAAGGAGACTGCCTACTCTACGCTTGTCCGTCCTCTTTTAGAATACTGCTGCGCGCTGTGGGATCCTTACCAGATAAGACTGACGGAGTACATCGAAAAAGTTGAAAGAAAGGCAGCACGTTTTGTATTATCGCGAAATATGGGAGAGAGTGTCACAGAAATGATACAGGATTTGGGCTGGACTTCATTAAAAGAAAGTCGTTTTCGTTGCAACGGAATCTACTCACGAAATCCCAATCACCAACTTTCTCCTCCGTATGCGAAAATATTTTGTTTGCACCGACCTACATAGGTAGAAACGATCATCACGGTAAAATAACGGAAATCAGAGCGCGTACGTAAAGATATAGGTGTTCGTTCTTTCCGCGCGCAATACGAGATTGGAATAATAGAGAATTGCCAAGCACTTAAATGTGATTTGCTGAGTATCCATGTAGATGTAGATGAAACGGTTGGATCCTACAGATACCTTCTATTTATATTCCCTTCATAATTCCTTGGGCAACTGCTGTACACTAATTGCAAATGACTATTCAACTATTGTATTCATTGAAGAAAATTTTATGTACTTCATCTGCAACGAAATAGCTGGCGTCACAGCTGATTCCTTTTTATGTGGCAACTATCTGTTAAATTTTTTAGTGTCGCTCATTCCGTATCATTTATCGCGTACGCTACGCGGGAAAGAAATATGGCGAGCGCGGCTCGAGCTCATTACAGCTGTAACGAACAGCATCCACGAATAAGGAGCAGCTGCGGTTTATTTTTATACTACGGGAATGAAATCACATAGCGCTCTAAATCACGGTGTTGCGTAGGTGCTGCTGTCCAGAGCTTTCCCGGCAACGAAAATATATCGTGGTATTAATACGCACCAAGTCGTAAACCAGAGTAGGGAAAATATATGGCAGCCGCGCACCACACTTTCACCGAGACGGCTCGGACCTGTTGGTTTTGAGTTGCGACGGGCCCCCTCGCTGGCGTCACGATCCTGCAAATCCTGCCCAGACGTCCATTTCCTGTACAGAGTTAGCGCACGATGCTGCAGACAGCGATTAATGGGGCTGCTTGTCGCACGCAAGTATCCTACTTTACGAAGGAGACTTCGATGCACGGGAAGAAGACAAACTTTCATCATGAGATGTATGTTGCTGTGGCTTACTGGTTCGCTGAACTCTCCAAACATCACTGACGTAACAAGGGCACAGATTTCGCAGAAAGATCCTGTTCCAGGCATGTTTAATGCTATAAAATGAAGAAGTTTAGCACATTTTCTTATTCGCTTTATCGACTATGCTTTTTACAAATAGTAAACCATCTGCTTAGCCTTTCTTTCGTCTCAAAATTTGCCAAAAGACGTTACCAGCAGGCTCGAAATTCAATTCAGCTCTCACTATTTGGTTATTCTGTGGTATTTTTTTCCACTGTTTTAATTATCCATACAGACATTCATCCGTCCAGCCATGACAGGATTTTTCTAGTAGATCCATACCACCTTCTGTGGATGGATTTGTTTTTGGGCTTTAATCTTTCAAGCGTACACGTCGGTAAATGAGTACTCTGTTTAGTGAGTAAGTGTTCTTGTCGTTTATGAGAAGTGCATAGAAGTATTCGAGTCCGCCGAAGTATTCAAAAAGAATTGGTCAGTCACTTAACAATCTAAGACGTTTTAATAAAATTTCAGGGCTACAGATTTCCTTAAAATTAAGATATTTCGATGTAAATTTTCTATTGGTAATCTGGATACCGTTTTCTTCATATGAAGTCTGCTCTCATATTTACACCAGACCAAAAGCTGCTTTTACCTCTATCTACTCAATTTGTGATGTGTGGAAATACGATGTATTCGGAATGTATCTCATGCTGCCAAAATTTGACAGCATTTTGGTCGTTGCTGTTTCCGACCGTACCCTCTTTGGTCTGATACTGTCTGGACATGCACTCGTAACCGAAATAACTTACTTATAAAAGCTCAGAAAACTTGTTTATAGTAGATGTTGTAGAATATCTAGGTTTTTTCTTTAATTTGAGAACTGATGGGTCTGTTCCCATCTCAGGTGTGTAGAACTAGTAGCGCAAATTCACAGCAGAAATTGTCAAGTTCTCACTAATTTGAAATACTTAATTCATGTTTGATATGTCACTACGCAGTGCACTATAAAATTCACTACATAGTGATCATAAAAGTTCAGAAACAATGTTCGCATTTTTCACGAGAGTTCGTGTTTGGTCAGGTGTGAGAAATCGTGCTCGTGATGTCTCCAATAGCTTTCTCGTAGCGAAATGTTTACTCAGAATATTAGATACCTGCCATGGGTGTCACACCAAAAATGTATGCTGGTGAGATTCCGTGGGGCCGTAGTAACAAAGGGATGGCGGTGACAGATTTAAAATTTGAGTTCGGCCCACGACCACATACCTCAGCGGGTAACAGCGAGAAAGGATTACTCTAGGCCCGAGGCAAAGTCTGGAACACAGGTTTGTATGAGGACGCGCTGAAAAATAATGCCTCCGAATTATTTTGTCTGAAAACTCTTAATTCTTTTTAAATAAAACAAACTTTATTAACATTTTACACCTTATTATTCATTTTTACGTATTTGCAGGCCTCTGCAGCTATAGGGCTCTGAACTGTAATGTGTAACATGCAATGTGTAACGTAACTATGTCGGTGCCTGATAGAAAGCGTTCTGTAGTGGAATTTCCTTTAGCATGACAATTCCAAACCGCACACGAGCGTTCCTACATCTGCAACAATGCGATGCCTTGGGTTCACTGTCATAGATCATCCCCAATAGAGTTCCGATTTTCATCTGTTTAGAGAACTTAAAGAACATCTTGGAGGACTTCACTTTGACAGTGATGGAGCGGTGCAGGCAGAGCTGAGGTGGTGGCTCCACCAATAAGGTCAAACATTCTGCAGGGAAGGCCGCGCGGTGTGGCCGAGTAGTTTGAGGCGCTATGTCACGGATTGCGCGACACGTCCCGCCGGATGTTCTAGCGCTCCTGCGGGCGTGGGCGTGTGTGTTGTTCTTACCATAAGTTAGTTTAAGTTAGTGTAAGTGGTGTGTAAGTCTAGGGGCCGATGGCCTCAGCGGTTTGGTCCCTTAGGAATTCACACACATTTGAATATTATTTTGCAATGACAGTATCAAAAGACTGGTTTCTTGTTGAGACAATGTGTATGTCGTCAGAGTGACTGCATTCAGAGATAAATATATAGACATGAAGAATAAAGATGTAGAATGTTAATAACGTTTGTTTTATTTAAAAAAGCTTTCGGAGTTTTCAGATAAAAAGTTCGAAGGCATTTGTTTTCAGCGCACCCTCTTATTAATAAGTCTGTGGCTTGACTACCTTGTTCGTGTAACTGGAAAGCACTTCGTACAAGGGATGAAAATGTGACTGGCAAGAGGTAGTATCTGAATCGTGTGATTTTCTTCTAGGATGTACGGGATGTGTCGTAACCGATAGCGAAAACCAGCACAGGTGGAAGGATTCGCTAATAGAAGCAGATACGTCACAGTAATCGTGTCTGCAAACGAGTCTTTGGCAAATGCGTAGTTGCGAGTATCTACTGGCTCCGATGTGAAATACGCTCCAATCTCGGATACCATTCGGAACAGGGCATATATCCACACGATATTTTTCAACTCAAATGAGCTCTCGTGTCATATTCCTGAATACAGACAGTTCCTATTCGGACACCCTTTATACTGATCCTAGTAGCCCAACCATTGAAACGACTCCATACGATGACTTTGTCACAGGGCCTTAATTAATCTGACTAACGGCTGCATCGCAAGTTCGTACGAGAGCAGGAAACACGGACGACGTTTCACTTAAAGGTGGACGAGACAGGGTCCGTGTGTTTCTTGGCGGTCCTGCGCGCCACATTAGCATACAGAGGCTGTGTACGTCACAGCGCCTCACGTATTCCAAGACGCGCCGCCAATCTCGGGAACTCCGCCGAGATTTTACCCAGGCACTGGTTCTGCATCCAGCTGGGCCTTCTCCTCAGTAAGATGAAATGTATAGCGGTACAACACAGCAGCGTCTAGACTGCCCGTCAAGCCTGAAGGCGCCTCTTCACAACTACATAAAGCTCAACGTCTCGCCGACTACGAAATCGTCCATTGTGCTCGATCGTTTGTCTTTCCTTGTATTATTAAACTCATGGTATTCGGGTTGGTGAGATGTTCCGCTCTTTGCTCAAACCATGCCTGATGAGCCACGATCGCAGAGTCATCTAGAGGAGTGAGCTTTTCAGATCGCCCATGCGATCGAGATGGTGTTCAGATTGTCGGCACCGTTACAAAAATATTTTGAGACGAATTTGCTTAAATTACTTAAAAGTGGGTGCTGTAACGTAAGAGAACAAAGAAACAAAACTATGAAGCAAGGAACACGACTCGGATTTAACAGCCTGTCAGCGACATCGTAGAAACGGAACACAAGTTTGCGTTGGGGATGGAAATTGGCAGTGTTCTTTTCAGAGAAACTATCCCGAAATTTGCTTTAAGCGCTTTAGAGAAAAGTTGATCTAAATAGCCGGAATTTAAATCAGCGTCCTCCCTAACGCGTGTCCAGCACCACCTCGCTCGGTGTGAAATACAAGCGCTGTATCATTTGAGAGTGTGCCGGGACTTATCCCATTTCACTGCTAGTAGCCCCACGTCATCACAGCGCGTCTGTGCGTAGCACACAAGCATTGCACCATAATTTAAGAATGGAATTAAAAGTTAAAGTTGCTTTTCCAAACTTCGTCAGCTTGTGCTTTAGTATATTAACGTTTAAACTGTCAAATCCCAGACTGATCAGATGAATAATTTTCCCTAAATACATCGTTTTAAGAAAAAAAGAAGTGGCGCTAAATAATAAAGCTATGGACCCAAAAACTGGTCATAATGTGCAGATGTACGTCAAAATTAACTGGTACAAGTCTCAATGTGATTAAAGCAATATTCTGGTCAGAATCCACGTTTTTAAGAAAAATTGAAGTCGCTAAATATTAGAAATATGAAAATTTGTATGAAGCTCCAGTTCAACAAAAAAACATTAATTATGTTGCCCCACTGAGTTACCTCTAATCGTTTTCGAGTAATTTACTTAAAAATAAATCTGGAACAAAAACTTCCTTAATTGTAGTAGATTAAGTATTTGTTATATTAATGCTAGGAAGTTTTGGTTACAGCACATGATGAAATCTATTAAATAATAGAGCTTTAACAAGGCCTAGATGTAAATAATAACAAACACAAAGTCTCTTAAAGTTGTAGTTCAGAGGTCATGTTGTACTGTCAGTTCTGTTCTAAAAATTCTAGACGGCAAGGTTTAAATGCAGGTGAGCTAAAGCTTTTTCTGTGATTTTAATCAACTTAACTAGACTCATACAAAAATTACGAAAATTAAAAAATCAATACATAACCGTGTTATAAAATATTATGTGTTTGAGAAAGCGGCCGTTTAGAGGCTGCTTCCCTGGGCATAGAGCGCATAACAGCAGATGTTCTCTTGGCCTTCCACTGTGCCCGAATATAAATACAGCCCCAGAGGCAAGCCTAGTCTTCACTTCGCACCCAGCCAACGTACGATCCACGTCAGTCAAACGCCGGAGTACGCGATGCATCGAATGACGTCACAGCCAGACTGTAATTTTCGGTACAGATAGGAAGTGAAATCGCGAGGACTGTATACCGTCCTGGATCGCTTGGATTTCGCCCATTACGTTAACAAATCTGCGTGGCAAGTAGTGAAAATTATTTTCCACTTTTGTGGCGAGTAATTATTTCATAGGAACTTACCGTAGAGGTCGTCTCTGAACTGCTAATAGTGTTGTTTAATATAGGGAACATAACGAATATTACAATGTTCTGCGTGTGAAGCTTTACCAAATATATCTACCAACTAGAACTCAAAATCTTCATTTATAATTATAGTCCTGATCTCGCTGAGCAAATAGAGAATATAAATATTTCTTTCAGTGGGCTGGACAAGAAAGTGGACTTGCAGACTGGGAACAATGGTCAGTATGTTCCCCATCGCTTTCTGGCTGACCACAGAAATAGTTTCCAGGCTCTCGCAAAAGATGGCGCACAATATTTCAAATATCCTAATATTTCCTACTACTTGCGATTACCTGTTGCTGTTGTGGTCTTCAGTCCTGAGACTGGTTTGATGCAGCTCTCCATGCTACTCTATCCTGTGCAAGCTTCTTCATCTCCCAGTACCTACTGCAACCTACATCCTTCTAAATCTGCTTAGTGTATTCATCTCTTGGTCTCCCCCTACGATTTTTACCCTCCACGCTGCCCTCCAATACTAAATTGGTGATCCCTTGATGCCTCAGAACATGTCCTACCAACCGATCCCTTCTTCTGGTCAAGTTGTGCCACAAACTCCTCTTCTCCCCAATCCTATTCAGTACCTCCTCATTAGTTATGTGATCTACCCATCTAATCTTCAGCATTCTTCTGTAGCACCACATTTCGAAAGCTTCTATTCTCTTCTTGTCCAAACTATTTACCGTCCATGTTTCACTTCCACATGGCTACACTCCATACAAATACTTTCAGAAATGACTTCCTGACACTTAAATCTATACTCGATGTTAACAAATTTCTCTTCTTCAGAAACGCTTTCCTTGCCATTGCCAGTCTACATTTTATATCCTCTCTACTTCGACCATCATCAGTTATTTTGCTCCCCAAATAGCAAAACTCCTTTACTACTTTAAGTGTCTCATTTCCTAATCTAATACCCTCAACATCACCCGACTTAATTCGACTACATTCAATTATCCTCGTTTTGCTTTTGTTGATGTTCATGTTATATCCTCCCTTCAAGACACCATCCATTCCGTTCAACTGCTCTTCCAAGTCCTTTGCTGTCTCTGACAGAATTACAACGTCATCGGCGAACCTCAAAGTTTTTATTTCTTCTCCATGGATTTCAATACCTACTCCGAATTTTTCTTTTGTTTCCTTTACTGCTTGCTCAATATACAGATTGAGTAACATCGGGGTGAGACTACTACCCTGTCTCACTCCCTTCCCAACCACTGCTCCCCTTTCATGTACCTCGACTCTTATAACTGTCATCTGGTTTCTGTACAAATTGTAAATAGCCTTTCGCTCCCTGTATTTTACCCCTGCCACCTTTAGAATTTGAAAGAGAGTATTCCAGTCAACATTGTCAAAAGCTTTCTCTAAGTCTACTAATGCTAGAAACGTAGGTTTGCCTTTCCTTAATCTTTCTTCTAAGATAAGTCGTAAGGTCAGTATTGCCTCACGTGTTCCAGTATTTCTACGGAATCCAAACTGATCTTCCCCGAGGTCGGTTTATACTAGTTTTTCCATTCGTCTGGAAAGAATTCGTGTTAGTATTTTGCAGCTGTGGCTTATTAAACTGATGGTTCGGTAATTCTCACATCTGTCAACACCTGCTTTCTTTGGGATTGGAATTATTATATTCTTCTTGAAGTCTGAGGGTATTTCGCCTGTTTCATACATCTTGCTCACCAGATGGTAGAGTTTTGTCAGGACTGGCTCTCCCAAGGCCGTCAGTAGTTCCAATGGAATGTTGTCTACTCCGGGGGCCTTGTTCCGACTCAGGTCTTTCAGTGCTCTGTCAAACTCTTCACGCAGTATCGTATCTTCCATTTCATCTTGATCTACATCCTCTTCCGTTTCCATAATATTGTCCTCAAGTACATCGCCCTTGTACAGACCCTCTATATACTCCTTCCACCTTTCTGCTTTCCCTTCTTTGCTTAGAACTGGGTTTCCATCTGAGCTCTTGATGTTCATACAAGTGGTTCTCTTATCTCCAAAGGGCTCTTTAATTTTCCTGTAGGCAGTATCTATTTTACCCCTAGTCCTACATCCTTACATTTGTCCTCTAACCATCCCTGCTTAGCCATTTTGCACTTCCTGTCGATCTCATTTTTGAGACGTTTGTATTCCTTTTTGCCTGCTTCATTTACTGCATTTTTATATTTTCTCCTTTCATCAATTACATTCAATATTTTTTCTGTTACCCAAGGATTTCTACTAGCCCTCGTCTTTTTACCTACTTGATCGTCTGCTGCCTTCACTACTTCATCCCTCAAAGCTACCCATTCTTCTTCTACTGTATTTCTTTCCCCCATTCCTGTCAATTGTTCCCTTATGCTCTCCCTGAAACTCTGTACAAACTCTGGTTCTTTCAGTTTATCCAGGTCCCATCTCCTTATATTCCCCCCTTTTTGCAGTTTCTTCAGTTTTAATCTACAGGTCATAACCAATAGATTGTGGTCAGAGTCCACATCTGCCCCTGGAAATGTCTTACAATTTAAAACCTGGTTCCTAAATCTCTGTCTTACCATTATATAATCTATCTGATACCTTTTAGTATCTCCAGGGTTCTTCCATGTATACAACCTTCTATCATGATTCTTAAACCAAGTGTTAGCTATGATTAAGTTGTGCTCTGTGCAAAATTCATATTCACCTACTACGTTTCCTTCTCTCCCTTTTCCTACACTCGAATTCCAGTCACCCATGACTATTAAATTTTCGTCTCCCTTCACTATCTGAATAATTTCTTTTATTTCATCATACATTTCTTCAATTTCTTCGTCATCTGCAGAGCTAGTTGGCATATAAACTTGTACTACTGTAGTAGGTGTGGGCTTCTTATCTATCTTGGCCACAATAATGCGTTCACTAAGCTGTTTGTAGTAGCTTACCCGCGTTCCTATTTTCCTATTCATTATTAAACCTACTCCTGCATTACCCCTATTTGACTTTGTGTTTATAACCCTGTAGTCACCTGACCAGAAGTCTTGTCCCTCCCGCCACCGAACTTCACTAATTCCCACAATATCTAACTTTAACCTATCCATTTCCCTTTTCAAATTTTCTAACCTACCTGCCCGATTAAGGGACCTGACATTCCACGCTCCGATCCGTAGAACGCCAGTTTTCTTTCTCCTGATAACGACATCCTCTTGAGTAGTCCCCGCCCGGAGATCCGAATGGGGGACTATTTTACCTCCGGAATACTTTACCCAAGAGGACGCCATCATCATTTAATCATACAGTAAAGCTGCATGCCCTCGGAAAAAATTACGGCTGTAGTTTCCCCTTGCTTTCAGCCGTTCGCAGTGCCAGCACAGCAAGGCCGTTTTGGTTATTGTTACAAGGCCAGATCAGTCAATCATCCAGACTGTTGCCTTTGCAACTACTGAAAAGGCTGCTGCCCCTCTTCGGGAACCACACTTTTGTCTGGCCTCTCAACAGATACCCCTCCGTTGTGGTTGTACCTACGGTACGGCTATCTGTATCGCTGAGGCACGCAAGCCTCCCCACCAACGGCAAGGTCAATGGTTCATGACTGATTATTATTATTATTATTATTATTATTATTATTAACCCGACGCCCCACACACCCATCAGCAAGTTATTCGTGATGTACAAGGTAGTCACTAAAATCAATGATCAGTATCGAGGCTTGGCAGATTCCCTGTCCACATAATGTAATTTTCCTCTGGTTTTGTCAGAATTATGGGTTTCGTATTGGGTGATTTCTTATTACACTTAAGTCGCTTAGGTCGCATAATATTTGTTTGAACAAAATTATAAAATTGAGGGTTGGATCAGAAGAAGAAAACTGCTCACCTTTGTACCCAACATTTGTGTGCATTTTCTATTTTTGTTACTGTTAATACAGTAATATAGAATGTGCTGCTTTCACGATCCAAACGGTCGCGAAATGGAAACAACAGTGAAAAGCTGATGAAGCTTTGCACAGATGTGCTGAACAGTGTCTCTACTATGACTGTCGATCGCGTCACGTCATTCTTTTCAGTTCTGAGTGAGCGTGTAACGATGCGTGGAACAATAGTGACTGCCGACACCTATGGGTGCCCACTGTGAAGTCTCGTCTGATTTCATGCAACTCCACGTAAAGGACCTGTCATGCATTTCCTTCTTAATGACAATCCTCGGCCGCACACTACAGGGGAAATGAGGACGCCCCAGCAACGTTTTGGATGGGAAGTGTTTCATACAACTCGGACTTGGCTCCCTCTGAAGTTCATCTCTGCTCACATGAACCGCTGGCTATGAAGACAACGTTTTGACACAGACAACGAACTACCCAGCACCGTAGAGAAGTGGTGGAAAGGACAGGCGGAGGCCTTCTATGACGAGGATGTTGGAAAACTGGTGCAACGCCACGACAAATATTTAAGTCGGAGCAACGACTATGTAGAGAAATAGCTGGAAGGTGTAGCAAACTGTTGGAAATAAAACATTTTTGATTTTCACTGTGGTTTCCATTTCACGACCGATCGGGTTTTACTTTATGAATAAACCTCGTATACCCTGTGTGTTATCATATTTAACTACTTGTGTATCGCATTTTCTGCGGTGGAGTATATCGCCCAACAGGTCATTTGCCTGAACTAGTATAAAAACCGGCTAAGAATCACACATAGGCTGGCTGGAGTACCAGAGCAAGATTTGTAAACCCAGATCGTGGATTCATTCCGGATTTATCTCACTGGACTCGCAAGCTAGTGTTCTGCGCGCTATGCCAATACGCGGTATCGTCTATGTTGAAGTTCAAAGAAGAGAACTAAAAGGAAGTTATGTAATGGATAGCTCTAGCCTGTAGAACAGTTATGGAACACCATGAACTGATTTCCGGAAGTTAGGTGCAAACACCGAATAATAGATAATGGTACGCATCTTATCATTGGGTGTCCAACAAAGGACTTCCTGATTTTAAAATAAGATGAAAACAGTGATCGATAGAATAATACAACAAACGCTCTGTTTTTGTGAAAGCTGTAAGTACTTTATCTACAGATTCCGAAATAGTAGTTACAAAATCAGCTAAAAGATTGCGCTGTGCGCTGTACAGCTACTATGAGCATCCTTAAATAAACTCGTTCTTTGTAAACAGTCTTTGTAATTACATCAGAATACTTTCAAAATGTCCACGTCTCGCAGTAGAGCGGTGACGCAAACAAAAATTGATATTTGCGGTAAGCAGATCGATAATTTAAGCTTCTTCAGCGTGGTGGAATAGTTTCGGTACATAGCGTTTTTCAGTGGCCCTATAAAGTCACATGGAGCCAGATCGGGTAAATATGCAGATCATTCCATGACCCTGGCAGTAAATTTGGAGTAATCTAACACAGCGTCTCCTCATTCATCGATCGTGAAAGCTAAACATCTCTTCGTAACGATCTACTCTTGCCAGATGTTGCATAAACTATTTGGTGTCTTATCCTCCAACGCTTGCTGTATAGAGACAAAGTATTGCGAAATTGCTCCGTAACGTTCACCAGCTATCGATTCTCGAATGGAGAGAGGTCCTATGGTGTTCGTGTAACATGCCGCAGTCCAATCAGTAACTTTGGACAACACAGTGATTTCGACATTAGGAACCCCATGATCGCCATTTTTGTTTACCCACGACTTCATTCAGGTGGAACTCATGTGTGAACCAGATGCAGAAACATCAACTCATTGTAAGAATCTGTTTCGCAAAGTGAGCCTTTTATAACGACAGTCCATAAGATTATGACACGATGGCTTTGGATTTTGAATGAAACCATGTGTGGACTGTTTGCATGCGTGCCGGAGGGCTTCAGATCAGTCTCTGCTGCAATTCTTCTGACGCATTCCCTCGTAAGTTGCTCAACAAGCCTGAAAACCGTTGCGCCGTGTTCAAAAGGAATTACAGCTGTTCCGGGGCCAACTTTTCTCATTAGGTCATTAGCCACTCTGCCTGACCGTTCGAATTCGGCGAAGAGCTTTGGAAAGTTTTTCACATCGAGTCCTTTGTCGGAACATCGAATCGCCTTTGAAAACTGCACCTTATCATCATAATATATTGTGTTCTTACCAGAAACACACATTATTCAATGGAATACAAAAGTTCAGCCGCTTCCTTCGATATGCTAACGTCTTTCAAGTTTCCACTGTGGAACTGGTCTCTCTGGGGGCCATAATATTACCTATAGACACTACGTATTGCGATTACAGTGACATGGGTTAGCAGTCTTTGTAACTACCACTCCGGTATAGCATTCTTACTGTTTGTTGCATTCTTCAATCGATCTTTGCCTTCACGTTATTTAATTTCAAAATTAGGCAGTTCTTTGTTGGATAAACTGTACTTGCAACATGTAAAAAGTTGAACACACACACACAGAAAGAGAGATAGGTGGGTGGAGAGAGAGAGAGAGGGAGAGAGAGAGAGAGAGAGAGAGAGAGAGAGAGGCACGTTAAGGTGATTGTTCTTCGAACTGTAATCAGTTTAGTGAAACAGTCGATCTTATCAATAGAAACCTGATTTGATTTAGGAAGACACAGAGGCTGGAAAGCACTCCTGAGAAACTAAACGGCACTGCTCCGGAACTCTGTGATAGACGTAGGAGCGTGCTCTGGGGTGCGCTGACAGTGGCGCCTGGCAGTTGTTAGTCTGACAGTCAGCCGCTCACCAGACGCGCCATTTCCGTAGCAAACGGTCTGCGGCCAAGGATGCGGGGCGGCTCATTAGAGCGACCTGAGAACCGAGCTGGGGTCATCGAGGCCGGCATACATCACAGGCGTCACACTCTTTAGCTCACGAAGCAGGCTAAGAGCTCTGTGACTCTGCTTACCTCGTTTAATTTCCTGTGACTTTTCAGTGGTTCCAGTTCTCATTACCGTTACCAATTCATTGTTCGCCTTTTACTTATTCTATTCTCAACGAATTTTGTTTCATTAGTTCTTGTCATACCTCCCGCTGATACAGCTTAACGTGCAGCGCACTTGTTTACAAGACAGGGAGATGAGTAGGAATCGGTTCGTGTACTCGCGGCAGTTGGTCCGCTACATTGGTTGGCCTGAATATAGTCTTTGGGGGAGTTTCTACGCTCGGTCAAGCGAATGTTGGGCTGATCCTACATCTCTGCCTCAAAAAATACGATGAGGAAACAATTAAATATGCGATAAACCGCGGAAGAAGATAAAGGACATCTTGATGTACTCCTTGACTGCAGGCCCATGTTTTGTTACTGTGACGGTAGTGTCCCACCCGGCCTCAAAGTATAGCCTCTTAGTGTTTCACAGTTATAACACGTACAGGCGGCGATCTGTGTACCACAGAGGTACCTGTACCGGTATGTGCAAGGTTACAACTGCTTTTTAAATATTCACGGTGTCCTATGTTAGTGTAGATGCACAACAAATTGGTTCAAATGGCTCTGAGCACCATGGGACGTATCTCCTGAGGTCATCAGTCCCCTAGAACTTAGAACTACTTAAACCTAACTAACCTAAGGACATCACACACATCCATGCCCGAGGCAGGATTCGAACCTGCGACCGTAGCAGTCGCGTGGTTCCAGACAGTAGCTCCTAGAACCTCTCGGCCACCCCGGCAGGCTAGATGCACAACACTTTAACCAGAATGTGGGTTGTATACTTCAGACCTGCTCATACAGCGTACAACGCTAACTTGCGAGAAAGGGAGACCAACGAGAACCGAATCGGTATCGCGTACCGGATTAAGGACCGTGGGCTGGTACAAGGGCCAGAGAGTGATTGTGGGTTTTACGCGGTACCTCACGCTCGTTTAGGCAGATGCTGGGCTGACCTCCAATTTCCGCCTCACAGAGTACAGTACACAAACAGCTAAAATACGATAACATACGGAACGGAGTTTACACCCTTCACAGACTGGTGGCCCCTGAGGTTTTTAACGACCGTGGCGTCTGGAACGGCATCCGGCCGCAAAGTTAAATAACAAAATAAGCTTTGCCAAAACCTGAAAACGCAGGCCCTGTAGTAGGCGGAATAAACTCTAGGAAAAAGAAAGGAAGTTTTCTTCTTGACTGGCACGTCGCTTAATGTAGTCGTGCACAATATGTAGGGGTAAATAGACTTTTCTTTCTACTTTAGAGTAGGTGCTACCGATATCGATAGGAATGCATTTTGCTGTTTAACCTGTCAGATGCTGTTTGTGATGGGCTATATGACAGAATGCCGGTGTGGTAAATAAATACTTCTGAAGTGCAGCTCTTAAAAATATGTCCTTTATCAAATACACAGGGTCTCCCAGGAGCGACTGTCAACATTCAGGGACAGATATCTTCCCTTCCTTAACGTAGCTAATGACTGTGACGATGGACAAATCATTCGAAAGTGCAAATATTGAGATTCTGTGGACTTCTAAATGGAATGTGTAAGGACTACTTTGGTGACGGAGTACACATTGAAATATTACCGTCAAACCTCCTTGCCCAGTGACGCCAGATGGAAGTTGATGTCGTCAAGCCCTGAATGAAAATTACGCAACAGGTAACTGGGGAGGGGAGCTTGTGAGCGCTACCTACAGAGCGTGCCCTTGCTGTACTAGGCAAGGGGCTGGAGGGCTCACACGCTGATGTGTGGCTCCCTGCATTCTATATCTTTTATTGTAAATGAATTCCTTTAACTTGACTCCTTTGTGATATTTAGGGTATGTTAAAGATTGATGACTTTACAGCGATTACAGCGATTTCAGCAATTGATCCAGTTTACAGATATTACAATTTTACAACCTATAGCTCGGGTATATTATATACTAATCTGCACGCACATTTCTACGGGCAAGACGGACTTGCGTTGGCCAAATGTATACCATCAAAGTCTCCCAATATTTTACATGGGACATCCACTATGTGAGGAAGATAACGGGCAAACTGGGGACCAGATACATTAACACAGAGGGTCAAATTTCCGAAATTAAACGAGAACATTCATTTTCTTACACAATCCGAAGCTGGAACTAAAATAATTAGTCCAAATATTCAAATACCTCTCTTCCACGCGTGAACATCGAGACAGACGCACTGAGGGCACGTCTGCTCACTTAGCCGTCTTCTGTAACACTCCCAGAATATCGCAGGCACCCGGAGGTGTTACTGGGCCCCGGTGGAGGGGATGGTTGAACTACTTGGCCGTGACCAACCTCTCCACCCCAGATCTTGTGATACTGTGTAAGTAGGCTGTTTAGGTTTTTTTTTATTGGTACCGCCACGTAGCGCTCTCTATGAAAATCACTGGCTGTGCTGTGTGCAATCTGTGGCTGGTTTGCATTGTTGTTTGCTATTGTAGTGTTGGGCAGCTGGATGTGAACAGTGCGTAGCGTTGCGCAGTTGGAGGTGAGCCGCCAGCAGATGGCGAAGTTTTGAGAGCTGATGATCTGGACGTGTGTCCATCAAAGACAGTAAATTTGTAAGACTGGATGTCATGAACTGATATATATATATATATATATATATATATATATATATATATATATATATATATATATATATAATAACTTTTGAACACTATTAAGGTAAATACATTGTTTGTTCTCTATCAAAATCATTTGCTGACTATGCCTATCAGTAGTTAGTGCCTTCACTAGTTTGAATCTTTTATTTAGCTGGCAGTAGTGGCGCTCGCTGTATTGCAGTAGTGGGAGTAACGAAGATTTTTGTTAGGTAAGTGATTTGTGAAAGGTATAGGTTAATGTTAGTCAGGGCCATTCTTTTGCAGGCATTTTTGAAAGTGAGATTGCGTTGCGCTAAAAATATTGTGTGTCAGTTTAGTGTTAATCAGAATAAGTAAAGAGGGAAATGTCTGAGTACGTACAAATAACGTAAGAGGTTAACCAGCACAGTAATTCATAAATTTTTCTAAGGGGACGTTTAAACAGGAACGTCTTCGACGTTGCCTTGCTTGTGCTGTCTCTCTGATCCCCTGCCCAAGAGTAAGGTTGGCACTCCTATATTACAGAACTACTTCCCAATTAAGATTTGGCCACGCTTTATGGAAAGGTGCGAGGAGGATTAGGAAAGTTTATGCGCAGATTCACATTCACGTACAACAAATGCATAATACACGAAACACATAAATATGTATTATGAAGCCTGACAAATTTATTTTCACCCGTTCACATGGGTTCTGTTGCACCCGCGGCCTGCCGCATAAATTGGTGGCGGAGCCGCC
This sequence comes from Schistocerca nitens, assembly GCF_023898315.1. Taxonomy (NCBI): domain Eukaryota; kingdom Metazoa; phylum Arthropoda; class Insecta; order Orthoptera; family Acrididae; genus Schistocerca; species Schistocerca nitens. The sequence continues at coordinate 787,846,445 of NC_064618.1, read as the reverse complement.
TCCGTTTGTATTTCCCGGTGCGAGCGAGCAGCGAAACCTGCTGCTTACGGAGCTGAAACTACTGTACCGTTTCAACTTCGCTGTGCTCCTGTAGCTTTTCACTTGTGGTCGTTATACCAACACTATCGCTGAAAGAATTGTCGGGGTGCCAGTGCAGATCGAGAAACACGGTTCTGTTCGCTCAATCGTCTTTTTCTATTCCGGTCTTTTCCGATAATGGCGGAGGAGGCGCCAACGAATACAGGGGAGGTCACGCGCCGCGCCATTAGGCGGGCATTCCCAGGCGATATCGCGCAGCCGGAGCTGTGAGAATGATGTGACACAGGTGAGCGACGGGTCCGGGACCGCTGAGATAGCGCCCGCGGGTGGTCCCCCGCCTCGGCTGCTCCGTCCGTGGGTGGCCGCGGCGAGACGTGTCCCGCTGCTGCCGTCCTCTGACCGTCACTGCCAGATTAAACAAGTGTTCCGCGCCGGCAGGACACAGGATATGAATTACTGTCCTCGCCACCAGCCATCTAATCAGCAACCCGCTCCCTCCGCTATTAAGTTCTAGTGGCGTGCTTGAACCTTCCTTCTCCCCAAACCCTCGGTCTTACTGCATTCGTTATTGTGTTTGAACAGCTGTAGGAGACGGCACATTTGTAATATACACTCCTGGAAATTGAAATAAGAACACCGTGAATTCATTGTCCCAGGAAGGGGAAACTTTATTGACACATTCCTGGGGTCAGATACATCACATGATCACACTGACAGAACCACAGGCACATAGACACAGGCAACAGAGCATGCACAACGTCGGCACTAGTACAGTGTATATCCACCTTTCGCAGCAATGCAGGCTGCTATTCTCCCATGGAGACGATCGTAGAGATGCTGGATGTAGTCCTGTGGAACGGCTTGCCATGCCATTTCCACCTGGCGCCTCAGTTGGACCAGCGTTCGTGCTGGACGTGCAGACCGCGTGAGACGACGCTTCATCCAGTCCCAAACATGCTCAATGGGGGACAGATCCGGAGATCTTGCTGGCCAGGGTAGTTGACTTACACCTTCTAGAGCACGTTGGGTGGCACGGGATACATGCGGACGTGCATTGTCCTGTTGGAACAGCAAGTTCCCTTGCCGGTCTAGGAATGGTAGAACGATGGGTTCGATGACGGTTTGGATGTACCGTGCACTATTCAGTGTCCCCTCGACGATCACCAGTGGTGTACGGCCAGTGTAGGAGATCGCTCCCCACACCATGATGCCGGGTGTTGGCCCTGTGTGCCTCGGTCGTATGCAGTCCTGATTGTGGCGCCCACCTGCACGGCGCCAAATACGCATACGACCATCATTGGCACCAAGGCAGAAGCGACTCTCATCGCTGAAGACGACACGTCTCCATTCGTCCCTCCATTCACGCCTGTCGCGACACCACTGGAGGCGGGCTGCACGATGTTGGGGCGTGAGCGGAAGACGGCCTAACGGTGTGCGGGACCGTAGCCCAGCTTCATGGAGACGGTTGCGAATGGTCCTCGCCGATACCCCAGGAGCAACAGTGTCCCTAATTTGCTGGGAAGTGGCGGTGCGGTCCCCTACGGCACTGCGTAGGATCCTACGGTCTTGGCGTGCATCCGTGCGTCGCTGCGGTCCGGTGCCAGGTCGACGGGCACGTGCACCTTCCGCCGACCACTGGCGACAACATCGATGTACTGTGGAGACCTCACGCCCCACGTGTTGAGCAATTCGGCGGTACGTCCACCCGGCCTCCCGCATGCCCACTATACGCCCTCGCTCAAAGTCCGTCAACTGCACATACGGTTCACGTCCACGCTGTCGCGGCATGCTACCAGTGTTAAAGACTGCGATGGAGTTCCGTATGCCACGGCAAACTGGCTGACACTAACGGCGGCGGTGCACAAATGCTGCGCAGCTAGCGCCATTCGACGGCCAACACCGCGGTTCCTGGTGTGTCCGCTGTGCCGTGCGTGTGATCATTGCTTGTACAGCCCTCTCGCAGTGTCCGGAGCAAGTATGGTGGGTCTGACACACCGGTGTCAATGTGTTCTTTTTTCCATTTCCAGGAGTGTATTTTTTTCTTGATGCAATAATTTACCAACAGCCGTATGATTTGTAGAAGTTTATTTTATTTTATGAAATTCTACGTGCTTCCAGTTTCGGCATTACATTGATGCCAACTTCAGGCCCCACTCGCCATAGTCGTAAAATCGCTATACACGGAAGGAGCCATATAACTGGATCGGTGAATTAATCGTTCTGCAACAGCTCTTGGTGGCCAGGCGACACAAACTCAGACAGGCGTGGTCCTATGTGATGTTCCCTTCATTCGGTTTTTGAGCGGACAGCTACAGAGCATTACAGTTTAACGTGGGTTGCGAACCAATGCGCAACTCAGTACTTTCCACATTAAAAAACATTAGCAGAGATGTGGGGAGTGTGCCCACCTCTCAGCTTATGCACGTGATGCACCCAGGTGCACTGTCGAACATGATAGTTTTGTGACCTAAGTGTTACGTACGAGGGTAATCCCAAAAGTAAGATCTCCTATATTTTATAAGTACGTAGACCTGATTATTTCTACAACGGTTTACATCAAAAATGGTCCAAATGTGTAAGGGATCCATGGTCCTACGAACTTAGATGCTAGTATTCGACATCCAGGTCGATACCAGACAGAAGTCGATTATCGAGCGCTGCAGGAGGCAGTGAGACGTGTGTCGGGTGAGCAGTAGCACTGGAGAGTGTCGAGTGAGAAGTAGTGTTAGAGAGACCGGCAAGAATGGTGGTCGAGTGAGTTATAAACGGTAAAATTCACTGGAGTACGACAAATGACCGCGTCCCCCTGATCATCGTGGGGTGGACCCTCATCGATACCGATTCGCGAGTGATATGAAACAGAAAGTGACAAGTGCCGAATTACGTGTTTCGCGTCAATCGCGTCGGCCAGCAACAACCATGGGTTGCAGTGAGGATTGTTGTGAATGTTAACCATCATCATTGTGTGTGACGCAGTACGAGGTGCATTCAAGTTCTAAGGCCTCCGATTATTTTTCTAATTAACTACTCACCCGAAATCGATTAAACTGGCGTTACTTCTCGACGTAATCGCCCTGCAGACGTACACATTTTTCACAACGCTGACACCATGATTCCATGGTAGCGGCGAAGGCTTCTTTAGGAGTCTGTTTTGACCACTGGAAAATCGCTGAGGCAATAGCAGCACGGCTGGTGAATGTGCGGCCACGGAGAGTGTCTTTCATTGCTGGAAAAACCAAAAGTCACTAGGAGCCAGGTCAGGTGACTAGGGAGCGTGAGGAATCACTTCAAAGTTGTTATCACGAAGAAACTGTTGGGTAACGTTAGCTCGATGTGCGGGTGCGTTGTCTTGGTGAAACAGCACACGCGCAGCCCTTCCCGGACGTTTTTGTTGCAGTGCAGGAACGAATTTGTTCTTCAAAACATTTTCGTAGGATACACCTGTTACCGTAGTGCCCTTTGGAACGCAATGGGTAAGGATTACGCCCTCGCTGTCCCAGAACATGGACACCATCATTTTTTCAGCACTGGCGGTTAGCCGAAATTTTTTTGGTGGCGGTGAATCTGTGTGCTTTCATTAAGCTGACTGGATTGAAAAATGGCATCCACGTCTCATCCATTGCCACAATCGACGAAAAGAAAGTCCCATTCATGCTGTCGTTGCGCGTCAACATTGCTTGGCAACATGCCACACGGGCAGCCATGTGGTCGTCCGTCAGTATGCCAACTCTGGAGGCGATCTGTTCAACAGTCATTCGGCGATCCCCCAAAACAATTCTCTCCACTTTCTCGATCATGTCGTCAGACCGACTTGTGCGAGCCCGAGGTTGTTTCGGTTTGTTGTCACACGATGTTCTGCCTTCATTAAACTGTCGCACCCACGAACGCACTTTCAACACATCCATAACTCCATCACCACATGTCTCCTTCAACTGTCGATGAATTTCATTTGGTTTCACACCACGCAAATTCAGAAAACGAATGATTGCACGCTGTTCAAGTAAGGAAAACGTCGCCATTTTAAGCATTTAAAACAGTTCTCTTTCTCGCCGCTGGCGTTAAAATTCCATCTGCCGTACGGTGCTGCCATCTCTGGGACGTATTGACAATGAACACGGCCTCATTTTAAAACAATGCGCATGTTTCTATCTCTTTCCAGTCCGGAGAAAAAAAATCGGAGGCCTTAGAACTTGAATGCACCTCGTACTTAAAATCAGCAACCAATAAAAAGATATAACTGTAATTAGACGTGTAAGACGAAGGTAACAAAAAATGGCTCTGAGCACTCTGGGACCTAACATCTGAGGTCATCAGTCCCCTAGAACTTAGAACTACTTAAACCTAACTCCCTAAGGACATCACACACATCCATGCCCGAGGCAGGATTCGAACCTGCGACCGTAGCGGTATCGCGGTTCCAGACTGAAGCGCCTAGAACCGCTCGGCCACTCCGGCCGCCCGAAGGTGGGAACTGCCTCAGATTTTGTGTGTTAGTAGGAAATACATATCAGTTTGTACATCGCAACCTTTGTGGTCCTTAATAATAGACAAACTTTCTATTATTCCATTATTCAGTCTTAGGACAGCCGCACTCGGTTGAAATGCCCTCAAAACCACAGCAGAATGCCGATAACCTGTCATCCATTAAGCACACGGTCATACAATTATAATAATTAACTGTTTGGCGGCTTCGATAAATTACACAAAACCCAATAAGTAATTAAACGGGGGTGTTTCAAATGGCTCTTAGCACTATGGGACAACTTCTGAGGTCATCAGTTCCCTAGAACTTATAACTACTTAAACCTAACTAACCTAAGAACAACACACACATCCATGCCCGAGGCAGGATTCTAACCTGCGACCTGCGATTATGTGGGGATGACGGCGAAAGTTCCGTCAAGTTCGTCTTCTGTATTCAGGATAACGCAACTGATTTGTTAACCAAGAATAGTTGCACAATTATGATATAGCCATTCTTCTATGATCCTGATGAACTCGAAGAGCATCCTAAGTAAACTACTTGCAGTTTATTTATCGTAGCTACACTATTTTCACAAATTTTGGTATCACTTTCGCCGTTTTAAGTGTAACCATGGTGATTTATGCTGCTAGTACTTACAGGACACGAATTCAGTTTTGTTTGACTGTTTCTTGTCCTATTAAGTATTTTCAAGAAAGTTACAATAATTAAGATTTTTATCGAAGTATTTATAGTTGGTTAATCCGTCTGATTAGCAACTGATTTTCTGCAACCCTCTCTCAGAAACACACAACACAGTTAAAAGACGAGAACACAGAGCTTACTCTGTTCAGCAGGCGATGTAGGCGACACTGTCATCGTTAATATAGTTAAAAGATCCTGGCAGAGATGGCGTGACATAAGCATAAAGCTCATCACTGATATTTCGACCCCAGCTGCGGCAAACATCTTCAGAGATAAGGGGCAATAGTGACTAATTTGCCGTAGCAGATATCTGCCGCGGACGGTAACTGAATGTCAGTGAACAGTGTTATTCTCCGACCACAGCCCCACAGCTCTGAGATTCAACAGAAGTAAACGCCAGCCTAGTTTAATACTGCACTCCTTAGATTGCGATGGCTTTAAGGGGACAGGTAGCTGGTGTCGCAACAGAAAGAACAGTTATCAGACTCGAACCCTAGAAGGCTACTATTAAACGACGGGAAAAGACGTGATGATGATGATGATGATGATGATGTTTGGTTTCTGGGGCGCTCAACTGCGCGGTCATCAGTACCCTTACAAAATCCTAATTTTTATACAGTCCAATTGTTTCGACAGTCCAATCGAGCCACTGTCACGAATGATGATGATGATGATGATGATGATGATGATGATGAAATGACGAGGACACCCAGTCCCCGGGCAGGGAATTGAACCCTGGACCCCGTGATCCAGAGGCAGCAACTAGACCAAGAGCTATGGACGGAGAAAAGTGTTCTCTGTATTGTTCGAATGGAATCCCTCCGTTCTTCTGCCTATGGCTGATGTATTCACACTCGACATGTAGCAGCAGTCTGCTGCAGCGATGCATGAAGAGCTGGTACCGAGAAGTCTGTCACTGCGTTGACGAATGCTGCTCTCTCTGACGCAAGGACATCTGCGGGCGCCTCTTCTGGGAATCGAGCGGTGGCGCAGTGTAGGCGCGCGCACGCTATTAGCGGCGGCACTTTGCATCTGTTTAGACGTCGCCAGCATCAGCGCAGACGCCGCGGCAGTCCGTCCCGGGTCGTTGGCGGGCGTTTATAACACGACGGCTGAGTACGCCATTCACTGCCCAGCCGAGATATATCACGGCTGGCAGGAGCGCGCATACAGCCCGCCGTACTTACAGAAACCGCTGCGGCCTCAAACATGATGGATGGAGTTTCTCCGCCTTTTTCTTCCTCATCGAGAAAGGGCACAACTCCCGCCGACAAATGACTCGGAGCGACTGCTATGCTCAACAGCTGGCGCATATATATCTCGTTGTCTGGCTCGACAAGTGCAGTAGCGGACAGCTATGTATCATAGACATCGCGACCAGCAACATCCAAGACCGCTGACTTCATCTCACCTTCTTTCGAAGCACATTGTGTCAAACGTTATCAAAACTAATTTTGTAACAGAGGCTCTGTCAGAAACAAAGGAAAACGTCTTATTTACTTACGTATTTTTTGTATGGGGTGTTTCGAATCTTTTGATATAGCCTTTCTACATCTCGATGATCGCTTTTGTACGTCTCGGAAACTTTACTATTCCAAACAACACTCGTTCTCAGTTCATCTATCAGGAGGGTCGGATAACGGCCGCAGAAGTCTTTTCCAGACAAGGAAACGCTCCAGAACTAATCTTTGTGTCTAGATAGGAGTGTGCGCTGTTTTGAAACTTCGGACTGGGATCCGAGAATGTAAGTTTGCTTTCCGCAGGTAAATGCTCAACCAAACTGAGGTATCCAATCATGACTGGAGACCCATGCTCACAGTTTCACTTCTGACAGTAATACCTCTCTTCCACTACCCACGCCGCATGGAACTTCTCCTACAGTCTTTTGCTCAGTGAAATTTGCGGCCAGAAAAGGTGGAGCAAAGGTTCATTAATCTGTCTGTCCGAATTCCGCATCTTATCCTACAGCCGGGTGATTTGATGTGACGCACTGATGAAGAGGAATGGAGATGCTCCAACAAGAACTATAATTAAAATTTTTTTACAGCTGGAAGTGATTATTTTTAAAAAATCCTATCAGACGGAATCAAAAAATTTTTACTGAGCACCACATGGTTAGAAACTACCTTGCAAAACATAAAACCAAATTACAGACATGGAATTTCAAAATAGTTTCTGTTTTCTGTAACAAATCATACTGAGCCGTGGTAAAATTTGCTGTTTTGAAGAGTACGCCGCAGTGCGTAGTGTAAAGCAGTCGCCCTCCGTTTCTGGCTGTGGCGCCGCTGTAGCAATCGCAGCTTTGGTATCTCCCCCTGATGGGAAAGGGGAAAGGTAGCCTGCTCACGTGCATTTAAGGGGCGCTATGAGCTCGCTAGGAGGAGTCTGGTCATTTGGTCAGCCGGGTCAGTGTGGGACAGCCAGTGTCTGTCTGTCGTCCGGAGTGCTAGTATGTGTTAGGCCACCAGTCTGCTCGAGTTTGTTCAGACAATGGTCATTGGCGGTTGGATCGATCGGTTGGTCGGTCGGGCACTGAGACACAAGATGACTTGTCCACCTTGAGCGTCGGCGCATGTGAGGTCGGTACGTGAGTCCACTGGGCCGCGCCGTATAGCGAGGCGTAGTGGCTTGGCGGCCGACACGAGAGCAGAGGAGCCAACTTACGACATTGGTCTGGCCGGTGCGAGCTGCGACGCTGTGAGACGGGAGATCGGCGCGCCTTCATGCGTCCGTTGAAGCGGCTGGCAGCGGGCGGTTCGGGAGAGCGTTATGGGGGTGCTGCGCCAGGTCTTCGACAGACATCGCAGTTTATTAGAAATTAAGTTATTCGTGATACGTTGTTTCATTTACTTGTTAAATTCTACTTGTTTTCTTGGTCCGTCTCTCGTCCACAGATTGCTCGTCTGACTCCAGTCTGCATTTGTTAGGCAGTTAGTGTCTCTCTGTCTGTCTGTATGCCGGTCTGCCGTACGTTAATAGCTGCCTCTGCCATGTTTGTCGGATTCGGTGTTAACGAATTTATTGCTTAAGGTATAAAGGCCGAACTCCTGAAATATGTTTTTATCTTGCCTATCATCTTCAGAGGCGGTATATGTGTAATGTAGGACATGTTTGTACATTTTATGTAAGACTTCATTTCATGGGTTTTTATTTAAATGGTCATTTTAGTATATAAATTTGCCACCCTTCCACCGTAAGAGTTTTCTTTTAAAAACAAGTTGCACTTTGGGTGACAAGTAATTTTTTTTAATGTGAGCGTTTTGTACCATTTCCATCCCTCCTACGGGGTGCATAGTTCATGTGTTTGTGTGAGTTGTCAAAATTTTTAGTTTAAAGTAATCTGGTGTGTTGCAGATTTGCACCAGTGTAGTCTTTCAGAGGTTGTTGTGAGCGATCGTGACTGCGGCTGCGTTAAAAGGGAGCGGCAAGGTTCTCAGCCCGAAAGCTCATTCTGTCAAAAATAAATAAATAAATAAATAAATAAAATAAAATAAAATAAAATAAAAAATAAAAGAAATTGTTATTTCTGCCTGTGAATAAATTGTAACTTGGTATTTAGAGGGTGCTTTCTGATTACAATTTTAAAATCTGTTTTTTTTAAAGAGAAGAAAGGGTTTTTAGGAATAAAATTTCCATTTGTTGAAAGAAATTTGTTTTCATCAGTTACCCACTGGCAACTACTTCCACTCTCACATAGTGCGATTAAATGTGTTAATGTTCCTGATGAATCGCTAGTAAATAAAGTCATTTCTTTAAGAAAAGGTTTTGAAAGGTAAATTCACGGTTCACATACTTTCAACGTGAATTTTAATCCCACTTCCAAATCTTTCATCTTAAAAGTGGTATAACAGAAATGATCTGCCCACTGATACTCTTTACCAGTAACATGGCAAATATGAACGGCCATTAAGTTTTCTACAATGTTGACGTAACTGCATCTGTGATGGTTTTAGATCGGTCGTACCATTCTGTTCTAGAGTAAATCCCAATGCACACTTGAATCACTGTGCGTTCTCTTCACGAAAATTCTTCTCAGCAGTGAATACTGCGTGTGGGGAGTCGGGATAGGGGGTGGAGGAGAGTGTATTATGGATTGAGTGCAGTATGGAAGTTGAAATGGATGTAGCCCGCAGTAGGTATGCAGAGACGAAGAGGCTTGCACGGCACAGACAAGACTGGAGGGCTGTATCAAACCCGTCTTTGGAATGAAGAGGGCCACAACAAACGAACATATTGTATCTGGAGGGAGGGGGGGGGGGGAGCCGTTGTGGTTGTTGCTTCCATCGTCACCATTATAGCCATAGGCGTTGGACCCAACGCGACTCATGTATCACCGTTCCAGCAAATTCATGAGTGTGGAGTCAGTCGATATACTGTACAGGAACATCGCCCACGTGCCGGGATGCTGGCGAACGCGCGGCGGCACAAAACGAGAAACAGGCCCCGGCTGATTCGGAGGACGCGAAGTGTTGAGTGCCCGGGGGCGACCATTGCTCACTGGCCGGCTGCCCCTGTATAAGGCGCGGCGGCGGTAGCACGTCTGTTATTTTCGTAATTGCTCTGCCCAGCGCTGCCGGACCAGCGGTGCTGCCATTCTTTTCGCTACCTGCTGCCCGCCGTGCGCGAGGAATCATCTCCTCTGATCACAGGGTCCGGTAGCACTGCCGTTACGTCGCGGAGTTCGGCGATACGACGTCTGCGAAAAACAGCCGTTACTCGACGCAGCTCAAGCCTACGTCCGAATTAATTTCGTGTGTGATCAACGAATACTATTTTTCACACTCGTCTACAGATTAACCCCACCCCATAGTGAAGTATGCACTGATCTGAAACTTCCTTGTGTGCTGGACTGACACTGAAGATTCAGGAAGAATTTCCCACCCCATAGTGAAGTATGCATTGATCTGAAACTTCCTTGTGTGCTGGACTGACAGTGAAAACTGGGACCTTTGCTCTGCTGACTGTGTTATCCCAACCTCTGAAACTCATCTCCGTCAGTACCTCAGCTACTACCGAACAAATTCCACAGTAGTTTTCCTGCACACTTTGACGGAGAAAGGTATAAAAGTTGAGGTTCGAATCCCGATCCAGTACACAGCTTCAATTTGCGAGAAAATTTCATTTAAAGATGTTCCAGCGCCTGTCACATTGTCGTAATATGCTTTTATGAAGGTACAGTTTTGACCAATTCTAAATGAATGGTGAAAGTCATCAATTGTTGTGGGCGTGATTGGAATGATACAGACGGTAGAAACAGTCAGTCTATCAAAGCACGTTGTGTATTACATAGTCGTAAGGCATTGGTGCCCGTGGATCACGGGGTCCCGGGTTCGATTCCCGGACGGGTAGGGGATTGGGTTGTTTGGGGGGAGGAGACCAGACAGCGAGGTCATCGGTCTCATCGGATTAGGGAAGGACGGGTAAGGAAGTCGGCCGTGCCCTTTCACAGGAACCATCCCGGCATTTGCCTGGAGCGATTTAGGGAAATCACGGAAAACCTAAATCAGGATGGCCGGACGCGGGATTGAACCGTCATCCTCCCGAATGTGAGTCCAGTGTGCTAGCCACTGCGCCACCTCGCTCGGTGGGGTTGGGGATTTTGTCCGCCCGGAGACTGGGTGTTTGTGTTGTCCTCATCATTTCATCATTATTCGTGAAAGTTGCTAGACTGAACTGTGTAAGGATTGGGAATTTCTAAGGGGGCTGATAACGGCGCAGTTCAGTGCCCCACAAACCAAACATCATCATCTTAGTCGTAAGGTATTTGATGTATATAAAATAAATTACAATTGGTGTGGTACCAATTAATAATCGTTTCCTAGAAGTTTAGTGGGATACTATCACTTTCCCTGAGGCTTCGCCCACGTAAGCATTCGTCACAATACTGCCCACACCTCTAGTTTCCACCTATTCCTCAATGACTCTCTCTATCAAATCCTCCCAACTTTGTCTCCTCCTTCTCACTCTCGCTGCCTGTTCAGTTTCTCCTCTCCCCTCTCTGCGTCTATGTCCCCCCACCTGTCTTTCTGGCCATCTCCTCCTCCCCAATCTCTGACCTCCTATCCCCCCCCCCACCTCTGTTCCCAGATTCCTTCCCTTTCTCTCCATCCATCCCCTCCTACCTTCCTCTTCTTTCTATCCATCCCCCACCAGCCCCCTCTCTCTCTCCATATACAGGGTGTTACAAAAAGGTACTGCCAAACTTCCGGGAAACATTCCTCACACACAAAGAAAGAAAATATGTTATGTGGACATGTGTGCGGAAACGCTTACTTTCCATGTTAGAGCTCATTTTAGTACTTCTCTTCAAATCACATTAATCATGGAATGGAAACACACAGCAACAGAACGTACCAGCGTGACTTCAAACACTTTGTTACAGGAAATGTTCAAAATGTCCTCCGTTAGCGAGGATACGTGCATCCTCCCTCCGTCGCATGGAATCCCTGATGCGCTGATGCAGCCCTGGAGAATGGCGTATTGTATGACAGCCGTCCACAATACGAGCACGAAGAGTCTCTACATTTGGTACCGGGGTTGCGTAGACAAGAGCTTTCAAATGCCCCCATAAATGAAAAAGAGGGTTGAGGTCAGGAGAGTGTGGAGGCCATGGAATTGGTCCGCCTTTACCAAGCCATCGGTCACCGAATCTGTTGTTGAGAAGCGTACGAACACTTCGACTGAAATGTGCAGGAGCTCCATCGTGCATGAACCACATGTTATGTCGTACTTGTGAAGGCACATGTTCTAGCAGCACAGGTAGAGTATCCCGTATGAAATCATGACGGTGAATCGCGGAAGTACAGTACATACTGACGAAACTAAAATGAGCTCTAACATGGAAATTAATCGTTTCCGGACACATGTCCACATAACATCTTTTCTTTATTTGTGTGTGAGGAATGTTTCCTGAAAGTTTGGCCGTACCTTTTTGTAACACCCTGTATATCCCTCCACCCAGGCTGGTACTACTGCACCAAAACACACGTCAAGTAGCCCAACCTGCATTAGGGGCTGGGAAACCTTTTCTTGCCCCTAATCTACAGGCTGCCATGCAAAGCAGATCGACAAGACAAGCTGATACTGTTCTTCAGTTTACTCATTTTTAGCTGCAAGGGGCGATATGTGATAATACACTACAGAAAATAAACTTCTTTCCCAAGAATGCTAATAATAACCTTTAGTCTTGATAGCCAATTTGATTAATCAGTGTTACCATTTTCGTGTATCAACAGACAGGCTATGGCATATTTCTTAAAACAGTAGCAAGAGTACTCTTTGTCATGAATTGGGAGGTATGTAACAGAGAAATCTGATACTGAAGATAGAGGTTATTACTAGTGATCTTGGCACAGTTCATAAAGGAAGATGGAGATATAGAGAGAGCATGTGATACATCACTTTAGGTAGGAAACGATTACCACGTGTCTTTTCAATTCATATTTCTGAATAGAAAAAGTTACACTGACGGAATGAGCAATACACACTCACTACACCTAACTCGCTTCCAAGGTAGGTTACTTCCTCGTTCTTGAAACCAGGCCATGAGCTTATCACAAGTTTACTTCGATCATAGAATTTATTCAAATGTTGATTTACGCCCACTATTATGTCGTTACACGGAGGACGCTACAACTTTCCAACACAGCATGCCTGTTTTGCAGGCAGCCTACATGCTGGGGGACGGAAAGCAATTCTCACCCCAAACATGTAGGCTGCCCTACAAAGCAGGTCGATCAGACAGACGATGCTCTTCCCATTCAATACTCTGGTCATACAGGGAAGCCTATAGAGCAAGGGCTTCTTGCTCATATCTATGCTCCTATTAGAGTTACGATATTATAAACCGCACAGCGCTGATACTCATGAGGCCTGCAGTTTCTGTGCCAGATTTAGTTGGAAACGATCCAGGAGTTTACGAGGAGATCCTGGGCATACTCACAGACAAATACGCACTCTGCTTTATAGAGATAAGGATTACGCCATCCTTTTATTTCTTGCAGACGAGAGATAACCACGAATAAATGTGAACTGTCAATTTCTGTCTCTACAGCTGATTTTAGAATGTAGTAACCAGGATCTCATAGGAAGAGTTAATACTTCCCTGTCATACAAGCAAAGTCAGAAACAGCGTTCTAATGTCAGAATCTATAAGATTTTAGGAGCACTCTTCATTTCTATGTATTTATTTTATATATATATTAGTATGCCATCTGTGGGAAGCCACAATTTCCATATCTTATTTACTGCTCTACATCATTCGACTTTGTTACACAATTATTTATAGCTTTCTTTTTAGTCACTTGGACTATTGGCAGTTCATGTGTCCTTCGCCTAGTTCAGTTTGTGGTAAAATACCAAATCAAACTGGTATCTTGTATTATTTCAGTTAATTAAAATGACCATGCAACCACACAGCATACATCGCCTGATTCATGGTTCATAATACACAGAATGATTCAGCTGCCGCTAGCGATTCGTTTTATGCAACCTAAAATCTGTGTATCAGCAACGCTGTCAAGGCAGGCGACAGCCACGAAGTCGATGTGAGTTCCCTCTCAGAACTTTGGGTGATAGTAAGCAAACGGAACCATAGAGTGAAAAATAAAAGTGCGAATTGCCCATGAGTGACTCGGCATTTTTGAATCAAGATGTAACTTAATTCTGCCATAGTTATCCAAATGTCTACAATTTTTCTTTGTGTAACCAGCGGTGTAATCATACAGATTTTGGATGACTTTGTAAGTTGATCGAAAATGGTTCAGAAATGTTGCGTTGTAAAGTGTGTTTCACCATCGGTAACAGAGAAATTAACAGGAGGTATCAAAAGAGGAGACGTGGTAGTAACAACTTTTTGGTATATAACCTCTGAACCGTTTACGAATGATTCACTACTATAAATGGAATAAACTTACAGAGACTTAAAATCCTGTATGACTGCATCGGTAATTACGCAAAGAGTCACCGGAGATATTTGGATAAGTATGGCAGCAATAGGGGATATTTTGGTCCGAAAGTGCCGTATAACTCATGGCCTTGTTATTTCATACAGTATGATTCTGTTTGCTAACAGTCACCCAAAGCTCTGAGAAGGAACATATATTGAGAATGTGACTGTCGCCTGCCTAGATACCGTAGCTGATAAAGACGTAGTGTAAGTTGAGTAAAACGAATCGCTAGGGACAATTGAATCCCCCTTACTGGCTGCTCAAGTGCCTTTCTACATTGCTTAGCACAGCTGTCATTTTATTAAAATATGTATTAGTTCTAACACACAATGATGATTATGATGTTCACCTGTCTGAAACTGTGTGTATGGGTATACCGTGTACTATGACACAATCGTAATCATTTCAAAAGTCCAGCTGAAATTCATGTCCCAGCGGAAGCAGATATCTTCATAACCTCTGTTGGGAAGAAGTACTAATATAAGAAACCGAGGACGTTACCTCCAAGTAGAAGTTGTATTATACTGTGTACAGCGCTCAGCAGAAAACAAGTACCTTGGATCAGCAGTGATTTGTTTATTGTATTCTTCAGTTTCTTCAGAGATGGAAGTTTCCGGTTATGTTACTATACGTAATGCGTCCTCCTCAGTTCAGTTCATGTTGGGTCTAGCAAGTGCGGAAGCCTGGGGATCTTTCTGGAGGATTCGTCGAGGAATGCAAGGTGTTTTACAGTCAGCGAGGACGATAATGAAGTTCTCAAGTTTCCACCCAAGAAGTAAATGTTTCATGCGCACATGTACTCGAGGATTCCTTCCGGGAAAGGCATTTTCCCTATTTGAGAAGTTCTTTCCAGAAGTTACAAACGAGAGACAGGAAGTGTGAAACGAAATGCTGAGCTCCTGAGCGCCGTTTGGAAAAGAACCCTTACGAGTGATGCGACGTGAAGCTGCCAGCACGACCAGTTGTGAGACATAGCAACAGCGTATCCGCGTTAAGTACAGCGATTTAAGCCGGAGTGAAATTCCGCAAACAAGGACCAGAGTGAATAGAACTATGTGATAGCGACATTCGACGAAACTCAAATTTACAATATGGTAATGGCCATAATAACAACTCTGTATCGAAATTTGTAATTAGTCACCAAATTCTGTCATCGTTTATTGAAGAGAGATTTTCTTTCTGTTTTTAAAGACTGAGGCATGAGTAAAACAAACTAATGAATATTATTACCTTGTCTTTTCAGCTAAGTTAAATAAAATAAGCAGTTAGCTATATCTGGCGATCCGCCACAACACGGACTACAGACAGCATACTGCACTTGAACGATCATATGTGCTAGTAAGTGAAGAAAAAAATTCATACGGGTTGATAGAAGAGCACCAAAACGTATTTTGAATACTAGTGAAATCCAAGAGATCATGTACTGTTCAAAGTGGTATTCTAAGGTACACTTGATGTTTATAAGATTTCTCGCACCATATGAATCACAGAGAATGTCATTACAATTAAGGTTGGTTTCTGTTTTATTCGGAATAAGTCATCAGTTCTTGAAGCCCACGTATTCGTATCATGTGCATTTTAACTGCACTTGACACACAAGCTATAAGATCTGACCAAAAGTTGCATGATAAGGAAAAGTAGCCGATGTGATTGAAATGCCGAAAAACCTGTTACAATTTATAAGGGTTGTTGATCCTAAGATGCTATGTCACAGCTGCCAGTAGATAAAATTTTGCGAGATTCCCTTCAAACCCAATTCAGTTTCGATCTCTTACACGATAAGGAGAAAGAGGAAAGGGTATAATTTGGATAATCTAGTCTCACTCTAATTTAATTTCTCTCATATTATTTCGACAGTTGAAATATTATCTTAAAAACGAGCAATAAACGGGTAACAGATACGATTTGTTGGAACTTTGCACTGCGAGTATCAACATGGACAACCTGTTACCCTGGTATACACGTTCTGCAACACGCTGCGTCAAGGTGTTCGCTAGTTTGACCTTATCGCTGCGTTTGGGTGATAAGCGCCGTATGACAACAGCGGCGAATGTTTCACACGGAACATTAGTTCAAACAGTCGCCTTCTGCTACCGTTACGCATGCCTTATCGTTGAAGCGGAGCGGTAACACCACAAAAGCAAACAACGCAACGCCGCCAGATGTAGGCGGTTGCGGATACAGACATTACGATTTAAATATTAAAGAATGAAACAATTGTTCGGGTTGTTTATTTCGCAGATGTTATGTTGATTATGGTTCCTTTATTTCTACCATCACGTGCATTTTCGCATTAACTCGCCTTAGGGGGAATGTCCTTTCCAGTTAAATTTCAGTAAAACTTAAAAAAAAAATAGAAGTTTCTGACCTGATGTTTCTAGGGATTACGCAGTGTTAAAGGTCACACAGTGAGTCGCCAGAGATATAGATTTACTGTTTTCGCTAGTAGTTGCCTGAAGTCGCCAGTGTTCATCGTTTTCATTTCACGTGTAAAATCTATTTTCAAACAGTTTATTAAAAATAGCTTCAGACGCTGATGATCTTCAGAATGAGATTTTCACTCTGCAGCGGAGTGTGCGCTGATATGAAACTTCCTGGCAGATTAAAACTGTGTGCCCGACCGAGACTCGAACTCGGGACCTTTGCCTTTCGCGGGCAAGTGCTCTACCATCTGAGCTACCGAAGCACGACTCACGCCCGGTACCCACAGCTTTACTTCTGCCAGGTTCGCAGGAGAGCTTCTGTAAAGTTTGGAAGGTAGGAGACGAGATACTGGCAGAAGTAAAGCTGTGGGTACCGGGCGTGAGTCGTGCTTCGGTAGCTCAGATGGTAGAGCACTTGCCCGCGAAAGGCAAAGGTCCCGAGTTCGAGTCTCGGTCGGGCACACAGTTTTAATCTGCCAGGAAGTTTCATATCGGCTGATGATCTTGCTGCCTAGCGCCCTCCGCCATAAATCAACGTCATCACCATCAGTTTCAGACATATCTCATTTCCTGACGATGGATCATAGACGTCGTCAACAATGCCGTTAGCCTGAAAATAAGGCCGATACTGCGCCTGTACTACTGCCCTCTTAGTACTATTTCTTTTGCTTCCGAAAGTTAGCTATGGTCAAGCAGATTTTACCTTATTTTTAGAGAAAGCCTGCAGTTTTTATAAATGCTCCACAAAATCCCTTGCTGTAACTTGTGGGTCACTACATTCTTTCTTCTTTTTTCGTCCGGTATTATTAATGTGTATTATTTTTCTTTGAGTGACTAACAAGAATAGATGACACTTCCTCCGTCGTGGGAAAGGGTATTACAGTTTTCCTGTTTAGACCATGACTAGATATCTCAATTTACGATTAAAAAAAAAAGTTTCAAATCTCATCCAGTGAAGACATTCACTGTATTTGTTCGGTACGTTGAGACATCCAAAGCTTTTAATTTAAGACCTTGTTTCATTTGTGTGTGCAATCGGAAGAGGCAAGATTTGGGCAACCACAGTGTAGTGTATGTATAGCTAGTTTGCTCCGATTCAAAATGTGGCACACAGTCCTATCCTGAATTTTCCGACTCATTTAGCTATGTACCTGGATAATAATAATAATAATAATAATAATAATAATAATATATACTTTTTATTTTTAGTGCAAAACTTGGAGCATGATTATTAATTCATACTACATTACTGACGCTGAGGTGGTGAGAATCTCAAATAAATTTACACTATTCATGGGACGCACGAGTATGTCGTATGCTTCTGAGAGGTTTCCCAAGAACTTCGCAGTAAATGAAGTTCTACCATTCTTCATAATTACTACTGATGGTGCTTATTTGTCTATTAATATTATTTAATAGAGTTACTCGTGGATATTAATCAATGTGACAAGCGTAGTTCATCCTTACTGACGATGTAATAAAACACCTTGGGCGTTTGTTATCCTATTAACCAGCGTTACTTAGTATTCGGCATTCGCTAAATGAAGTGAAGACTTCGTCATTTCGTGTAATTTAACACTGGATACTACACAAAGTACTATTATAATTACGGTGAAACCTTTCCCATTTCCGACAGTAAAACCTTTTCGATTTAGATGGTTATTCTCTAAATTTTCAAAATGATCACAGGTTCATTTACTGAATATATTTCCTTTAATAATAATAAGTTTTCATAGTCTGTGTTCCAAAAATTTCATGCAACCGTGCTATCGGTTCAGTAGTTCACTGTCTAGCAGAAAGACTGCACCATTTGTCCTGCCTTTCCTAAACATATCTGTATTTATGTGTCTGTAGATGTGAGTTACGTTTTCCCTTGTATTAAGCTGACAATTGCTGTACCTTGTAAAAATGATATTCGGAAAAATAATTACAATACATTACTGTACCAAATCTGTTAAATGAGCGCCCTGCTATCACTAAGAACAACTGTTCCGCAACTACCGAAACTAGTGATACTGCAGTAGCACAAGGAACGTTTCTAATACTGACACAAAGCTGGAGTGACATTCTGTACACCTTTGCGTTGTAACAGTTTATAAGATCCCTATGGTGAGTAATTAAAGAGGTTTCGTGCTTTTCATTTGGAGCTGCCTTAACCAAGAGGTAACTGCACACGCTGTCATGTTTGACTCAGTGCTGATGATTCATAGCGACGTTGATAATGTATGTTTGAGTTCAGCTTGGAACTGCGTTCAGTTAGCCTAATGGTTAAGGCAACTGCTCGCGAAAATAAAAAAGTTCGACTGCTCTGGCAGTAATTTTTAATTGTCATGATATATTCAATCACCTGACTGTTGTCACTCCTTTTGTCAACGAATTTTCACTGCTCAACAACAAACTCTTACATTCTTTTGCCTGAACGTTATTTACGTCTGTGAATGTTAACCATAATTTAAAAAAGAAATCTTCCCTGTTAAATTGTTCAAAAGGGAATTACACCCTTTCGCTCGAATAAAGTTATCAAATGGGTTCAAATGGCTCTGAGCACTATGGGACTTAACATCTGAGATCATCAGTCCGCCAGAACTTAGAATACTTAAACCTAACTAACCTAAGGACATCACACACATCAATGTCCGAGGCAGGATTCGAACCTGCGACCGTAGCAGTCGCGCAGTTCCGGATTGAAGCACCTAGAACCGCCCGGCCACCACGGCAAGTGAATAAAGTTATCACTATTCACTATGTTGTTGTTGTTGTGGTCTTCAGTCCAGAGACTGCTTTGATGCAGCTCTCCATGCTACTCTATCATGTGCATGCTTCTTCATCTCCCAGTACCTACTGCAGCCTACATCCTTCTGAATCTGCTTAGTGTATTCCTCTCTTGGTCTACCTTTACAATTTTTATCCTCCACGCTGCCCTCCAATACTAAGTGGTGATCCCTTGATGCCTCAGAATATGTCCTACCAACAGATCCCTTCTTCTAGTCAAATTGTGCCACAAATTTCTCTTTCCCCCAGTTCTGTTAAATACCTCCTCATTAGTTATGTGATCTACCCATCTTATCTTCAGCATTCTTCTGTAGCACCACACTTCGAAAGGTTCTGTTCTCTTCTAAATTATTTATCGTCCACGTTTCACTTCCATACGTGGCTACACTCCATACAAATACTTTCAGAAACGACTTACTGACACTTAAATCTATACTCGATGTTAACAAATATCTCTTCTTCAGAACGCTTTCCTTGCCATTGCCAGTCTACATTTTATATCCTCTCTACTTCGACCATCATGAGTTTTTTGCTTCCCAAATAGCAAAACTCATTTACTACTTCAAGCGTCTCATTTCCTAATCTAATTCCCTCAGCATCACCAGATTTAGATTTAATTCGACTACATTCCATTATCCTCAATTGCTTTTGTTGATGTTCATCTTATATCCTCCTTTCAAGACACTGTCCATTCCGTTCAACTGGTCTTCCAGGTCCTTTGCTGTCTCTGACAGAACTACAATGCAATCAGCGAACCTCAAAGTTTTTATTTCTTCTCCATGGATTTTAATTCCTACTCCGAATTTTTCTTTTGTTTGCTATTCACCATAAGAGAGTCATAATATCTTACTTATGAAGCTAGGAACCATTGTTCGAAGAGGAGAGCAAGTCGGTATTTGTCCATATTGTCAAGGAACTATTATTCTCTAATGACAGAGTTTTTCGTACTGTAGCACACAAAACAATTTCTCTTTCTGTGTTGCTATTACGATCTAATAACTGATAAAATTAATCGTAGTGGCAACGAGTCGCAATATTAAGTAGGTTAATAAATACATGGAATGTATGCATTCCAGTATTGTGCCAATTGCGTTAGAAAAATGTCTACAAGTTTTTCTTTGTTTCAGTCTTAAGTATACGATACGTCCTCCTCCTTTTTGAAACGAACTGCTTAACGCTATACACGGCGCTGATGGGTCGAAACGTTCGTGTCAGTATTGTCGTCAGCAGAGTAGACAAGTCTCATTAACATTCTGCACGGAGCTGTTCTAGCAGTACCCGCGCGTGTCGGTAAAGACATTTGGCCTTTCCGCTCCATTTTACCTTCCTGGAAGATCCGGTGTGCACAATCACGTCCAGCCCACGGTCAGAGGCGGTAATTGCACTTCGCGGTCGCTCGACGACATTTACTAATTGCCGTGGCTCGTTACGGGCGACCACTGTTTACGAAGAAACTGACTGGTTGCCACCGCCGGCATCCAGTGGCAACCTCGTAACGATTTCGAACCGAAGAAAATAAACATTCCTTTTTAATGTCTCTATTCGCTTCAGCAGTCGACCAGTGAACCTTAACGAAGGGAAGAGGGGAAAAAAGTGAGCTATCGGTACGAGCTGCAACGGCGTCGTAAATCTGTGAAGCGAGCCGTCAGTGCCAATTAAAGGTGAAACCAAACCGTGTCAGCACAGCAGCCGCAACAAGTTTAATTTGGGCAGCTCTAAACTGCGACGGAGCCGATGTTTCTCCCCGGCTCTCACAGCTGGCAGGTAGCGGCACACTGGAAAATGTGGTCAGAAACATATCGGGTCCATCAACTGGCATTTGCAGTAATACTGTCGGGGCAGCTCCGACGTTCCTGCGTTTACCGCAGACGTTCTTCTCTGAATCGTTGTGCTATATGAACTACCACAATGGTCGCAGTTTGTAAAGAACAGCAACATTCATAACAAGACCGCTGAGCACACAATCAAAGCGTCACGGAACAAACGTGAAACCGACGTGAATAGTACTATAAGCTTGGAGATGCAAATTACTACCATTTTACTGTAATCGCATCAAGTATTAGGAACAACGCAATTTAAGTTATGAATGTTACGCAGAAGGGGTTTCCAATCCAGAAATCATATTTGATTGTTTGTTGTTCGAAGTACTAAGTCTGGTGGCAGTGTTTTGTCTTCAAGGTCTCCGTGATCTTCCAACAACATAAGGCAAGACTGTCTAGATACAGAGGTGGTTGATGCGTGACCTGTCTAGTAGCACGTTCTCCAAATGGAGAAACGTCTGACAACACTTGTCGGAATTCAGAGTGGCAGGATCGTGGCGTATCGAGATTGAAGTTTGTCGTTCCTTGATATTGCTGCTCGCGTTGGTCAGGTAAACCCGACAGCCATGCAAAATATTGAATCGATTCAGGAAGATCATACTCAACGCTATGAGAGATCTCGACGGCCCCATGCGACTAGCGCCCAAGAGGATAGACTTATTGTCCACTCCGCCGTGAAGGATTGTACCGCCATGTCACATTCCTAGTCCGGAAACGGGCTTGTTTGTAGCAATGTAACTACACAGACAGGGTGACGATTAACATTGATGCTCTTTCTCTTAACAGTGAGGCAGATACAGGCACACTGACAGTAGTGCGCCCGATGGCAGGAACGGACATAGAAATGGCAGCTTTTGGTATTTTCAGACGAGTCCCTGTTAGGCATACAGGTTCGTGATCGAGGTATAACTATGTAGAGACACCGAGCAGAACGAAAGTCGCTAGACTGCGCTTGTGATCGTCATAAGGGCCAAGCACATGGCGTGATGGTATGAGGTGCTACTACATAGACAGCACGGTCACATCTGGTCCGCCTAGCCCATAATGTGGACAACGTCCATCTCGTTTCTAAAATGTTAACGTCAGTGTCAACGCCCAATCTTCGAGGTCTCTGTGACGTCATATTCC
The DNA here is from genome assembly GCF_023898315.1 of Schistocerca nitens. Classification (NCBI taxonomy): domain Eukaryota; kingdom Metazoa; phylum Arthropoda; class Insecta; order Orthoptera; family Acrididae; genus Schistocerca; species Schistocerca nitens. The sequence continues at coordinate 787,824,148 of NC_064618.1, read as the reverse complement.
AACAAGAAACGCAAGGCCGCATATTTCCCGTACTGTCTTGACCTACCTCGATACTGAAGGTGTTCGACCGTTTCCCTGACTAAGATGTTCTCCAAGTCCCTCACCCAGAGAAAATTTGGCCATGACTTGTCGAGAGAATGGCACGACAAAACTCTCCAGATCCCGAAAGCAACGCATTCCGGCATAGATTTGAAGCAGCATGCAATCATTGACTCAGATTAACCCAATATCCAGTCCTTCTAGGCGCTGCAGTCCGGAACCGTGGGACTGCTACGGTCGCAGGTTCGAATCCTGCCTCGGGCATGGATGTGTGTGATGTCCTTAGTTTCGTTAGGTTTAAGTAGTTCTACGTTCTAGGGGACTGATGACCTAAGATGTTGAGTCCCATAGTGCTCAGAGACATTTGAAGCAATATCCAGTCCGATTAGAGATTTTGTTGTTACCTATATAGGGAACTCCATGCACTAAATTTCGCACTTTGCGTATGTTCACATCATCTACACAGGTGATCGTGTAATGTTTCAACTATACTGTATAAGGATAATAAGTAACCTCTGGAAATTTGCTATCCTTTCTGGCATGGAAATTTTAACTGCAAGCATTGCATATCAGTAGTAATGAAAATGAATGTCCCTATTATGTGAAGCAATCTGATTTTGGCATAGAAATGCATTAATTATTGATTCAAAATATCTCATTGCATCTGCCTAGAATATATGACTGATTTTTTAAGAAATACAGATATATCAAATTTTGACGACCCTCCCACACCACAGAGGATCTTTTTTGAAGCTATTGTCTGCGTGTGTTTTAATTAAGCATTTTAGAAATTAATGATTACACTTTTGTAAACGTTCACCATGTAGCTACCTGCTTATTGTGAAAGTGTATTATTTTTGTGATGTTGTTATGGTTGTGGGTGTTATTCCTAGACCGCGGAAGTAATATTTGGCGAAAGACTAGAAAAAATTTCTGGTAGGCCATTGGTCTACATAAAATTTTGTAGACAACACTCTGCATGGGAAACTTCTTCTCCAAATAATTTACGTGCACATTTAATGAACAAAGGAATAATGTGCATTACAATTTTGAATTTTAATATAACTGTTTCGTTATATGCTTTCAAAATTAGCATTTATAAGTAAATTTTTTTTTTTTTTTTTTTTTTTTTTTTTTTTTAAGTTTTGAACTGGTTGGTCACATGAAGCAATCCCACACGACAGAAATTTAACACTAATTCCTCTGAATTTCCATTATAAGGTGGGCGTCTTTTCTCTTCAGCTGCTTTCTGTGATATTAGTATGACGTTGGCTAAGGCAGTTAGGACTAATTAATTTGTCACTCGATAGTGCAGACGAGGAGAAGTCCGCTATAGTTTAGAATGGGTAAAACATGGTATCGAGATAGTAACTATTGTATATACGAAGAGATGAAGAATAAGAGGATAACTGAAAAGAATAAGAAAATGACAATTAGACGTTGCGACAGAAAAAAAAAATACTGTCTATACTGTGACAAACCAAGCCTTTCAATATGACTCATCAAGATTCTGAAGACCGATTCTTCACCCATCTTTAACAAAAAACGTAACAAAAGATGGCTAGTCTTTCAGTTTATTGGCTATCGAAACCCGTTGAGCGAAAGAACTCACGTGAATCACAACATACTAAGACATAACAAAAGTTCATTCTCAACCTTATAAGTGGATTTTTACCTAATTATCCATTATTTACAGCACTGGATCTCATGGACGAACAAATGTTGCTATGACCACTCTTTGCGGGTTTCAATAGGTCTTCTCGTCTTCGTAAAATATCTTGCATCATTTCACAACAGATAGATGTCAGTGACCTATGCCTTCCTTAAAAACGGAAGAAACCTGCTGTTTCATTTTGTGCACCTAAGAAACGGACGACTCAATACAGACATACCATTATTCCTGTTGCAGCCGGTACACCGGACGAAAATTTTGCGGAGTCGCCCAAGGTGGTGTAGAACGATGGATGGTGAAAGTTGATTAAAACAGATGACGTCAACAGAGTATTAGTATTAGAAAAAAGACGACAGTATATTTAACATGACGATTCATCACAAAGCTTTGCGCAAAATTGGAGCTGCAACTTCTAAGTACTGGCTAAAAGGAAACGCCAGGAGGATATTCTCAAACGTTTTCGGAACGAATCCAACGGCATTTTGATAGGTACTTCGTTTAACTTCAGATGAGACTTGGATCCTGCGCCTGGGCAGCGTATCCTTGGATGGCCACTGAACCGTGTGTCGGCTCTCAACATATATCGCGCTGTTGAGATTGTTCTGAGTCCTTCCATTCCATTGTTAATTGATTCTTTCATATTTATCGTTATGCTGCGTACGATTCTGTTGAGATTCCCCTCTGGCGGCGTGTCTGGTCTTATCGATCTTCGAGTCGTTGCTTCCTGTTAGCCTTGTGTAAGGGAATAAGATCTTTGGGGGGGGATGGCCGATTGGTTGCCTAGCGGTGACGAGTCGGTCGGTAGGCTTTTAAAATCGGGAATTAGAGAATGTCGTACGTTGAGACCACGGCGTGGCGTGGCGGTGGAGAGTTGGAGGTTGTTCCGAGAAGCCGCGTGGTCTATCCTGGCGGTGCGAGACGAGTGGGACGAGTTGACGGGACAAGGCTGTAAGCTCTTGCTGTGAGCACACGGCTGTGGTTCCGAGTCACTACTTGGTGGGAGCGGCAACGGATGTCTTTAAATTTTCCGTCTGTAGCTGGGAATGGTGGACTAGTAACTCGTCTAACCTGAGGATTGGTATTTCGCCGCCGTGGGTGCAGAGATTAGATTAGATTAGATTAGTTTTCGTTCCATAGATCCGTGCTGAAGAGATCCTCGTGGATGTGGAACATGTCAATTTTTTTTAAGCTGAAATTACAATACTAATAGTATGAATATATACAATACATCATTTGTTTCTACCAAAAAATTCGTCAATGGAGTAGAAGGAGTTGGCCACTAGTAAGTCTTTCAGGCTCCTTTTAAACTGATCTTTATTTGTAACGAAATTTTTTATGTTTACTGGCAAATTATTGAAGATGAGTGTTCCTGAGTAGTGGACCCCTTTTTGAACTAAAGTAAGTGCTTTTAAGTCCTTGTGCAGATCATTTTTGTTCCTGGTATTGTATGTATGAACTGAGCTGTTTGTTGGAAAAAGCGATATATTATTTAGGACAAATTTCATTAATGAGTAAATATACTGAGAGGCAGTAGTTAGTATACCCAGTTCTTTGAAGAGGTTTCTACAGGACGTCCGTGAATTTACTCCACAAATAATACGTATTACACGCTTTTGGACTCTGAAAACTTTTGTTTGACTTGAAGAGTTACCCCAAAATATTATACCATATGACATTATGGAATGAAAGTAGGCAAAGTATGCAAGCTTTTTCATTTTTATGTCACCTATGTCTACTAACACTCGAATTGCAAATACAGATTTGTTAAGGCGTTTCTGCAGTTCTGTGGTGTGCTCTTCCCAACTGAATTTATTATCAAGAATTTATTATCAAGAAGACGAGGGCTCCGGTGACAGAGCGCGTGGCTGCGTGACTGTGGCCAGTTGGGTACGCTGGCGACGTGTACAAGGTCGGGTGTGAGGAACCTTTGCATCGGAGTTCACCTGCTGTTTCTCTGATAAACTGCAAGTTGGTTAAAGGTTTAGATGTTAATTGAAGAATTTTGGTTTGTGCAACCAGCGTCTTTTCTGCCTTGTGGCCCCCTGCGGTCGGGTTTCCTGTCCCTGTCGCCGGTGTATTTATAGATAGTGATCTTTTCCGCTTCTTATTAGTACTGCCCGGTAGGAAGTGTATTTTTGGGCAGTGGTTATTGTTTTAGGTTACATTTTTTCTGCCTTGTGGCCTCCTGCGTTCGGATTTCCTGTCCCTGTGTAATTATAGACAGTGATCTTTTGGCTTCTTATTAGTTCCTGATTTGATTCCTCCTCCTCCGCTGGCCTCGCGTGAGGTCGATGTGATTGCTGAATGTGAGGTGTTTTGGGTCTGTTAGTCCGCTTCTAGCCTGAGCATTCTTCGGGAGACAATTGTGGCCGCCCTTACACCCGGTCGGTTACTTATTTATATCCCAGGATATTTTGGTGGCAGGACATGGTATTAAAGATGTTAGTTATTGTTAAATGTTAAATGGTTGTATTTTACCCTGATTGCTTTTGGCCACTGTTTAAAAAGGTTACGTTTGCCTTTCATTGGTGGGTTTTTAAAATTGTTAGTTATTGTAAAAGGTGAATGACTGTATCTTTACTTTAATTGTTTTAATCTACTTGGCCTCCATTGAAAATGCTAGTTCTGCCTCCCTGTTAGCGAGCCCTTGTAAATTAATATCTTGTGCCAAAGTTTCAAAGAAGTTGGCTCCCTAGATGTTCGGTAGCGAAATTGTATGCAAATTGATGGTTTCTTTGTTTCATTACTTGGAAAGTTTTAATTTTGGTATTAAATGCTTTATCAAAGTCTGTTTTAAGTAAAATGGCTTGGCTATTAACGGTAAAGTAAAGTTTTTTAATTTCATTACTTGGAAAATTTTGATTTGTTATCAAATGTTGTATCAAAGTCGGTTTTAAGTAAATTGGCTTGGCCTTTAACTGCAAAGTAAATTGTTTTGAAAAGGCACTCATCCCTACTAGATTTTTTGGATCTGGTTGAAGTAATCAATAAAGAAATTGTAAACTGCAGCTCGTCAGTAGCCAACTAATTTTGGCCCCGTTTCAACTGTGGGTTTTCCTCGATTAATCGTAACACCCTTCTCAGCAACGGACCTGAGAATACTGTCTGCCTTTTTAGGGACAGAATTTTGAAATTACTTTTATTGGTTACTTCCCAAATGAATCAAACAGTAACCAGCAGTTAATATGATAGTTTTCTCGACGGACAATATGAAAGATATGAGAGAAAACGTCTGGTTAACACAAGGCAAACGGGTATGTTTTATTTGGATGATGCATGTGCCTACAAAGCTTTAAGATAACGGAAAATCTGAGGTGTTTCAAGAACAACTTGTTGCAATGCCTACTCTCTTCGCCGGCGGTGGTGGCCGAGTTGTTCTAGGCCCTTCAGTCCGGAAACGCGCGACTGCTACGGTCGCAGGTTCGAATCCTGCCTCGGGCATGGATGTGTGTGATCTCCTTAGGTTAGTTAGGTTTAAGTAGTTCTAAGTTCTAGGGGACTGATGACCTCAGATGTTAAGTCGCATAGTGCTCAGAGCCCCTACTCTCTTCAGAAGATTTGACACTCCAGTTGTTGATAAATCTACAGGAAATGGTGACTTAGAGACGTTTTGCGTCTGATGAAGTTTTTACGGCAGCAGTAAAGGGGTATCAGAGGCATATCAGAGTCACACTTTCCTGTCTGGAAGGAAATTTCACATATTTCAACAAAGAACAGTGTTTGCCCAAACGTAAGTAGGCACTTACCACACTGAGACATCACCACCATTCTCTCGTAAACGATCGAAAATTTTAGATACGTTCTGACCACGGCAGGCGATGCAGTTTACGCTGCACTTCCGGGCAAAGGAGAAAGTCGCAGACAAGGAGTTGGGAGCCGGTGGGCACACTCGGCCTCGGATAAATGCCGGCCCAGTACGTGACTCGTAATGCCGGCGATACCATTACGGCGATCCCGAGCGCAGATACGGGCCGAACGCAAATTACAGGGCCGATGTTTGCAAAACGGGATGTGCTACCGCGGCACCATTCGTCAGCGGTGGGCGGCGAGCAATGCGCAGGCCTGCGCTGCAATTTGCAGCCTCGTGCGTGTCTGCGACTGAGTCTGGCCGCCGCGTAATCTTTTGGAAAGTAGTGTCTCCTGCGAATAACTTATAATATTTCATGGACGGCTAACAATTTCGACTCACAAACTATTTGCAGCATGGATGACGTAGAATTCCGGGCATATTTATCATCTCCTTAATTAACTACCATTCCAGTCGCATAATCTTATATACGAAGCTGAAAATACACTACTGGCTATTAAAATTGCTACACCATGAAGAAATGCAGATGATAAACGGGTATTCATTGGACAAATATACTATTATACTAGAACTGACATGTGATAACATTTTCACGCAATTTGGGTGCATAGATCCTGAGAAATCAGTATCCAAAACAACCACCTCTCGCCAAATAAAGACATGGTTACGCCTAGGCATTGAGTCAAACAGAGCTTGGATGGCGTGAACAAGTGCAGCTGCCCATGCAGCGAGCATTGATTCAAACAGAGCTTGGATGGCGTGAACACGTACAGCTGCCCATGCAGCTTCAACACGATGCCACAGTTCATCAGGAGTAGTGACTGGCGTATTGTGACGAGCCAGTTGCTCGGCCACCATTGACGAGACGTTTCCAATTGGTGAGAGATCTGGAGAATCTGCTGGCCAGGGCAGCAGTGGAACATTTTCTGTGTCCAGAAAGGCCCGTACGGGACCTGCAACATGCGGTCGTTCATTGTCCTGCTGAAATGTAGGCTTTCGCAGGGATCCAATGAAGGGTAGAGGCCACTGTTCAAAGTGCCGTCAGTGCGAACAAGAGATGACCGAGACGTGTAACCAATGGCACCCCATACCGTCACGCCGGGTGATACGCCAGTACGGCGATGACGAATACACGCTTCCAATGTGCGTTCACCGCGATGTCGCCAAACACGGATGCGACCATCATGATGCTGTAAACAGAACCTGGATTCATTCGAAAAAAAATGACGTTTTGCCACTCGTGCACCCAGGTTCGTCGTTGAGTACACCATCGCGGGCGCTCCTGTCTGTGATGGAGCGACAAGGGTAACCGCAGCCACGGTCTCCGAGCTGATAGTCCATGCTGCTACAAACGTCGTCGAACTGTTCCTGCAGATGGTTGTTGCCTTGCAAACGTCCCCTCAGGAATCGAGACGTGGCTGCACGATCCGTTACAGCCATGCGGATAAGATGCCTGTCATCTCGGCTGCTAGAGATACGGGGCCGTTGCAATCCAGGACGGCGTTCCGTATTGCCCTCCTGAAACCACCGATTCCATATTCTGCTAACACTCATTGGATCCCGCCCAACGCGAGCAGCAATGCCGCGATACGATAAACCGCAATCGGAAACGTGATGCCACGCATTTCTCCTCCTTACACGAGGCATCACAACAACGTTTCACCAGGCAACGCCGGTCAACTGCTGTTTGTGTATGAGAAATCGTTTGGAAACTTTCCTCATGTCAGCACGTTGTAGGTGTCGCCACCGGCGCCAACCTTGTGTGAATGCTCTGAAAAGCTGATCATTTGCACATCACAGCATCTTCTTCTGTCGCTTAAATTTCGCGTCAGCAGCGCGTGATCTTCGTGGTGTAGCAATTTTAATGGCCAGTAGTGTATATTTCGAAACTCTAGACTTTCTTATTTTACTTAGTCATAAAATAAAACGTATTTATTACTAATGTGGCACATAAACCAGTTTAAAAGTTCAAATACTTCAAAAGGAATACAAACAAATTTGGAAATGAATTAAACGACTAAATGGTCTTCTTTTGCTTGGTGGCGTGTTTCACGCCTTGTGATTCAAAATCGCTTCCAAAGCCGACGGGAATTTCTGCAGACAGTGAATGAATGTCCATCCTGACCTGTTAGCGACAAGAAAATTGCGACGGGGCTACCTACTACTACAGCCGATCGCTCCGAAGAGGCCGTCGCTCACACAGGCACGGAAACACCACAACCGTAAAGTTCATCGGGCTGGGAGAATACGTCACTGGCTTCCTGCACAGACCCTCACCATGTTACATCGCGACTGGCCAGCAAAATCAAGTGACTTGACCTCCATACAAAATCTGTGGGACATTTTGGAATAACGGACAAAACACCGATGATATCATCGCCGCAATTTGGTGGAATAGCACGGTCCAATCTTCAGTGAGTTGAAACTTCCTGGCGGATTAAAACTGTGTGCCGGACCGAGACTCGAACTCTAAACCATTGCCTTTCGCGAGCAAGTGCTCTACCAACTGAGCTACCCAAGCACGACTCATACCCCGTCCTCACAGCTTTACTTCTCCCACTTCTGCCAGTACCTCGTCTTCTAACTTCCAAACTTACAGAAGCTCTCCTGCGAACCTTGCAGAACAAGCACTCCTGAAAGAAAGGATACTGCGGAGACATGGCTAAGCCACAGCCTGGGGGATGTTTCCAGAATGAGATTTTCACTCTGCAGCGGTGCGCTGATGTGAAACTTCCTGGCAGATTAAAACTGTGTACCGGACCGAGTTTTGGAAGGCAGGAGACGAGGTACTGGCAGAAGTAAGGCTGTGAGGACGGGGAGTGAGTCGTGAATGGGTAGCTCAGTTAGTAGAGCACTTCCCCGCGAAATGCAAAGGTCCCGAGTTCAGGTCTCGGTCCGGCACACAGTTTTAATCAGCCAGGAAGTTTCATAACGGCACACACTCCGCTGCAGAGTGAAAATCTCATTCCTTCAGTGAGTTGCTTAACCTGGATGCGACGTACTCGGAAAACTTTGTGTACTCGATTCCTAACCGAATACAATCGGTTATCAAGTCCAGGGTGCGGCATTACGCGGTATTAAATAATGCTTGTAATCATTTCTCCAGGGGTGGACTAATTTATTGTCCGGTGAGGTTATATCAAGTCAGCTCGGAAAACACCACGCGCAGAATACACCAAACAGAGTTGCAGAGAACAGCTATTTTTCTTCGTATTTGAGAAATACTGTGTACTCAGTGAAAACTGTGGTTCAATTACACCGTTAATACTGCGCTAAGTAATTGATTTTACTTAAGGGCAATTTCGATCACTGCCAGATGTTTACTACTTGCAGTGAATAATTACTCATAGAGACTGGCAAATTTTATAGACCGCATGCAGGCACGAATAATTTACCTTTTATGCATTCGGATGATCATTTGAGTCAGGGCCATCAACTTAACTGATCATTTTGCATTAACAGGGGGTTTACACCGAGATGATAAATGTCATGGGATACCTCCTAACGTCGGCCGATGTGGCCGAGCGGTTCTAGGCGCTTCACTCTGGAATTCCGCGACCGCTACGGTTGCAGGTTCGAATCGTGCGTCGGGCATGAATGTGTGTGATGTCCGTATGTTAGTTAGGTTTAAGTAGTTCTACGTTCTAGGGGATTGATGACCTCAGCTGTTAAGTCCCATAGTGCTTCTAATACCGTGTCAGACCTCCTTTTTCCCGGAATAATGCAGAAACTCGACGTGGCATGGCCTCAACAGCTCGTTCGAAGTTCCCTGCACAAATATTGAGTTTCGCTGCCTGTGCAACCGGCCATAATTGGGAAAGTATTGCCTGTGCTCGAGTTTGTTCACGAACTGATCTCTCGATATTGTCCTATAAATGTTCTATGAGGTTCTTGTCGGGTGATCTAGGTGGCCAAATGATTTCCTGCAAATGTCCAGAAAGTTCTTAAAACCAATTGCCAACAATTGTGCCTCGGTGATATGGCGCAGTGTCATCCATGAAAATTCTATCGTTATTTGGGAATACGAGGTCAACGAATGGCTGCCGATTGTTTCCAAGTAGCAGGACATCACCATTTTCAGTCAAAAAAATTGCTGAAGCACTATGGGACTTAACATCTGAGGTCATCAGTCCCCTAGACTTAGAACTACTTAAGCTAACTATCCTAAGGACATCACACACATCCATGCCCGAGGCAGGATTCGAACCTGCGACCCTAGTAGCAGCACGGTTCCGGACTGAAGCGTCTAGAAGCGCTCGGCCACAGCGGCTGGCATTTTCAGTTTCAGTTGAATCAGAGGACCAACTTCATTCCATACGAACACAGCCCACCCCAGCTTTCAGAGTGCCTTGGCTTCATGGAGTCTGCGCCACACCCTATCATCAGCTTTTAGCAACTGAAATACGGTCTCATCTGAGCAGTCCACGGCATTCCAGTCGTCTAGGGTTCAATCGATATGGTCACGAGTCCATGTCGTACTGTCAGCAGAGGCAGTCGCATCAGTCACCTGCCCCATACCCCATTAACGCCAGATTTCGTCAAACTGACCAAGCGGACGTTCGTCATACGTCCCAAATTGATTGCAGCGTTTATTTCACACAGCGTTTCTTGTGTGTTAGGACTGACAAATACGCAAACGCTGCTGGTCTCGGTCGTTAAGTGAACGCCGTCGGCCACTGCCTTATCCGTGGTGAGAGCATTGCCTGGAATTTGATGTTCTCGGCGCACTCTTGACACTGTGGATCTCAGAATTTTGAATTCTCTAACGATTTCCCAAATGGAATGTCCCGAGCGTCTATCTCCAACTACCTTTCCGCGTTCCAAGTCTGTTAACTGTCGTCATGCAATCATAATCACTTCGGGAACTTTTTATAAAAAAAAAATGGCTCTGAGCACTATGGGACTCAACTGCTGAGGTCATTAATCCCCTACAACTTAGAACTAGTTAAACCTAACTAACCTAAGGACATCACAAACATCCATGCCCGAGGCAGGATTCGAACCAGCGACGTAGCGGTCTTGCGGTTCCAGACTGCAGCGCCTTTAACCGCACGGCCACTTCGGCCGGCGAACTTTTTATACCCTGTGTACGCTATACTACTGCCGTCTGTATATGTGCATATCGCTAGTCCCCGACTTTTGTCACCTTATTTTAGGCTCCTACGGCTGAGAATGATGATGATAATGTTTGATTTTCTGGGGCGCTCAAGTGCGCGACCATCAGCGCCCGTACAAAGTCCCAATTTTTATACAGTCCAATTTTTTCACAGTCCAATCTAGCGACTGTCAAGAATGAGGACAATGGAATGATGAGGACAACACAAACACCCAGTACTCGGGCAAAGAAAAATCCCAAACACGGCCGGGAATCGAACCCGGGACCCCGGGATCCAGATGCAGTAACGCTAGCCGCCAGACCACGAACTGCGAATCGCTGCAGCTGGTGATCGCATCTAGGGCGTAATTAACAGTTTTCGGCCGTCCTGTGTCGGAATGGTACGCAGTTAACCGAACTCTGCAAGACGGTTCCGTAAATCACGTCCCGAGAGGCAGACCACCACCACGACTTTTATTTCTCGATACTCACGCATGTGATGAGCTTACAGAGAAAGCTCACTGTCCTGTGGGAGCGTTTTTCGTATTGCCCTGAAAATTACAGCTCGTCAGCGTTTCACACGATAAACTGGACGCGACCGGCCTCCCTCGCAGCTCTCGGTTGAAAGACGTGGCGCGGTTTCGCCCCGTGGCGCTGTGTTATTAGCACGGGTAATTCCCGGGGACCCGGCGAATCGCTCGACAGCCGCTACAGACAGATGCGCTAAACGTAAGCAGCGGCAGGCGCTCGATCCGCTCGCCCCGGACAGGAGGGACTCCGCCCCGGCGGTAACACTTAGGGCTAATTACGTTGTCCGGTGAGTTACGGCCGGCCGGCGAGATAAGGCCGGGGCGTGTCAGATCGTGATATACTGTCAGCCCCGACCGCTCTCTGGCGTTCCGTTCCGCCGCGGAATTAGTCGTCGCCGCGAGCGGCGCGGACGATCCGGACGGGCGCGGTGGCCGCTGGGAGGGGCGGCTAATGTGATAATGGGCGGCGCAGCTAATTACAGGAGGCGCTGCGAGCCGGCTGTGGGCGGCGGCAGGGCGCTACTGGCTGCCGTTGCCTCCCCGCGCTCGCATTACCACCACCTGCTGCTGTGCGGGGTCGCCGCCGACCGTACAAAACACAAACACACGGTAGCTGTACGAGCGGCGAGGAGGTGGTAACCTTGAACGGATACCTGGATCCAAACCTTGGGTGGTCACCCCCCCCCCCCACCCTCTCTCTCTCCATCCACCACAGCTGTCGAAGTTCACAAGAAAATCGAGGCAGTTCGACATTCATGGTGGTAAATGTACGGAGAAATTGTGGGTTACCAAAGTTCCTGCGAGTCAGAAGTCTAAGAAGAAACTGATTGTATGAAACATGTCCTTCTTTCACGCCAGCCAGAGAGTTCGATAGTTGCAGAACATCCATTGGAGATTGAACATACAGTCGTACTTAACAACTCTATCGTCATGAAGGCTAACCGTTTATGGGTTACAGTGTTTAAAAGCACTATACAGAGGGAGGGAGGTACATCATTTAGCCATTAACAATTACTCAGGCCGTCACTCACGAGATGTGGTCTCTCAGACCGCGAGAAAATTTTCCAGCTCGCTGTCCAAGGTAAGGTCAAGGGTAGCACTTCTGTGTTCCCTCAGCCCTCCTTGAGTCACCAGCTCTATAATGTTTTGCTGTCGGTTGCATTATACCTTCTTTGTTAATTGTTGGCACGTGGTACAAAAACGTTTTGGGATCTCCCAGACCGCTTCCTTTGAGCTAAGTAACTGTTGTACAAATTTTTGTTCGCAGGCAATTGTCAGTTTTGACGATACTAAATTTGATAAAAGTGTTAGTGGGTGGATGAAGAGAGATTTCAGTGATATACGTGTAGATCAAGATAGAGACGAAAAAGATGATAATTTTCAACTGCCAGTGATCACAGTTCTGCTAGCGAACAACACGACCATTAGCATTACTTTCTGACGACAGTGAGGGGACCTTTATTTTTCTCCAATAAACTACTTGCAATGTTAGAAGTGTTAATTAAAATCAAATGTGTTGAGAGTGGTGATACATAAAGGGGCAGGTTCAGGCACTGAATATCAGTTTTGCAGACATTTTTAGTACCTAATTAGTGCACATTTTTGTGCAAGTTTAAACAGTGCAATTTAGTTTTATCTGAACATTTAGGGGGGGGGGGATGTTTAAGGGGGACTAAACAGCTAAGGTCATCAGTCCCTCTGAACATTTACTTCGTACGATGTCACACTCTTTTAGAATGTAATGTTCGGTTCTCCAACCGTTCGTTTGTGTCTACTGTTAAATAAAAGGATTAAAAAACACAAAAATGTGTGCTTTTGTGTGACAGAAAGTAAAATACTGAACGCATTATTTAGTGCAGTAAAAGCAACAAGGAGGATCTGCACAACACTTAAATAATTGTAAAAATAATTGTTGTGCAAATTAAATCCAAAATGATTTGCGTCTTAAATTTCGAGTTAAAGATAGGGGTCCCAGAGACCACACCTCGCAGTTAACGTTAAAGAAAAGTCAGTTAGTGTATTAAGGGTTAGTCTTCAACAATTACACTACCCTTCAATAATCAAAACATATAAATGAAAATATTAATTTCAAATAATTACACAACGTTTCTTCCATACTAGCAAAAAGACTTATTAACATCTAAACAAATAAATGTTTAAATGTGTGTGAAATCTCATAGGACTTAACTGCTAAGGTCATCAGTCCCTAAGCTTACACACTACTTAACCTAAATTGTCCTAAGGACAAACACACACACCCATGCCCGAGGGAGGACTCGAACCTCCGCCGGGACCAGCCGCATAGTCCATGACTGCACCGCCTTAGACCGCTCGGCTAATCCCGCCTAACATCTAAACAAAGAAGTAATAATTACCTTTTCTTTGCAACAACCAGGATTGTACAATGACTACACTTTCAGATACATACAATGTTTTAATTAACGACTAAAATTACGGTTAAAACTTCTCTATGGGTCTTTGACGAGATTTTAGAATTGGTAACTACAATAAATCTCATCGAACATCTAAGAATTGCCTACTCCGAATATAACAAGAACGGGTGAATATATAGAAGTGCAATTTTTGCTAAGTTATGACGATGAGGCGAATTTTTTGCCATATGCAGTTCATTTTTAATGTTAACAGCGGCCTAGTTGCCACACCGAAATTTTTTAAGGAGCTGTGTGGCTTTTTGGAAAAAAGATTCCAAGACGACTTCTATGACATTTATTATTATAACTCGCATGTCTACTGCTCGACATGTTCATCTCAAGGACTGATAGATGCTATAAAGCGATTTCTGACAGTCAACATTGCACAGTGAGTTTCATCTGTACTTGAGGTAGCACTGGTATGTGTTTACGGCATAACAGGTATTTTTCAGTTGTCCGTGTTTCCCTGTAGTATTTTAGATTCCGTTTACTCCCCCACATAAAATTTCGGAGCTGTTACGCCAGGTGAGTGTGCTACCGTTTTAAAGTTTACCAAACGCGCGACCCAAATGTTCTATTTCGAGGACGTACTGAGAACTAATGACACCGAAGTTTAATGTGACAACAATGAAATCATTTTTTATGTCAAAACTCTTAAAGATTTTTAAATAAAAACATTATTAACATTTTACAACTTTATTTTTCCTACCTACGTATTTACTTCTCAACAGCCATCGTGGCGACGAACACAGTTCTCCTATAGAGATACCAATTTATTAATACCGTCCTCCACAAAGTCTGACTTCATTGACGGAGCCACAACCTCATCATTGCTTGCACCGTTTCATGAAAAAGTCAAGTTCGCAAAGGTCTTTAAGTTTTGGGAACAGATTAAAGTCGGATGGGGGCCAAGTCGGGAACGTATGGAGGATGGTCGATGACAATGAACCCAAGGCGATTGTTGCTGATGTCGCAGCGCTTGTGTGTGGTCTATAATTGTCATGCTGAAGCAGAGGGTGTCCTATGTGTGGGCGAATTCTTAGAATTCGAAATTCGATTGCAACACGCTGTTACTCAGGCGCCGACATACAGGGTGTTTCAAAAATGACCGGTATATTTGAAACGGCAATAAAAACTAAACGAGCAGCGATAGAAATACACCGTTTGTTGCAATATGCTTGGGGCAACAGTACATTTTCAGGCGGACAAACTTTCGAAATTACTGTAGTTACAATTTTCAACAACAGATGGCGCTGCAAGTGATGTGAAAGATATAGAAGACAACGCAGTCTGTGGGTGCGCCATTCTGTACGTCGTCTTTCTGCTGTAAGCGTGTGCTGTTCACAACGTGCAAGTGTGCTGTAGACAACATGGTTTATTCCTTAGAACAGAGGATTTTTCTGGTGTTGGAATTCCACCGCCTAGAACACAGTGTTGTTGCAACAAGACGAAGTTTTCAACGGAGGTTTAATGTAACCAAAGGACCGAAAAGCGATACAATAAAGGATCTGTTTGAAAAATTTCAACGGACTGGGAACGTGACGGATGAACGTGCTGGAAAGGTAGGGCGACCGCGTTCGGCAACCACAGAGGGCAACGCGCAGCTAGTGCAGTAGGTGATCCAACAGCGGCCTCGGGTTTCCGTTCGCCGTGTTGCAGCTGCGGTCCAAATGACGCCAACGTCCACGTATCGTCTCACGCGCCAGAGTTTACACCTCTATCCATACAAAATTCAAACGCGGCAACCCCTCAGCGCCGCTACCATTGCTGCACGAGAGACATTCGCTAACGATATAGTGTACAGGATTGATGACGGCGATATGCATGTGGGCAGCATTTGGTTTACTGACGAAGCTTATTTTTACCTGGACGGCTTCGTCAATAAACAGAACTGGCGCATATGGGGAACCGAAAAGCCCCATGTTGCAGTCCCATCGTCCCTGCATCCTGAAAAAGTACTGGTCTGGGCCGCCATTTCTTCCAAAGGAATCATTGGCCCATGTTTCAGATCCGAAACGATTACTGCATCACGCTATCTGGACATTCTTCGTGAATTTGTGGCGGTACAAACTGCCTTAGACGACACTGCGAACACCTCGTGGTTTATGCAAGATGGTGCCCGGCCACATCGCACGGCCGACGTCTTTAATTTCCTGAATGAATATTTCGATGACCGTGTGATTGCTTTGGGCTATCCGAAACATACAGGAGGCGGCGTGGATTGGCCTCCCTATTCGCCAGACATGAACCCCTGTGACTTCTTTCTGTGGGGACACTTTAAAGACCAGGTGTACCGCCAGAATCCAGAAACAATTGAACAGCTGAAGCAGTACATCTCATCATGTGAAGCCATTCCGCCAGACACGTTGTCAAAGGTTTCGGGTAATTTCATAGGCCGCAAATATGTACACATAAAGAATGAAGCCGTAGAATGCTAATGAGGTTTGTTTCATTCAAATAACTTTAAGTGTATTTACACAAAAAATTCAGATGCATTACTTTACAGCACCTGCTTGTAATAGCGTCCGTAAGTCCATAATTAACTGCATGGAATGGGCGGCACAAAATGCCACGTCTGTGTCATATGGACAGCCTTATGTCCAGTGTGATGTCTTCCAACGATCGTGGTAGCGCATGTAGAGATTTGCGGCAATTTAGAGTATTTATTTCGTGATACAGTGTATTGATTTTCCTCTTGTGTTTTGATTCGAGATTGACACTCTGACAAAACGCATAATTTTTGTGGGTAGTGGGTGGGCTTTCATAAGTATCACAAAGTTAGCAGTCTGGATGGCACTTTATCCACTAAAATCATGCATTTTTTCAGGGTGTCATTATTGGATCAAAACACAAGAGCAAAATCAATATATTGTGTCACGAAATAAGTACCACTTAAGCGTACAATTTATGCGTAATACACAGTAGGTTTTAAGTATCTTCGAGAGAATATATGATTTAGAGTAGAAATACGCCGATGGTTGCACATAAAAAGGGCTATTCATCGTACTCGTGCCTACAGTACAAAGAAATCTGAATACTAAACCTGATGTTATCTCTGCTCTAAACTTTCACGTAACGTAGCTAGCCTCTAAAGATTTACATACTAAATTAGTAAAGAACCCATAATATGTTCTTTTCTGCGAGTGCAACTGTTTACATAGCTTAACATATTTTTGTTTATTATTTCCGATCAAAACTCTCACAATAAAGTTCAGTTTTGGTTGCAATAAAACCTGTGTCTAAGTGGGCAGTTGACAAAATGTCTTTCCTTGACGAACAACCACAGTTAGGCGTACTTGCAATGGTAATGCTAATCAATGCCATGTTGATATTTGTGAGTGAACACAGTTATGACATTATCTTCAGTATAACTTACATTTAATCGGATGTCCTCTGATATTCGGGCGTTATGAACAGAAATCTACTACTTCTAAGAATTGTAAGATTCTTGCCTCAATTTGTGCGGTATTGTTTATTTACTTGCCTCGCAAGTCATAATTTGTAGTTTCACAGCCCTCCAAACGTAGCGTTAGTACTGCACATTCTTTTTGTAAGGAATTTACTTCAGTTTCAAAACTGCTAAATATGTTTATTTCGACGACAATTTTCAACTTAATAACAAATAGCCAAGGTGCACTAAGAGTCTGCTTGTACAGCTTAATTTCAAAGTTTACTGAAGAGAGACAAATTTCATAATTTCTCTTGGACGAGAGAAATTAAAACCAAAATGTGTGACCGTCGCAATTAGTAGTCTCCAATCGAACAAAAGACGGAAACGAAGCATGTATTCCTTTCCGCAATAAACGCCGAACCCAATTACTTCTATTTCCATCTCCGTAAACACATTCAGCGGACTATGTAATCAACGAAACGTTTCCACAGAGTTCATTAAAGTGTGACAAGATGCTATTCGTGGCTATATTTTCCAGCGATCGGAGGAAACAATGAGGCGCCCACTATCCATTTCTACGATGTTGATACTGAGGATTCTAGCAGCAAGCGTAAATATAAAGCCATTAGCTCGCTCTGCTGATCCAGTGGAGAGAGGGAGGCAGGGAAAGGAATTACGGTAGCAGACACGGGGAAGCGGCGCAGGCACATGACGGAAGTACAGTGGTTCAGCCCCTGGCGGGCAGACTACCTGCTAAACATACAGCCAGTCACTGGCGACTTGGATGCTGCGATTACTGTGCTCAAGACAAGAACAACCAAGCGTTTATTGTGAGTGCGAACGACCGTACTGCAATCAATTCATATAGTTACAAGTTACGTCAGAAATTCGGAAATGTAATAGTAAAATTTTTATCCTCTGGATGTCGGACATGCAGAGACGTAAATTACATTTTTTCTGCAGATGTTCGGTTGTATACCTTTTGTTTTCGGTGTGGGCCAAGATACTGAGGACACGATACCAAAAACGGCTTGATACAGCGTATTTCAGGATATACGTTTGTTACATAGCAATGCGCAGCAAGAGAAAGGAGTCCCTAGCTCGCTTCCGCGTCCATAATTCATATGTGTACCTTTTCGGTTCTCATGCGTATTAGTTATGCAAGGAAATGAGATGGCAAAGCCACGCCTTAATATCGTATGCTATATATTTTTCTGTTTTCCGTATAATTGTGAAATTTTGTAGTGCTACGTAAAGATAAGTAACTGATTACTTAATACACTATAATTGGTAACCATAGCGAACCGTGGCTTGTGCCCATTCTCTGGCCTGACGACAAGGTTCTTTTCCGGCATGGAATATATTAGTTCTTAAATCTGTGATGGCAAGGAAAGAACAATGTGACATTAGTGGTAGACTACTAGGAGGAATGGTAAATAATTTTTGAGGTAGTGGTATAGACTAGCTAAAATAAAACTTCCCATATAGCGCGTTCAATATTCATTAGTTACATAGATATAGGTAGTTGCAAAAATAAGTTTTCATTTCACAGTTTGGTACTCCTGTTTCTATTAGTTTACTTACCACCTGGCAGCTTTGTTCTGAAGTTCAAGTTGTAAAGATATGCTTAAGTTTATAAACTGAGTTTCTTAACTCTCAGTGTAATTTATTGGCCAGTTCTACTGTATCTCTCCATGTGTTGCGTATGCTAGTAAGGTGTTGCAAAGAAAATGCTGCTGCGGCATGTAGAGAATAGGGTAGACGATTTCCCAAAGAGTGTTTAATCGTGTTTTCACTAATTTATGTGAAACTGGTGCAGTGCCCAGCCGTCACGTTTCAGCTGAATGTGCGAATGAACTGAGCAAGACTATAGCAGAGGACATTCATTTTGTAGATCGTAGCCCAGCAACACACACACATTCAATTTCTAGACATAGCTCTATTCCACGTACAAGAATATGATGGACATTAGTACATAAGGCGTCTATCCTTGTCATTTACAGCGTATTCAGCACTTTCGAGAAGGAGATGAAGGTGGACTGGAATATGTGGTGCGGTATGACAGACGGAGAGATCTAAGCAAAGTTTTCAAAACACTATGGAATTAATTTAAAGAATTCTAAGGTGTAGACATAATTTAAGAGGCCCAACACTGTCTTTCACTGTAAATGAGGATGAAAGTGGATGCCGTAAACCTCCCTTCTTACCAACTGAGGTAACAGTTTCTTTGCTCAAAAGCCAGTCTGACATTTGTTTCTTGAAAATTAACTAATCGTACGTGAAGTTGTAATGGGTAAAACATGAGGATTGGCGTCGCTTTTCTTAAAAATACTGAAGCTTTAGTTTCATGCATCGAATAGCAACTCGTCAACCTATTCCGTGGTATGTGTAACCAGCGTGGTGACACTCGCCCCGAAGGTACTTGTTGGATACTTTTTGATGTAAGAAATGTTCTTCGCCAGAATTAAGCTTTCTAATGGGCAGCAAGCAGTGGTTTCAATATCCCGATGGCGAAAATGTAAGCCAGTGTCTTGCGCTTGTGTGAGATTCTATAGTAATGCTCGTTAGGCCAGGAATCATACCAAGTTGAAACCATAGGAAGAGGTAGACGCCATTTTAGAAAGGCTGTTGAATCCGCCGTAGATTCAGTTAGCGAGGACGATAAGAAATACTGAACAATCCGTAGCGGGAGATATTGTAGGAAAAACTTTATGACTCATGGAAAGGTTTACTTTTAATACTGCTTAGGCTCCTTTTGGGCTTCCATTCGTCTTCAGTAGTCTCAATACGTATCTACATGTAAGTACACATGCAGAATGCAACAGGTATAAGTGCAGATATTTTACTGGTACCTTAATATCTGCACAAATCAGTGTGTTGGTTGTTGTTTGCTCTGCCTCTAACAGTCCTCCTACAGGCACTTCACATAATTTACTACCTCAAGTTTTCTGCATGGCCGTAACTGCACCTCTAAGTGGACTACACCTGTCAGTTTAGACTGACCATTTTGGATCAATGCATCCACACTGTAACATCTGACCTGCTGCTCAAGGGAAAATAAGTATCAAGTTCTTGCTTTCGTCACACGTACCTGAAGGTACTAAACAATCTGAAAACATACTACCCCTAATAGCTACAATCATTAGTCTGCAAATGACGTGGATACTGATGGAATGTTGTTCAGTACACCTTCCTCCGACAACAGTAGAAATATCAGCGCTTACATCTATCCTGTATATTCCAAACTCACGTTACGACGTGTGTATTAGAAGTTAGTCAATGGAATTTTTGGTTTCCGCAATGTCTTTCATGATGCAATTAGTAACCCCCCTTATAATATACCATTTTACACAAGCATATGTACTTGATATCTGCGCAATACCGACCTGTCTTTCATTTATGGTGAGAGAGGACAAATTTCATCGGAGGGTAACAACGATTGTTCTCTGTCGCGACCGCTGTGAAAAGTACTCAAAACTGTTACTAACCTGTGTGTATCCGCTGGTGCGCCTTGAGGTGGGAGCTCTTCGTGTAGACCTTGGTGCAACCTGCAAAGGGGAACAAAGAACACACGTGTAAATTTCTATGGATCATTTATAACAAACATCCGCCATGAAAATTATCGCCAAGTGCACTGCACACGTTCTTATTCGACTAGGACTGGTTTGTATACAACATAAACTGAGGGCTCTACAGAAGTCATTCTCAAATCTGTAAGAAACTCAGTATTGTGCACAAAGAAGACTAATATTAGGTTAATTTGTTATGAAAGTCTTTGCAAAACATGTCGTTTATGTACCAGATGTAGGAACAACACAATTCAATGTCACATAGTCACTGATGACAGTCACTTCAACTTTCAGTACCATGTGTCGTTTTTGTTCTATGATCTTATCGTCTAGCGACATATGTGGCAACAACACAAAAAACTTAAGTTAACTGTCCCCTAAGTTACTGTTGGCTCAGAACAAAAAGTTACCCAAATGTTCGAGAATTTTTGTTTAATGAACAACTCCCACTTCAAAGACGCAAATATTTAAATGCGTATCTTTTGTGTGCGTTATTAAGAAAGGATTATTATACGGCAAACAAGTTATTGAGATAAAGCATGCGTGATAAACACATGCTGATTACAGTATATTCCAATGGAAGCTGTCATTAGGAACGAGATCAGAAATATTTTATTTGTAACAGTTAGCTACACCTTCCAGCTATTTCTTTACGTAGTCGCCGTCCTGACTTAGACATTTGTCGGAACGATGTACCAGCTTCCCAATATCCTCATTACGGAAGACAGCCGCCAGTGCTTTCCGCCAATTCTCTACGCTGGCCTACAGCTCATTGTCTGTGCCATAATGTTGTCTTCATAGCCAGCGGTTCATGTGAGCAGAGGTTAAACTCAGAGGGAGACAATTACGGGCTGTATTGTGGGTAATCAAACATTTACAATTAAAAACGATGCAGGAGCATCTTCACTGCCCCTGCAGAATGCGGCTGAAAATTGTCTTGAAGAAGAAACCGCACGACAGTTATGTAATGTTGGCTGCATAGCTTCAGGCGAAATTTCTCACCAGGCCCTCGTACTTGGCGGAAGACACTATTTTCTAGACATCTTTACGCTCTCACTGTGAGCTTAGAAATGAGAAGAGCGACGTGGTGCTATCTAGGATCACACTAGAGACACTGCCCAACACATCTGTGCAAAGCTTTATCGGATTTTCATAGTCGTTTCCATTTCGCAACCGATCGGAACTTACTTTCTGGACAGCCCTCGCACATTCAATGCTGAAAGCGTAGCGCTTTCCATTTCGCCTCGTCCTGCTCCAGCCACATCCAGAGAGGACCTCGCTAAGTGTGCGGCCGTGGGCAGGCTGGCTGGCTGGCTGTGATTTGCATAGCGTACCGACTGCCATTAGACGAGAAATTATTTGCAGACGCTTGGTCGGGGCCGTAGCGTGCCTGCTGCGTGGCCTTAAGACACCAACCGCGAGAACGTCACCGCACCCTAACGCTGCTCTGCCGAAAAAGCACTCCGCTGCTGCCATCTGGGCGGCCCCAGCCCACGCCTTGCAGAGTCGAGCGGAAATTAATTCTGCGGTAACAGCTTAGTGTCTTCGTAGCTGTTGCTGGCACTCGTCCCACTGTATGCGTAATCTTCTCTCCTCTCTTCAGTATACATCAGAGATGTGTAAGGGCTCCCCAGCGAAACTTCTGCAGCATAATCGAAACAACATTGGCAACATATGCATCCACATGTTATAAAGGTTGTTTCGACTGCTGAATTTTCGTTCGAAACACCTTAAAAATCCCCCGTACAGTCCCAATCTTTCCCCTTGTAATTTCCATATTTTTTTCTAGTCCTGGAGAAAGACATTCGCGGCCTTTGATTTGCTTCAGGCAAAGAGATGCACTTATAGGTACAATCATTGTTCAGTAGGCAACCCCAGACATTTTTCCTCGAAGGCACTGGCCGCACTGGCTCAATGTGGGATAAATTTGTTAACCGTTACGGTTGTTATTGTTGAAACATTAAACAGTTTACTTACATTTTAGGCTTCCGTAACTGAATCGGTAGAGACGGAACCCTTATAGCATCACTTTGATGTGCGTGTGTCTGTCTGACTGTCTATCGGTCCGATTGTTGAAAACTCATTTTCGCAGGAGCGGGATTACGTATAAAGTTGAAATTTATGTCACATAGTAAAGTCTACAGCCACTTCAAGGTGTAGAAAATAAAACTTCTAAGTCAATGAATTACAGAGATACTGCAATTTATGTCACATATGTCGCAAACACACACATAAAAACCTCTAGGATACTTCCAATTGGCCTAGAATCATGAAATTTTCAGAATAAAATTTTCACTCAGCAGCGGAGTGTGCGCTGATACAGAACTTTCTGGCAGATTAAAACTGTGTGCCGGACCAAAATTCGAGACCTTTATCTTTCGCGGGCTAGTGCTCTATCTGAGCTACCCAAGCCCGAACCGTCCTTAGTTCTGCAAGGCTCGCAGGAGAGCTTCTGTGGAGTTTGGAAGGTAGGAGACGAGGTACTGGCAGAAGAAAAGCTGTGAGGACGGGTTGTTAGTTATGCTTGGGTAGCACAGACGCTAGAGCACTTGTCCGTGAAAGGCAAATGTCTCGAATTCGAGTCTCGGTCCGGCATACAGTTTTGATCTGCCAGAAAGATTCATCATGAAATTTGGTAAGAAGCTAGGTTTCACAATACAACTAAAGGAAAAAAATCTGAAATTTTTTAGCTTTTGATTACATCATACGAAAAGAATTTTTTGTGTAATTTGTTATCAAACTGTCTGTCTGTTCTTCCGCCTGTTAAGGCCTCTTTTTCTGAGGAGTGGGAGGACGTATAACGTTGACATTTATGCCAGGTACTAAAGCCTGCGGTCTGTTGGCGGTGTAATAAATATAATCTGCTAAGTCAATGCAATCAAAAGATACAGCCGTTTATGTGACACAGTTTGATATTCTGAAACTCACTCATCAAAACATATAGTGTACTTCCTGGAGGCCTAGAATCATAAAATTTGGCAAGAAGCAAGGTTTCACAGTACAACTAAAGGAAAAAGATCGGAAAGTTGCGAATTTATAATTACATCACCAGATTTTTTTTTTTTTTTTTTTTTTTTTTTTTGTTCTTGAAAGTTTTGGAATTCCCGGGAGCGATATCTTGCTAATATCGATATCGATAACAGGGAAAGATCGTCGAGATTCTCTATTCCCGGGTGGATGAGATGTCTGCTCGTATATACATAATTAATTTTTGTACAGAACCACCTGTCTCGCTTAGATTTCATACCCCCTTCCTGTCCATGCTACGGTAAAGTCACAAACGTACCTTCGGACTGATTTACATCCTCATCACACAGCGGATTGAACATCTTATTGGTTCGTCGATGTATTTGACTCCCTGCATAATTCGAAAATAGGGCAATTGCGACTCGTCGGATCATACAACACACGCTTACGTGCAGTTGCCGTCCACTTTCTGTATTGTTCTGTTTACTGCTCACGTGCAGCTGTCTTTGCTGCAGTGAACATTGGCCTTATGCTAAACACCTCACTCGAGTTGTCCACTGCATGCAGTTCCCTTCGCAGTTATTGCTTTAAGTTGGATGACTTGGATCTGCATTAACTGGCAATAGCAAATCCTGTCGGGTTTGTAATTGACAAGGCATGAAACTCATCCCCAGTTCCCAACGGTTAGGATTTTCTTACTATCAGCGCTCTGGCGCCATTTTTCATGGCTATGATTGGCAGGCCAATCCGTCCGCTTTGATACACTGATAAGCTGGTCATTGTAATTCACGGCATGAGTGCGGGCAATTCCAAACAGTAGAGCTACTTGCCTAACGTCATGTCTACACGTCGATCGACCTTACTGTGCTGAAGCCATATAATCGGCTGGCAGATACACACATCACGATAGCGATGGAGCGCCACACGATCGCTTAATAGGCCTTCATCCTCATGTACAATACCGAAAAGCGCCTAGTGTGTTCCCTAAACGTTGTGACTCGTATTTTGCACAGTGAGTTTATTTTGTAGTTACAAGTACTAGGCGCGTTTTTTAAGTAAGTACCGTTTCGAAATTTAAAAAAAAGACGTGCTAAGATATCTCAATAATTTTATTTTTGAATGAAAGTCTGTACCTCAATCTACTTTTTTACATAATTTCCGCCAATATTGAGGCACTTGTCACAAAGTTGTACAAGTTTTTGAATACCCTCCTTACAGAAGTCTGCCTCCTGACTTGTTGACCACTGCATCAGCACTGTTTTGACTTCGTCATCGTCTTGAAGACGCTGACCGCCCAGGTGTTTCTTCAAGTGCAGGAACTGATGGTAGTCACTGGACGCAAGATCGCGGCTGTAGGGAGTTTCCCATAGAAAAGATGTGATGAGATCTTTGGTGTGATCGCCACTTGCGGACGGGCATTGTCTTGCAGCAAAACGATGCCCTTGCTCAACTTCCATGGACTATTGCTTTGATTCTGGTGTGGCGTAGGCCACCCATGTTTCATCGCCAGTAACAGTTTGGCTTAAGAAATTATCACCGTCGTTGTGGTACCACTCAAGGAAAGTCAATGCACTGTCTAAGCGTTTGGTTGTGTGCACATCCGTCAACATTTTCGGTACCCAACGTGCGCACAATTTTCGGTAATTCAAGTGCTCGGTCACAAAGCCATACAAAACACTACGACAAACATTAGGAAAGTCATCGCGCAAGGAGGAAATCGTAAAGCCTGTGTTTTCTCTCACATTATTGTCCACTTTCTGCACCAAACTTTCATTAACGACCGAAGGACGCCAACTCCGTTGTTCATCATGCACATTTGTGCGGCCATCTTTAAATGCTCTCACCCACTTTCTTACCATTCCATCACTCATAATGTTTCCTTCGTAAACTACACAGATCTCATGATGAATATCGATCGCTTTTAGGCCTTTAGCACTAAGAAATCTTATAACAGCCCGTACTACATAGTCGACGGGACTCACCATTATCGGAGGCACCTTAAACACTCAGTAGACAACGTAAACAAGGAAGAATCAGACTGTAATGGCGTCAGTGCGTAGATCAAGGTACAGGCTTTCATGTAAAAATAAAATTGTTGAGATATCTTAGCACGTCTTTTTTAAATTTCAAAACGGTACTTAATTAATAAACACGCCTCGTAGTTCTATAGATTTCGGATTCCCTTTGTCTATTTTAAATTATTGTCCTTTTTTATAGGGCTGGATCAGTTTTATGTGGTGCAACGTTTGGCGGCAATGGCTGCCTAATAATATGTGGCAGAAACGCAGACAGGTAGGCTGCAGTCGCAGGTAGAGAGCGCTGTGAGGAAAAGCGCAGCAGACCTCGTCGCCTGCGCGTCGGCTACCCGCGCAACACATTTCGCGCGCCGTCTATGTGCGCGTCATCAGCGACCGGTGCAGGCAGCGAGCATTCGTCTCCGCCTGCGCGTGGCGCCCGGCCCATAAATCGCGGCCGGGGTTTAGCGTTCAGCCGGCGACGCAACGTCCAGACACTCGTATTTCACCGGCTGCGCTGCGCAGGGCGAGGTGTTCTGCGGACGGCCGCGTAATTAGAACAGCGCCGACACGCTTCCACTTTGTTCCCCCGTGTCCGACGCCAGCGAATTATGTCCTCCTCTCTGAATTCAGCACCCAGCCACCTCGTACGGGGACGCGATACGATCTTTAAAACTGGTACATTATCAAGAGCAGGGGTCTGAGTCTGAAGACATGGCATAAACTACACAGAGAGTAGCTATTCTTTCTTCCTTTCCACGCGATTAACACAGACTATAAGCGAATGCCACAATGGGTAGAGGAATTTTACGTCCGACACAAAAGAAATCAGACTTGTCTCGCTACTAAGTAACTGCTTGATGTGACTTATTACTGCGTAGCTGTTATGTAATGCCGAAATGCACTGCGACAGGTTTCGATTTGCTCGATAAACTCAATGGTTGGTGAACGACCAGTTCACTGCAGACGCGTGTTTTTGCGTTCTGCCAACAATGTCGTGAATCAGGACAAGTTGCCCGCTCACAACGCCTTGTGACTGGAGAACAGTTTGTGAGACCTGAGCCTATACCAGCGTGTCGAATGTTAAAAATACTTACGCGAAAGGAGCCGGGTTCTCAGAAAGCACCAATATTTCTAGAATAGAATAGCCAGTCATTTTCAAGGCACAAATGGAAACAGACATGGCGTTATAGGGCAGCTTAATCCACCGATGGCTGGTTCTGCGTCGAACAGGCATATGCAGGATGACGACACACAATGTAAACAACTATCTCCACCACACTTTGAAATATGAACTTCGTCAGACTTATTTGTAGCGAAATATTAATTAACAAAAGGCAGAAAGATGTAAGCGTAGCCTTCCGCGGCCGTTGTCACTGTCAATAAAATTCATCTGGGTTGTTGACCGCATTGTCAATATATAAAACTGCAACGCTTGGATCACTATTACAAGTAGTCCTCGCAGGGCTGTGCTGAGGAAGGCCACTTCAACAGTGGCCCAAACGTCGGAAAATTTTATATATTGCCAACGCTGTCAACAGCCCAGATGAATTTTATTGGTTCAAATGGTTCAAATGGCTCTGAGCACTATGGGACTCAACTGCTGTGGTCATTAGTCCCCTAGAACTTAGAACTACTTAAACCTAACGAACCTAAGGACATCACACACATCCATGCCCGAGGCAGGATTCGAACCTGCGACCGGAGCAGTCGCACGGTTCCTGACTGCGCGCCTAGAACCGCGAGACCACCGCGGCCGGCAATTTTATTGATAAATGGAAAGTATCACTAAGTCCGTTTGTCTGTTACTTGACCAGAGACAGAGAGAGAGAGAGAGAGAGAGACAGAGAGCGACAGACAGAGAGACAGAGAGCAGGATTCAAAGCAGAATTTAAGCAATTATCTATCCCTATTAATACTGTCACTTGCTAATTTAATCTCAATAGTTTCCTTAGTAATACAATTACAGTTATCGGAAATACACACACCGGAAACACTGTGTGATAGGAACCAATGCAAGGTTCTGCAATTACAGGTTTGCTCGACTGTTGTAAGCGTATGCTCTTTAACCGAACAATACAGAAAACTAACTCGTTACAATGTTAGGAAACGACTGAAACAACTCACTAACAGTTGACAACAATGACATGAAAGTTTCTACATTTTCAACGGAAAGTAAACAAATTTACTTGTATAATAATCTTTGCTTCTCTTGATATTCTAGAGAACTACTGCAGATACACGTCTGGGACATGTTTTATTATATTCACCAGACCAATACCAACAAAATGGAAATCGTGCTTTATTTTAACCTAGTACAGTTTTGCGATGGCTTCATATTAGCGAAGTTGCTAAATTTCAGGCAAAATCCTTTATTAACCGTAGCTCCGTAACGAAATATTTGCGGACCTATGTTTAGATGAACTTTTTTCTTTAGTTTTATTTGTAGAATAACATATTAAAATATTTGCATATCTTCGTAAATCACCCTGTATATGCAGACTGAAGTGACGAATGAAAATTTGTAACGAGGCGGGGATTCAAACACAGGCAGTTCGTGCAGTTGTGCAAAATCCACTATGCCAGGGTGGTTTGATCGTTAGCGCGTGAACTTCCTGAGCAGGATATCCTGGCCGTGTTACAAATTTTCATTCGTCGCTTCAGTCAACATACATAAATCATAGATGTTTGAGGCTTGAAAAAGCCTCTGTAACAATATAGTTTCATCCTCCTGTTGGAGTAGCTCCAGACACACCTATTGACTTCAGTACATCTCTCTGCTCTCTTTGAAAGCCTGCAGTCAGCAACACTACCCAAACTCTGTGGGCCTGTCTGTGTTTGAACTGTTTTTGCGACACTTTTTCCGCGTACGACTGAAGGACAGCTTCGAGTAGGAAGTAGCCCACTCCCAGCGCCGTTTCGCTAATGCGCAAACGACCTCGTTTCTTTGTAGGCACGGATACGCGTTGTGAAGCCACAAGCGGTACGTGGGGTCAGGCCCAGACAACTCGAAGTACAATTCCCTGATCGGAGGTCGGCCAACGAATAACGAATAACGGGTGGACGCGAGTGGAGGTGTGGCCATAAATCGCGTCGCGGCGGCACGGGGACGTGGTGTGTTAGCGGGCCGCCGCGCTCCATAATAACGGCCTTAATTCGGGCGGTGCCATGCATCACGTGAGGCCTACCGACCGGGCGCTCGCAGTTTATCAGACGCAAACAATGCAGCGCCGACAGCACGCCGGGCCGGGCCGGGCCGGGTCGGCGCGTTTGTCGCGCGCGCGTGATCGCAGCGCCGCGCCGGCACATCCGTCAACCAGCGCTCGCGTCTCTTCCACCCCATGTAGGCCTTGGCTGCCGCTGCTCGCCGCATCGCGTTCCTAGCGTACAGACGGACGACGGAAGAGCTAAAACGGAACCATAGGTGTACGAGTTCTTCTTCCAGCTTGCCTGTCGCCTATCTCCGCCGCGAGCATTAAAGCAGCTCAACTTGCCACAACGGACACACAAAAGTACAGTGTAATCTCGCTAATCCGACCACGGATTGTCCGAATGCCTGCTTTGTCCCATTCCCGGTGATTGTTAGGACGTGTCGATGACTCATTGTCCGTGATATTGATCAGTAGGCAGTTGACCACTGATAGGTGTGGCAGTTAGATCAGTTTTAGTACGAAACAGCTTGTTTCTAACTCGATCAATACGTTTGTTGTTGCACGCGTTTGCATTAGAAATTAATAACAGTGTTCTTCTGACTTATTAAAGTGCGTAAAACTAAATTGTGGCATTAACTAAACGTAAGCATGTGATAGTCTTCAGCAGAGTAACTGAAGGTTAGGTAAGACGGGTCTCTTCAAAACCTTGCAAGTCCAGTAGGGGCTGGCATAACAACTGTTAAGGACAGAAAATAACGAAAACTCTTTAAAGTCATTCAGTGACGATCTATAATGTGAAAGGATTGAAAATACGCAAGACATTGAAGAACTGTAAAAGTTAAATTTTAGACAATGCTTTGTGGATGTGGTTTGAGCAAAAGAGGAGAAAAAGAACTACGTTGTTAGGACGAATCACAACAGAAAAGAAACTGATTTTGTACGAAAAATTACATGAAAATCAGAAGTTTACGCCTAGTGAAGACTGCTTAAATTGGTGGAGAAAACGACATGGCATTCAAAATGAGTCTCTTTCAGGCGTGAAGATGTGTATTGTCGGAACAGCTGCCAATGTGTTTGTTCGGGTATTTGAAAACTTAGTTAAAGAGCTTCACCTGACAACTAATCAGGCATATAGCATTAATGAATCTGGCGTGAACTACAAAATGCTCCCTACAAGAATTCTTGGCACACAAAATCAGGTTGCAGTAGGTACAAGACTTGCAAAAGATAGAATTAGCATTGCTCTCTGTAATACCACCAATGGCAGTCACGAGAGTCCATGTTTTGGGATAGGAAACTGCCAAAAAACAGAGACATTCAAAAACATTAATATCGTATCACTAACTGTATTTTATTGTAATCATCACGTATGGAATCCACCCTCTTTAAGGAATAGTTTTATGACCAATTAATCCTTTTCGGTAGAAGATACCTAAATGGAAGAAAATCTCCCTAAACGTGCCATGTTGATACTCGATAATGCGACGTCTCGTCCATCTGCAGATGAGCTTTAAAAGGTGAAATCAAAGCTTTATTTCTTCCTTCCAAAGTAACATTTCTAATCTAATCCATGGGTCAGGGGGTCAGTGAGTGACTGAAGAGGTGATATCGTCAAAAGTACATTTGATCAGTTTTAGAGAGGGCACAAGAGGCAGCATTTTGTTTCAAAAATCAAATCAATAAATATAAAAGATGTTATCTGTGCAACTTCCAAAGTTTAGGAAGAAATGTCGGTATCAACGCTTGAGAAATCTTGGCGGAAACTGTGGACAAAAATGAATTAAATTAAAGATGAAACATCAAAAGAAACAAGTGAAGAGAATCATGATGAAACAGACCATGCAACATGTATGAAAATCAAGACGTAGACATTCCAGCGATTTCGAGGCATTTGCGAACTTTAGAACCGGACATTGAGCCCATTGACGTAAATATGTGGTTCAATACAACTGACATTGACAGGACAATGTAAGAAGAATCGCTGACGCGCTAAGTCGAAGAACCGATGAGAACCAGAAAGATGATGACGGCAACTAAGACAATGACGCTACACCTCGAGTATCACATACAGAACGTAAAAATGCATTTGAAACAGCCTTTCACTATATCTAAACATGCCGTAGGTCTTCCCCCAGAAATTATTTATGGATACGTAATGGCGGAACATCGTGACAAAATCAAGGCTGGTGATTGCTAAGCAAAAGCTAAATACACATTTTTTTCGTCCTGCTTAAGAACACTTTTTACCGTATGAGCACATGTTTTAAACAGTTAATGCAAATGAGGTGTGTGTCACTGCAGTGCTGTAATAATGTATGTACAGCTGTTAAACTTTCGCTCACAGCTGCAATATGTTATCTTACGATACGGACGTATTTTGGAGTACAGACACTACTTTACATTACACTCCCGTAAAGGAGTTTTCAGTATGTTTTTTAGTATGTCGACCTTTTATTTTCGTTTTGTTGTTGTTTTAACATAGAACATAATTTCAGACAGTGTTTTCAGTTGAAGATTAAAGTGAACGGATTAGCGAGGTTCTACTGTATATGAGTATTGGAACATAGTGGTTAAGTCAAAGCCAACATGGGTTTTCCGCTAGCCTGGAAAGCATCACGGTACACGTTCAGCCTGCTCCACAAGACAACAGGCTGCGCTATGAATCCAACATGACTAGCCAGGTATATGTTTTCGTAGTGACTTTCACTGCAAATCATTCATCATAACGGTGGGAGCAGGAAAATGACAAACTCAAATTAAAGGAGAGTGTGATGAAATTAAGACTAGGGGATTATATACAAGTCACGAAGCAGTGCGCAAGTCCAGCAGGGTAAAAATCGTTGTCTATGAGGCAACTTCAGATAAATCGGTAGGTGTATTGCAGTTCATATTGTTTAAATAGTTACGAAACACTCATTCTGGAACCGCGAGTATATTACGACACGTTTTTAAATTTGACCAGCAGATTCGTCACTCCATAAATATTTTGAAAGAAGATAAAGACTTAGTGGCTGCCAAATGTGTGGGAACGAGCGCTAAGGGTTTAAGCCCATTTGACAGTACATGGGCTTTCTAAATTTAGGGCAAAAACAGTTGAAATCGGGAAAGAATGTGGCTTAGTGAATGTTAAAAAACCATATGCTGGTTGTATGAAACGTAGTGTGAAGAAAGCTTAGTATGAAAGAAAGGCTTCTTTTTTCAAACATGTACTTTTTAGATTAATATGATGTAAAAAACGGACTTCGTATTTGCTAAAATGCATGTTGGCTATTTAGGATGAACTATTTTGGCCACACAGAGTGAATTCAGCGAAATCGCAAAATACATCCTGGAAAAAGTAATTAAAGTTGGTGTAACTGGTGTCATATTTGGCAGGAACACGCAAAGGTTACAGAAATTAAACTTCCAAGTTGGCTGTCGTTGCAGTGTAAGAGATATCTTCAGATTCTTAGCTGCAAAGGATCTCGACTTTGAGAGATGGTTCTCATAACTACAGAAAACATGTTTTACTCGTAGTAAAATGAAACAGCTGCAGCCGTCGTTTTTATGTTATTTTATTTTATTGCAACCAGCTTCGAAGACTCAACATACTATCTTCAGTCCGTAGCTGACGCTGAGAGCTGAAATCCAATCGTATACATGATTCCATCAGTGACCAATATCTTTGGACTGACTTCTGTAGAATACTGTACAAGCGATGTTGTATCTGCAACTGTCAACACAATATCGCCTTTACAGTATTCTGCGGAAGCCATTCATGTACATTGGCAACTGGTGGAATGGTGCATACGATTGGAGTTTACCCCCTAAGCGGCAGTTACGGTCTGAAGATAGTGTACTGAGTCACCAAATCTGGCTGCAGTATAACAAATAACATAAAAAAAAACGGTTGCAGGTGTTTCATTTTACCAGGTAAGTGAGCGGCCAAAGTCCCGCAGACCATTAATCACAACGTGGACTAACCATTGGTCTGAACTAACATGGTAACTCCTCCTTCTAACAGTTTAACAGGAAGCCAATAACAGATTAAAATTACTGAAACTGTCAACCACTCATCATGGGGACTACATCCTTGACACCTACAAAGCATTGTTCCGACCTATCCTACGCAAATGTTGCCTGGATATATACAATATAAAAAAAAACATGTACTAGAGTGACCTGATAATCGAAAGAAGGAGAATTGAAACGAAGGATAGTCGAAAGAGGGTGAAGTTACAGAATAAACCGTTCATATTGAAATAAATTAAGCCCGAAATAAGCCGGAAAGGAAAAATAGGACAAATAAAATCCATCATTTTAAGGCCTACAGTGACCCATAATGAGTATGTATTTCCGAACCTTGCTCTAAACACTACAGTGGAAGCGTACAGAATAAACTGTTACGTAGCGTAGCACAGAGAGAAGACGTGCAGGCAGGCAAGCAAGCACGACTCCCGTAGCCTTCTTAGGTTGGCCACAGCTTGGCTTGAATGCGAGTAAAGCACCCTATATCTGTCCAAATCCTTGAACGCTACACACTGCGCCTTGTGTTCCGAATCATTTAACCCTCCCCTGCAAGAATTATTTACCAGCACTTCTCTTTTCCCACCTCCCCACCCACATTGAACATCTCTGTGTGTCCCATATTTCCAGTTTAACAGGACTCCAGCAACTACACTGCAGCAATCCTGACGTGCTACCGTGAAAACATCTACACGCCTCATTCACTCTACGCTTAGACATACTGCTTGACAACAAAGGCATCGTCCGCAGCTCGTGGTCGTGCGGTAGCGTTCTCGCTTCCCGCGCCCGGGTTCCCGGGTTCGATTCCCGGCGGGGTCAGGGATTTTCTCTGCCCCGTGATGACTGGGTGTTGTGTGATGTCCTTAGGTTAGTTAGGTTTAAGTAGTTCTAAGTTCTAGGGGACTGATGACCATAGCTGTTAAGTCCCATAGTGCTCTTGAGCCAACCAACAAGGGCATCCGGCCATCCCTTGAACTAATCACTGCAGCTCAGTTAGGAATCATGCTGACAATGCACCGATTGTGGACAAAAGCTGCATAAGAAGAAGAAGAAGACCCATCGCTTGACGATGAAATCCACCCTGGTATAGATCCCTCCTTTCAGACTAACTTGCTTCTCCATATCCGTTTACGATTGCAGGGATTCTCTCCCTACCAATGCGTTCTTCCTATTCCATACTGTTGACTTGGACTGGCCCAAGTCCTACCTATCTGCATCCCGAACCCCATGTTTTCCTACCAACCACTGTCTCACATTATACTTATTCCCACAGCCTAATCCGCCTAAACGAAGTAGCACCATAAACACATCATGTACGCCAAACGACAATCCACCTTCCGTTTTCCCGATGGTTCTTCGCACCAGTAGAGTGTTTGTTTTAACTTTATCGCAGTTCATTGCTTTAAATGTACTTTTCTGTATTTAAAAAATGTTTACATAGTTAATCATTTCTTAAAAATATTCCATGTTCATATATTTTAAACACTTCTGGCTGCAGAGCGGAGTAATGTTCCGCTACCAGTACATTCTTACGCGTCAGGGACGAGGAAATAAAATATCAATAAAGAATTATTTATTATTAAAAGTCCCATGCTTCTTGACAGAGCGTAGGGGAATGATGCGTAGACGTGCACTGCCGCACTAGGTAATGTCCTAATGGAGGTGTTTGCCTTCCTCCGACCGAAATGGGGATGAATTATGATGATGAAGACGTCAAAACAACACCCAGTCATCTTGGGACAGGCGAAAATCTCTGAGCCCGCCGAGAATCGAACCCAGGACCCTATGATCGGGAAACGAGAACGCTACCGCGAGACCACGAGCAACAACTATCTCCAATATATTTACAGTCTGTCCCCATCCTTGACAAGTCCTGGATTGCTGCTGCATCTCTATTAAAACATCCCAGCTTTCCTTCATCTTCAAACACTAACTCCTTTCCTAACATAATTCCAGTCCCCTTCCCCTCCACCTGTTCTTCCATTCATAACCTATCCTGTCGATCCCACCCAATCCCAACTTGGGGTTCCAAACCACCATTTCTTTGTCACTCACCTCCCAATTGACACGTTACACCTATTAGTTCCTTCACACCTTAGAGATCCACATGTCTTTCCGTGTAATATCGTATCCAAGACTTTTCACGTCCTAATCCCTACACATAGTTACGAGGAGCCCACATCATATCATACTCATAATAAAGAGAATGTACATCATATCAACATCAGCTTCTCATAAACATCAACACATATTTTACCTTCCAAATATTTTTCTTAAAATTGTAAAGCTTTATAATTCAGTGACTGACGAGTGGCAGATTCGTAGCTTCGAGCACGTCCACAGTAGGGGGAATGTAGATAACTGATAAAGAAATGACGTCCATCTCATCCTACTTAGATTCATCTGCACAGAACCCCACCTTCCGAAATTAATATAGGAAACTAAATGTTAATATGGACTACCGTAGCTGTATTTCAGGTACTGTAGCCACACTCAGGTCGAAAACCACCATACTACCCTGTAAAACCACGATGATATACCCCTCACCCCATCCTTCATCAAGATACCTTGTCTCGGGCCCTATCAAATGTCTCTACTCACACAGCTTATCCGCACTCCTAAGAACATTCCGTGAACTGTACCGATCCTTCTTTGGCTGAGGGATTAACCCTCTCCCCCATCTTCAGTGACTCATTTTGACTGATATTTCAATATGGTCGCTTTGATGAACAAGTTGCAGAGTATGTATGTGTATGTCACTAGAACAATTTTAACTAACAGGTGGAAGAACATCATTTCAGTCCCCAAACAATATGAATTATGAGAATTGTGCGATCATGCGAGGATTACGTTGCTGAAAATAAAAGGTAACCCTTACTCAAGTGATATCTCACCTGTTACAGGTACTTAACAAAGAAGGAAATAACAAGAAAATTGGTTTATGAATGTAGTATAGCCAGTAAGATTAACAACGCAAGTATTGGAAGTTGTCTAAATAGACACAGAAAGTAATATTATACGATTTGCTTTGAGCCTCGGCCGATAGCTGGTATGAAATTTATGAATCATCGTTACCACCTTGTAGCTGTAAATCTTTTTGTTTATTTTCTGTATTATTGTACACTCTCGGTCTTAGCTCATTTTCAAGTACCCAGATACATTTCTTGTCTCTACGATCATCCAAAATAGCAAATACTGCAAGACAGGTTGCTTCGAACACATAAAAAGCCCTACTGTCAAGAACAGTTTTTAAGTACTTGGAAATGGCCTGAATCTGAAACTGTACAAGGATGCAAGAAATAAAGCAAAATTGACAGTTGGAAGTGGTAAGCAATTAATCAAAAAAGTAATATGTTTTCTTTATCCTAGTAACGATAAATGTATGTCGGCCAGAAGACTGTGAACTTTCAGAGAGATAAGGAATTCCAAGGGAATAAATCTGAAACTGTCTATTGTTGGGTGTTTATATTAGTCATTCTTCTCTAGCAAATACAACTGGTTGCCGAAATATATGTTACAGGATCGATTTCAATGAATAATGTGCCAAGAAATGGTCACATATGTGGGTATAGGCTGATTCAGCTGCCTCTACCCATGAGTTTTATGAAACCCACAACACCTCTAAATGCCACACACAGGGTTTTCACATTCTCTCCCTTGCTATATGCAAACTATTTGTCCTACAGAAAGAACAAACAGGATCTATTTGTAGGAAATTTAATGTAGTTAAATTGTATACTGGAGTGCGTATTCGCCAGAGGCTGTAGACCTCGAATTATTCAAGAATAAATTGGCCTTCAAAACCGTTTTTCCTGACCAATTTGTAAACTGTGGTCTCCAACAAAAGCGTACCCCAGTACAGAATTCAACTATATTAAATTTCCTATGAAAAGATCCTCCTTATTTTTCTGTAGGAATAACACTTTGGCCAAAGCGAGTGAGAGAACATGGAAATTTCGTGAGCGGTTTTTGAACGCGTCACAGGTTGCATAAAACCTATTGGTAGGGCCACCTGGATCAAGCAGTCGTGACAAGATGTCATTTTTTAAAAAAATGGAGAGTATTACGAATCTGACTTTCAAATGTGAATTATAATGGGACTTTCGGAATATTTAGAAACGACATTTGCAATGGAGTTCACTTAAGAAAGGCGATGCGCAGTGGCAAGGCAGTGTGTACCACGCGACGCTCCAGCTAACAGCATGATCCTGTCGCGTACGTGTATGTGCGCATCGAGGTGCGTGAAGAACAATTAGGCATGGTGAAGGAACTCAGCGAATGTAGCATTTATTATGGTTGACCGAAAGCAAACACGACAAGTATTACGTTTAGAAATGGCAGTGATAGGTTTCCGACCACGTAATTTTATCTAGCGAGTATCAGAAGCAAACACAGTGGCTCACTGCGGCACTTACAGGGTGAAAATTATTGGACCATATGAAATAAAATCGTCATGACTTCTGAACGGTTTGCGTTAGGACGTTCAAACTGCACGGTTGGCCGCGGGGCTTGATGGGAATTAGTATGCACATTGCCGTTGGGCTTAGCGACGAAGCCCACTTTCATTTGGATGGGTTCTTCAACAAGAAAAATTGGAACATCTGGGGGACTGAGAATCCGCATTTCGCGATCGAGAAGTCTTTTCACCCTCAACCGGTAACTGTGTGGTGTGCTATGCCCAGTCACGGAATAATCGGTGTGGTATTTCAGGCTGACTGCCGAACGTTACGTGAAGGTCTTGGAAAATGACTTCATCCCAATTATGCAAAGTGATCGTGATTGAATGTGGTTCATGCAAGACGGAGCTCGACCCCATGGAGGCAGGGGAGTGTTTTGATGTCCTACAGAAGCACTTTGGGGGCTGTATTCTGGCTCTGGGTTATCCAGAGGCCACTGGCATGGGGCTCGATTGGCGGCCATATTTTCCGGATATGAACACATGCGACTCCTCTTTGTAGGACTATATTAAAGTCTGCAAAAATAACCCCAAAACATTGCTGAACTGAAGACAACCATTCAGGAGTTCATGGACAGAATCGATGTTCCGAAGCTTCACCGGGTCATGCAGAATTTCGCTATTCGTGTGCGCCACGTCATCGCCAATGATGGTAGGCATGTCGAACATGTCATAACCTAAATATCGATGGTGACGTTGGCATGTTGAATGAAGTGTATGCACTCCTTAGTTTGGAACTAATTTACATTTTTTCATATAGTTCAATAATAGTCACCATGTATCATAGCGTTGGCTTTTATCAGGGTAGGAAACGGCTGCAGAGTGTGGCGTGGGACTAAGACAGCACACCGGCGATGCACGGTACGCTATTTACCTCTCTCCCCAGAACGAATTATACACTCCCACTCTTACTTGCACACCACTATATAATGAAAAATTAGCTTGAATGCGGGTATCTTACGACGGTGAAAGACAGAGGGACAGGCTTACCGATGTAGTCGCAGTGGTGGATCCGCCTCTTCTCGAGCTCCGGGTTGTTCCGTCGGTTGTACTTTGGCGTGGGGGTGGCTGCAGCCGCCAGCACCGTGGCTGCCGGTGGGGGCGGAGGCTGCGGGGGCGGCTGCGGGTGCGGCGCCTGAGCCTGCGCAGGGTAGGGAGGCGGCGGCGTGCGGCGCGCGCCGGGGGAGCCGGGATCCGACGCGGGCGGCGTGGGCGGCGGCGCGAACTGCCGCGGCAGCAGCCCGGGGGCGGGGGTGGGGGCGGGGACGGACGAGCCGGGGGCGGGCGCAGAGGCGGAGCAAGAGGGGGAGCCGGAGACGGAGGCGGCGACGCCGGCCAGCTTGTAGGACAGCGACGGCGCCGGCGCCGGCGCCGGCGCGGCCGCGGGGACCGCCCCCAATACCACTGCCGCCCCCGCCTGCTGCTGGGGCTGCGACTGAGGTTGCAGTCGGTGGTGCGCCGGCTGCGGCTGGAAGTAGCTGGGGTGGAGCGGCACCTGCAAAGCCACTGCGCGTCAACATCTCAGCACCAAAACTTTCGTAAGAAAGAAAAATACAATAATAAGAGTCTGGGACCACATATTTACTATGAAGTATGTCTAGACGATCTAACTGTTTTTATTTATGTTTATTTAACCTGATCAGATTATGGCCGTCTGGTTATTTGTTACTTCGGTCTGGGTGTTCATATATATGGTTTTTTACATCATTGTTATGTAAGGAATCACAGCTTTAATGTGATAAATATGATAATGCAGTATTAGAAGAATTAAGAATGATCTGAATTCATGTAAAGACAATGTGACGGACAGTACTGACTAGGAACTGCTAGCGTTAATACCCCCAGTACCAAGGCCATTGCTTTCGCCGCTAGTAATAGTAATAATAATAACAATAATAATAATAAGCGGCAGAGAAGAAGGTACGAATGTGATATTTTCTGAGAGAGGCAGAGAGATTTAGTACACCAGCCAAGAGAAAGATCTAGTTGGAAAGAAAGATAACAGGTTGTAATGAGGCAACAAGTGCACTGAAGCTAAAGTAGTTATCCAGTCATCAGATATAATGAGAGAGATCAAGAATCGGAGCTCTGCTCCCGGAAAGGACTTCGAGAAAGAGGGTAAGCGATGAAGCGGGACAGGGAAGATTTTGCTGTGAATTCGGTGACTTGTGTTAACAAATGGTGCAAATGGCTCTGAGCACTATGGGACTCAACTGCTGTGGTCATCAGTCCCCTAGAACTTAGAACTACTTAAACCTAACTAACGACATCACACACATACATGCCCGAGGCAAGATTCGAACCTGCGACCGTAGCAGTCGCACGGTTCCGAACTGCGCGCCTAGAACCGCGAGACTACCGCGGCCGGCACTTGTGTTAACCACACATAACACAGCTCTCCTGGCCGTCTGCAAGGAAGACTTAAAACGAATGTAAATCGTATGAGAGTAAAATGACATACTCCCAGTGGAGATTTAGTTATTGATTGAGTACGTTCTTTTTTTACGACATACTCACAGAAGCAATCCACAATGCCAGAACAGGTTTTCAAGAGACATTGTTCATGATGAGTGTTAAAAGCCAAAAAAGGAAGTTAAAGAATGGTTATAGATGCTTGTCTCCTATTTTTTGTCTCTGGATAGTCCAGTGATGACCACTGGCTAACACTGTGAAATGCTTCTATGAATGCTGAGTAAGATAAAGAGGAAAGAGAGATAGAGAGAGAGAGAGAGAGAGAGAGAGAGAGAGAGAGAGAGAGGGAGGGAGGGAGAGAGAGAGAGAGAGAGAGAGAGGGAGAGAGAGCGTGGACAGCATAGTTGGCACAGAGTATGGCTCAGCAATGAAGAAGGGAATAATAAAGGTGATGAACAGTAACAGAAAGAAGAAAAACAATTTGCTGAGTATAAATATTGGAAACGACACAGAGGCCAATTACGTAGGAGATTTCTATCTAGGAAGAGAGATTACACAGGTTAATCGGACAGATCCAAGCCAAGAAATCTTTATTGAGTATATCAGCTTTATTGCATTTTTTTTTCAGTATGACTACTTTCGATCAGAAATGGTTATCTTCAGACTATGTAGTTGAGTAAGCAATCTATCGAGTCATGCAGAAACTGCCCATCAGTATTCCGATGTTAGCAAGCTTTCGTTCTTGTAGTATTCCGAACAGTAGTTTCTGCACGACGTAACACAGATCTGAAGATGGTCACAAGTCACCGAAACTAATTGTAAAATGTATGCTACTAAGACGGAAAAGTGGACGACATAAATTTTTAAATGTTAACATAGTCGCAGAATCTACCTGCGAACAATATGAGGGTGCTATATCCACTGATATGTGTCATTTTACTGTATGTCTTGTAATTTCCGAGCAGTTGTCTTCAGAAATCGCTGCATATACTAAAAGCCTCTGCATACTAAAGGTGCGTTTCACTACACGATCCATATGAAATTATTTTTTCCTGCATGAACGTTAACTAAAGCTGAGTCCTTACAAAGAAAATATAGTGGAACATATAGCACCAGGAAGGATAAATATTACAAAGTAACTTTATGCTGAAGATCAGTTTTTGCAGGACAGTATTTGATCTCCGAGATTTCAGTACGATGTGAAACCGCTCCCTCTAGCAATCAGAGCTTTTAAATGGAACTAAATGGGGCGAGGACTTGTCCTCTACGCAGTTTCCTACCCCTTATACAAAGCATCTACAGATTGCTAGAAGGCAGTATCGGTTGTTGGTGGTGGTGGTGGTTAGTGTTTAACGTCCCGTCGACAACGAGGTCATTAGAGAGGTATCGGTTAAGCAGCGTTTCCAGCCATTTCCCAGACATTCAAGATGCTCGACATTTCAGCTAATCACGTAATCCATGGAGTAAGTGCAACATGTAATTCTCTGAAGAAGCACTCAGAGTGCCACCTTAAGGTGTGTAGTGGAGTGTAGTTTGTGCCACCCACCCCACTTTCATATTCTAGTCGTGAATGGTCCGTGGGAAAAACTATTGGTGGTAAGCCTCCTAGTGAGCTCGAATATTTCTCACTTTGCTTTTATGGCCATTTCGCGAGATATACTTTGGAGGAAGCAGTATACAGGGTGGTCAGAGCAAAGTCTGAAAAGCTTGCAAGGTTGTTTCAGGATAGGCTGTTCTGAGAAATAATTGACAAGCCTTTCCGATTTACTTAGCACTGAAGTTAGCCAGTCAGGTCGTTGCGCGCGCAAATTCAAGAAGCTTTACAGAGACATTGTCGCCAAACGTGTTCTTTTTTTATTTTTTGTTATTTCACGACTTAAATTTATCACTTCCGAAAAAGGCACGTTTTGACTGGCAATAAAGAATTTGAACAAGTGGTAACTCACGCACCCACAAATGTCTATGCATTACTGCATTTTAGTACCTGCAAGTCCTTGAATTGGGAATTGGCGTTCGTGACGACCTGAGTGGCTAACTTTAATACCAAATTACGCGGGACCGGCGCAACGTACCTTTTTTTTTTTTTTTTTACAATTCTTTGTCAGCACACCCTCCCCTGCAACACACTTATCAGACTGTTTCTGACCATCCTTGTATTGGTTGACTCCTCTAGGAACGTACGCTCTCTGAATTTAACAGAGAAACACACGAAGACGCAGAACGACTTTGTTGAAGCTTCTACCACTGGAGCTCTGGCTGAGCATCTTCGAGACTCTTTTCAGCTACCTACAAGAATCGGTAATGAAACGCGGTGCTCTTATTTGGATATTCTTTATTTTCTCTATCAGTTCCGTCTGATACGTATCCCAGTACAGCCACCTCTTTGCTGGTGGCGCCAGCCTTAATGCGAAATGCCTCGTACAATTTCCGACGCCATCCAGAAACTAAAGACGAGCGTTTGCACAGGAGGTGAAGTTGCAGTAGGCAGCATCAGACCAGTCAGAAGATTGACGATTCAACAAAAGTATCGTGTAATACTGGTGGGACAGTCTACAGGAAGAATGCCACTTACCTGCAGCCGGTCCATGTCGTCCGGGGACTCCATCTTGACGATGGCGGCGGCAAGCATCTCCGCGTTCTC
Organism: Schistocerca nitens; assembly: GCF_023898315.1. Lineage (NCBI taxonomy): Eukaryota > Metazoa > Arthropoda > Insecta > Orthoptera > Acrididae > Schistocerca > Schistocerca nitens. The sequence goes on along the minus strand of NC_064618.1, from coordinate 787,781,964 downwards.
GGGGTCCAGCTTCTGGATGCTGGAGGTGATGTCCTCCCAGATGGCCGGCCTCAGGAAGACGTCGTCGTCGGGGGCGGCTGCGGGGGCGGTGGCCAACGAGAAGGCGGCGGCCAGCGCGCCCGCCCCCGAAGGGTGACCCACCGGCGAGTCACTGGGGGCGGGCGCCGGCGCCGGCGACGACTCGAGGTACGGGTCGTGGTGGTGGAGCCCGTGGTGGTGGTGATGGTGGTGATGGTGGTGGTGGTGCGGGGGATGGTGGTGGTGGTGGTGGTGCAGCGGCGACTCGCGCTTCACGTCCGGCTCGACGTCCAGACAGCGCAGCCGGTCCAGCTCCGGCCGGCACAGCAGCGCGTCCAGCTCGCTCGTCTGCAACGTGATGAAGGGCTGGCTGCACAAAAAGCGAAAGCTTGGGTCGAATCACGCAGTGAAGTTACTGTGAGGTGCTAACATCTGTGTAAACTTGGAGTGAAGGTAGGAGTAAGGTACGTGGCATGTATCTGTCCTTTGCTGTTTGGTAGATAGGCTGCTTAAAGTCCTGATGAGTAAACAGGATAGAATGACGGAGCTAAATATTATGACAGCTAATCAGGCTAGATAGCAGACGCGGGAACTGCAGAACTTTGCCTTTCGCTGGCTGTGCTCTTACTCAAAATGCTATTCATTCTCAAATCACGGCAGTATTCCTGTCCTACTTTTCACAACTACTCTGCGTTGCACAGCAAAAAAACCGCTCGCGAAATAAACTTCGTACCCACAGACTTCCGTGACATTTCCAGGAATTATAGCCCATCAAGGCACGAGGGTGAGGTTCCATCAACCTTTGTATTTCATCTTAAAGGTCACCAGACTCACTCAGAAAACTGTAAGTCGTATATAATGGTACGCCTGAAACGTCCCCTTTTAACAATTTTACACGACTGTGCTTAACCTGACACACAATATTTATAGCGCAACGCAATCTGACTTTCAAAATTCCCTACAAAAGAATGGCCCTGACTAACATTAAACTATACCTTTCACAAATCACTTACCTCACAAAAATCTTCGCTGCTCAAGCTACTGCAATACAGCGAGCGCCACTACTGCCAGCTAAATAAAAGATTCAAACTATAGAAGGCACTAACTACTGATAGGGATAGTTAGCAAATGAAAGATATTAATAGAGAACAAACAATGTGTTTACCTTTATATCATCATTTATAAATGTAGCAGTTCATGACAAATTACAAAGCTCCGCCATCTCTCTCCCCACATCCACCACTGCTGGCGGCTCACCTCCAACTGCCCAACGCTACGCGCTGTTCACAGCCAGCTGCCTAACACTACAATGGTTGAGTATTACAACAATGCAAAGCAGCCACAGACTGCACACGGCACAGCCAGTGATTTTTATACAGAGGTGGAGTTACCAATAAAAAAAACCTAAACAGCCTACTTACACGTCATGGCTCCTAATGAGTCAGTTAACCCTCACCAGTTTAGATTATGAGAATAATGAAATGCAATTTTCTAACCACTGAAGATTGCATATGAAATGTATAAGCCAGTCATATCAAATACAATTTTGGAACAGTGTTTCTTATAAATAAAATTAAATATTTCACGCGTTGAAGATGTTATAATGTTTTCTGAGGAACAAAGAACTACGCAACCAGTAATAACAACGTACAGTTTTATAATAAAATGAAGATTTACCCAGACTCGTAGATAGGGAAGACACCACAACAGTATAGAGACATAAGGACGATTATGATTTTAATTGCTGCTAAAGCATCACACAGACCCCAAAGGGCAGCGATATGCAAGGATATAAGGCGGTTTATTTGAACGATAACAGTGCAGAACTACACACAAACAGGTCTGGTAACTTGTTCCTGTGTATGCCTGTTTAAAATATACGTAAATAAAACACAACGATACCAACCATTTATCTAAATTTTCGTTGATGACATTTTTCGGGAGGTTTTTTCCATTATCAGTCAGCAGTTAGACTGTTTAGTTCAGGTACATTTCTGTGGGTAAAGCCAGTGATTTCGAAATTTGTAGAATGTGTCAGGTTTATCACTTTGTTTGAAGAACGCTTTTTAGTAGATCAGTAAAAAGTAATGTTTAGGAATTCTTGTGATATTCCTGTAGTGTTGTGTATGTTAATTGTGTGCTTTCTCGACAACCCAGCAGCTGCGTTGTACACATTCACTGTTTACAGCCGCTTTTAGCAGAGATGTTACAGGTGCTAAGTCCCTCTTGCATAGAGAGATGTTATAGGATATTGCGTCTTATTATAAGCAAAAATGTTTATGGACTTATACATCAGGGGCTGGTTGTCTTCAAACTAAGGACTCGTTTGGCGCAACTCTACATGCCATTCCATCCTAAGGAAGCATTTATCCATTTGAACCTACTTACTGCAGTTAAGTCCCTCTACAATTTTTACAACCCAGTAGCTTGGTAGAAGAAATGAGAGAGGAGAAAGACTAATTGAGCTCTGTAACTAATTTGAGATAGTAATATCGAACACTTTGTTCAAAACTCACAAGTGCAGGACGTATACTTGGAAAAGAACGGGAGATAAGGGGAAAATTTCAGTTAGATTACGTCACGGTCAGGCCAAGATTTCAAAATCAGATATTGGATTTTAAGGCGTGCCCAGGAGCAGATACAGACTCAGATCACAATTTAATAATTATGAAGAGTAGGCTGGAGGTTGGGAGATTAGTTGGGAAGAATCAGTGTGAAAAGAAGTGGGATACGGAAATACTAAAAAATTAAGAGGTATGAATGAAGGTCTCTGAGGCTACAGATACTGCGGTAAAAAAACAGCTCAGTTTGTAATTCAGTTGCAGAGAAATAGACAACTCTAAAAAGGGCAATCACAGAAGTTGGGAAGAAAAACATAGGTGTAGGGAAGGCAACTGCGAAGAAACCTTGTGTAACAGAAAATAATTCAATACATCGATGAAAGGAGGAAGGCGCATTGAATTTTGAGATGGAACCGCCGAAACGAAGTAACAATGAGCGATGTGCGACTCGCCGACACGATGAGTTTGACTATAAGCTGTTCATTACTACACGTAAATTTAAAACATTTAAGAATTCTGGCAACGACATTCATCCACAAGCGTGGCTCCATCAATTCTCTCATTGTTTTCCTCCCAACTGGTCATTAGAGCACAGATTAGAATTTATGTGTGGCTATTTAGAGAATGAACGAGCTGTAAGAATGCGATCGGTCATTCATGATTGTCACCGTGAAGGAGAATTTTACCATGCCTTCCTCTCAGCATATTGGTCTCAAGCTATACAAGACCGAGTAAAACATAGCATCATAATGATGAAACATTTCGAACAATCTGAATTTTCCAGTCTTGTGAAATATTTTGAAGACATGTTGCACAAGAGTCAGTTCCTGTCAAACCCATACAGCCCCTCAGAACTCATCCTCATTTGCTTAATCAAATTACCTGAACATTTACGACATATTATTTTGGCAGGACGTTGCAAAGACGACATTGAAGCTTTTCAGGGACTCTTACAAGAATTAGAAATTGACACTGACAATCTCGGAACGCGAAAACAGGAACTCAACAATTACAGGTCACGTCCGTCTCAATTCCGCGATGAAAGAAATAATAACTGGACACAACAAGGCTATTCTCACAACACAAATCGTGACCAAAACAGACACCACCCGTATGACAACCGTTGGCAGAGTAGTAATAACTACAGGGAAAGATCACATCTCCGCAGTAATGACTATCACAGAGACAATCAGAGAAACAGACAATATGGGAACCAAAATAAATATTATCAAGGGAGACAGAATAACTTTAGACGCAACGGACCAGCGCGCAGTTACGATTCAGGGAGAAGTTCTCCACCACGTGACCGACAAGAAAGTAACTATGGAATCTACCGACATGACGACAGACGATATGATCGTAACGACAGACCTGAATTGCATCAGAACTGGCGGGATTCAAACAGAGCAGGGCCCTGTCGACAAGGTAAATTTGTAGAAGTTAGGTCTCCAAATCCCAATAACGACGCGCGCCAACAAAGAGACAATAGGAAATGACTCATACCGCTGGCAGCCACGAAACGTACGTATGAAACTGACGACGCAGCTGCCGTAGCTCGTAATTACGTAAAAATGGAAGATATTAGGGACATCTTACTCCAGGAACACGACGTAAAACATAACAACATTGCATATCCTGTGATTCACATTACAGTAAATGACGTAAATTACGGCAGTACTTGACTCTGGCAGTCCCATTTCAGTAATTAGTGAAACAGCCTTTAGCAAATGTAACAAATCGAACGATTTCCCCACACTTCCGTTACGTAAGATTAAATTACAAGGTGCAATCTTTGGAAAAAGTGTAGATGTACGCCAACAAACCAACTTAGAATTCTTTTGTCAAAGCCACAGCTTCTCTATGAACTTTCTTATTGTTCCATTATTGTCGACGGAAATTATACTGGGAGTAGACTTTTTGAATGAATACAAAGCAATCTTAAACTTTCACGATGCTGAAATAAGTTTAGAGAAAGAAGGTAAGTCAATAGCTTGTTCCATTATTGTCGACGGAAATTATACTGGGAGTAGACTTTTTGAATGAATACAAAGCAATCTTAAACTTTCACGATGCTGAAATAAGTTTAGAGAAAGAAGGTAAGTCAATAGCTTCGAAATTGGAAGATTGGCTCTCAAACCATGGCGAGGAAATTAATGGGCTTTACCTTCTGTTAGACAACAGTTCGGAATTTTCTACGGAACTAGACACTAACAATCACTCTGCAAGTACTGACAGGGATGATATCGACGGCGCATTTGATACTAATGAGTTAATTCAGAATAAAATTTAAACAATTGAGAATTGTAGTGACAGTGATAGGCAAGACCTTTTTGAGATTTTACAAGCACATTCCACAGTTTTCACTCACAAAGCAGGAACAATCAAGGGATTTCAATACCAATTTCGTGTTCGTGAGCATACTAAATTTTGTGTTAGACCATACGTAATTCCAGCACATTATAGGGACCGTGTTAGAACAGAAATACAATCTATGCTTGACGAGGGCATTATTGAGCCTGCAGTAAGCTCATACAACAATCCATTACATGTTGTTGAGAAGAAAAATGGATCGATCAGGTTTGTCTTAGATTCGAGACAAATCAATACTATCATTATTCCTGAAACAGACAGGCCGCAAACGTTGGAATTACTTCTTCAAAATTTTAATGGTGTAAAAGTGTTGTCTTCCATTGATCTCAGATCCAGCTTTTATCAGATCGAACTTCATCCAGAATGTAGAAAATACACAGCTTTCCTTTGTTTCGGCGTTTGTTATCAGTTTCGGAAACTTCCTTTTGGTTTGAACATTTCTTCGGCAGCATTCATTCGCGGGCTAAATTCCATATTACCTGAGTTCTTAAAACGTCACATCACCTTATATGTGGACGATATTCTAATAGTAGAAGCTTCATGGGAACAACATAATCGCATCCTCAACAGTTTGTTACGTAGTTTTGCAGAATCTGGAATTACAATTAACTTGGAAAAGTCTGAATTCGGTAGGTCAAAGGTGAGGTTTTTGGGACACACTATTTCTTCTGAAGGCATTCAGCCGGATCCTGAAAAGTTAGAAGCAATCAGAGCCATTCCAGTTCCATCCACAAAAAAACAAGTCCGCAGTTTTCTAGGTCTCGTAAATTTTTACCGTCGTTTTCTGAATATGCAAATTCTTGTTACACCAAAACTTTGTTCTCTCACTGGAAAAAATACTATTTGGAACTGGGACGAACAAGCACAGTTAGAATTCAATTCTTTGAAAGAATCGCTACTTAACGCGCCAATACTAGCTCATCCAGATCTGTCACAAGATTACTGCCGTAGCACGGATTCTTCTAAAGTCGGTCTTGGTGCCCATTTATTTCAAGAAGCCATAGAAAATGACACTACCGTTCAGAAAACCATTGCTTTTGCTAGCCGAGTGCTAACAAAATCTGAAAAAAATTATTCCGTTACTGAATTAGAAGCCTTAGCTATCGTTTGGGCATTTAACAAATTCCGTTTCTTTCTTTCTGGTAAGTACGTAAAAGTATACAGTGATCATCGTGCATTACAATTTCTTATGTCTTCAAAATCAAATCATGACAGGTTAAAACGTTGCCATTGTTTCTGCAAGAATTCCACTTCACAATAGTCTACATTCCCGGCAAGGAGAACGTTGTTGCGGACGCACTGTCACGCGCACCGGCTGGGCTTGAGAAAAGTAACACAGAAGGCAACCTCGAAAAAATTTCAGTATTCTTTACATTCAGAAAGTCGCCTTTGAAAACTTCATCACCACATCTTTAAAGGACATTGCTCATGAACAAGATAAAGATCCGATTTGGAAAGACATCACAAGGAAATGGCATGAAAAGACACACACACAGATTCGGCTTTATAATCTGGTTAGAAACAACATACTGTTCAAACGCTGCACTGTTGATGACAAGCTATGGGTACTTTGCATTCCTGACGATTTTGTTAATAAGCTCATTTGGTACATTCTTTTCAGCTATGCACATTTTGGCTCACGAAAATGTTATCGTATTCTTCGAACGACTTGTTATTTTAACAATATGGAAAAGAGAATTCGAAGAGTCTTGTCTATTTGTAAACTTTGTCAAAAGGCGAAACCATCTACTATCTCCCTTCGTGCTCCGCTGTTTCCCATCATTCCTTCTAAATTAAAAGAATTTGCTGCTGTTGATCTCTTGCGACCGCTTGTCAGAACATCTAATGGATTTTCGTACGTTCTAGGCGCTGTTGAACTTACTTCAAAATTTGTTTCTTTCACACCGTTACGTAAAGCCACTGGACGGTCTGTATCCAACGCCTTTGTTAAAAAAATTTTACGTGAAGTTGGACACGTTAGTAAAGTCATTTCAGATAACGGACCGCAATTCAGATCTGCTGTTTGGTCACGCATGCTTCGGAATCATAAAATCAAACCTGTTTTTATTTCATCGTACTCACCACATTGTAACCCCTCCGAACGGATTATGAAAGAAATCAATAAGCTTTGCAGACTTCATTGTCACAGAAAGCATCAGCATTGGGACAGATACTTACACTTATTTCAAAACGTGCTAAATGAAATGCCTCATGACTCCACTGCTTTACCACCTACTCTTGTAGTGAAGAATGAAGAACCACCGAACAGAATCAGAGAGCTTGTACCTTTCCCGAATACACATAAACTTCTACACAAAGACATAATTGATTTGGCTATTAAAAATATAAAATCTGCAGCAGACAAAAGGAGAATACTACACGGTAAAGCAAATGCAAAGAAATTATATATTGGTCAGAAAGTTCTCATTAAAGCTCATTCATTGTCACATAAGAAGAAACACTTGAGTCACAAATTCTTTCTAGTTTACAATGGACCTTACAGAATCCGACGTATACCACATGATAATTGCGTTGAAGTTGAAACTCTGCGTACTAGGAAGAGTAAAGGTTTACACCACATTTCACATGTAAAACCGTTTATTGAAAGATAATCTGCTTTTTAACTTTGTCTTTGCCATATAACTTTTCACTTTACATTACTTGTATGCTTTGTCAGACTTAGAATCTGTTAATATGCAACAATGTTTGAAGTTAAATATCCAGTCAAGAACCAAGAGAACTTATTTAAACAGAAATTACGAATGCATTGTTATTGTGAACAGACGACACAGTGTTATTGTGTGTGTACATTCTTGCTTGTTAGTTGCACGATTACGTAACGACTATAAGGCTCACATACTTAGAACATTTACCAGTATTGCTAATGAGATTTTAATGCAACATTTTGGTTTACTTGAAAATACATTCTGGATTTAAAGTACTTTCTGTGAGATACCAGATGACACAGTGGTTAGTTTATGTGACAGCTACACGATTTTATCACGACGCAACTAATGAGTGACAATTTACAATGTTGCTTTTGCAGTGTTTCTGTTTTATATCTGCACAGTTTTTCTGTATTATTCTGGAAAGTAAAAAATGTTTTAGTAGTAACTTTAGTGGTATAGCTACAGTGAGACAGCCTTTTCCGTAGCACAACAATACGTTACAGCACAGTACTTTCTTCATCACAGCAATAAGCGTAATAACTAAGATATCTATACGCATAGCATTTCACTTTTGTTTATCATGAGGTAAGTACATTGACTTCTGCAGAACTTAGCTTTCGGAGGACGATAACTACGACACTTTCACAGAGATTATCTTACAACAAGACGCACAGTTTAGCGCTACAGTACACGTATTTGAGTGATTAATTTTGTACTTAAAACATTTATTTTTAAAGATATTTGAAGTACAATGATACAAAGTATTTCTGTGATACATTTCATTCCATTGCAATAATCTGTAACACCTGAGGGTATAATTACATTAATCCTCAGGGGGGTAAACGCTTACTTTGTGTACCATGTGTGTGGCAAGCACAAGGAGCCCTAGCTAATATGGTATTTGCTTATACAACTTTACATATCGGTACCATATTTCTCAAACACAAAATACGCAGCTACCTGATTATTTAACAGAGAAACAAACATTTTTTTCCATGTCAGTGACAGATGTTTACGCAATTACACAGGTGGATAACTTCACACTTATGAAATAGTATTTTGTCTGTACTGTGTGAACCCTTCATATTTTTCAGAACCATTGTGATACTATGAGAGCTTTGATTGATGTATTTGGTATGAGATCATGATTTTTAAAGTACGTTTGAGGTAGATGAAACTTTTGACATGAGCAGGGAATTTTTTTTTAGGTTTTGAAATTATTGAAAGAAGCTGCGACGATTCTGAGATGTGATTGATCTGTTATGATGTTATTATTGCGGTGACGATGTGTATTATGCTGTGAGGTACGTTTATGATCAATAAGCTGAGAATCGTACTTTAAAGAGTTATGAAATGTGTGTACATGCGTGAATGTATCACAATTCCGCTGAAAATTTGTTGGACACTGTTATATTTACAGGATTTTGTTTCTACACATTTGTAACGTAAATTTTCGACCTGTGAAATTTTCGTATGAGACTGTCACTGTAGCGGAAACTGGTGTCGTAAATATTTTGGTAAGAAAGTTAAGTGACCACCTGAACGTAATGCGTCATGGGCACCCAGCTGCGCGACAGTCGCCTGGAAAAAAGCCATTACTGTGTGCCTTTCAGAGGCACAGGTGGAGAAAAAAAAAGGGAGGCCATTATCCTCGCTATTGACATTTCTTTGTAGAAAGCATCGCAAATACGACACGCTCAAACTTGAAAACAAATGATTATACTGTGGAGCCCTTTAATTTATGATATTTACCAAAATGCCTAATGAAACGATGAGAAACATTTCACGGCTATTGTCTTGCTAGTTGAGAGAAATGCCATATGGCTGTCTTTATGTATTTATTTACTCAATTTGTTTAATATATAGTTTCTAGCTGCACTGCAGCATTGGTTAAAATAAAATTTAATAGATGTACTAATATATTTATTTTATGCCTACAGATCCAGTCAATAAGAAATTTATGATCTACTTCCAAGAAAACGAGGGTGCATAAATAGACATTTCCCTTCACAGGAATTGCATAAATAATTTTTTTACGATTTGGTAACTTATCTGCTAGTGTAAGTTCTCGTGATGCATCACTCTAGTGTTCAGATGTGACATAGGTATTAAAAATGGCCATTTTTACTGTAATATTTTTTCTGCTTGAGCTATGTCATGTTCAGGTATAAGTTATTGCATTTGCTGCTGCTGTTTGCCAGGCATAGTCCTACTGAAATTTACATTGTATTAAGCTAGTTTTACTACTGATTTATTTTTCTTGTTTGCTGCACATTGCCTTATATTAGTTGTAATATTGCATTTGCTTTGCTAATTTATGCTGCTTGCTTTGCCAATTTGAATTTTTGTCATTGCTTTTTGTGTTAATTTGTTATGTGCTGCTGCATTGCCTCATCCCTTGGTATATATATCTGAGCTCAGTAGATTTAAGCTAGCTTAAGAGGGGGTAGACTATATAAGAAACTAACTATGATGAATTGGAAGAAATGCATTGAGAAGCTATAAGAAAATGGTTTGGCCAAAAAAAAGTAGTGTACAGTGGAGAAAAACTATTTTTGAAAGAGGATGTGAACAGAATACAGAAAGCAGGCTTAGATAGGACTTTTGGCAATAATGATGAACGAAGGGAGATCTCCATGCAAAATACTGCAGTAAAACAAACCCTGTCCTTTCCTTTTGTGTCATCCCTCTATGTGTTTGTGTACCCTTGTGTATTTGTGTTTTTCCTGTCTTTATGTGTTTAGCTGATGAGAGCTACGTTGTAGAATTTTTCTAATACTACGTTATTTACTTTGTAAAGATGTTTAGACATTATTTATTCTGTTTTGTTGCTCATATGAGAAGGTGATGTTTCAAAAGTTATTCTGATCTTTATGTGTACTTATGTCATTATTTTGGTAACACTGATGTATATGTTTATCTCTATTCTTTTGTAAAACCTGTGCTACTACAAATGTTATCTGTATTGTTATGTTCTTTACTGAGGTATTTTGTACCTTTGTTATTGTATTCTCATGTTATAATATTGTAATTGACACCAGTTCATCAAATTAAGTAACTTGTAAGCATTTATTTCACTGCACACATTTCTGTTGGTCATAGTAATGCACAATATGTGAGAAGTTGGGACTGTTAGTGTTTGCACGTGTGTTAATAATTCATCAAGGGACTGGATAACAGCATTGCTGGTTCTAAGGACAATTCCAAAAACTTTGTGAGTGCACAAGTGGTGGTTCATGGACTTGCTATATTCTCCGCAAGACTCTTCGATGGTGATTGTGCACCTGCACAGTCGCAACAGATGGCTGCTGGCCGTCTCTACAAGGACTACAGTGGGTCTGCACCTTCGATGACTCACCAATACAATTATTTCTACAAGGACTGCAGTGGGTCTGCACCTCTGGTGGCCCACCAATACCATACTCTCTACGAGGACTACAGTGGGTCTGCTCTGTGATGACCTACCTATCAACATTCTTCAAAACTGAGACTGACTCTGCTGTGGGTTTGCTCTGTTGTGGCCCACTACCTGTCTGCATGTCAAGAGTCAGCACTGTCTTTCCATGGGAAGGACAACACTACTTCTTCAAGACTGCATGGAAATCCACTACTTCTGTGTGCATTCTCCTTTACTGCTCAGACCTTGAGAAAAAAAAAACACTGCAATTTTACTGTGATGAATGATCAGGACTGTCTTTATGGACTGTGAGAAAATTTTAGCTTTTGACCAACATTGTATCAATAAGTGTGTGCATTTGATTTCTTTGTTATTATAATTATGATTATGAAATTTTATTTTCAAATCTGTATTGGCCACTGCCCCAAACAATTTGTAAAATTTTTTGTGGGGAGCATGGGGGCTATGTAAGTAGGCTGTTTAGGTTTTCTTATTGGTAACGCCACGTAGCTCTCTGTATGAAAATCACTGGCTGTGCTGTGTGCAGTCTGTGGCTGGGTGGCATTGTAGTAATATTCGCCATTGTAGTGTTGGACTGTTGGCTGTTAACAGCGCATAGCGTTGCGCAGTTGGAGGTGAGCCACCAGCAGTGGTGGATGTGGGGAGAGAAATGGCGGAGTTTTGAAATTTGTAAGACTGGATGTCATGAACTGCTATGTATATTATGATTTTTCAACACTATTAAGGTAAATACATTGTTTGTTCTCTATTAAAATCTTTCATTTGATAACTATGCCTATCAGTAGTTAGTGCCTTCAGTAGTTTGAATCTTTTATTTAGCTGGCAGTAGTGGCGCACGCTGTATTGCAGTAGCTTGAGTAACGAAGATTTTTGTAAGTGATTTGTGAAAGGTATAGGTTAATGTTAGTCAAGGCCATTCTTTTGTAGGTATTTCTGAAAGTTAGACTGCGTTGCGCTAAAAAAAAAAAAAGAAATTGTGTGTCAGTGTAAGCACAGTCTTGTATAATTGCTCAAAGGGGACGTTTCAAAGGAAAGAGGAGATTCTCCGCAGAATTGCTGGAGAAAGGAATACAAGGAAAACACTGACAAGAAGAAGGTACAGGATGTTAGGACATCTGTTAAGACACCAGAGAATATATTCCATGGTATTAGATGCCGTAGAAAAAAAAAAATCTAATCTTCAGCGTTCTTCTGTAGCGGCAGCATCACATTTTAGTAGGTTCCCCTCTCGTCTGGGCTTCATCCACGTCAAACTACCGTTAGAGACTACACTACAGACAAGTTCTACCAGGAGAGACTTACGAAATATTCCGTTTATATTCGATGTCACCAAATTTCTCAACGTCATAAATATTTGTCATTTTAACGGTAGTCCACATTTTATATCCTATTTCGTCAACATTGGACTCGCATTCTGGAGGACGACGGTTCCATCCCGCGTCCGGCCATCCTGATTTAGGTTTTCCGTGATTTCCCTAAATCGCTCCAGGCAAATGCTGGGATGGTTCCTTTGAAGGGGCACGGCCGACTTCCTTCCCCGTCCTTCCCTAATCCGATGAGACCGATGACCTCGCTGTTTGGTCTCTTCCCCCAAACAATCCAACCCAATCCCTATTTCGACATAGTAAGTTAACATTTGTGGATATTTGATACTAAAATAGCTATTTTGTTTGTTATCACGGTTTATAGAGTTAGGCGTTTATTTTGTCACGAGAACATGAGGTTTATACCTTCATCTCGCATGTTGTTTTATCATATAACAGCAATAGAACTTGAGCTGACAAAACAGAAATATCTTGGTTTTATGGTAAAGTAAAGGGCAGTTGCCCGTGTTGAAATAGTGATAATAACCAAAATAAGTACAATAACAGGTCTAAAAACGGAGAAAAGGTAGCTGTAGGAGCAGCAGAAACCATGGCAAGCTGTATAAAATATGGAACATATAAAACTAGCAGCTCACATCAAAGCGAGGTAGAGTATTAAAAACCTGTTGCTGTTAGTACACTAAGAGCTAAAAGAAAGATGGAGGAATCAGAAATAAACAAATATTCCTTGCACAAGTCAAAGATTCTCTCCTATTTTTCTCTTCAAGCACGGAAAACAAGAAGAGGTGATTGTAATAGCACACTGACTGAGCGTTTTTTACATTCGCATCTGACGTTTAGCTATGACACGTTCGTTTCCATTCCTTTCCACTCGCTTTCTAGCGACTGAAAATCAAATACGGAACCCATCAACTGTACTCATTCGTGGTGAATGTGAACGCTTAATTCGATCTGTCCTCTTATGAACCTACGGGAGAAAATGGAAGTTAAGTTAGGTGCTCTTTTGAATTCAGCACAAGGCAGCTGTACTGACGGGATTCCGACAAAGGAGAACGCTTGAGTAACAGGGTTGGAGGTCCATTGAAAAGACGCAGGTAATGGTAATGTCCGTATGCCAGGAGCGCTCTCGCACACAGACGCGTTCAGATCGGCATAAGAGCGCACTTGTACCGGACTCGCCGTGTGAATGAGCAGCACGTGGGATGGCAGTTGCTTATGTCATACGGCGGCGTGTCCTTCGCCCAGCTTCTTAAACACTTCTCAACGAGCTTGTTTATACGACCTTGAAAAGCTTATACCAGCATCAGTAAACTTCCGCTGGATTTAGCAACAGCCGCATTCACAAAATGCAAATATCGCTCGAGAAACAATATTGCGCAGAACCTCTGCCTCCAACTAACTCACAGATCATACACTAGCCTTATTGGAGACCTGGACGTCCTATGCGTTTTCTTGCAATTGTTGATGGATATTCATCTACACACAACGAAATAATGTTTAGTATTCTTCAGGTGAGTATAAGTGAATCGCTGCTGTTCACGTCATACTTTAATGAGGTAGTGGGTAGTGAGATGTGACGTCAGGCTTTTCGCAGATGATGCAGATATCCAGGAGGAAATCTTTCCGTGTAGCAGTATCGAGTTACATCTCTAAATACGAATAATACGAGCCTGTTTATGCAGGGAGATGGAATGCTGTCCTTTACTCGAAACGTAAAAGCGTGACACATACATTGTTAGATCAGGATATTTCCTACCGGCGACTAAAGGGTCCACAGATTACATAAATGTCCTAGATGATTGTTCTTAAGGTTATATATTGTATATATTGTGCTCCACATTCCATGGATTTTTTTCAGTCCATCAAAAACCCATACGGTAAGTAAATAAATATCGGGAACTGCACTTTGTCATCCAAAGAGAGTGGTTACAAACACTTGTATTCCCTTTACTTCAAGTGTCTGAAGGCAAAGATTAACACAAGACATCGAATGTGTGACTGCTGAAAGGGTGAGAAAGAAATCTTGAAAAATGACTGCAGACGAACACTCAATGAGAGAGGTGACACAACTAGCGAGAAATTCGTTTTCTTTTAAAGAAAATAATAATAAAATAAAAAATTTAAAAAGTACTTTCTTTGGAACGAAAAGTTTTGACCTTAAATGAAGTCTAAAATTTCTAGGCCTAAATTTCTTTCGTTACATGTAAAGCAAAGTACTTTAGAGAAATTCTGCTTGTTGTAGATGTCAGTGAAATGAATAAAAGCATGGCAGTGTTGTTAAGGCATATATTTTTCTTAAATTGTTTTGAATGTAATGACAAAAATTCCAAATCAGCATATATTGTCAAGTGACATTTAACTTGTTATTCGACAGAAAATTGAGGGTAGCCCACTGATAATGGAGAAACAAAAAAATTAATTATATATTGTTCAAGACAGAATCTTTTCAACACGTGAACTGTTGAAGCAAACAAGGAAACAAATAATATTTCAGAAGAACTTTGCCTGTGCTTGTTGATGATTTAAACGACCATCCACAATCAGACGATGTCACATTTGACGGGAAATATGAAAAAAATAAAGAGATGACTGTATTACGTAAGTTCAAATACGGATGTAGTTTCAGTATAATGGTAAACGAAGAGGAAACATATCGAGCTAGATTTCTGCCTTCATCGAGCACTCCACCTACGCTCCGTTAACACAAGTAGCGTTGTTGACGCTCAGTAGCTCGGTACGGGCTTTTGTTGAAGTTTCGAGAACATACCTTCACCGAAGAGTCAAGCAGTATATCGCTCCCTCCTACGTATATCTCGCGAAGAGACCATGAGGATAAAATCAGAGAGATTAGAGCCCAAACAGAGGCATACAGACAATCCTTCTTTCCACGAACAATACGAGACTGGAATAGAAGGGAGAACCGATAGAGGTACTCAAGGTACCCTCTGCCACACACCGTCAGGTGGCTTGCGGAGTATGGATGTAGCTGTAGATGTAGATGTTGCTGTTGTTGTTGTTGTTGTTGTTGTCTTGTTGATCAGATCGTTCTGTTTGCTTGTACGTTGGTTTGTAGTCACAGAGGCGGTACCCGTTAGGGATAGTACCCCTTCTTAGAAGCACGTCTTTAGCTCACATACAGGATTAACGACCAGGAAGTCTGTATTTCCTCGCCTTGAGGTGGGGAACCGGCTGGGCTGTGCGAGCGATGGAACACCTGGGCAACGACCGTAGCGTCTTGTAGATGGCGCAGAATATCACTTCTCCTGTTCTGACAAGACATTAAAAGATGACGCTTTAAAACACACGCAGCGCTAGAATAGGACAGTACCGGAAAAAAGAAAATACCCGCCCGCAGGAAACTACCAGATTTCGTCAGTTTTTCTCAGAAAAATGGCTTAGCAGCGGACAACGATGCAGGTCTCTCCTCGACCTTTCCGTGAATTTCTCTAATAAATTTTACCCTTTCACGACCGTTCCTGCTCGTGGAGTCACGGACTATTTTTAGCTTCAACGACTTTCTACAGGCCCGTATCTAGTCCTATTCTCTAATACAAAGGTTGTCTGGGTTGAAAGCAGTGCATCCCCAAAGACATTTCAGAGAATAAAATCATCTAAAATTACACTAGTCAACTTTTACCTTATAGTGTACTGAATGAAGAAGACAAAATTACTCTTAGATACCCACGGAACTTTACAACAGCCTCCCAAATCAGAATTACGTGGTGAGTTGCTTTCATGTGCTATTTGGCCACTTTTTGTTATAAATCGCGCAAAATTTAAGAATAACGTTGGACTAATGAGCATCTTTTAAGACACTTAAGCAGAAAAGTGTCTAGAAGAGTCAGAATGTCGTAGCTATACCACTTTAGTATCGCAAAGGCTTACGCGTAAATGGAGATGACTTCCACGAGGAACACCCTTTGGTTCGAAATGTAGCGCATTCAACTGAAATAATTCGCTCTATACTGTAAGCTCGGAAAATAAATAAAATATACAGTCATTATACCTAAAGTAAGGTATAAAGTTCTGAGACGGTATAAAACGAAAATATAAAATATTTACGTTATGTAGATGGCAGAGATTTACTAAATCTATCGTTTTAAGATACCATTTTATGTATCGTTCTTGTAGACATTACGGAGCGAATTGGTGCTGTGGTTACGACACTCATCTTGCACTTGGGAAAATGGCGGTGCAAACCCAAACCGGCCATGCAGATTTAGATTTCCTGCAGTTTCCTGTAACAGCTTAAGGCGAATGCCAGTATGTTTGCTTTAGAAAGGACACGGTCGAATTACTTCACCAATACCAAGTTGTACTATGTCGCAAATCAACTCGACAGCGACAGGTCAAATCCTAATCTTCTTCTTCTTATAGATAATATTCTGCCTTTCAGATCGGAACCACCAGAATCGATCATTAAATATCTGGGATTTGAATTATCAAATGAACTGAATTAATTGATATGAAATATGTGTACTCGCTGAGAATGCACTGATGAAACGTAATGACGTGAAATGATAGAAGTATGGTCCTGGAATGCTGTGCCATCAATGTAATGGGTTACTTATATAGTGAATAATGAAAGTTTTTGAAGACAGAGGTTCTAGATCACCTTAACAACCATTAGGTTATCTGAACAGATCATTATACCTGATACAAACATTCATTGTGACTAGTGTTTCCAGCTAGTCTCTCCCGACAAACAACCTCGTTAAAAAAAAAAGGAATCTGAGGAGGGAACACGGCGTGGCCTCCAATCTATAAGATTTTACCATCAACCGGATGTTCTATGTTCCGGAACTGGACCATGAGATGGAGGACATGCCTCATCCTACTGTAGGGAGAAGATTCAATTGTATAGCAATACCAAGAAAGATTATGAAACGTCCCCTTAGAAAAATTAATGAATTACCGTGCTGGTAAACCCCTTACGTTATTTGATTTTCAAACAGCTGAGCAGAACTGAACGTACTCGGACATTTCGCTCTTTACCTATTCTGATCAACACTAAACTGACACACAATATTTTTAGCGCAACGCAATCTGACTTTTAATAATCCCTACAAAAGAATGGCCCTGACTAACAATAACCTATACCTTTCATAAATCACTTACCTTACAAAAATCTTCATTACTCGAACTACTGCAATACAGCGAGAGCAAATACTGCAAGGCTAAATAAAAGATTCTAACTACTGAAGTCACTAACTACTGATAGGCATAGTTAGCAAATGAAAGATTTTGACAAAGAACAAACAATGTATTTACCTTAATAGTGTTCAAAAGTCATAATATATATATCAGTTCATGACATCCAGTCTTACAAATTTACTGTCTCTGATGGACACACGTCCAGATCATCCGCTCTCAAAACTCCGCCATCTCTCTCTCCCCACAACCACCACTGCTGGCGGCTCACCTCCAACTGCGCAACGACACGCGCTGTTAACAGCCATCTTCCCAACACTACAATAGCATATACTCCAACAATGCAAACCAACCACAGCCTTCACACAGCACAGTCAGTGATTTTCATATAGAGCGCTACGTGGTGTTACCAACATAGAAACCTATACAGCCTACTTACAAGATAAATGCTACAGAAAATTTGAGTTAGGTGCACTAACATTGCCTCGTTTGAGGCCACACCCGTAGAAAGCAAGAGGTCTTGTCTAGAGTCTTAGTCGTACAGCAATTTTCATTACACACGACATACTTATTCTGTGGAGAATTTTTTTTTTTCCTGGCCGTACATATTTGATAATTGCCGCCTATAGGGGAAACATAAGGAAGAGTATCAGCGAAAGGTATCTTTCAGTAGGACTATTGATAAGGTACGAAAGAGAGTCAATAATTGAAGGATTTCTTTCGTCTCCATACGTTCACAGCACTGATTCACTGTTGTTCTTGTGCGTCAGCTTTGCTGTGCTGTTCGCAGTAATTTCAGAGAATTTTGCTATGAATCTCTAAATCATCGCAAAATTTATGCTAGTTTGTCACCACATAAACTGAAAAATACAAATAGGAAGCAGAAGAAATGGCATTTTGTCGTCGAGATAATCTGACGAGACGTTACTTTGCGACAATGTGATTCTGTGCAGTGCATGCTACCATCACAGGTATTTACGTAGTTTCTGGTATTCGGTTTACGGGCATAAGGCCAAGGCCCAAAGCATATTTATCTGGCTAACATTTCGTTTTATAATGCTGGAGACACCAGCAGAGGCTATAAAGACTCAGAAAGCAGTTATAATCTGAAACAAGCTCAGAAATCCGAATTGGTTATAGATATAATCATGTAACGATCAGCTCATGACGTCATCACTCCGCTGCATAAGATCGCGCAATCGCGCCGACATGTGTTATAAATGTTTATTTAGTACTTATCAGAGACAAGATATACCTGAGTCACCAAGGCCGCCGGATCTCTCCAAAATTAAGTACGTTTGGTGCATTATGAAGAAGGCCACTCAACCAGCTCGCGATTTTGACGATTTAACGCGCCAGTTGGATTGAATTTGGCATGATCTCCCACAGGAGGACGTAGAACAGCTCTGTCAATCAGTTACAAGCGCAATAGCTGGTTGCTTAAGGGCCAGAGGTGGACCAAAGTGTTATTGACTCGCTCAATTTGGGCAACTCTTTCTCATGAATAAATCATCCAATTTTTCTGGAATAATTTTCATTTGTCTATCTCTACATGTAAATCACATGTACCAACTTCTGTCCCATTCGCATAACTCCTTAGTGGTGCGTCTTTTTTTTTTGTCTTAGAGTGTATTTCAAAGCCAAATGGACCCGTCTTCCAACACATGGATGCAGGAATAGACGTACACCTGCACGCCAGTGTTGTAATCACTTGGCAGCATCATTCAGTCACCCATGTCATCTGCTCATCCGTCCCCGTAGTTTTTTTTGTTTTTTTCCTTTTTCTGTGTGTATACAGCGGCTACAGAAAAGAAGGCAACAAATTGTACCACGGCTCAAGATCTGATCGCTATCTTGTTCTCCAGCGATTAGCAGACTATTAAAATCAGCAGCTATAGAGAATCAATTTTTATTTCTCTCTCTTTTTACGTTCTCCTCTTTTCCCCAAGGCCGAGATCAGCAATTAGCATGCGACCGAGGGGCCGGCAATGTCGCCTAGGCGGACCGCCGCGCCGCTATGAAGGCGAGAAAACCGCGGCAGGGCGCATGCGCGCGTCTGCTCGCATTAGCATATACAAGCGTGGAGAAATCAGACAACAGCCGGCCGACAAGCTAATGTGGCTGTAGCGCATAAATACGTTCCCGGGCCCGAATGAATCGTATCGTTAACTCGCCGGGAGATTGAAGCCTTCCACACGAATGTACCCGGCCGGTTTCCGTTAAGTGCCGAGGTAAAACCGCCTGCCCGCCTCCCCGACTGGAAGACAAAACTGCACAGTAAAAACAAAGCGACGACGACAGGTGGAGAGGCGGCCAATAAAGGCGAGAGCGGCCAGAGCGGCGGTGAAAGCGCGTCTAGCTTCGTCAATAGAAATCGTCGCGCCCCCACCACGACCCTCGTAAATAATGCATTTAAACTGCAGCCGTCGCGTGCGCGCCTCGTTAATGCTATTTTGTCTTTTAGGCAGAAGTTTCTTTCCGATTACGGCGTGCTTCACGAGGTGTTGTCACCCTTTAAAAACCCCAGCAATTAACTTAAACTCGGGTAACAGCGTAGGTCCTCGTATGCTAGTTTCAAAACAAAGCTGCAGTGAAATGTGATACGTGTACCTTGTTCTTCGCAGTAAACAAATCACATCAAGAATCCGTCAGATACATGAAGTAACAAGTGCTATTGACAGAGGATATGAAATTGATTCCGTATTTTTAGATTTACACAAGGCTTTTGACACACTTTTCCCGCAAGCGGCTTCTGATAAATATCGCGCGTCGAGTGCCTGTGGAGTATCGTCGCAGTTTTGTACTGGGTTTGTGATTTTCTTTCTGTAAGGTCACAGTTTGGATTCCGTAGAAATGTTGGAACGCGTGAGGCAATACTGACTCTACGACTTATCTTAGAAGAAAGATAAAGGAAAGGCAAACCTACATTTCTAGCATTTGTAGACTTAGAGAAAGCTTTTGACAATGTTGATCGGAATACTCTCTTTCACATTCTGAAGGGGGCAGGGGTAAATACGGGGAGCGAAAGGCTATTTACAATTTGTACAGAAAACTGATGGCAGTTATAAGAGTCGAGGGGTATGAAAGGGAAGCAGTGGTTGGGAAGGGAGTGAGACAGGGTTGTATATTGAGCAAGCAGTAAAGGAAACAAAAGAAAAATTCGGAGTAGGTATTAAAATCCATGGAGAAGAAATAAAAAATTTGAGGTTCCCCGATGACTTTGCAATTCTGTCAGAGACAGCAAAGGACATGGAAGAGCATCTGAACGGAATGGACAGTGTCTTGAAAGGAGGGTATAAGATGAACATCAACGAAAGCAAAACGACGATAATCGAATGTAGTCGAATTAACTCCGGTGATGCTGAGGGAATTAGATTAGGAAATGAGACACTTAAAGTAGTAAAGGAGTTTTGCTATCTGGGGAGCAAAATAACTGATGACTGTCGAAGTAGAGAGGATATAAAATGTAGACTGGCAATGGCAAGGAAAGCGTTTCTGAAGAAGAGAAATCTGTTAACATCGAGTATAGATTTAAGTGTCAGGAAGTCGTTTCTGGAAGTATTTGTATGGAGTGTAGCCATGTATGGAAGTGAAACGTGGACGATAAATAGTTTAGACAAGAAGAGAATAGAAGCTTTCGAAATGTGGTGCTACAGAAGAATGCTGAAGATTAGATGGATAGATCACATAACTAATGAGGAGGTATTGAATAGAATTGGGGAGGAGTTTGTGGCACAACTTGACTAGAAGAAGGGATCGGTTGGTAGGACATGCTCTGAGGCATCAAGGTATCACCAATTTAGTATTGGAGGGCAGCGTGGAGGGTAAAAATCGTAGAGGGAGACCAAGAGATGAATACACTAAGCAGATTCAGAAGGATGTAGGCTGCTGTAGGTACTGGGAGATGAAGAAGCTTGCACAGGATAGAGTAACATGGAGAGCTGCATCTAACCAGTCTCAGGACTGAAGACCACAACAACAACGACAAGCTCACAGTCCGTAGTAACTGAAAGAACGATATCGAGGGAAACAGAAGTGATATCTGGCTTTCCCCAATGAAGCAGGCCCTCTGCTGTTCTTAATGTGTATAAAGAATTTAGCAGAAAACCTGAGCATCCTTGTTAGATTATGTGCAGATTGATATGATATAGTTTGGAGTAATGAACCATAGGGAGAGAGGTGCCACCATTATGTTGAGCGTGAACTGTGAAGTAAAAACAAACATCATAAGCGTTGCTTCATCTCGACTTCCGACCACCCAATTCACCCTACCACTCTTGGGGTCAGGTCCGCCTTGTAGCCGAGTGGTTCTAGGCGCTTCAGTCTGGAACCGCGCGCCACTATGGTAGCAGGTTCGAATCTTGCCTCGGGCATGGATGTGTGTGATGTCCTTAGGTTAGCTAGGTTTAAGTACTTCTGAGTTCTAGGGGACTGATGACCTCAGATGTTAAGTCCCATGGTGCTCAGAGCCATTTTGAACTATTTTTTTGTCGATCAACATAAAGGCTCTGGGAATGACTTCATCCTCATGTAACACGACGATCTGCTCATGTATTGACTTCCACACTGAACTTCGACGTGAAGTGAACTTCATTCTAGGAGAGTAAATTAGAAGAAGTATATTACAAGATACTGTAAAACATTAGTGTACAATAGTTTACCTTGCAAAGCCAGTAAATAAGGATCATCCTATTGTTGATGCAGATAAGTGTGCCGTTGGTTTAATGTTCTTGGATACACACTTGGTGGTCATGTTGAATGCATCAAATTTTGAACATTTCGCTGAGTGGTGGAGTCGGATCTATATTTTCTATATTCAGACGTTTCTGAGAAATCTCTTCATCTTATGCACTGCCTTGCTGTCAATGCTCAGCGTAATGGTCTAATGGCAACATCACTATGCTACTGGTTTTATTTGTCAACATTTTATACTAAGACTGCAGCTCTGAACTGTGATGTTGTTACCGAGATTCGTATGTAGTCAGTTAGTTGCATCACTTCTGAATATTTATTCTGTAGTATATGAAGTGTCTATTAACGTTTATGGCCATGCAAATGTCGTTTATACTTTTTATTTTGGTATAATTTAAAGTCAACACAAAAGGAAGTGCTAGCGAAAGACTCTGCGACACGCAGTATATGTTCTTGAGTACTGAATCCCATAGACTTGGTGTTGATGTGTGTCATGATCGATCTTCTATGTTTAAAATGATCGTTTCCGGTGTTTGCCAATAATTTTCTGTTTCATCAGCATCATTGCGACGAGTTGAGCGCTCCTCTATCGTGGTGACGTCACTTTAAATTTTCGTTGCAGTGTTTTTTTTTTTTTTTTGTGGAAAGGCGATTAAATTTAGGAAGAAGCCGATAGGTAATCGTTTTATCTTGGGTTGTAAATTACTGTTTTACACTTTCTTCTCGGCGCCAACTGTTAACATAGAAACCTCGTACTGATTGCAGGCCAAGGTCACTCTGTCGAACAGTGAAATAAATTTTGTACTTGTTTTATTATTTTCCTGGGATACTCACGTCTTTCTTGCCCTCTTAACATCCTACCGCAGATATTAATTTTATTAAACATTCGCACGTACTCCTTCGAGATGCATATCCAGCTCTTTCCCTACTACCGTCCGACTCACAATGACGTGTTGTCCTTTAAGCCGGGTGCCTCTTCTGGCGTTCCGGCTATGATCACGTGAACTGCACGCGGGTGTTGAAGACAACAAAACTTGCCCACTATAGTTCTGAACACCTACATCTATATCTGTTCCCTGCAAGCCACCTTACGTCTTGTGGTGGAGGGTACTTCGCGTGTTACTGTCACTTCCCACTTTCCTGTTCCAGTAGCGAATGGTTTGCGGGAAGGAAGATTGATGGTAAGCTTTCGTGTCGTTTAGAATGTGTCTAATTTTGTTTTCATGATCTTTTCACGAGATACAAGTAAGAGGAAACAATGTATAAGTGGTGTGTTAAGTTCCTATGGGGCCAAACTGCTGATGTCACCGGTCGCTAGGCTTACACAATATTTAATTTAAACTAACTTACGCTAAGGACAATACACACATCCATGCCCGAAGGAGGACTCGAACCTCCGATGGGGGAAGCCGCACGAACCGTGGCAAGACGTCCTAGACCGCACGGCTCATATTATAGGCTGACTCTTCGAACTTCAAAAGTAAACCACACCGTGATGCAGATCACCTCTCTTGCAACGCTTTTCAAGCAAGCATCTCCTTGTGGCCTTTCATAATCAAACAGCTACATCACAGGGAGACTGCGTTCAGTGCCAAATTTCGATACACATTTTTGTGTAAGAACTTTTAATCATTTGTACATCAATAAAAATATGATATGACGTCCGAGGTATCCGAGGAGGTGGCCAACTTAAAACGAAGTCCGCAGTCAGCTAAGTAATGTGCTACAGCCGTTCCTCGTTTTATTACTTCTTCCACTCACCGACCTGCTAGAACAGCGCCCCGAACTCAGTGACGCAGTAAATGCCGTTCCATCTTGTCAGTGTTTGCCACTGAAATACGTAGCTCTTAGGCGTTTCTCGATGTCGCTACATTGACATCTTCATCTGCACGATTACTCCACTATTCACATTAAAGTGCCTGGCAGAGGGTTCAATGAACCACCTTTAAGCTGTCTATCTACCGTTCCACTCTCGAACGGCGCGCGGGAAAAACGAGCATTTAATTTTTTCTCCACGATCCCCGATTTGTCTAATTTTATTGTGATGATCATTTCTCCCTATGTTTTTGCAGTTGGAGGAGAAAACTGGTGATTGAAATTTCATGAGAAGATCCCTTCGCAACGAAACACGCCATTGTTTTAATGAATGCCACTCCAATTCACGTATCACGTCTGTGGCACTGTCTCCCCTATTTCGCGATCATACAAAACGAGCTGCCCTTCTTTGAGCTTTTTCGATGTCATCCGTCAGTCCCATCCGATGTGGATCCCACACCGCACAGTAATACTCCAGAATTGCGCTGACAAGCGTCGTGTAAACCGTCTCTTTAATAGACCTGTTGCACCTTCTAAGCGTTCTGCCAGTGAATCGCAGTGTTTGGTTTGCTCCGTCCACAAGAGTATCTATGTGATCGTTCCAATTTTGGTTATTTGTAATTGTAATCCCTAAGTATTTAGTTGAAACTACAACCTTCAGATTTGTGCGACGTACCGTGTAATCGAAATTTAGCGGATTTATTTTAGTACTCACGTCAATAACTTCACACTTTTCCCCATTCAGGCTCAACTGCCACTTTTCACACCACACAGCCGACCGGTGTGGCCGTGCGGTTCTAGGCGCGTCAGTCTGGAACTGCGTGACCGCTACGGTCGCAGGTTCGAATCCTGCCTCGGGCATGGATGTGTGCGATGTCCTTACGTTAGTTAGGTTTAAGTAGTTCTAAGTCCCAGGGGACTGATGACCACAGATGTTGAGTCCCATAGTGCTCAGAGCCATTTGAACCATTTGAACCACACCACACAGATATCTTATCTAAACCATTTTGCAATTCGTTTTGGTCATCTGATGACTTTAAAAGTCGGTAAATGACATCATCATCTGCAAATAATCCAAGAGGGCTACTCAGATTGTCTCCTGTGTCGTTAATATAGTTCAAGATCTGCCGACAACACTGCCTTAGCGAACACCGGATATTACTTCTGTTTACTCGATGACTTTCCGTCTATTACTACGAACTGTGACCTTCGCTGTACTTGTCCGAGATATGTGTAACATTCGGTGGCCATCTCACAGCCGGCCTTAGTGGCCGAGCGGTTCTAGGCGCTAAAGTCCGGAACCGCGCGACCGCTACGGTCGCAGGTTCGAATCCTGCCTCGGGCATGGATGTGTGTGATGTCCTTAGGTTAGTTAGGTTTAGGTAGTTCTAAGTTCTAGGGGACTGATGACCTCAGAAGTTAAGTCCCATAGTGCTCAGAGCCATTTGAACCAGCCAATCTCACATCTCTAATGCCGCTAGTTGTTTTTTATCCCTCTTTACCAAGGTCTAGAATTGCAGTCCATATGTTGCCACTTTCCAAGTAAAAATCCTCTTTGCAACGTCATTCAGAAGAAATATGGCTTTGCAAATATCTGAAACGAGAAATATCATTTTGAAAACCGTTGTTTCTTTTTGAACAGCCCTGTATTTCACCAACTTCCGTTTAGTAACTAGTCGTGGATCTGAATAAAGTACTGTCAGTAGCGAGAGAATATGTTATACTATCAGTAGCAAACATAGAGTAGCCTTGGCACCACAATCACATAGTGAGACAAATAAAGTATCGGAAAGACAGAAGAAAGAAAAACGTTCCAGTGCAGCGGATACTATTCAGCTAGAATCTATTGCAGCTAATGCCTTCGCTGTCGGACGTGAACAAGACGTGTGAGAGGCGATACGGCGCAGTCTGCTGGAGATACTCCCGTCGCGCGCCCCCGTATCGTTAGCGGCGGCAGTAACCAGCGCTAACTGGAATACGCATCGCCTTCAAGCCGACATATCTACGGCCGTTCATTGTCTCGCCCTGTGTTTGCGCCATGGGCGCCGTGCTGTGCCCGCTGCTTAACTAATGTGTGATCGGCATGCTATCGATAAGAGAAATGATGCTTATAAGTAACATTGTTCCGAAGGCTGCCGGCCGTCTTCCCTTCTCTCTCTACACGTATATATATATATATACACTCGTTCATGAATTATTCAGCGTACCCTAAACTGGTGTTACGAGCCGCTCACGACCGTTCGACTAACGTGTTTATGATTAGCACCTCTGGTCTAGTTCTTGCTCTTGGTTTCCTGTGCAACGTCTTTCTCGCTCTGTGAATAGGGGCGTAAATTACGGCAGCAAGGAGAGCCGCCGCTAGTTGATTTTGCTTTTTATCTGTGAACTGATGGGAACGCTTGGATTTCATAAACACTCAACCGCGGCGACCTCCCGGACCGTCTCCATGATACACAGTAGACATATAAACTGGAATAAAACTGTCAGCAAAAAAGACTGCAGACGAACCCCAAGTGAGGGGTTCATGAAAGTGGCCCACTAAACACGCATGCAGTCTTGACATCTACGTATGTCTCTGACATCGACATCGGTCTTTAGACTGATTTCTTGTTTGATGCTATCCTGCACCTTTTCGCCGGCCGGGGTGGCCAAGCGGTTAAAGGCGCTACAGTCTGGAACCGCGTGACCGCTACGGTCGCAGGTTCGAATCCTGCCTCGGGCATGGATGTGTGTGACGTCCTTAGGTTACTTAGGTTTAAGTAGTTCTAAGTTCTAGGGGACTGATGACCTTAGAAGTTAAGTCCCATAGTGCTCAGAGCCATTTGAACCATTTGCACCTTTTCCTGTCTTGTGCTGATCTTTTCGTTGGTTGGTTGGTTTGTGGGGGTTAAAGGGACCAGACGATCTTTTCGTCTCTATATAATTGCGTAGGCTTCCGTGGCCAGAGTCAGTCGACATAAAAATTTTCTGGGTATGGTACCGCGTCATAATGTAAAAACTGCTGCTGCTGGAGAAA
Source organism: Schistocerca nitens (assembly GCF_023898315.1). Lineage (NCBI taxonomy): Eukaryota > Metazoa > Arthropoda > Insecta > Orthoptera > Acrididae > Schistocerca > Schistocerca nitens. Next base: position 787,754,929 of record NC_064618.1, on the reverse strand, counting down.
AACCAACGTTTCGGCCACGGTTGCAGCGGCCTTCTTCTGGGTCTAACGGTGCGTTCTGTTTTTTTTTCCTTTTTTGAATTTCGATCCCCCCCTAAGGGGGAGGGCTGGCAGCAGCTTAGTACGCTGCTCTTCAGCCTACAGACTTTTTAAAACGTAAGAAGAAGAGAAGAAACAATAAAAGCAGGCGGTAAAACGGTGACTTAAATTGTAAATCGGCGGAAAATTGTGGAAAGTTAGAACATAAAATAAAGGGTTGGCAATGCTAATAAAATACACAGGAAGCAGAGAGGTAGAATAGTAGACACACAATTAAAGAACATGGCGACAGTCTGGTTTCTGTTCGCAAGAGATATAAAAATCACACCCAGCGACAGTATGATTTCCGTTGTCAACACTTCGGAAAAGACACACAACACTGAACAATCACTGTAAACACTGCACTAAAATATCGGCACAACGATAACACACCATAGCCAAGGGCAGGTGGGAGGGGGGGGGGATCTGGACAGATGAGGGGAAACAAGGAGGGAGGAGAGGGAAAACGAAAGGGGGGGGGAACCGAAGGAGGTAGTGGACTGATTGGGGGGGGGGGAGGGGCAGGGCAGACGTGAGAGGGAATGGGAAAAGGCAGAGGAGGGAAATGCAAAAGGACTCGGGGTAGAGAAGGGGGGGCAGAGAGAGGGTAGGTGGGGAAAAGAGAGGATGGAAGGGGGGAGAGGGAGCCCAGGAAAGGACGGAGGAAAGGAGGGGCGGTGAGGATCAGAGTAGATAAGAGGGATAAATGGAGGGAGAGAGGGCACCATCCGGGAGGGGGAGTTGATGGAAGCCACCTTGGGAAAGGAGATGAAAGGTGTAGAGATGGAGGGTAGGGGGGGACACAACAGTGAAGACGTTGCAGGGGGCAGGGTTGGGAGAGGAGAGGAGCAACCAGGGGGTGAGGGGGATCAAGGCAACGGGAGGTGTAGAGTATGCGTATATGTTCGAGGAATGGGAGCAGATGGGGGAAAGGAATGAGGTCGTAGAGGATCCGCGTGGGGGACGGGAGGCGTATACGGAAGGCGAGGTGGAGTGCAAGACACTCAAGGATCTGGAGGGACTTACAGAATTTAGGGGGGGGGGGCATTTATTCAGGTGGGACTGGCATAACAGAGCATGGGACGGAATAAGGATTTGTAGGTGTGGATGATGGTACAGGGGTGCAACCCCCATGTCTGGTGAGAGAGGAGTTTCAGGAGTAGGAGACGGTTGTGGGCTTTGGATTGGATGGAGCGGAGATGAGGGATCCAGGTGAGGTGACGGTCAATGGTGAGGCCAGGGTAGGTGAGGGTGGGGGATAGGCGGACAGGACGGGCGCAGACGTTGAGGGAGAAATCCAGCAGCCGGAAGGAGCGAGTGGAACGACCTTGCCTTCTAGCTATGCAGTGTCCTTTATATATTTTGTTGTTACTGTTCACTGCGCATGCCATCACGTCATAATTTTAACAGGTAGTTAGTCTCAAGGTCAGTTAAGGAACAAGGAGAGGGAACTTCATTTTAATAGGTTATTGCGGTGGAGGGAGAACGTAACCTCTGTTGTCTATTGGCTCTTGTGTTTTGTACCATGATTGGTGGCCACCGTCGAATGAGAAGTTGGCTGCTGTTCACCAACTCCTGGACGTCGGCCGCGCGGCGGCAGTTACTCGCCGGTAGTGCTCGTGTCTCGTGTTGACAGTGCGGTCTGTTGGGCTCTGATTGCTGGCAGCCAAGATGGGGCAAGCCTGAGTCCATCCTCCCTGTTCATGTTGTTAGGGTGTTTAAGTATTTCGATGGCTCTCTGATTTTTCGTTTCGTCGTAACTGGCTGCTTGGCCAACACACAGGCTTTGCTGAATTTTCTTTTCCGCAGTCTTGCTGATGTTCTGCCACTGCGGATTTGTTGTGTTGCCCTAGACGAATATAGCGCTCGTGTTCCCGAATGCGCGTTGCTATTGGCCTACCAGTCTCGCCGATTTATACCTCTCCATATTCGCATTCCACCTTGTAAACGCCTGCAGTGTGTAATGGATCGACCTTGTCCTTAGTGGAGCCTAGTACGTCCTGGATCCTACGACCACTATAGAAGACAGGCTGCACCCCAACGCGGCGAAGGTGTTTGCCTATTCGATCAGTAACATTTTTCATGTAAGGTAAGCGCAATGTTGGCTTCAGTTTGTCTACTTCTTTCTTATATTTCTTACTTGTATTCGTCGAAAAGGCTGTGTGGATCGACTTATAGCTGTAGCCATTGGTTAGAAAGGTTGTGCGTAGCCTTTTAAGCTCGGGTGTGATGTTTTGAGCATCACTTACGCGCTGCGCACGGATTGCCAAAGAACGGATGACAGAGTTCTTCTGCGCTGGGTGGTGGTAGGACTGGGCTTGCAGAAACCTGCCTGTATGTGTAGGCTTGTGATATACTCTGTGCCCCAGTGTGCCCTCCGTTCTCCTGTATACTTCGACGTCTAGAAGTGGAATTGCACCATTCTTTTCTACTTCGAGCGTGAACTGTATCTTCCCGTGCATATTGTTCAAATATTCGTGAAACTTGTGAGGCCATATAGCGAACGTGACGTCCACGTATCTGAACCAGCAACGTGGGCGTAAAGGAGCTGAACTGAGAGCCAGCAGTTCGTAAACAGCAGCCAACTTCTCATTCGACGGTGACCACCAATCGTGGCACAAAACACAAGAGCCAATAGACAACAGAGGTTACGTTCTCCTTCCACCGCAATAACCTATTAAAATGAAGTTCTCTCTCCTTCTTCCTTAACTGACCGATGAAACTAACCACCTCTTAAAATTATGACGTAATGGCATGCGCAGTGAACAGTGACAACAAAATATAAAGGACACTGCATAGCTAGAACGCACCGTTAGATCCAGAAGAAGGCCGCTGCAACCGTGGCCGCAACGTTGGTTTTTCTCCAGCAGCAGAAGTTTTTACATTATGACGCGGTACCATACCAAGAAAACTTTTATGTCGACTTTTCGTCTCTACTTCGCTATTATACTCATCATCCTCTATAGTCTTCTTTGCATATTCTAGTCTTCGTATGCCTTTACTACCTTTACCCTCCACTGCTACTTTCTCAGCCAAGTAGACTGTTCACTACTGCTGTAGCAGACGTCCCACTCATGTGTCTTTCTTCTGGTGAGGAATTTCCGTAAACCTTTTTCGTTTGCAATAATTATTCATTTTCTACGTTAATCGTTCTATTCAATTATTCGTGTATATCGGTAGCACCACATTTCAAAAGCGTCCAGTTCCTTAATTTATGAATGCATTATTTATTTGCACAAAGGCTCTTGTCGAAAGTCTCCTTCACCTGCACCTGTGACAGATTTCTGGCATCTACTGTTTTATTTAATCTTACTTTTATGATCGGACAATTCTTCTGCTTCTGATCGGCGTCGTTGTTTTATGCATGGTCAATGCGCATTGCAAACACATGGACGGAAACTATGTATGACAGTATATCAAGATTAATTAACCTGTAAGTACATGCACCGAAGTATAAAGTGCAACATTCACGCTCAAGAGGGGATATTTCGTATTGCAGTGCTCCTTGCTGTGCATATCGCCACATAACTTATTGTTGAAGTGTATACTTCGAACGCAAGCAGAGCCAGTCTTGTCGGTGCATTAGCAACTACTTAACGTGTTTTACCATCCGGAGAGGCGTCATCTGGGGAATGAAATACACCGGGCTAGTAATTATGTAAGTACCAGGAGGTTGTAATTAATGTGCAGCTACTCAGTGAGAGCCAGTGTCGGCTGTAATCACCATAAGGCAGCGAAACTTTGTAGATATGCAAATGCGTTAACGCGGTACCAGTTTAGGCTAGAAAAAAATCAGTTCCAATTTTGATCACCAGGTGCAAATCTGGCGCTGGACGGAATCTCGTCTACGTCTCCGGTGCTCATAGTGAACCTTTATCACTTGTTTGACCTTTTCTGCCCACGTCGTGTTCCTAACACATCACATATGGGAAGCTTTAAAGTCAGTACCGCCATTACACTGGTGTTTATTTACAGTGCTATATTTACACTTAGACAATCATGATTTCGGCTTCAATGTGCCATTATCAAGTGTTTTAAGAGTTATAAATTGTCTAAGATGGCATACTGTCGTATTAAAATACACTATGAGACACAGTGTCTAAGAGTCGATATTTCTGGCAGAGCCTACTGCTTTGTTTCATTACTGATATGCCATCTTGACTGAATGACAGTTGGCTAAGACTTAGTTTCTAACCGATTTTCGGAACATCAATGGTGCATTGAAAACCGAGAACTGGAGAAATCTGCAGTTGCTGAGCACAGCCTCACAAACAAACATAAAATACTGTTTGACGAAAAAACGTTTGGTCGCAGGCTACTACAACATACTGGGACTCTATAACTGAAGAGGCTGTAGAAATAAGAATATGTGGTAAAACCTTTAACTGTGACGGCGGATGTAATGCCGCGCGGGATTAGCCGAGCGGTATAGGGCGCTGCAGTCATACACTGTGCGGATGGTCACGGCGGAGGTTCGAGTCCTCCCTCGGGCTTGGGTGTGTGTGTTTGTCCTTACGATAATTTAGGTTAAGTGGTGTGTAAGCTTAGGGACTGAGGACCTCAGCAGTTAAGTCCCATAAGATTTCACACACATTTGAACATTTTTTTTTCTTTTTGCGGATGTAATCTTAGCGGTGCATGGAAGCGAGTACTCGAAGCAGCGAAGAGCCAGAGATACTCGCAATGTGTACGCTACGATGGAAGCAGTGGCGTCACCACTAGAGACTTTGACACCATCTGCAACAGAATGACGTAACGACCGACCAATAAGAACCCGTCTTTGGGCTATATAAGGCCAAAACCGCAGCATTTTTGACTGTTGCTCCTGACGAAGACGATGGTGGAAATCGTCGAAAGCTCGAGGTTTTATCCTGAACTGACGCGGCAGGAAGTACGAGAATGTATTACACAACAGTGCAATCACGAAAGACTTTCTTCTCATATGGTTCACGTTACTGCATTTACCGCATGCACGTCGAAAAGCCACGAATGCCATTTAATACTTTGCCTACACGTCGGTGCTTAGATACCAGCAGCGGATGCCCGCTACTTTTGCATATACACTGCAGCAATGCCATCAAACTGAAACTTTTTGATCGACCCTTTAAATAGTACCATAAAAGTTACCCTGTCACGCATTCCACAGTGTGTGGCAGAGTATAGTTCTGGGTTATATCAGAAGACAGCAGACATGTCTCCTTCACTTTTGGATTTTTAGTGTGTTCCTCGTAACGAGAGGCTTCTCGATTCTCCACTCTTCATTTCTTGTATAGGTTTCTGTTTATACATCGGCCCTTTCACCTAACCGTCGGCCGACCTAATTTGGTTGTTTCCCGATGCACCGACGCAGCCAGTTTTGGAAACAGGCGCTCCAGCTATCACGTTTCCAGACCACGCAGTTGTTTCCCCTCCTGCCGAGCCGCACTCCTTCCGGACGCTTCCACGTCCACGGCGGCTTCTGGTTGCCCTGGTTTATTGTGTAATAAATACGGCCGACCGGTCGACAGTTATCGCGGCAAGGACGAGTTCCCGCCGAGGTAATCTCTGTTTTTATTTCACCGAGGCTGTCCGTTTTAAACACAGGGCGTCACTTACGCACCCGGTTTCAGAACCAGAGGAAGATGGTCTGCCCGGGAAGGCGGACCCCATTCGGAGGTGCTTTCTCGCGCGTCGTTTAGCACGACTACTAATATGGGGTTCACTTTACCTGTATCTTCGCCGTCCTGAAGTTATTTTTATTTTGTATTCGCTTAATGCTAATCGGCCGTCGACAGCAAAGACGTTAGAGACGATAAGTTTTATCTAATAACGTTGTCGTAAGGGATGGAAGAAACCTGTATCTTTAAGAAACTCTATAAGGTGCTTGTTTTATATGTGTGAGAACAATTTACATGAGAAAAATTTTTGGAAGAATCTTCGCGTCCTATTTTCATCTTCTTATTTCCTCTTAGCAACTAAGAAGTGTGTGTTGTTTAGGCAAAGTAGTCCAACGACAGCTTGTGTACCGCTATGTTCTGTTATCTGTGAGTCTGGAATGGAAATCTAAAAAAGGGGACGCCGAGCTTAATATCCCCTATCGGACGGACGCATCACTATGAACAATTGTTTCGAAACCAATACTTATTTCATTAAATTAGGTAATTTTTCCCTTCGACCATCATCAACTTGCTTAGTGGTAAAACGCAGTACAAAAATGGTGACGGGTTTAAGTAAAACCAAGAAGTAAAAATTAAAAACGCAGGTAAATTTAACAAATACTAAGATATTTTGGCCGGCCGCTGTGACCGGTCACAGGTTCGAATCCTGCCTGGGGCATGGATATGTGTGATGTCCTTAGGTCAGTTAGGTTTAAGTAGTTCTAAGTCTAGGGGACTGATTACCTCAGATGTTAAGTCCCACTGCCATTTGAACCGCTTTTAAGGTATTTTTAAATTATAGGCCTGAATTAAACACCCTTTTGAACATTTTTAGATTGGCAGCTGACGACATACTGAACCTAAATGAAGAACAATAATTTTTTTTTAGCAGAACTGCGGAGGCCATACATCAAAATGCCTTCTATAAAATATGTGGAGCGCAATTTGAACATTTTACACAAAAATTCATAGAAACTTCATGTCTGATATACTGACACCACAATGCCATAAGCCACACGTCGGTGTAGGGGGAAAGCAACATGAGATGTAGGCCTTTAACATGCTGTAAACATACTTTTCTGGGACATAGGTAACAGAAGTATGTTTGTTTTTATTTCTTACATACATATTGTAATTTTTTAGTTTTTATTATTTATCTTCTTTTTTTTAGTTAGAAGAATATATACAGGGTGCTCCAATAAGGTGGCGAGAAACTTAAGGGACAGGTTCCTTACACACGAATAAGTAAAAAATTTCTAGAAAAGTTGGTGGGTGGGGGGGCTAAAATGCACTGTTTAACAGATTTGAACAATTGTTCATCTTCGCTAGAGTGAAACAAACCTCTTCTACCGAACAAGTGCTCATAGCTCTTACGGTATGCATTTTGAAGCCTATATTTGTTAGATAGTTTTTTCTTACCTTCTCCCAAAATATGAAGAGCAAATAGCTTGCAGTACAATAGATGTGTTTCATAGTATCGAAGGTGAACAATTGCTCGTATCTCTTAAGGCTTGCCCTTTACGCTTTATAGCTCTTGTTTACAAGACATTTTTTTATCGTTTTGGTGTAAGGAATATGTCCCTAAGGTTTGTCGGTGTTTCTTTGTGACACCGTATGTATAGCGAACGTTAATAAAATCGACAAGCTGCAGGGACCGATTCCTGACTAGAAAGAAGGAGAAAATGTCCTAAGGGGATGTGTCCGGAAATGCATCATTGTTCCTGTAGATGGAGATGACGAATGAAAGTTGCTCTGACCACGTCCCGTGTATGTAGCTCTCGGATGACGATTACACAGACTGACGACGCCAGTTCTGGTAAAGGTTGCTTCGTTGGTAAAGATGATTGATGACAGAAATCACATAATTGTGATGGTCTGGTGCACAGACCATTGAGAAAATCCTTCGCGTAGAGGGAAATCCGCAGCTGATAATCCTCGCACTCGTTGCAGGTGATTAGTAGTAGTATACACATAATTGTACGTTGGGTTGCCGGGCCACTTGCCTGCAGCATGTAATAGTGTTCGTCTAAATATCATGTAGAACCCGGTCCTCCAAATCTGGTGAGCGCACATTTACGCACATTCTGTCGTCTCCCCGTACGTTCGTCTGTCTGAAAGGACTCATGACCACACAGACGCCCAAAAAGGGCTTGCAATGTTGTGTGATGTGGGCGATGTCTCTGAGGGTACTTGTTTTGTGTGGCTGTGCTGCCTCTCGATCGTTTCCACCTGCTTGACCGTGCACAAACACCATCTCGGCTTGTTTCCGACATGAATACCGGGCCAATCTTCTGCTTACAGTACGCTGCATCAATCTCACAGCTTGCAACACAGGAGGAACACACGGCACGTAGTCAAAGGAACTGTCATTCGTCAGTGCCATCTATCGTGGCAACGATGCATTTCCAGACACATGCTCATAGGACCTTTTTCCCTCAATTTTCAGTCAGGAAACGGTCTTTGCAATTTGTCGGTTTTATTAATGTTCCAAATAAACGAAGATCTTAAACAGAAAAATGACTGTCTCTAGAACTAGCAACGCTAGCAGACATTCGCTGTAGAGAGCTTTCTAATTTACTGATAGGAAATATGCACAAATTCGACTGATCTCACACCTTGGGCCACCACCTCTTCTCCACTTTCTGCTAATTACTGTAGGTAAAAGGTCCTTGCATCACCGGAATTCTAAATGGCCATCTCACGTAGGAGCGTTGCTGCACTAACATTGTTGCTAACCTTGATTACAGAGGTTGTTACAATTCAGACGTAGTCTCCATCTTTACGTAATTCACGGCGCATTGTATTGCTTTGTGTGCATGAAAATGAGGGTTATTGCTCCACTACAGGGGGTTCATTAGAAACGGGGCTCGGCCTCCGACTAGGTATGGAAATAGGGAAAAATTTGGCGGTTGAAACCGATCCTTTCAGTGCCTGTAGATACGAGAGTTTGCAGAACCAGTTATCCGGATTTTACCTTCTTTCAAATCTGGCTCATTAGCTGACCACGCTGGGGGACAAAACCCTAGCCATTATCAATGCAGAATGTTTGTGTAGAGTTTCTACTACCTAGTGGACTGAGATTTCACTTTGTTTAACAACCTAGACCCACTGGGTTCGTTTTCACTGATCAACATGGAGTGATCTGTAGGGGAGACTTGCAGTGCATGCTCCGAGTCTGCTAGATTCGTTTAATTTTTAAACTTTTACCAATGGCTTCAGATATTCTACTAATAGCATTAAGTCGACAATTGCTGGCACGAATTTTTACCTTCCAGCGAAGAGCTATGACCTATGGTGGAGACTGAATTCGAATCAAAACCACATCACTGTGTTTGAAAGGACTGGTTGACTGAAAGGTCTCAATGTACAAGCAGTTTCGAGAGATGATTGGATTTCGCAAAATCGAGGATTCGGCCTGGAAAATGTTACGTCTTTGGCTATGCTCTCTATTTCTTCTTTATATTTCTCCATGTGTTGACGTGGAATTATCGGTGAAGTTTTAAGCTCTACATGAAAAAATATTAGTACCGATACGGGTTAAACTCGCTATTTTTCGTATCGGAGTTTAATGCCCTCCCGAAAGCGAGATGGTTAGAGAAAATTAACCAGTTCTGTAGAAGAAGAAGAAGAAGAAGAAGAAGAAGAAGAAGGTAGATGTACCTCAGTCTCCTTAAAGAAAACATATTATTACCTTTCGCGAGAAAAGACGAGAAGATAGTAAAGCTGGAGGTCAGACGAGGTGCTGAAACCAGTTGTCAGGATTTTAGCACCGCGTTAGTGGTTTCCAGTACTGGGTGTTACCAGTGGCACTGCCAAGAATCTCTCACAGTCTTTACTCGATGAAAAGAAGCCCAATGAAAGTCAACGGAGACAATTTGGCTAAAAGCAAAAGCAACTGTTGGTGCTGGTCTATACTGCGCCCGGCTCTTACAAATTCCTCGAATTTTACATCATCCGCCACCAGATATTCACGACTTGTTGAAAACTGCTCTTACCACTAGCACTGGAACTGCGCAGCTAGCAGCACAATTGTGATTTTCTGTTGGTTACTCCCCACAGAAAATCAGTAAGCCATGTTGTAGCAGTATAGCAATGGTAAGCTGAAGCACCCTACAACATATTTATTACAAAATTTACAAAAAAGATAAATTATGTCAAAGAGTTACGAATATGAACCACCATTGGCTGTATATTGGAATGACACTGAAAATTTGTTCAATACCGGGACTCGAACCCGAATTTTCCTCTTAATCTAAACGTTGGCGTTAAACGCTTCGGTGCACGAATCACAGCTAGGTCCGAACTATCAAATGTCGTCGTCAATTTTCCAGGAATTACATATTTATTGAGAGTCGAAGGCCTGGTATTGGCGAATAAACACGACGAAGCAGGGCAGTATTATTAAGAAGTACGATGCAATGTCCTGCGAACATGCTATGCAATGGTCCCTCGCTCGTGCGTGCGTCATCAAAGACTCTAATCGAAAGAAAGATGATGAACGGGTTAAGTAATAGAAAGTGGACAGTGAGCTTCAGATGCAAGTACTTTCATTCAGAGGGCGTTTCCAAGCTAACATTTTTCCATCGAAGAATTTTCCTCTGGATGGATACTTGTCCGATGACATGGTAATTTTCTCAGAAACGGTAAAAAACTTACAAGAGCAGTCGGACAAATGTACAGAGTCTCGAAGAAAGTTTATAAAATGAACATCAACAAAAGTAAAAATAAAATGGCTCAAATGGCTCTGAGCACTATGCGATTTAACTTCTGAGGTCATCAGTCCCCTAGAACTTAGAACTACTTAAACCTAACTAACCTAAGGACATCACACACATCCATGACCGAGGCACGATTCGAACCTGCGACCGTAGCGAGCGCGCGGTTCCAGACTGTAGCGCCTAGAACCGATCGGCCACCGCGGCCGGCTTATGTTTGGTAATGGAGGGAAGTAGAGGAGGGGAGAGTGAAATCTGTAGAGGGAGACACAGGTTTGAGTACAGTAAACAGGCTGCGGTAGTTGTGCAAAGATGAAGAGTGTTTCACAGGGTAGACTAACGTGGAGATGTGCGTCAAAGCAGTCTTCAGACTGAAGACCACAACGACATACTCGTGCTCTTTTGGTTTTCTTGTTACTTTTTGGTACAGACACTATTTGGGCGACTGAAAAGTTCGTTTGAACTCTTGCCGAGCTACTAGCAAAAATGTAAATGTAAGGTTCAGCCGATTTAAATAAAGGTTACAACGAAAATGAAAACTTTCGGAGGCATATGTGTGTTCTCTAAACCACTGAAGTCTAGTCTGCCCAAAAATACGTACGTGCTCTCCTACACGAAGGACAAGTTGCGGAATTCAGGAATGGGATCAGCAGACCTGAAAAGCGGAGTTCCTGTTCGCCTGCTGCACGAGGAGCGGTCCGAGTTGTTGATGTTATCGAGGATTTTGGTTGAGGTATTCGTGGCTGTCTCCGAAGTACGCCAACCTGGTCAGGTCTGGCGCCGTTCACTTTTCCACACCCGCTACGAAGTAAGCCGCTTAGGAGAAAATCGCATCTATCAGCGCTCGGGCTCAGTTACGCCAGCGTTTGGCGTCTCTGCCCGATCGCAAATTCCGTGTCGTGACCAGGGCTTCCTCTGCGTTCCGGCAAACTGCAGCTGTGCCTTGCCCGCGAGCGGCGACGGAGAAAAAGAGCAATAGGTGCAAAAGAGCGGTGAAAGAGCCCGCTAACGCGTGTTCCTCTCCCTCTCCTTTCCTTTTTTTTCTTTCTTTTTCGCTTCTGCCCTTCCGTTGTTCGTGACAAGCGGCGCGGCACATATCATTTTTATGGGCCGAGGCGCGCCGACTTTCCAATTTGAATATAAGCGGCGGTTTCGGCGGCGCGGCGGACAGATGGAGGCCGCTGGCCCGGCCTGGCCTCCTTATTGTTTAATCTGGCACGCGCCGCCGCCGGCATTTCCATGACAAGCGGCGTTTAATTACCGCGAGCGACCATCCTTTGTCGCGCGTTCGGCGGGGGGGGGGGGGGGGGGGTTCAGCGTCGCCGCGTGACGGAAGGGGTCGCTCGGGTCCTCCTCTACCCTCGCAGGTACCCCGCGTTAAAACCACCTGTTGTGACAAACGCCTCTGGCGGCTGCTTCCAGCGATATAATAAAGGTGTGACGTAAAGTCACTGAGGCTAGCGACTGTATTGCTAAATGTACTTATCTGTAGTTAAGCTGGCTAAGTGGCGTAAAAAGTCATACAGCAGGTGAAGAATTACTTTACTGACCACAAAGTATGCATGACGCGTTTCGGAATTGTTTCCATCTTCAGAAATCCAAGTGCAAAGGTAGCACAAGAACCAGAGCGCGCCGGCCGCTGTGAACTAGCGGTTCTGGGCGCTCTAGTCCGGAACCGCACTGCTGCTACGGTCGCAGGTTCGAACCCTGCCTCGGGCATGGATGTGTGTGTGATGTCCTTAGGTTAGTTAGGTTTAAGTATTTCTAAGTCTAGCGGACTGATGACCTCAGATGTTAAGTCCCATAGTGCCCAGAGCCATTTGAACCATTTTTGAACTTTATTACTACCTTCACTCCCAGTCAACAGAGATGTTTGCACCTCACAGTAACTTCAGTGCGTGATTCGACATAAAAGTAATATTTTATTGCCAATTCAGATTTATAGTAATCAATGTGGACTGAGTTTCGAATTGTCAAATGTGTAGTAATAGCGATTTATCATTTCTTAACGTGTAACTGGTAGAAATTTTGACGTGTGTTCTATTATCGTCTTGTTTACTCGTTTTCGTATACTCGGATTGTAAACCTTCTGTTATATCGATTCAGTCCTTTGTTAATCCTATGTCCATTGTAACACGGTATGACTTAAAATAATGTCTACCACGAATTGTTGAAATGAAATTGTAATACACACATCAAAAAAAGTTTTGCATCACCCTGGTTCCCACAACTCCTGAAGACAGACATTGACTGTGGATATTGTATCACAGGCGCAGTCCCTTTGACTGTTCAGAGACGTCACTAAAGCCCGCCCATGCTAGGTCTCAGGATCGAACCAGCCTCGGGCATGGATGTGTGTGATGTCCTTAGTTTAGTTATGTTTAAGTAGTTCTAAGTCTAGCTGACTGATGACCTCAGATGTTAAGTCCCATAGTTCTGAGAGCCATTTGAACCATTTTCGACAAGATTAGTTGAAAGACGTACACAACTAGTAATTCTCTGGTCCTTGTGCTACCTCTGCACTTGGATTTCTGAAGGTGGAAATAATTCCGACAAGTGACATGCATACTTTGTGATCAATAAAGTCACCTGATGAACTGCTTTTTATGAGAACTAAGGATCTACGCATATTCATTTTCGAGCGAAATATTCATTACGAATTCGCTATGTACTCTGAGAGACCAAAAGTGTTCGGAAGGCAATCAACGCCATGTTAATAGCGAGTCGCTCCTCGGCAGTTCCTCAAAACTGCAGCAGCATGTTGAGGTATAAGCCGTTTGAGGTTCTTAATTCCTTCTGAAGAGATGTTAATCCACTCGTCTTGCAGCGTTGCTCATAATTTTTGCTGTGCGGTTTCGATTAGGTTCTTCGAGCACACAGGGGTCTTGACAGCACGACTGGGTTATGGCAGAGATTTTTATGGAACGACATATTATCACATATTATCGGGTGATGCTGAGGGAATTAGATTAGGAAATGAGACACTTAAAGTAGTAAAGGAGTTTTGTTATTTGGGGAGCAAAATAACTGATGATTGTCGAAGTAGAGAGGATATAAAATGTAGACTGGCAATGGGAAGGAAAGCGTTTCTAAAAAAGAGAAATTTGTTAACATCGCGTTTAGATTTAAGTGTTAGGAAGACGTTTCTGAAAGTATTTGTATGGAGTGTAGCCATGTATGGAAATAAAACATGGACGATGAATAGTTTGGACAAGAAGAGAATAGAAGCTTTCGAAAGCTTCAGAAGAATGCTGAAGATTAGGTGGGTAGATCACATAACTAATGAGGAGGTATTGAATAGAATTGAGGAGAAGAGAAGTTTGTGCCACAATTCGACTAGAAGAAGGGGTCGGTTGGTAGGACATGTTCTGAGGCATCAAGGAATCACAAATTTAGTATTGGAGGGCAGCGTTGAGTGTAAAAATCGTAGACGGAGACCAAGAGATGAATACACTAAGTAGATTCAGATGGATGTAGGTTGCAGTAATTACTGGGAGATGAAGAAGTTTGCACAGGATAGACTAGCATGGAGAGCTGCATCAAACCAGTCTCAGGACTGAAGACAACAACAACAACAACAACAACATTATCACATTGTATTACGCGACCATATCAATGTCTATACACGATGATTTTGCTAAGTCGAGAAAAACTGCAGGAAAACAGTCCCTGAAACATATGGCCGAAAATGCCTACCTAAGGAGATACGTCCGCTTTAAGTTGAATATTAGAGATCTTTCACGGCGCTTTCACGGCGCTGACTGAAAGCATACATGGGAATACAGAATATCTCGTCTGTATTAGCGTTTTAGCTCCACGCTTAAGAGGGCAGTGAGTGGGAACACCATCGTGTTGTAGTCACGTTATCCTTCACACTACCAAAGCCACGTCTGCCAGCAGGGGAGGTAGTATCACCCACAGGAAGTGCAAATATGCCTCGCCTGTGGGGCATTACGCGAGGGTAACTTGTCCGACGATGCGGACGGTAATAATCTCCGGCCACATACACAGAAACCATGAAATGGTGCAAATGGTACGCTGTCACCATACGATGAGGATTCTCAGTAGCCCATAGGTGACTGTTGGTGGAGCAGGCTGACGATACTGTCCTTCGTAAATGATAAGAGAAATCCACTCATCATGGTGCCTTGTCCGACGAGCCAGGAACAAAATTGTCGCTGTGGAGGCAAGTCCGTAGATTATCAGGCGTGCACGCGTTGTAAGTGATGTGGAGAGTGACAATGTAGAATGGTCCACACTGTTCGTCTGTGTTACCACATGTCAATTGGCGACATGCGTGATCACAGATCTTTTACCTATCCCCCTCAAGTTGATGTACCTCCCTTGGAACGCTTTTCCGATACGACCTTTGTTGCTCCGTATCCTCTCAGGGATCATTTCCTACTCTTTGTCCCCATTTAGCAAAATCACCTGTATAATAATTTATTACCTCAATATCAGCTTGTGTGATTGTATTAATATGAAACCTTAATTATGAGACGAACGTGACGTCGCTACATTAGGAATGTTCAGATGAAAAGTACGAAACGTCGTAACAAGCAAATATGAAACTTAAATTATGAGACGAACGCGACGTCGCTACATAAGGAATGTTCGGATGAAAAGGTACGAAACGTCGTAACAGGCAAACCGATTGAAATTTACATGTGCCGCTTTTGGACAACGTAGAGACGTCTAGAGGCGCGAATGAAGTGTCGTGACCCCAGCCGAAAAAATTCAAAGATATGTCGTCAGCACTCCCAGGTCACTGACATTCACCGGACTCTCATGACGAAAACTTTCGTCTTGAAAGCTCTCCACTACAGAATGATCTTCCTTGCAACATCAGAGGTTACAAATTTCCTCCGCCTCAAAAACGAACTGATGATGTGATGACCGTTTTTCCCCTCCACAGTAAAAACCTAATCAGCGTAAAAGATATGTTGTTGTTGTGGTCTTCAGTCCAGAGACTGGTTTGGTGCAGCTCTCCATGCTACTCTATCCTGTGCAAGTTTCTTCATCTCCCAGTACCTACAGCAACCCACATCCTTCTGAATCTGGTTAGTGTATTCATCTCTTGGTCTCCCTCTACGATTTTTAACCTCCACGCTGCCCTCCAATACTAAACTGGTGATCCCTTGATGCCTCAGAACATGTCCTACCAACCAATCCCTTCTTCTAGTTAAGTTGTGCCACAAACTTCTCTTCTCCCCAATTCTATTCAATACCTCCTCATTAGTTATGTGATCTACCCATCTAGTCTTCAGCTTTCTTCTGTAGCACCACATTTCGAAAGCTTCTATTCTCTTCTTGTCTAAACTATTTATCGTCCACGTTTCAGTTCCATGCATGGTTACACTCCATACAAATATTTTGAAAAACGACTTCCTGCCACTTAAATCTATACTAGATGTTAACACACTTCTCTTCTTCAGAAACGCTTTCCTTGCCATTGCCAGTCTACATTTTATATCCTCTCTACTTCGACCATCATCAGTTATTTTGCTCCCCAAATAGCAAAACTCATTTACTGCTTTAAGCGTCTCATTTCCTAATCTAATTCCCGCAGCATCACCCGATTTAATTCGAGTGCATTCCATTATCCTCGTTTTGCTTTTGTTGATGGTCATCTTATACCCTCCTTTCAAGACACTGCCCATTCCGTTCAACTGCTCTTCCAGTTCCTTTGCTGTCTCTGACAAAATTACAATGTCATCGGCGAACCTCAAAATCTTTATTTCTTCTCCATCGATTTTAATTCCTACTCCGAATTTTTCTTTTGTTTCCTTTACTGCTTCCTCAATATACAGATTGAATAAAATCGGGGATAGGCTACAACCCTGTCTCACTCCCTTCCCAACCACTGCTTCCCTTTCATGCCCCTCGACTCTTATAACTGCCATCTGCTTTCTGTACAAATTGTAAATAGCCTTTCGCTCCCTGTATAAGATATAGATTACAAAATTGTTAAGGACGTGTGGGAGGTTACACATTTGGGTTTTCACAGATCATGAGTCACAGGACTCCTGTATCAAAATATTCAGATTAAGTCGTACAACATTATCTGGGCTACAAATCTCGTATCGTAAAGTTTAACTGTGTAAATTGGGATTTAACATCCGCGCACATCAAACAAAATAAGGCAACTTTAATGAATTTCAGCGCGTCACCATAAAATGAATTAAGACATAAAGAGATGGGAGTTTAGAACATTGCTGATATATTAATGATATACAGGAAAAAATTGGTTATAGCGCTTCCAGCGCATGCCTGAAAGCAGGATCACCTTGCCAGTTCAGATCAGTAGGTCAACGGAGACAGCGACGTCACTGTAAAGCACGGAAGAATCAAAAGGAGGCGGGACAGGCCTACAGACCTAGGCAGTGATGAGGGAGACGACGGCGATGACCCCGCGTTAGAGCTAAAGGTAGCTCTCTCTATACTTCTTACTGAGTCCATAAACAGTCTCAGCACCACAGAAAACTAAAGCTCCTTGCATTTTTTTTATCTCTCCCTTTTTATCTTCTCGTTTTTCTTTCGCCTTTGTGCGTTCTGATCGTTTTCGTTATTATATCCGTAAGACAGAAAAAGAGTAATACGTATTGACTGATGTAGGAGAGAGTCTAAACAAGCGGATAAATAAATAAAATTAGTAAACAAGTGTCAGTATCTCATACACGTTTCGTCCCTCCTTTCCAATGGCTCCCAGCAGGGGACGACTAACAAGTAGCTTCCGTACCACAGAATGGATTAGAGGAGATATGACCATCGAGTCGACACGCGAGACAGCGATATACGACTGGTACAAGCGGGTAAACAGTTTGGGACGAAACTCGGCCGACCTCTGTCCCGTTTTCGGTACCAGCCGGGCGGCCAGAAATGTGCAAGTAACGTCGTATTAATTGCCAGCGACGGAGAGACAGAAGGGAGAAGGGGAATGCGGGTAGTAATGGATGGAGTGTGCGTGACCCACTTGGAGCGCTCGGCGAGGTGGGCGCATTAGTTATGCCCGGCGAGATGAAGAAATCAACCTTGGCGCGAGTATTCGCTCGCTCGCGGGTCGACCTTTTCCTCTCTTCTGCAGAGGCACGCCACGCACTGCAGATCCCGTTGTACCGCTGCAGGGCCCGCTGCCCGTCCTGGTGGCTCATTACCGAGGTGGGTGATCGGCGCTAGACACGCAGCTCTCGACCGCCTACAGACACCGCGACGACCCCGGGGTCCACTCACTGAGGGCGTCCTCTCGCATTCCGAAAGACAGGTACAATTACGTCCCTTCCGACGAGAAGTGTTAACAGGGCACTACGAGGTCCAGCAAATACGAAAAAAAAAAACAAGTCAAGGATCTAATAGTGTTCAATATCGGCCACAGAGACACTCTTTCCCTGCACGCTTTCCGTAGCTTATACAGGGTGTTAAAAAAAAAGGTACGGCCAAACTTTCAGGAAACATTCCTCACACACAAATAAAGGAAAGATGTTATGTGGACATTTGTCCGGAAACGCTTAATTTCCATGTTAGAGCACATTTTAGTTTCGTCAGTATGTACTGTATTTCCTCGATTCACCGCCACATGTGTGGGCTGACGAGAATCCGCACGCAAATGTGCAATCACGTCATCAACACAGATTTTCTGTGAACGTTTGGGCAGGCATTGTTGGTGATGTCTTGATTGGGCCCCATGTTATTCCACCTACGCTCAATGGAGCACGTTATCATGATTTCATACGGGATACTCTACCTGTGCTACTAGAACATGTGCATTTACAAGTACGACACAACATGTGGTTCATGCACGATGGAGCTCCTGCACATTTCAGTCGAAGTGTTCGTACGCGTCTCAACAACAGATTCGGTGACCGATGGATTGGTAGAGGCGGACCAATTCCATGGCCTCCACGCTCTCCTGACCTCAACCTTGACTTTCATTTATCGGGGCATTTGAAAGCTCTTGTCTACGCAACCCCGGTACCATATGTAGACACTCTTCGTGCTCGTATTGTGGACGGCTGTGATACAATACGCCATTCTCCAGGGCTGCATCAGCGCATCAGGGATTCCATGCGACGGAGGGTGGATGCATGTATCCTCGCTAACGGAGGACATTTTGAACATTTCCTGTAACAAAGTGAAGTCACGCTGGTACGTTCTGTTGCTGTGTGTTTCCATTCCATGATTAATGTGATTTGAAGAGAAGTAATAAAATGAGCTCTAACATGGAAACTAAGTGCTTCCGGACACATGTCCACATAACATATTTCCTTTCTTTGTGTGTGAGGAATGTTTCCTGAAAGTTTGGCCGTACCTTTTTGTAACACCCTGTAACGAGGTGCAATCGGAAGGTAAGGTCGCGAAGTGGAAACCACTGTGAAAATCAAAGAAGTTTTATTTGCAACAGTTAGCTACACCCTCCAGTTACTTTTCTGCGTAACCGCCGTTCTGACTTAGACATTTGTCTTTGAGTCGTACCAAATTAACAATACCCTAGTCATAGAAGACAGCCGCCTGTGCTTTCCGCCAATTCTCTGCGCTGGTCTACAGCTCATTGGCTGCGCCAAAATGTTCTCTTCATAGTCAGCGGTTCATCTGAACAGAGATGAAACTCTGCGGGAGCCAATTAAAGGCTATATTGTGAGTGATCAAACAATTCCCATCGAAAACGGTGCAGGGATATCTTCATTGCGCCTTTACAGCGTGGTCGAGAAAGGGAACGCATGACAGTTACGTTACGCGGGTTGCATGAGATCAGGCAGAACCCCTTCCCAGAACTTTGTACTTGGTTGGAGATACACTATGTGATCAAAAGTGTTCGGACACCTGGCTGAAAATGACTTACAAGTTCGTGGCGACCTCCATCAGTAATACCGGAATTCAGTATGGTGCTGCCCCACCCTTAGGCTTGATGACAGCTTCCACTCTCGCAGGCATACGTTCAATCAAGTGCTGGAAAGTTTCTTGGGGAATGACAGTCCACGGAGTACTGCACTGAGGAGAGGTGTCGATCTCGGTCGATGAGGCCTGGCACGAAATCTGCGTTCCAAAACATGCCAAAGATGTTCTATAGGATTCAGGCCAGGACTCTGTGCAGGCCAGTCCATTACAGGGATGTTATTGTTGTGTAAGCACTACGCCACAGGCCGTGCATTATGAACAGGTGTTCGATCGTGTTGAAAGATGCAATTGCCATCCCCGAATTGCTCTTCAACAGTGGGAAGGAAGAAGGTGCTTAAAATATCAATGTAGGTCTTTGCTGTGATAGTGCCAAGCGAAACAACAAAGGGTGCAAGCCCCCTCCATGAAAAACACGACCACACCATAACACCACCGCCTCCGAATTTTACTGTTGGCTCTACACACGCTGGAAGTTGACGTTCACCGGGCATTCGCCATACCCACACCCTGCCATGGAATCACCGCATTGTGTACCGTGATTTGTCACTGTAGACAACGTTTACCCACTGTTCAATCGTCGTTTACGCTCCTTACACCAACCGAGGCGTCGTTGGAATTTCTTTTACGAGGGCAGTGCTAATATTCGCCATCTTGGTGGCTGAGTTGTCCCGAAAACTCGCCAAGACTCCGTCATGCTGAAAACCTTTGGAGATAAATAAGCAGAGGCGGCGCTGAATGCAGAATTCGTTGCCTTGCAGCTAAACCACTGGAAACATCTCACTGGGGCCATTTTCCTTTTTGGGGCTCCAATACGCAAGTCGAAAGCGGTTTTTGCATGGCATCGAAAGTGCATTAATAGTTGAACAAACGTCTGGACAGCCAAGAGAGCTAGCTCACTGCCGTCTGCACTTTAGAAAGGTTTGCGTCACTGGGGCCTTATAATGGGCTACTTAGCAGCGGAACGAATGCAATGTTCAGCAGTGGGTGCCAAGAGGTTCCCGCTGAGTGGTGGAAGGCCGCCGTCTCATTAACAGCGAATTCCCGCTGTGAGCACGGCTATAAAGCTGGGCTGCTCCTCTACCGGCTGCATTTAGAGTCACGTTCCACAAACCCGCTCTACGTAAGCAGTTGTGCTAAGTACGCATCGCTGAGAGAGTTCACAACCAAAGTTAGATTAAAACCTGCTGCTCACAGAACGTGAAAAATTGGGCGAATGTTTTCACTATTCACCATATTGTCTTGGTTGGTCACTTCCTTCGAAGTTGGAACACGTTTTGGAAGGGACACGTGTTTACGTTGATGGGTGTTCACTGTGTTCTTTGCGGCAGATAACGAAACAGGTTTATGATAGGTCCCTGAATTTATGCTTTGCCTGCGTGGTATAGTAATTTACTGTACGTATATTTATTTCATTAATAGTACAGAGTAACACACCGCCTTGAACTATAAGGTAGGACGGATGCTTCTGAGTCCAACAGCAAACACTTCTCCTTATTATAATGTTATTGGTATACAGTTGTTAATGCTTTTTTATAATATAAATAACATAATATATAAGAATTTATCTAAGGTTACAGCAAATTGAGTGCTCAACAGTTGTTAAAATGGTTCTATATAATTTGTTTCTGCCTAGTTGATGAGAATATAACTTATACAACGCAAATTTCAAAGAAAAATAAAAAAAAGTAATACAATGAGTGTGGTGAAAGTGTTTTGCAATATGCAGAGGGAAGTGATATACTGTATCTGGATGTGTAATATAGTCTATATAGCATGTTGCTTGGTAATGGCCTATTTCTACCTATTTCAGGTGAGAAGGTCTCTGGAGAACCTCGAGCTATTCCCATCTGAAATGGTTTATGCGTATGTATGTCCATTGTGTGTGTGTGTGTATTGATATATTGTTGCAAGTCGGGACACTAAATGATATTCAGCAGCTGCTTGTGTTTCCTATTGTTGGTAGTTGCGGTACATTCTATCTGATTTCTTAGATACATACACCTGGTATTATACAGATTAAATACTGACTGAGCATCTGATACATGGAACACATGAATTTTAGCTTTACATGAGAATTACACTTATATTTGTAGATTTGTTAGTAGAAACAGAGTGTAGTTTATCGCTACTTGAATGCATTTTTCCTTAAATAACTTAATACTCCACACTTTTAGTTTTGTACATACTTTAGACAGAAAATACATTTGATCTAGAAAATTAATTCATTCTAGAGAAGAGAATATAGTTCTATCTACACATAATAATACTAATCTACACATAATAATACTTCTTGTGTGCAGTACACTTTAAACACCATGCAATATGTCGTTGGGGAGTAGGAGCCTCGGAATAAAAGTTTCTTCGAGCCTTCTCCTCCCAAGTGACGTTACAGTATTACTAGACTCTTAGTATGTGGTGTCGGTGTTTGTTTTATGATTGTTACTGCCTGTAGTATTGTTTGTGACTGTGTTGTGGCATGCAGTGCCATGCGTTGTTGGTTTGGTTCCCTTACGTGTTGATCCCGTCTGAGTCGTGTTCACTTAGTGCGTTGGTTCCTTACTTGGTTTCGGAATCTGTGGGCGTGCTTGTGTCCTCCCATGTGGTTTGTTGTGTTGTTTATGATTGTCTACGCCTCCTTCTATATGGGTTTTGGCGCTTGTATTCTTCGTGCAATTTGTTCCATGCAATATCGGCTACGCTATTTATTGTGTTCCAGTCATCAGGATTACGTATTATTCCGGTGATGCAACTGTCGTTCTGTATAGGTCTCACACGTGCCAGCGTGTTGCATAGCAGTGTGACATGTTCCGGTGTCCCAGTTTCTCCGAAAACGCATATTTCATAGTTAATTAGTCCCATGCGGTTTAAATGTACCGGATACGTTCCATGGCCTGGGGTCGACACGTTTCTGTTGTAATCGCTGGCCGTTGTGGCCGAGCGGTTCTAGGCTCTTCCGTCCGGAACCGCGCGACCACTACGGTCGCACGTTCGAATCCTGCCTCGGGCATCGATGTGTGTGATTTCCTTAGGTCAGTTAGGTTTAAGTAGTTCTAAGTTCTAGAGAACTGATGGCCTCAGATGTTACGTCCCATAGTGCTCAGAGCCATTTGAACCATCTGTTGTAATCTTTCGTGTACGTCAGAAAAGAAAAAGTATGCTCGGTGACCCTTGCCGAATGTGTCCCACTCTCTGCCATGTTTGAATCCGCTATTGTTTCATTTGTGTTTTGTTCATAATGTTGGTTCCCGTACTTTCGGTGACTTTACCAAGCCTGTCCCTCTTAGGCCAGTAAAGCGCAGCTCTATACCATATTGTTATGTCCATAGGACAGGTCCCCATCACAACGCAAAGTGCCTCTAGGGATGTGGTGTTGAAGGCTTCGCTCATTCTCAAGAGTACACTACCTTGACCTCGTCTTGCAGTTGTCTTGTTAGTCTGTATGTTCAGTCTGTGAGCCCACGCACTTGCGAAGCATGCGATGGATTCAAATATCGCAACGTGGTAGGTCCTTATCGACTTAATACGTAATTTGTCCTCCCCCCCATGAACCATGGACCTTGCCGTTGGTGGGGAGGCTTGCGTGCCTCAGCGATACAGATGGCCGTACCGTAGGTGCAACCACAACGGAGGGGTATCTGTTGAGAGGCCAGACAAACATGTGGTTCCTGAAGAGGGGCAGCAGCCTTTTCAGTAGTTGCAGGGGCAACAGTCTGGATGATTGACTGATCTGGCCTTGTAACATTAACCAAAACGGCCTTGCTGTGCTGGTACTGCGAACGGCTGAAAGCAAGGGGAAACTACAGCCGTAATTTTTCCCGAGGACATGCAGCTCTACTGTATGATTAAATGATGATGGCGTCCTCTTGGGTAAAATATTCCGGAGGTAAAATAGTCCCACATTCGGATCTCCGGGCGGGGACTACTCAAGAGGACGTCGTTATCAGGAGAAAGAAAACTGGCGTTCTGCGGATCGGAGCGTGGAATGTCAGATCACTTAATCGGGCAGGTAGGTTAGAAAATTTGAAAAGGGAAATGGATAGGTTAAAGTTAGATATAGTGGGAATTAGTGAAGTTCGGTGGCAGGAGGAGCAAGACTTTTGGTCAGGTGATTACAGGGTTATAAATACAAAATCAAATAGGGGTAATGCAGGAGTAGGTTTAATAATGAATAAAAAAATAGGAGTGCGGGTTAGCTACTACAAACAGCATAGTGAACGCATTATTGTGGCCAAGATAGACACAAAGCCCATGCCTACTACAGTAGTACAAGTTTATATGCCAACTAGCTCTGCAGATGATGAAGAAATAGATGAAATGTATGACGAGATAAAAGAAATTATTCAGGTAGTGAAGGGAGACGAAAATTTAATAGTCATGGGTGACTGGAATTCATCAGTAGGAAAAGGGAGAGAAGGAAACATAGTAGGTGAATATGGATTGGGGGGAAGGAATGAAAGAGGAAGCCGCCTTGTAGAATTTTGCACAGAGCATAGCTTAATCATAGCTAACACTTGGTTCAAGAATCATGAAAGGAGGCTGTATACATGGAAGAAGCCTGGAGATACTGACAGGTTTCAGATAGATTATATAATGGTAAGACAGAGATTTAGGAACCAGGTTTTAAATTGTAAGACATTTCCTGGGGCAGATGTGGATTCTGACCACAATCTATTGGTTATGAACTGCAGATTGAAACTGAAGAAACTGCAAAAAGGTGGGAATTTAAGGAGATGGGACCTGGATAAACTGAAAGAACCAGAGGTTGCAGAGAGTTTCAGGGAGAGCATAAGGGAACAATTGACAGGAATGGGGGAAAGAAATACAGTAGAAGAAGAATGGGTAGCTCTGAGGGATGAAGTAGTGAACGCAGCAGAGGATCAAGTAGGTAAAAAGACGAGGGCTAATAGAAATCCTTGGTTAACAGAAGAAATATTGAATTTAATTGATGAAGGGAGAAAATATAAAAATGCAGTAAATGAAGCAGGCAAAAAGGAATACAAACGTCTCAAAAATGAAATCGACAGGAAGTGCAAAATGGCTAAGCAGGGATGGCTAGAGGACAAATGTAAGGATGTAGAGGCTTGTCTCACTAGGGGTAAGATAGATACTGCCTACAGGAAAATTAAAGAGACATTTGGAGAGAAGAGAACCACTTGTATGAATATCAAGAGCTCAGATGGCAACCCAGTTCTAAGCAAAGAAGGGAAGGCAGAAAGGTGGAAGGAGTATATAGAGGGTTTATACAAGGGCGATGTACTTGAGGACAATATTATGGAAATGGAAGAGGATGTAGATGAAGACGAAATGGGAGATAAGATACTGCGTGAAGAGTTTGACAGAGCACTGAAAGACCTGAGTCGAAACAAGGCCCCGGGAGTAGACAACATTCCATTAGAACTACTGATAGCCTCGGGAGAGCCAGTCATGACAAAACTCTACCATCTGGTGAGCACGATGTATGAGACAGGCGAAATACCCTCAGACTTCAAGAAGAATATAATAATTCCAATCCCAAAGAAAGCAGGTGTTGACAGATGTGAAAATTACCGAACTATCAGTTTAATAAGTCACAGCTGCAAAATACTAACGCGAATTCTTTACAGACGAATGGAAAAACTGGTAGAAGCCGACCTCGGGGAAGATCAGTTTGGATTCCGTAGAAATGTTGGAACACGTGAGGCAATACTGACCTTACGACTTATCTTGGAAGAAAGATTAAGAAAAGGCAAACCT
The DNA here is from genome assembly GCF_023898315.1 of Schistocerca nitens. Lineage (NCBI taxonomy): Eukaryota > Metazoa > Arthropoda > Insecta > Orthoptera > Acrididae > Schistocerca > Schistocerca nitens. The sequence goes on along the minus strand of NC_064618.1, from coordinate 787,729,878 downwards.
ACGTTTCTAGCATTTGTAGACTTAGAGAAAGCTTTTGACAATGTCGACTGGAATACTCTCTTTCAAATTCTGAAGGTGGCAGGGGTAAAATACAGGGAGCGAAAGGCTATTTACAATTTGTACAGAAACCAGATGGCAGTTATAAGAGTCGAGGGGCATGAAAGGGAAGCAGTGGTTGGGAAAGGAGTGAGACAGGGTTGTAGCCTCTCCCCGATGTTATTCAATCTGTATATTGAGCAAGCAGTAAAGGAAACAAAAGAAAAATTCGGAGTAGGTATTAAAATTCATGGAGAAGAAGTAAAAACTTTGAGGTTCGCCGATGACATTGTAATTCTGTCAGAGACAGCAAAGGACTTGGAAGAGCAGTTGAACGGAATGGACAGTGTCTTGAAAGGAGGATATAAGATGAACATCAACAAAAGCAAAACAAGGATAATGGAATGTGGTCGAATTAAGTCGGGTGATGCTGAGGGAATTAGATTAGGAAATGAGACACTTAAAGTAGTAAAGGAGTTTTGCTATTTAGGGAGTAAAATAACCGATGATGGTCGAAGTAGAGAGGATATAAAATGTAGACTGGCAATGGCAAGGAAAGCGTTTCTCAAGAAGAGAAATTTGTTAACATCGAGTATAGATTTAGGTGTCAGGAAGTCGTTTCTGAAAGTATTTGTATGGAGTGTAGCCATGTATGGAAGTGAGACATGGACGATAACTAGTTTGGACAAGAAGAGAATAGAAGCTTTCGAAATGTGGTGCTACAGAAGAATGCTGAAGATAAGGTGGGTAGATCACGTAACTAATGAGGAGGTATTGAATAGGATTGGGGAGAAGTCTGTGGCACAACTTGACTAGAAGAAGGGATCGGTTGGTAGGACATGATTTGAGGCATCAAGGCATCACAAATTTAGCATTGGAGGGCAGCGTGGAGGGTAAAAATCGTAGAGGGAGACCAAGAGATCAATACACTAACCAGATTCAGAAGGATGTAGGTTGCAGTAGGTACTGGGAGATGAAGAAGCTTGCACAGGATAGAGTAGCATGGAGAGCTGCATCAAACCAGTCTCAGGACTGAAGACCACAACAACAACAACGTAATTTGAACTGAATTGTGCCGAGGCTTGCTAGTTTGTGCATAATTTTGGAGGCTTTGTCGATTGTCATTTTGATATGATAGTTAAAAGTCGGTTTTTCGTCAAGATGCAGTCCTACATAAAGTGTGGCCAGCTTCCTCTGTATGCTAGTATTATCTAATTTTAGAACTGGATTCCTCTGTAGTGTCCCTCTGAGCGGTAAATATACAGTTTCATTGGGAGCGATTTTTCGTTTTTTTTCTTTGCACCAGTTGTTAGTTTTCCGAAGCATTGCGTACCTTTTGTCCCTAGTGCTGCTCTCGAGTTGGCTGACACCGCTATGAGCAGGTCCTCTGCGTAAGCCACCACTCCTCTTAGCCCATCGTCACCGTCCAGCGTGTTCAGCAAGGGCTTCATTGCGATATCTCAGATTGTTGGTTCTCAGATCGAGCCCTGTGGTCATCCATTCGTTATTCTCTTGACAACCTTGAGTGTACCAGCCCTCCACCCCGCCACTCTCCCTCTACAGTAGTCGAGGAGGCTGTTGTAGAGCGAAGCTGATAGCCTCATTTTCCTTAACCTGGCGAAGATTGTCAAAAGCCCCTGCTTTGTCCATTGGTATGGCGGCCACGTATTTGTCAATGATGCTATTTGTAACTGTCAGTGCTTGGTTGACGGCGTCTTACAGCCAAATTGATGGGGCGCTAGCCCGAGGAGGCTTCTGTGCGATTGTAAGCGGTCACATGGGAGCCTTTCCTATACCTTGGTGAGAGTGTTTAAGAGGCAGATCGGTCGGCACGTTTTGGGGTCTTTCGGCTCTTTATCTTGTGATTTCTTCATTATTGCTACATTAGCAGTTTTCCAGAGGCTTGGAATTCTGCCTGTTAGTTGTGCCTCGTTGAACATGTTAGCAAGAAAAGGTGTGATATGCGTTACTGTTTATTTTAATGTTTCTGAAAGTTTTTTGTCTGAGCCGTCCAACCTAACAGCTTCAATTCTAGTGCTGTTTTGCGGAATCCTTTCCTAGTTGAGTTCCAGCTTACGATCGCAATTTTCAGGGCGCACATCATACATTACGATAAAGCTTTAGCCAGTAAAACGCCCAACTCATTCTCATCATATTTCTTTTCGTGTCTCTGTAACTTTTACTGTCTCCTGTGACATAGCCACAGTCTCCTTGATTCTGTCCTACTACTGTATCCTCTCAATGTCACTGTCTACCCATTCCTCTCTCTTACTACTACTATTTCATTCATTCCTTCACACTGCTGGCATCTCTTCTCAGTGGAATTCTATCTCTCTCTCTCTCTCTTCCTCGGTGTCACCGCCACATGCTCTCTCATTATCACTGGCTCCTACCTACTTCCACTTTCTCCTTTCTTTTCCTCTCCCACTGCCATTGTTTCCTCCACTCTTTTCCCAGCACTGTTCTGTCACTGTCATCTATATTCTACTACCAATGTTTTCTTCTCTTTCACTTACATTTCCATGACCTCCTTCGCTCGTTCTACACGCCAACCACTGTCTACTATCTTCCAAAAGTGATTAATTTTCCGCCTCTTTCCCACTGACAGTATCTCTTCCTCTCCCATGCCAAAATTTTTGGGAGAATTTTTAAAGGTGCTGAGGAAATTAGAATGAGACAGCTGGTACCCCAGCTTTCAGCCAGAGTTTTTTGAACAGGAGCATATTTGCGTTTTTAGTGCTCCGCTGGCTCCCTTCTTTTCCCTGCTACCGCATGGAATGTCACTCATATGAGAAGAACTTTCTGGGTCAGTAAAATTTTGACAGTTTACTTATGTGAAAATGAAATATCGCAAAACTAATTACACACGTAAGAGCCGATTTTTCGTGCACAAAAATTTTGCCTGTGCTTCAGTACTACAGCATGGGGTCCCAGAAACCTTCTGATGATAACGACACTTTACAGCATATATCTCCGTGTTCATACACTACCGTTTCACTTCGCACAGTATTCTAAGTGCGTATTTTATGTGTACAAGTAGAGTAACTTTCAACCTCTGTACCTCGGAAACGTAAAAGGTAAGACAGTTCAGGATCGGAATCTTATTATTACACCGTGCCAATTTCAGCCATTTGCTGTTCGCAACCGTCTTGGAATCAGTTGCTCGGTTTTGGCATCCGTGATTTTCTAGTATTCTCAGAAACCTCCATTGAAATAAATTGATCGTCCATAAGCCACTTCAGACGCACCATAGAACACATGTAATGCAGAAAAAACGGAACCGATTTGCTCCATTTGCCGAACCTGGAGGAAGTGTGTAATATTCGGATTTTGTGCTGTTGTGCTGTATTATAGTTACAGTAAGACGATCTTTCTGTTGGGCACATAAATGGTCCCTAGTACAAGGGTTAGCCAAAAAACATGACGCTGCCTTTCTGTCATCAATAGAACCGAAGTATGAGCCCGGGATGAATCCCGTTTATATGTGCGGTGTTTTGGAACATGTTACATAGCGAATGACGCCTCTTGCTTATCGATCACGTGTACAGGCATGTAATTATGGACATCAGCGGAACTTTGCTTTGCGGAAACAGGAAACGTCTGAGTCTTTTTCCACTGCGTCTACATATACTTTACACTCCGCAAGCCGCAGTACAGAATATGGCAGAAATACACTCCTGGAAATTGAAATAAGAACATCGTGAATTCATTGTCCCAGGAAGGGGAAACTTTATTGACACATTCCTGGGGTCAGATACATCACATGATCACACTGACAGAACCACAGGCACATAGACACAGGCAACAGAGCATGCACAATGTCGGCACTAGTACAGTGTATATCCACCTTTCGCAGCAATGCAGGCTGCTATTCTCCCATGGAGACGATCGTAGAGATGCTGGATGTAGTCCTGTGGAACGGCTTGCCATGCCATTTCCACCTGGCGCCTCAGTTGGACCAGCGTTCGTGCTGGACGTGCAGACCGCGTGAGACGACGCTTCATCCAGTCCCAAACATGCTCAATGGGGGACAGATCCGGAGATCTTGCTGGCCAGGGTAGTTGACTTACACCTTCTAGAGCACGTTGGGTGGCACGGGATACATGCGGACGTGCATTGTCCTGTTGGAACAGCAAGTTCCCTTGCCGGTCTAGGAATGGTAGAACGATGGGTTCGATGACGGTTTGGATGTACCGTGCACTATTCAGTGTCCCCTCGACGATCACCAGTGGTGTACGGCCAGTGTAGGAGATCGCTCCCCACACCATGATGCCGGGTGTTGGCCCTGTGTGCCTCGGTCGTATGCAGTCCTGACTGTGGCGCTCACCTGCACGGCGCCAAACACGCATACGACCATCATTGGCACCAAGGCAGAAGCGACTCTCATCGCTGAAGACGACACGTCTCCATTCGTCCCTCCGATCACGCCTGTCGCGACACCACTGGAGGCGGGCTGCACAATGTTGGGGCGTGAGCGGAAGACGGCCTAACGGTGTGCGGGACCGTAGCCCAGCTTCATGGAGACGGTTGCGAATGGTCCTCGCCGATACCCCAGGAGCAACAGTGTCCCTAATTTGCTGGGAAGTGGCGGTGCGGTCCCCTACGGCACTGCGTAGGGTCCTACGGTCTTGGCGTGCATCCGTGCGTCGCTGCGGTCCGGTCCCAGGTCGACGGGCACGTGCACCTTCCGCCGACCACTGGCGACAACATCGATGTACTGTGGAGACCTCACGCCCCACGTGTTGAGCAATTTGGCGGTACGTCCACCCGGCCTCCCGCATGCCCACTATACGCCCTCGCTCAAAGTCCGTCAACTGCACATACGGTTCACGTCCACGCTGTCGCGGCATGCTACCAGTGTTAAAGACTGCGATGGAGCTCCGTATGCCACGGCAAACTGGCTGACACTGACGGCGGCGGTGCACAAATGCTGCGCAGCTAGCGCCATTCGATGGCCAACACCGCGGTTCCTGGTGTGTCCGCTGTGCCGTGCGTGTGATCATTGCTTGTACAGCCCTCTCGCAGTGTCCGGAGCAAGTATGGTGGGTCTGACACACCGGTGTCAATGTGTTCTTTTTTCCATTTCCAGGAGTGTATGTAGTACCAATATTATCGACTTTCTCTCCTATTCCTCTATACCCGCCCACATTTCTCCTATCATTTGTAATGTTTCACGTGCGAGGTACTCTATGATGGCAGCGTAATAGTCGCAGACTCTTCTTCGGCTACAGTTTCACTAAATTCATCCGACCAGATTTTGCTGTAATATGTCGTCTTCCTTCCAAGGATTACCATTAAAACACCCGAGCAGTTTTTGTTATTCTTTCCTATGAGCTACCTGATCCTGTAGGCATACTGCGTATCGCCGCCTCTCCCAATGCCTATATCGATAGTCGCATCTCGGGCGAGCGCACAGAGAAGTTATGTGAATCGGGATGTACTGGCTTCAATGGTGCGTGTATTTTGCAGTGACGGCGCCGCGGCTGCAGGACGCAAATTATGGCGTTTTGCCGAAGTAATTAAAGTTCTTACCATGGAAGCTGTGTATTTTACGACAGTGTTGACGGCTCGGTATTGGTGATTTATTTGAGTCATGATAATTCCGAACTCGTGGGCCGCGTTGCGAAAACAACAGTCAATCACGTTTGGACTATTACGGTACAACTAAGGGCATTTGATAAAATATAACTGCATATTCTGAGTGTCTAGAGAAGTATAATTGGGCTGAGTAAATATCACGATTCTTGATACTTTTCTTTCTAATATTGTACCGCTAAATCATCAAACAACAGTGTTGCGATCAGTCACGCAGATGCTCGTGAGAATAACAAGTAAGGGGACCAGAATGGATTTATGCTAACTGGAAGAACTGTGCCACCTGCCTTAAATTGTAGTACCTCATTTTAACACTGGATTCTATGTGCGTGCCCCGTGCATCTGAACTAAGTAATGAACGTTTCAGTGTAATTCAACTGACGAGATGGTTGAAATGCCAGCTAATGATTATACCAATTTTATGATAGTATCAGTTGATGACAGTGGTGCGCAAGTTTATAGAGTTTGATTAACTGAAGGTGTCTGGATCTCACCAGATAATGTTGGATCTTATTGTGTGACTGTTTCCAGCCAGCCACCATTAACACTACGTGACTTAGATGGAAGTAGGAGGAGCAAGAGGACAACCGCCGTGGGTAATCAACCGGGTGTGTGGGTTGAGGCATGCGGTCGTAAAGTACGTAACACACTTCCCTCTGTTTACGTAACTTAGTGCAGCATGGACAAGTGAGACAGACAAATTTGAGTTATTTTAACCTCCCAGCATGTTAAGAGGGATTTTCCGAAAGTAAGTTTCGTCATTGTTTTCACAAGGAAACTTTATTGCCAAGAACAAATGCACCATGGTATCAAGAACATATACCTTTTGACATAGTCGCCACAGATATTGGGATACTTATTGTTGCGTGCATTCAGTTTAAAGAAACCACTCTGGTAAAACTCGACGCCCAGGGACGTAAGGAACTGTCGCACAGCCGGCAATGTTGTTTTCATTTGCGGATATGGAGGGACGCACACTTCGACCTTCAGCCTCTGCACTGTGCCTTCCTTCTCTGAACATGCAACAATAACGACCAACCGTGTAACGAGACTTGACCTCTTCACCGTGCACAGTCAAAAAATGGCTCTGAGTACTATGGGACTCAACATCTTAGGTCATAAGTCCCCTAGAACTTAGAACTACTTAAACCTAGCTAACCTAAGGACATCACACACACCCATGCCCGAGGCAGGATTCGAACCTGCGACCGCAGCAGCTTCGCGGTTCCGAACTGCAGTTCCAGAACCGCACGGCCACCGCGGCCGGCGGTGCACAGTCTGTAGGCGTTCATGGATAATAGACATGCTAGTCCCACGTGTCCATTCGTACCAGATAACAGGACGCATGTCCATTGGCGACCACGTTGTCAATACACATCCTCCTGCCATAGTGATGTGTACTCGGACAACCTCCGGTATGGCGTTCTGCTACCACTCTCCCTTCTTCGGTGTTCGGCGCATGTGTCATTCCTCCTCCACTGACACCCCAAACAGCAATCACCTGGTGTACCATCTCAAACACACTGACGAAACTTGCTTTGGGAACATCTGTCGTATAGTCTTTTATGATCCTAGCAGTGCATGTCTGAATTCCTTCAATGTCTAATATCTTGTTGATAAGTACACCAAACACTAGAATCTTACAACTAGTGGTATTACCGTACTGTGTGCATTTTCTCTTACAGAAGCACAGCACTTCGCCTTAACCCTTCTGACAAATCACCTATTCGTGTTCCTTAATACTGATTTTACCCGATCGCCCAGTTTCATTTCCCTTATTAGTATTATCCACCCATAACTTCACGATATGACGTTCTCAAGATGTTCAACAATAATCTTCTATTTGCATAGAGCTTCTTCTCTTTGTTACGTGTATCATACATTTATACACTGTTAAAGAGAGTTGCTATTCCTTGCAACACAGGGAAATTTTATCCGAATCTCCCCGCATTCCCTTACAATCGTTCAACGGCAATGCTCTCTTGTAACATCAAGCCACAAAGGAATTAAAGACATTATCTGCCACTGGGCATTGATTTATATCAATGGGGCAAGCTGAAAATTAGTGCCAAACCGGGGATTCGAACCCGGGCCTCCTACTTACTATGTAAATGCGCCGACCACAACACCATCTGGATCAGTGGTTCAAAAAAATTGTTCAAATGGCTCTGAGCACTATGGGACTTAACATCTGAGGTCATCAGTCCCGTAGAACTTAGAACTACTTAAACCTAATTACTATTTTGTCTAAAGACGACATGTTGAGAAACGTGGCTGTTGTACTTAAGGTTTATAATTTATATAAAAAACAGCTACCAGCCACATGTATGGTTTAAAAAGGTTTATTATCTTCAGACCATGAATGGTTTCGGATTTTCCTTTACAAATCCATCTTCAGATGGCAGATTACAAGCATTCTTAGTTGGACCTAGTTTTGTTTGTGTTATTCGTTTGCTGCAGAGCTGTGTAGTTCTGCCTGACGAAATATTCGTGCGTTTATGGTTTCGAAAGCAAGCTTCATACACTTTTCAATATGCACTATGTGAGTGCTATTCCAGTCAATGGGCGTCACTTTTAACCTCATCATTTTAATTACACACGCAGCACACACGAATAACGTTTACAAAACGTGGCCCAGCTTCACATTACAAACAAGAACAATGTTGTTTGTAATGTGAAGCTGGGCCACGTTTTGTAAACGTTATTCGTGTGTGCTGCGTGTGTAATTAAAATGATGAGGTTAAAAGTGACGCCCATTGACTGGAATAGCACTCACATAGTGCATATTGAAAAGTGTATGAAGCTTGCTTTCGAAACCATAAACGCACGAATATTTCGTCAGGCAGAACTACACAGCTCTGCAGCAAACGAATAACACAAACAAAACTAGGTCCAACTAAGAATGCTTGTAATCTGCCATCTGAAGATGGATTTGTAAAGGAAAATCCGAAACCATTCATGGTCTGAAGATAATAAACCTTTTTAAACCATACATGTGGCTGGTAGCTGTTTTTTATATAAATTATAAACCTTAAACCTAACTAACCTAAGAGTATCACGCACATCCATGCCCGAGGCAGGATTCGAACCTGCGACCGTAGTCTGGATCAGTGGTCGCCACAAGATGGACACAGGAACAGACACCACACAAATAACAACCACATCGTCAACAAACAGTTACAGTTATGTAGGTCTGATTGCACTTACCCGCCTGGGAAGCAGGGCGTAGTTACCACGCCGCATCCAGGAGTCGGTTAGGTGCGCTGGTACCAGACCGAATGAGGACTGGTGTGCCGACCAGCCTGGATGTGGTTTTTAGGTGGTTTCCCACATCCGATTAGGTGAATACTGGGCTGGTACCTAAGTCCCGCCTTGGTTCAACGATTCGCAGACATTTAGAAAACGGTCGCACTCTTTCACGTGGATGACAGTACACGTAGACAGTTGGCGTACACTTATTCCCTCCCAGGGGGAACGGCATGGCGACAAGAAAGATATCTGGTCATCCCTTAAATTAACCATGCCACATCCAATAGTAACCATGCCGACCCCGCATAGATGCGGGACAAAGGCACAAGAAAAGAATAAGAAGGAGGTCGTCTTACGCTTCCTTTGGATACAGTGTTACTTTCGTTTCTGTGGAACATTCATCGTCGACTTTAACATAATGTAATCTAAATAGTATTAGTGAAACCAGTCGCATATCTGCGAATATACTCCGTATGATAGTATCTTAGTTAATTTTTGACGATGTGGTACATTTCCGAATGCCTTTCTGAAACGTATTTCATATCATAGATGATGCTTCTTTATTATTGAAAAGTTGAGCAGTTAAGCAAGTGGAACAGAATGGGACAATTAAGGGAGAGAGTGCCTCAGATGGTGGAAACTCAGTTCTTTGGCCTAGGGTGAATTGTAGGGGAAGCTGCCTTATTACGAGTAAGCAGCTGGCCATTTCAGTGCGCGGTTAACAGCTGCCCTAGGAACCTGGACGAGCGGCGTCGTTGATTCCAGACCGGGTGCGAGGACGCGGTGCTCACGTGTACCCGGCAGACATCACGTCACCGCCGGGGCTCGACCCCGGATCCGCGGCCTCCGGCACCCTGCTCTGCTCTACTCTGCTCTGTTCTGCGCATAAGATTTATTGCGGCGCCTCATGCAACTCGTTAGGCTCGATCCAATGTATCTTTCGCTCCAGGCGTGGCGCGACTCCGCGGAATTGGCGCGTCTACGCGACACGCAATCCATGCGGCATACATCTTAGGCGGCGCCTACATCACCCCTTATAAGCCTCTTGAAAAGTTAGCACCGTTTCTTAGCCGGAGCTTCCGTGTCGTCGCGGGAAACCTCTCTCACGGCCGCCACGAGAATCCATGCGCTATTACTGGTGTTTGTCACACGAGACAAATTCGCGACAGACTACTTCGCAGGTTTAATCGGAGCCGTTTAGTGGTGAGCATAGATAAAACCTCATCCCTGCTAAATTAGTCTAAATAAGCGTTGCCAGCCTTACTGTAACCCGCGAGACGGGTTTAAAATTGCCAGTACTCCTATACTACACATAAATTCCTTGTGGAAATGTAACTACGGTACTTACAGCAAACAAACACCTTAAACAATAACTGTAGCAGATTTCTAGCAATTCTCGTTAATAGCCACACTAACAACGATACACAATAATTCCTCAGAGTCACAAGTACGAAAAAAGGAGATTCAAAAACATCACACGTGAAGGTTTCTTAGTCATCAGTCTTCCCTCCCCCCTCTCTATCTCTCTGTCTCAGAGTACCAATTGAACCCTACGTCCTCAATTATTTTTTGGATATATTTCAGTTTCCGTTTCCTCCTACAGTTCTTACCGACTACAGTTTCCTTTAATAACATGGAAGTAAATCCCTGATGCTCTAACTTGTCTTGTGATCCTGTTCTTACCAGTGTTTTCCATTTCTCCCCTTTCTTGCCAAATTTGAGGGAAGCATTTTATTCCTTTCTCTGTCAGACCACCTCGTTTTCAACATTCTTCGGTAGCATCACATTTCAAACTGTTCGATTCTTTTCTGAATTCCCCACAGTCTGCAATTCAAGCCGCGATCCAACTGGACACTCACAGTAACTTCGTCTAAACTGAGGCCAATATCTGATAGTAACGCACTTCTCTTGGCCAAGAATTCAGTTTTTCCCTTGCTGGTCTGCTGTTTAGGTTCTCTTTGCTTCATCTGTCATGTGTTAGTTTGTTTCCAACGTGACAGGATTCTTAAATTTTGCTTTGTGGTTCCTAATTTTGGTATTAAGTTTATTACTAATTTCATGCTTGTAGTTCCTCATTACTCTCAATCCATTTACTGTACTTATTACGCTGTTCATTCCATTCACATTCGCTGAGGACAGCAATTTCATCATAGAATCTTAGCAATGACATCCTTTCAGTCAGAAATTCAGTCCCACTCTTGAAACTTTCGATTATTTCCGTCCTTGCTTCTTCGGCGTATAGATTGAAGAATAGGGGCGAAATCCTGCATTCCCCACTTACATTATTTTTAAGCTGAACAGTTTATTCTTGGTCTCCCATTCACATAACTCACTTCTAAAATTTTTATTGGGACAGTCTCAGATGCACTGTTAAGAATAAATATTTTAGAAAGTCCTTACTGCTGCAGAATCTCTCATGACAGTATGTCATCCATGATTAATATTCGTCCCTACTAACTATTGCACATGTATTACTCGTCTGTCTATATAGGTTAATCGTATTTTTCACAGACTTTGAAACATATTATGCCATTCTACGTAAATGAACACTATTTGCATATCGACAAATCGTATAAACGTACCTTGCGTTTTCTTAGGTCTTGATTCCATTATCAGTTGCAATGTCGCAGTGGACGGTCGACGTGTGCAAGTGATCTATCTGTCGTCCCTCGCTTAGCGCCCAAGTCACCCCAAGAGACGAGATTCTTATAGTGACCACACCTCCTTCCGTAGGCAACGGCATTAAGGGCCCTTCAGCAGTTTCCATTTTACAACCTTTGGTTCCTGCATTAGTGAATGCACATTACACTTAACAACAACACAGTACTACACGTTAGAAAATAATAATTATGAAGTACGACGTGGTATTGTGGCTGCACATCCACTTACAGGGGAAGGCCAGGGAGGTGTCGTTTCGCTGGATAGCAGCTCACGTGGTCTTCCAGGGTAACGAAGCAGCACAAGAGGCTGCTAAGAATACCTGCTGGGAAATTCGGTTTCTCATTATGTTGCCCCAGTACATGCAGTTACCTCCGGTGATGAGGCAGAAGGTCATGCGTCTGTGGGAGGAAACCAAAGATAAGGCCTTGGCGTACCTCCTTCCGTCCACTGCGGGAGGGAAGAAGGCCTCTTATCTCGTCCCCGGATAGGCTACTGATCTCTGACGTATGGATTCCTTCTCCGGCAGGAGAATCCACCATTATGCAGTACTTATCGTGTACAGATGCCTGTGCATCACATTTTAACGGGATGCGTTTTATACCAAGCCATAAGGACTACAACCAATTTACCAGCCGACCTGCCCTCGATTTTACGAGACGATGAATCGAATGTGGTCCTCGTTTTAAGATTCTGTGTGATGTCTGGCCTCCGCAACGGTATTTTAGATAGAGCAATTTAACGTTTTTCCAAGGTGGTTGTGTTGAAGCAGACACAATTATTTGTTACACTATGTTAGCTGTTGTGTAGTTATCGTCTGTGTATTATGATCACAATTTCCCTTGAAGCATAGTCTCTAGATGTTTAGTGCCAGTGTGAATGAGAGGAAGTGCTCAGGATTACATTTTATGTTTTACCCTCTGCTGCACACTTAAAAAAGGGAAGCAATATTCGTCTGTTGGGTACGAACGTTGATGACCTCTCCGTTGGGCGCCCTATACATACCTGGCGAAGTAAAATGCCATTCATTGAGAAGTACTATCTAATTTTTCTGAATACGTCTTGGGTTATTTATTTTGATCTTCCTCACTGGATTCGGTTATGGTATTAGTTTCATCAGTGTCATCATTGTAGACGGACGGGCATTTAAATGTAGCAAGAACGGGAACGGTCTCAGTATTGAAACCTGTGCAACAGCAGTAGTAATCCGGAGCTATTAATAATATATGAACCGTTGTAACAATAAAGAACGACAAATGTTGATGGTGTTAGGACAGCAACCAGCCACAAACTTACTTTGAGATCCTTTATTCAAAGGAAATCGTTACCGGTTTCGAATCGTTGCGATTCATCATCAGACGGTTTACACGCTTTCTTTCTACATTTGGTGTGTTTTTATAGATTAATTGTCCTAAAATATAAATAAAACATAATTACAAACACGCCACACACAGATGGTTGCGTTGCAGATTTTCGTTGCATGTGACTTACGTGAAACGTCGGTTTCGAGTGTTTGTTTCCATAACGTTCATCCAATCGATGTAAATGCATTCACACTGCATCCTCGTTGTTGCACACGTAATAGTTCTCACTGTACACTTTAGATTTGTCGCTGAGATCATTCCAACCACGCACCACATGTTTTGGTACATACAAAGAGCTTACATACATATGGGTGTCACAGATGCTATGATATATCGTAACATTTGACGATGATGTCCTATGTTTGGAAAGAATCATATATTCTTTTACAAAACTGTAATGTCTTTTACATTAGTACAGAGATTTTTTTTTGCTAATTTAATTATAAAGTTTTTTATATATATTTAGAACTGTATAGGTAAAATAGTACATTATTTTATTTTATTTTACCTATACAGTTCTAAATATATATATAAAAAACTTTATAATTAAATTAGTAAAAAAAATCTCTGTACTAATGTAAAAGACATTACAGTTTTGTAAAAGAATATATGATTTTTTCCAAACATAGGACATCATCGTCAAATGTTACGATATATCATAGCATCTGTGACACCCATATGTATGTAAGCTCTTTGTATGTACCAAAACATGTGGTGCGTGGTTGGAATGATCTCAGCGACAAATCTAAAGTGTACAGTGAGAACTATTACGTGTGCAACAACGAGGATGCAGTGTGAATGCATTTACATCGATTGGATGAACGTTATGGAAACAAACACTCGAAACCGACGTTTCACGTAAGTCACATGCAACGAAAATCTGCAACGCAACCATCTGTGTGTGGCGTGTTTGTAATTATGTTTTATTTATATTTTAGGACAATTAATCTATAAAAACACACCAAATGTAGAAAGAAAGCGTGTAAACTGTCTGATGATGAATCGCAACGATTCGAAACCGGTAATGGTTTCCTTTGAATAAAGGATCTCAAAGCAAATTTGTGGCTGGTTGCTGTCCTAACACCATCAACATTTGTCTTCAAAAACAGCCACGGTCTCCAACATGTCATCATATGACAAAATTGCATGAATAAAGAACGAGCTGTGAAGCAGCCTAAGCTGGAACTGCCGCACCATTTCAGGACCTCAAAAGTCCGCCGGGCAGACTTGCTGACACGGCCGTTCGTAAACGGCGTCTATGTCGCTCGCTCACCCGCCTCTGTGTGCGGCGCGCCGTCGCGTCAGCGGTATGTCAGCAGGCTTTACCGTCAGCGCCAGACGCGGAGGGAAATACCGATGCTGCGCCCATTGTCACGGCTGCGCGACACCTCTGTCCGGCGACGCTCTTTGTTTCCCGTCGACGAGACTTTTACGGACAGAATATATCGTGATATCGTACAGCGCCAGTGAGCGGTATTTTACCTTTCGTAACCGCTTCGGACGCTCCAGCACTCGGCGGCAGTAAAATAAAGTTATTCTGTTTCCGTGTGGAATTTCTTTTGCTGGGCTCCATTCCGGCGGAGGACACACTACAGTCCCATCGCCGCTAATGTTAACATACAAGCTCGGAGGTACTTTTCTGATTTTTCGCCAATGATGCGAAATTTCGCCCTCGTCCGGCGAATATTTATTTTTTTCGTTTCTGTACGAAATCAGCAAAATTCACAGACGTACTATTAGTTTCAACATTGAAATCTATATATATCCTTCTGTGCTTCTGCGTATGTCCTATCACAATCTCTGGAAATGCTTCGTGTGGCTCCAGGGCTCAGTGAAGCTCTTTCGATTAACCACTACTTCTTTGACTTGCATCTCAGTAATCTACCCCAGTTATCCAACCGGGTAAAGGATACCTACGTTTTAACGTGGAATCCAAACCGTGTGTTGCTCCCTGCGACTCCCCACATATCAAGATTAGGTCGAAGACTGAAAAGTTTCATGGTCCGGCCAAATTAATACCCACAAAATTTCCTCTCGGTCTTGTTGACATCACAATGAAGATCTTAAAACAACTACTGAAGCCCTGACGATGAAGCTGTGCTTCGAAACGTACATTTGAGAATTAAAATTTCCCCCAAACAGGCAGAAGCTAGATTTTGTGATTAAGTTTTCCATTCATTTTATTTTGTTTTGCTGAGAAAATCCGCTAAATCTACCACGAAAAATAGATGATTACTACACCATGTTACAGAGTAGTACATTGTTCGCTGTTTCGAAAGCCATTTTTGACGAATATTAATCCAACATGGTACGATAAAGTGTTTCTCTGGAGTTCATGTATTGACAGCAGTGAAGCTGTAATGGGGTCTGGATAGCACAGTAAAAGGCAAGAACCTTGAATTGGCCCCAGGACCGGTTCATAGTTTTATTCTAAAAGCACATTGTTTGTAGTGCCGTAACGGTCTTGTCCACAAAACAAGTAACATTCGTAGTGTTCCCAGAAATTCAAATTCGGTTCTTAGACAGTTGAGCTCAAAATCCTGCAGTGAATTGTTTTGAGGCCAACGAAAATCGGAAAGTCTTAGCAGCACAATATAAAGACACGACTCGCGGATGGTTGCGAAAATTTTTTTTCTTCTTTTTTCTTTCTCCTTTTTTTTCTTTTTTCAGCTAAAGGCATTCCGCTTCACGTAGCTGCGTTGTTTGCTACCAAGTAGCATTTGAAGAAAAGACTTTTTAATTGTTTGCACCAAAGCTATCATTTATTCGCAGGCTACATCGAGGGTTCAAATGGCTCTAAGCACTATGGGACTCAACATCTGAGGCCATCAGTCCCCTAGACTTAGAACTACTTAAGCCTAAGTTATCTAAGGTCATCACACACATCCATGCCCGAGGCAGGAATCGAACTTGCGACCGTAGCGGTTGCGCGGTTCCAGACTGAAGCGCCTAGAACCGCTCGGTCACATCGGACGGCTTTTAATGATTGCCCACTCCAATTCACGTATTATGTCTGTGGCATTATCTCTCTTATTCCGCGATAGTACAAAACGAGCAGCCCCTATCTCAACTTTCTCGACGTCATCGATCGGTCCCCGGCCGGAGTGGCCGAGCGGTTCTAGGCGCTACAGTCAGGAGCCGCGTGACCGCTACGGTCGCAGGTTCGAATCCTGCTTCGGGCATGTATGTGTGTGATGTCCTTAGGTTAGTTAGGTTTAAGTAGTTCTAAGTTCTAGGGGACTGATGACCACAGCAGTTAAGTTCCGTAGTGCTCAGAGCCATTTGAACCATTTCATCGGTCAGTCCCACCTGATGCGGATCCCACACCGCACAGCAATACTCCAGAATAGGGCTGACAAGCGTGGTGTAAGCAGTCTCTTTACTAGAACTGCTGTGCCTTCTAAGTGTTCTGCCAATGAATAGCAGTCTTTGGTTTGCTCTACCCACAACATTATCTATTTGATCGTTCAACTTTAGGTTATTTGTAATTGTAATCCCTAAGTATTTAGTTGAATTTACAACCTTCAGATTTGTGTGACTTACCGCGTAATCGAAATTTAGCGGACTTCTAATACTGAAGTGAATGACTTCACACTTTTCTCTATTCAGGGCTAATTGCCACTTTCCGCACCATATAGATATCTTATCCCATTCATTTTGCAGTTTGTTTTGCTTGTCTGATGACTTTACAAGACGGTAAAGACAGAATCATCTGCAAACAATCTAAGACGGCTACTCAAATAGTCTCTTATGACGTTAGTATAGATCACATCCTTGGGGAACGGCGGATATTACTTCTGTTTTACTCGATGACTTTCCGTTTATTACTACGAACTGTGACCTTTCTGACAGGAAATCACGAAGCCAGTCGCACAACTGAGGCGATACTCCGTAGGCACGCAGTTTGGTTAGAAGACGCTTGTGAGGAACGGTGTCGAAAACCTACTGGAAATCTAAAAATATGGAATCAATTTGACATCCGCTGTAGATGGAACTTATTACTTCATGAGTATAAAGAGCTAGTTGTATTTCATAAGAACGATATTTTCGGAATCCGTGCTGACTGTATGTCAATAAATCGTTTCCTTCGAGGTACCTTATAATGTTAGAATACAGTATATGTTCCAAACCCTACCGCAAACAGACGTTAGTGATATAGGCCTGTAATTCAGCGGATTACACCTACTTCCCTTTTTGGGTATTCGTGCGACTTGAGCAATTTTCCAGTGTTTAGGTACTGATCTTTCTGTGAGCGAGTGGTTGTATATAATTGCTAAATATGGAGCTATTTTATCAGCATACTGTAAGAGAAACCTGACTGGTATACAATCTGGACCGGCGGCCTTGCCTTTATTAAGTGATTTAAGTTGCTTTGTTACACCGAGGATATCTACTTCTATGTTCCTCATCTTGGCAGATGTTCTTGATTAGAATTCAGGAATATTTACTTCGTCGTTGACACTTGTTGTGGCCCAGCATTCAAATCTGCAGCAATTTACGGAAGTGTTGCATTTCTGTCAAGTTGAAGGATGCGCTTCAGTCGTCGTTTATCCCGTTCTTGCAGGATCTTTCTCCGGCCTCAGCGACATCGGAGATTTGATGTTTCACCGGATTCCTGATATTCACGATACACTCGTGAAATGGTCGCACAAGAAAATCCCCACTTCATTGCCACCTCGGAGATGCTGTGTCCCATCGCTCGTGCGCCGACTATAGCCCCACGTTCAAAGTCACTTAAATCTTGACAACCTGACAGTGTAGCAGCAGTAACCGATCTAACAACTGAGCCAGACACTTGTCTTGAATACGCATGCCTTTGGCGCTTCAGTGTATATATGAAAGGGGAAACGTTGTTACCAAAAATCTCTAATAAATGCTGAACGATTTACTTAAAACTGTTACGCGATACAGTAATCAAGAACTGGGTGGGTGCACACCATATGCTGGCCGGTGTGGCCGAGCGGTTCTAGGCGCTTCAGTCTGGAACCGCGTGACCGCTACGGTCGCAGGTTCGAATCCTGCCTCGGGCATCGATGTGTGTGATGTAGTTAGGTTTAAGTAGTTCTAAGTCTAGGGGACCGATGACCTCAGATGTTAAGTTCCATAGTGCTTAGAGCCTTATTTTCAACCAACACGTTTTTAAGTAGATGATCATAATATTTAGGCTCATCATTGTACATCCAAAATACAAATTAGGTTACTTGAGACACAAACAATAAATAAGTAGGTGTTATGGTCCAAACAATTAAAGATATCTTTTCTACATTATTTGAGAGCTTCAAGTCGTGACATATAAAAACCTAAAAAGTCTAGAACTAGTGGCTGGACAAATACACCGAACGCTCCATCCTGCAACGACAGAACTGTTCCTGCATCTCATTATACATGTAGCCGGTGTTCTCGCGAACGCAGTTTTGTATCGATACGCTGGCTGTGAGCCGCGCTCGTGTAGCCAAGTTCGTAGGATTAAACGCGGTCAGGGACGATAATTTTTTCCGAGGCCTAAAAATTCGTGGCTGTTGGATGCTCGGAGAAAGCAGTCGACCCATGAAGTAGTTGAGTTACGCACCTGTGCAATATTTAATCCGTGTAAGCAATGTCAGCATGCAGACTCGGTTTTACTGTGACACTCTCTCTCTCTCTCTCTCTCTCTCTCTCTCTCTCTCTCTCTCTCTCTCTAATAAGCAAGCCTAACATCGTGCTCGCACGTTTATGCTGCAGGGATCTGTCAGTGCGTAGTTAAATATATTGCAGTTTCACCAGATGCGCAACTTGAACGTTGCGTCGCCGCAAACGTGTCCTTATATGTAGAGGCTTACAGACACACCACTCACCTCGTAATGTTCATTAAAGTCTACATCCACATCTGTATTATGTAGATAATTGTGAAGTACGTGGCACAGATTCTTAACAAAGTACCATACCAACAGATGGTCTTAACTTTCAGATTGCAGAGAGAGCGTGGGAGGAATGGCTGTATGTATGCACATGTTCTTGCTGTGCTTTCTCTCACTTTATCTCCGGGACCCATTCCTTCACCGTATGTGGAACACACTTCAAATTCCCAAATTCTGTTCTAAAAATCCATAAAGTGCTTTTAGCTGTAGACTGTGTCCTTCCAGAGGCGCATTTTCTCTGGTGCTTCGACAAATATTAGCGGCTCCGGTTTTGCAATGTATAGCTGGAGTCAGCCCAAACACGTCTTTCATGTGGGGTCAGTGTTGACGGATGTGTATGTTTGTTTCCCGTTACAAATGAAATTATTTTAAAGCGGAATATTACGTGCCCGCTCTACAGAGCGGCCCCAAGTTAGTCTAGTGCGATCTTGGTTTCATCGGCATGTATTAACAGCGACAGTAAAACAGTATAACCAGTGAACAACCAGCGACTGGTCAGCGCCCTGGGACGCACCGACTGACACTGTCATGCAACAACGCTGTTCCGTCTCTGTCAGTACATATTTACAGTGAAAGTTACCGACTATCCTCTTTGCCACGTCTGTCTATCTCCCCACGCACCATCAAGCAAGTCCAAACAAGAAGATGCAACTAGTGGTTCGTGTAGGCGATGCCCTAAAACTCGTAAATGTACGAAGGGCACCATTTATACAAAACAGTGTGAGCTACTATTAAACTACTGGCCATGAAAAGAAGAAATACAGATTTTAAACGGGTATTCATTGGACAAATATATTACACTAGTACTGACATGTGATTACATTTGGGTGCATAGGTCCTGAGAATCAGTACCCAGAACAACCACCTATGGCCGTAATAACGGCCTTGATACTCCTGGGCATCGAGTCAAACAGAGCTTGGATGGCGTGTACAGGTACAGCTGCCAATGCAGCTTCAACACGATACCACAGTTCATCAAGAGTAGTGACTGGCGTATTGTGACGAGCCAGTTGCTCGGCCACCATTGACCAGACGTTTTCAATTGGTGAGAGATCTGGAGAATCTGCTGGCCAGGGCAGCAGTCGAACATTTCCTGTATCCGGAAAGGCCCGTACAGGACCTGCAAAATGCGGTAGTGCATTATCCTGCTGACATGCAGGGTTTCGCAGGGATCGAATGAAGGGTAGAGCCACGGGTCGTAACACATCTGAAATGTAACGTCCACTGTTCAAAGTGCCGTCAATGCGAACAAGAGGTGACCGAGACGTGTAACCAATGGCATCCCATACCATCACGCCGGGTGATACGCCAGTATGGCGATGACGAATACACGCTTCCAGTGTGCGTTCACCGCGATGTCGCCAAACACGGATGCGACCATCATGATGCTGTAAGCAGAACCTGGATTCATAAAAGAAATGACAATTTGCCATTCGTGCACCCAGGTTCGTCGTTGAGTACGCCATCGCAGGCGCTCCTGTCTGTGGTGCGGCGTCAAGGGTAACCGCAGCCATGTCTCCGAGCTGATAGTCCATGCTGCTGCAAACGTCGTCGTTCTGTTCGTGCAGATGGTTGTTGCCTTGCAAACGTCCCCATCTGTTGACTCAGGGATCGAATGTGGCTGCACGATCCGTTACAGCCATGCGGATAAGATGCCTGTCATCTCGACAGCTAGCGACACGAGGCCGTTGGGATCCAGCACGGCGTTCCGTATTACCCTCCTGAACCCACCGATTCCATATTCTGCTAACAGTCAATGGATATCGACCAACGCGAGCAGCAATGTCACGATAGGTTACAATCCGACCTTTATCAAAGTCGGAAACGAGATGGTATGCATTTCTCCTCCTTACACGAGGCATCACAACAACGTTTCACCAGGCAACGCCGGTCAACTGCTGTTTGTGTATGAGAAATCGGTTAGAAACTTTCCTCGTGTCAGCACGTTGTAGGTGTCGCCACCGGCGCCAACCTTGTGTGAATGCTCTGAAAAGCTAATCATTTGCATATCACAGCATCTTCATCCTGTCGGTTAAATGTCGTGTCTGTAGCACGTCATCTTCGTGGTGTAGCAATTTTAATGGCCAGTAGTGTAAATGCCCTTTTGTGTCCTACCAGTTTCAATTTGATCATCTTATGGAAGGAGAAAAAATTGATATTTCCTCCTATATAGTACCATAAAAATAAAATTCAGGTTGAGATATATGTATGTACACGTACTCTGTCTAACAAAAATAAAAAGTCATGGCCAGATGTCAATGTAACGTCCTACGTATATACATCATCGGCAGGTGTGTAAGTGATTAGAGCTGCAGTCGCTGTGCCATGTACGCTGGTTACCAGACTGCGTTACTAATATCAGCGTTGTATGGAGTATGCGAGACATGAAGAGTGTCAGATGCGGACACTGTGAAGAATCACTTTGACCACTGTGAAGTACAGGGTGTTTCAAAAATGACCGGTTTATTTGAAACGGCAATAAAAACTGAACGAGCAGCGATAGAAATACACCGTCTGTTGCAATATGCTTGGGACAACAGTACATTTTCAGGCGGACAAACTTTCGAAATTACAGTAGTTACAATTTTCAACAACAGATGGCGCTGCAACTGACGTGAAAGATATAGAAGACAACGCAGTCTGTGGGTGCGCCATTCTGTACGTCGTCTTTCTGCTGTAAGCGTGTGATGTTCACAACGTGCAAGTGTGCTGTAGACAACATGGTTTATTCCTTAGAACAGAGGATTTTTCTGGTGTTGGAATTCCACCGCCTAGAACACAGTGTTGTTGCAACAAGACGAAGTTTTCAACGGAGGTTTAATGTAACCAAAGGACCGAAAAGCGATACAATAAAGGATGTGTTTGAAAAATTTCAACGGACTGGGAACGTGATGGAAAGGTAGGGCGACCGCGTACGGCAACCACAGAGGGCAACGCGCAGCTAGTGCAGCAGGTGATCCAACAGCGGCCTCGGGTTTCCGTTCGCCGTGTTGCAGCTGCGGTCCAAATGACGCCAACGTCCACGTATCGTCTCATGCGCCAGAGTTTACACCTCTATCCATACAAAATTCAAACGCGGCAACCCCTCAGCGCCGCTACCATTGCTGCACGAGAGACATTCGCTAACGATATAGTGCACAGGATTCATGACGGCGATATGCATGTGGGCAGCATTTGGTTTACTGACGAAGCTTATTTTTACCCTGACGGCTTCGTCAATAAACAGAACTGGCGCATATGGGGAACCGAAAAGCCCCATGTTGCAGTCCCATCGTCCCTACTTCCTCAAAAAGTACTGGTCTGGGCCACCATTTCTTCCAAAGGAATCATTGGCCCATTTTTCAGATCCGGAACGATTACTGCATCACGCTATCGTGACATTCTTCGTGAATTTGTGGCGGTACAAACTGCCTTAGACGACACTGCGAACACCTCGTGGTTTATGCAAGATGGTGCCCGGCCACATCGCACGGCCGACGTCTTTAATTTCCTGAATGAATATCTCGATGATCGTGTGATTGCTTTGGGCTATCCGAAACATACAGGAGGCGGCGTGGATTGGCCTCCCTATTCGCCAGACATGAACCCCTGTGACTTCTTTCTGTGGGGACACTTGAAAGACCAGGTGTACCGCCAGAACCAGAAAAAATTGAACAGCTGAAGCAGCACATCTCATCTGCATGTGAAGCCATTCCACCAGACACGTTGTCAAAGGTTTCGGGTAATTTCATTCAGAGACTACGCCATATTATTGCTACGCATGGTGTATATGTGGAAAATATCGTACTATAGAGTTTCCCAGACCGCAGCGCCATCTGTTGTTGAAAATTGTAACTACTGTAATTTCGAAAGTTTGTCTGCCTGAAAATGTACTGTTGTCCCAAGCATATTGCAACAAACGGTGTATTTCTATCGCTGCTCGTTTAGTTTTTATTGCCGTTTCAAATATACCGGTCATTTTTGAAACACCCTGTACATGGAGATCCCACCTACAACTGTTAGACAACATTACCAGCACATGACAATATTTGAAAGAGTGCACCAAGCACGTCGTAACTCCTCCTCGTCGGCAACTGCCATCCTAGAATAAGTAATGTACTTCCTGCAACATTGTCTGGCGTCCTGAATCGTTGGCTGTAGACTAGAAGTAGGAGGAATAAAGAATTAATGTCACAAGCTTAGATTGTTGTTGACATCACAATATAATAATATGCTCTTTGATGAGGAAGTGAGCACCGGCTGATGGATGGAGTAGCGCTGGTATAGCGACGAATCGCCATTGTGAATTTCTCCGGACAGCAGCAACCAGAGGGAGAACTGCCATTCTCCCAATGTTCTGAAGAGGCTTTGCGGTGTTGATCCGTGTGTCACGGTATGGTGAGAGATCGGGTATGACTTCAGGTAATGGGTGGCAGTGATTGAGGCAACTCTGACGGCACAGCGGTACGTCATAGACATCCTGTGCCCCATGAGTTAACTGTCGTGCGATAGTATTAGGGCCCCACTTCCCTAAAGGACAATCCTATTCCACAAATGACAAGTGTTTTGAGGTACTCCACTGGCCAACAAGACCGTCATGTCAATCCCCATGTCAGATCTGTCCATATGGGACCAGCTCGCGTATCAACTCTGTTCCACTGCATGTATGCAGGTTGTGACAGACCAGTTACAACAGTTGTGTGTCTGCTTGTCTCGGGGAAGACACTACGCCAAGTTGATTCATGCCAGTGGCGATACCAAGTCTTGCTGATAAAATGGGGTCGTACTGCCAAGTTCCTCAAATTTGGCTCGATTTTATAATGACTACAGTTACATCACATACTCTCTCAACCAGTGAAGTTTCACTTCTTTTCCTCCTATTGTTGTGTATGCCTCACTTTTTCTTTGTCTGGGCAGTGTAGCTGAAAACTGATCGTTGTAGATAGCTACATTACCTCTAAAAGGAATCAGAAAATAACCATTTATATTCAGAGAATAATGGTCTCAGCACACCTCATAGTGTAATCTTAATACGAGTATAACAAATCCTAGCGTCGGCTGTTGGGTTTCCAGCTCATCACATCCATTCTTCGGCAGTTGAGGTAAGTTTGGCCAATTTTCACAAATCTGCCCCTCTCCCCGTCTCTCTCTCTCTCTCTCTCTCTCTCTCTCTCTCTCTCTCTCCCCGTGTCTGTGTGTGTGTGTGCGTTTTTCCTGAGGCAGCACAACTGAGATTTTTGGAACGATTCGCCACTCTTGAACGTAAGTTGGGCAGCAGCTTAAGCAAGTTACAGGATCTGGTGAGACAGCCGACAGGAGACTTTAAAGGACGGCTCAACAGTCTGCTACCACAGACTCCTCCGAGACATGCCGGAGACAATTTTCCGCCACTCGTTCCGCAGGCCAGATAGCATCTGGCGACCGTGACAGGACACTTCTTGCAGAGCGTCGGAAGCTACAGCGTCGGCTGTGACACGTCCCGCATTAGCGACGCCACATCATCAGAGCGCATTAAGTCTGCACACATCAGACGCCCACTATGTGTGTATGTGTGTTGTCTGCCCGAGGTCACTAGGGGGCTTGTTACTCTTTCAGCAGCTAAGCTTCTACAGAGAAAACCCATGAGTGTTAAGGTTACCACATCCATCAGAAGACTACCTGCCTTACTTCTAAGACTTTTGCGTCTTTAGCCTTAGGGAAATGGTGATTTATGGTAAATTAAAATACAAGGAAAGAAATAACTCATCAAAAACTGATTACCTAGACGAAATACTTATCAAATATTGTAACGAAGTTGCACTAACCGCTCGTTCGGAAGTACACAAAATGAAGAAATCATTTCTTTGTTGCTCCAGCAGGAATGGCTGTGACAGCTCTGCCTTTGATATAAAGTCACTACGGACCTCTGTCTTCTGTATCTCTACCGACGCCGATGAATGCTCGTCCACGTAAGTGCTATGGCACGACAGTCATCATTCAATCAAGGGCCAGGACAGACGCGGTAAATGCGCACCCCACAGAAGGAGTAAGACCTTTAGATCATTGTGGAAGCGTCAGAACCATTGTTGTTTAATATCCCTTGCTGTAGGATGAATTTGTGAAACATTAGTTTCCAGGACGGATGTTCCACGCAGCATGCGGCAGTATTCGCCTAAGGCGAGCATTCAGTAGCGTCTTCAATATTCGGAACAGAGAGAAGTGTTCCACCACTGCAAACAGCACACGTACGCCAAGACACAGTGATAAGTCACTCCCTTGAAACCTTGAGTGAGGATGCGTGAAGTAAGCAGTTCTGTTATGTACAGCGTCTGTTCTCACACTCGCTGTAGTGACCCACTGCCAACATGAATGTCATTTATCAAGGCCTATCTCGACCCTTTAATCCAGTAACCAGTTCACTGTGGTTATGAGTATTCCAAAGCGCTAATATATTGGTGATTCTCAAACCCGAAAGGCAATATTTGTATTCTGATAAACCGCAGAAATCTATTCGAATGCCACACATTTTAACGTCGCTGTTTCATTCCACTGAGCCCAAAACGGCGGAGAAGTTCTTATACGTAACTTCCCTTCCAGATCTACGGATTCAGGTATTACGAAAGTAATAAATACTAGCACTCGGGTTGATGCCGTGCTCCTCGGCTTCAGAAAGGCTTTCGGCACAGTTCCACACTGTCATCTAAAGAACAAAATTCGCGCATATCAAACATCAGACAGTCTTTGTCATTGAAGGGTTCCTAGCAAACAGAATACGGCACGTCGTTTTTAACGCAGAGAAATTTTATCACAGTAAACTATTATTGGGCATTGCTCTAGGAAAGGCATGGTCAACTTTTGGGGACCATGAGCCTCCTTCACTTTGTAAAGTTGGTGCATTAAGTTGTTCTGAAAGCGGTGCTGATATTCAAGATAAGAAAAGCGGGTTAAGAGCTGTGAGCTATCTGGGGAAGTTATCCTTGCATTACTGAGCAACTGTTTCACCAGGAATGCAGTCTAGTTTACCAAATTGCCAACCAGAGTAACATTAATTATAATCTTTTAATAGTCATCTTACGACAACAGGTGATATATATATATATATATATAATTTAAATAAAAAGAAATAAATCAGTTTATATTTAGACATTTATTTTAACATTGATCATTGTAGCGATAAAATTTAAGCATATTAAACTTGATTCATAACTAAACTGGTGCATTATTTAGGATTGTGAAAATGTTAGTTTGTAATCTTACGGAACACATCAAATATGGAGCCAAGATTGGGAGACTGCATACAACACTGCATTCATAAAATAACACACGAAGAACGTTGAAACATACGCAAGAGGAAATTAACCACAACCAACCGATTCAATTTTCACCCAAAGAAGTTACGTTTGTAGCGCAATCCTGTCCGTCATGAAATTACCACACACTGGTGTACTGAATTCATACTAACTCTCTGTGAATTCTTCCCAGAAAAGAATAGCTGAGGGCTACTTTGATGGTTACACTACATGCTTCACGTGGTGAACTTGGTTTACGCAAAGAGTGTAACTCCACAGTAATTTTGATAATTAAAATAAATTACATCGAAACACAAATTACAAAAGAAAAACCTCGAACTGGTTACTAGCGTCTTACTATCAACAATTGTATAAGCACGTGGTACTGGTCTCACAAAGTACACCCCACGTGGATTGAACATAAAGAAAAGTTGCTATATTGAAAAACATTGTCAAGACGAGACGTTATAATCTCACGCACATTCGCATTTAAGATTGATGATCGTAGTTAGAGTTACGGATCATCCACACGTGGTTCCACTTTGCTCACAAAGTAGTGACAAAGCAAACAACTGGAAGATAGTCTGAACTTCACACTCGAATTACACTGCGTTGCAAGATATTTTAATCTAAACCTGAAACAAAGGTGATCAAATTTTCAGTTAGGCTGAACTTAAATCCATTGTCCTTTGGACTTAACAGAGACGCGCTTAGCCAGAGATCTTACCACTTCAGACGCGGTCAGACTGCCGTGGGTCCCTACCGAGGGTGCTTCACAGATACAAACGGAAGTGACCAGACAGGCATCTTCCTATACCAACATGACAAGGGACGGACAGGACCATACAAGAATAGAAACCTCTTTGCTATTAGAAAGCGTAGCTACCTGTTCCGACGTTGGTCCTACTGTTCTCTAGCAGACAGGCTTGTCTGCTACCATCAAGCACGCAACTAGAAATACATTTACTCATTCATTCTTTCACACAGAAGGGAAGGGGGATGACAGTATCTTATCACATACACTATATAAAAGAAAGCGCACCTAGGTTCCATATAAGACTGTGTGACATGAATTACAAATAAACTGTGTTTTTAAGTGTAGTGGTGTGACAGATCGTTCTTGTTTATGTGTAAAAGTAACACGTTCCACTGCTCAGTCTCTTCCCAGATAGAGTCAGAAACACCACAGTAAATTTAGAAGTGGAATTTATGCCGTAAGTGAGAACAGATTTAAGAAATTAACATGAAAGGAATCCAACAGAGACCATTCAACTTATGTAAGCTGACGGGCCGCCTCGTCACGTGACGCGACAGCAAGACTCGTATCACACAAAGTCAAAACTATAGCGTCAATGATGCTATATTTGTCGGGTACCTTTCACATTTGAGAAGCATCCTTCTCCTTTCACACCACGCGAACGATTTATGCCTCAAAACATGCATTTTTGAGAGTAAATTCATTGTAGTGGTCCAGTCACAATAACGTGACCACCATCTGTTCGACGTCGACGGTAGGTGGCAGCACTAGCAGTGAAGTGCATATAAAGCGTGTCGGGAAGACGCGGAAATCAGTGTATTCTGGCTTCCAAAGGGGCAGCATCATTGGCTTGCGGGAAAAGGGTGGAAACATTTCAGAAACGGCTACGCTTGCAAACTTAAAGTATACCATGCACGACAAAGTGGTGCTATCCAAAACTGGCGAGGAAGCAACTGTGATGCACCACCGAGCCGTAGATGACAGGGGTGAAAGACGGGTGCAGAGATGTGTACGGGAGGATAGACGTACAACTGTCGAGCAACTGACGACCGAGATGAACCAAGGGGCTCCCAGCAGTGTCTCCTCTGCAACTGTTCAGCGAACGTCGCTGCTTGTGCACCTCCGCAGTAGGCGCCTGATTAATTCAACCATGCTGACTGCTGTTCATCTGCGACGAGAGCTGCTGGAATTTGTACGGCAGTGCCGCGACTGGACGTCTACTAAGTGGCGACAGGTGGCCTGTTCAGGTGAATCATGTTTTATGCTGCATCGGACAGATGACCGTTGAATCGCCAGAGGGGTACAGGCCAGACGAGGGATCATTAATGATGGTTCAAATGGCTCTGAGCACTATGGGACTTAACTTCTGAGGTCATCAGTCCCCTAGAACATAGAACTACTTAAACCTTATTAACCTAAGGACATCACAAACATCAATGCCCAAGGCAGGATTCGAACCTGCGACCGTAGCGGTCGCGCGGTTCCAGACTGTAGCGCCTAGAACCGCTCGGCCATTCCGGCCGGCGAGCATTATGATCTGAGGAATGTTTATTGGGTGATCTCGTCATTCTGGAATGTGTAGAACAGCCAGATTCGCAGTTAGAACCGTCAGTGGCATTTTTCTGCAATTTCGTGTTTACAATCTACAGCTGGAGTCAGCACAAACGAACTCCGTTCATCGCAACTTTCATGCGATGCCCAGCGTCGGTTTGTTGAGGGTTACAGACAAAATGACCTTTAAAGCGTAATTTTACAACCCGTTTCGTTGGATCGTCACTACATTAATGTAGTTCGATATTCGTTTCATCGATACGTATTAACAGGACAGTAAAACACGAAGGCGAAACAGTTCTACAGCAGCCGCAGCACCGCCAGGGCCTGCGCTAAGTGCCACCAGCATGTAACAGCGCTGCTCCGACGCTGCTGGTGTACTGGCTATTCTTCGTCTTTTACTGTCTCTGTTAATACATATCGATAAAACGAATATCACAATATTCTAATTTGGGACCGCTCTATGGAATGTGCACGAAAAATTCCACTTTAAAAATCATTTGGTTTCGTAATGGGGTGACAAACTGACGCTTTGTGCCTAAGTGAGACTCGAACCCGGATCTCCTGCTTGTCGCGAGAGGCCATCTGAACAACATCGGCTATCCGAGAACACTTCCAGGATCGATCCAGAATTCCATATGGCACCCTGTCTACGACCTCATCCCGATACGCCAGCCGGCCGTGGTGGCCGAGCGGTTCTAGGCGCTTCAGTCCGGAACCGCGCGACCGCTACGGTCGCGGGTTCGAATCCTGCCTCGAGCATGGATGTGTGTGATGTCCTTAGGTTAGTTAGGTTTAAGTTGTTCTAAGTTCTAGGGGACTGAAAACCTCAGATGTTAAGTCCCATAGTGCTCAGAGCCATTTGAACCATATGAATCGATACGCCACAAATTTTCTTGTGTGTAACAAATAGGTAATATTTTCGTACCTAATGCAGCAAATGTCATACAGATTCCGCAATAGTGTATAAATTTCGCAACTTTAGTGCTTTAGTGCACCAGCATGATCGTCACTAGTGTCTGTTTCTTCAGACAGTGTTAAAGGTAAGTAAACCAAATTTTAATGACAAAGAGGCTGCAGAAGGTAAATTTTTTTAGGTTATTTCCTATGTCATATTCCTCTTCGGTTTCTTCTCACACAATCGGCCTTTTGACTTCCGTTCTAGGTTCTTCTTCATAATCTTCTGGTGTTACTGGTTCGAGGATCACCAGAAGATTCTACAGAAGTTCCCAGATCTCTCTTCCGTTTCATACACAATCGGTGTTTCAACCTCTCCCTCTGGAATGTTCTACAGGATCATCTGGTGGTCAGTTTTTGGCTGGTCCCGGCGGAGGTTGAGGGCTCCCTCGGGCATGGGTGTGTGTGTTTGTCCTTAGGATAATTTCGGTTAAGTAGTGTGTCAGCTTAGGGACTGATGACCCTAACAGTTAAGTCCCATAAGATTTCACACACGCATTTTTTGGTGGTCAGTTAAGAAGGTCCTCAGAACCTCCTGAGGAAGACCCTAGTAGAGGGATCAAAAGTCAGTTGTCCGAAAAAGAAATGAACAGGAACATAACGTAAACAAGCTAGAAGGTTTTACCGGGCACGAAAACCTGCACACTGACATAACTGGACTGTAGTTATTAACGGCCAAAACTGGGTGAAAAAATTTCTATTAGTGTTTATTCTATGAACAGGCAATTGTAGGATCTGTGCAGTGCCGAAGCGGGAGCACTTCACTATTCGCGTCATAATATCGACCTTTGTAGATGGGGCAGCGTGGATTAATGGATTAGACACCGCACGCCGGTATTAAGGCGTGACAGGACGGCGTAACTTGATAGCTCCTAAACTGGCGGCCAGGGGAGAGGTTATGGGGTTGGCAGCACCTCAGCATGTGGCATGCACCGGCTCACGCCGCGTAAACACAGCCCGGTAGCGGTATTAGTGTGCGCGACCCAATACAGGCCGCAGATTTACAGCGCTCGTAAAGAGGTGCAGTGGAGTCGAGTGGGGTGGGGCGGAGTGTCGTGGAGCCAGCACTGCCAGCCATAACCGATTCCCTGCGGCGGGCCGGGCTTAAATTAAGCCAGCGCAGTTACTGTCGGGGGACCGGCGCTCCGGAACCGGGACAAGAGCCGGCCACTGCCTTCAGCCCGGTGGAGCTCTGGGCAGAGTGTAGTCGTCACACACAGGTGGCACTGTGCATTCTCAGCTAACCTTCCGAGAATGAATCAGTGCAAAAAATAAATTTCACGAAAATAGCAAGGAATTTCACAATAGAAAGTTACTGAGCCTTTCGTGGGCCATTTATTGACAACCTGCCTGTTGGCTTCGGTTGCAGGTTCTTCGGCCGACGTTTGATGGTTCTTCTGACGTTTCGCCAGCACGATTGGCTGGGATTGTCAAAGATTCATCCCTTCACTGCTAGTGGCGGACTGGAGTATTTCTACTATACTTAAGTATTGCTCATCAGTGTCGGATCCGTACCATGTCGGGTTGACAGAGGAGATAGAGAAGATCCAAAGAAGAGCGGCGCGTTTCGCCGTAGGGTTATTTGGTAAGCGTGATAGCGTTACGGAGATGTTTAGCAAACTCAAGTGGCAGACTCTGCAAGAGAGGCGCTCTGCATCGCGGTGTAGCTCGCTGTCCAGGTTTCGAGAGGGTGCGTTTCTGGATGAGGTATCGAATATATTGCTTCCCCCTACTCATACCTCCCGAGGAGATCACGAATGTAAAATTAGATTCGAGCGCGCACGGAGACTTTCCGGCAGTCGTTCTTCCCGCGAACCATACGCGGCTGGAACAGGAAAGGGAGGTAATGCAGTGGTACGTTAAGTGCCCTCCGCCACACACCGTTGGGTGGCTTGCGGAATATAAATGTAGATGTAGATGTAGAGTCGAGCTCGCAACCTCAAATTATATTTAGTTCGTTCAGGATTGATCGGCACGCCTCCTACAATTCCTCCAAAGAAGCACTTTGAAATGCGTGGGGACTACGGTACTGTCTGCCTCCACCAGATTACGTTGCTACTTCCCATAGGTGGCATAATGCAACAGCACTTCTTCCGGCTTGCTAGTACGCTGGTAAGCAACAAATAAGCAGACAAGCAATGGCAACGGTCGAGAATGTGGTTTCTCTGTGGGGAAGGAGTGACTTTGCTTAAGACATTCACAAGAAGTTAGTAACCATATGTGGGGAAACAGCACCAAGTCGCAGATTCGTGTTTCGTTGGATATCAGGGAGATCATAGACGGCAAGGACTGTGCTAAAAACACAAAAGCACCGGGAGTCGAGCAACTGCACGCAGCAGAAACAATGACCAGCGTGTCAGTCAAGTGATAATGGTGCACAGGCAAATCATGTTTGATGATCTAGAGTTGGCAACATGCCTATCACGCGGACCCCTCCACACTATCATCAATGACGATTCTGAAATTAAGGTGTCTGAAATGGGTGCCCCATTCCCTTACTATTGGCCAGAAAAAGAAACTTGTGGAGTTGTGCCAACGATTGGTACAACAGTACAGTGCAGATCCAGGGGAGTTCTTTCAGCGTCTGGTCACCATCGGCGAGTCATGATCCTTCCACGAAACTTCAGAAAAGGAACGCCAGTTTATGTAGTGCAAGCATACTGGAAGCCCTCGTGCCAAGAAGTCACGGCCGGGGATCAGGGAGGCATATTTCTGGTGGATTGGCTTTCTCCCAGTACGACCCTCAGCAGTAATCGGTACTGCCGTTCACACTCCGCCGGTACATTCAACCACACCACCAAGGAAAATGGGGCCGTGACGTTCTGGTTCAAATGGCTCTGAGCACTATGGGACTTAACATCTATGGTCATCAGTCCCCTATAACTTAGAACTACTTAAACCTAACTAACCTAACTAACCTAAGGGCATCACACAATACCCAGTCATCACGAGGCAGAGAAAATCCCTGACCCCGCCGGGAATCGAAGCCGGGAACCCGGGCGCGGGAAGCGAGAACGCTACCGCACGACCACGAGCTGCGGACCGTGACGTTCTGTTCCAATACGACAATGCACAGTCACATGCCAGTTGGCATACCTCTGTCACTATATGTGAACTAGGGTTTACAGTGATGCCACATCGCCGGCCGCGGTGGTCTAGCGGTTCTAGGCGTTCAGTCAGGAACCGCGCGACTGCTACGGTCGCAGGTTCGAATCCTGCCTCGGGCATGGATGTGTGTGATGTCCTTAGGTTAGTTAGGTTTCAGTAGTTCTAAGTTCTAGGGGACTTATGACCACAGATGTTGAGTCTCTAGTGCTCAGAGCCATTTTTGATGCCACATCCTCCATATTTTCCGAGTCTGATTTCTAGCGACTCTGCCTGTCATATACACCTAAAGAGGTCACACCTAAAGAAGCTCACAAGCAATACCGAACTTCATGCAGTTGTCCACCAGTGGCACAGGGATACTCTGAAAGAATGCAAATACGGGAGCTGCTACAACTATGGCAAAAGTGCATAGACATTGCCGGTGACTACATTTAACATAATCTGTTTTAGTTTGTTCAGTTACTACTTTCTGTGAACCTGTAGTGACAACCATTTTGTACCTGTCGTGTCAAAGTCTGAGGGCTTTTTCTTGGCCACTGCCGCTGTTGTTCTCCCCTTACTGCAACAGTCATTCGCTGCAGCATGTGAATCCAGGATCTGTTCATTTGAGGCTTTTCTGTTTCTTATTGAAGTTACTGCCATGTTTGTGGATCTATGTGACTTTCCTGAACAAGTGGCCGTATTTGCTCTTCTCGGCAGCAAAAACTGCCGTGTCGGAGAATTTTACATGGTGGGAGTCACACAGCGCATGCTCCAGGTGTATCATAAAACAAACGACGGCCGAAGAACCTGAGACAGAAGTCAATAGGCATTTTGTCGAATTCCAGAACGTTACAAGCTACCTTTATTACAGGTGTAAGGATGGACAGCCCCCTCACAGTCAAAGCCAAACGCGAAGTAACAAAACATGCTCGGAACAACATCACCGGTAAACTGGCCGGAGTCACCTGGTGCGCTCAACCAGAAAGGCTTCGAACATTTGCCGTGGCACTATGTTTCTCCACACCTGAATACTCTGAAACAGTTCGATAAAATTCTGTAAAACCAAAACAAGACGATGTAGCTTTGAAAGAGGCTGGACGCGTTATGAAAAACTGCCTATGACCGACTCCTGTCAGTCAGCTATACCAAATTTCTGGTATAACATTGGAAAGTATCAACGTAAAGTAGCTTCAGAAGTGGAGAATAAAAGACGGGGAACTGATCCCCTACTTCCCTTGTTTCGGCACGTATCTCGACGTTCACGACTCTAGTCATGAGAGAGCTGCTTACAGACTACTGGAGCAATTCCTTCGTTCCCTGGAATACAGTGAGCGGAACTTTCATGTGATTCTTCAGCTGAAGCACACCGAATGAATGTCTCAGAGGAACCAGCCGCAGGTCACACCTATCTTTTACGCGATGAGTGACGCTGAACAGACTAAGAACTGGGATGCCACGATGCAAAGTTAACCCCACGAAACGAGGCCACAGCAGTGACGGTGAAATTTGAAAGTTTGGCGTCCTGCAGGACCAAGAACGCTTGCCAGTTTGCAGGGACCTGCAGGATACATTTGCAACCAGTGTCCTCCATGCACATAACAAAACAGCTGTGAAAACTGCCGAATGCTGTGCTCTCCACTAAATAAGTAGACAACTATCTCGATATTTATTTTCCTTTTCGTATCTTCCCGTCTGTATTTTATAAATTCTTGTTGTGCGTATGGATCCATGTATTTTTATCGTTATCACTTTTTGTCTGTATTTTATTGATTTTTCTCTGCAATTAATTCCTTGTATTTACTTAATCTCCATGTGAGTAGATTTGGTTTCCGTGGGAATCCACACCCTACTAAGTGTTTAATAAAATATTGTCCGTTGTAAGCTGTACTGTGTCTTGTTAAGATGGTGCTATTAGCTAATTTCAGCCATGATGAGCGTGGTATGTAATACATGATATAGCATATATGCTTGATAATGGCTCAGGACCAGAACTAGCTCTCTGTGTGTGTATCAATATTCTAGACACGTAAAATAAGTAAATAAATTACAATATGCTTTCCAGTTACTTTTCCATTTTGATGTGCTTGTAGCATTACCGACAGTTGGAAAACAGTCCGGACCCATTGGCAGACTATACGGTATTGCAGTGCTCCCATTGTACAGAAAAACGATGCAATTCGCAGTTGCGAGTATGGACACCCATCAGCTGTATAAGGGAAATGTTGTGTCTAGGAATCCTGCGTACTCTGTTCGCTAGAGAAACAATCAAACAACTCGCGTTAATGAGTTTGATTAGAATAACACAGGTACAGTACTTAACTTTGCAAGATGGGTTGCAAGCAAAGTGCAACATACAAAATAATCAGAGTTCTTCAGAGTAGACAAATACAAGTCTGTGCTACATAGAGATTTCTAACGAAGTCGCTAACGTTGACGCTCCCTTCGAAGTTCCTAATGTAGAAGTTTCTATCGCAGTGGCCCCCACCAGCCGGGCGCGACGCTTATGTCCTCTTCACATAGGGACCGCTGTTGTCACGTTGTCGTCCTGGAAGGGAAATCGGTCGGCGTGCGATTGACTGACCTCTTCTCATAACCTTCCCTTTCCTTTTGTTCCCGACTTCCGTGCAGGCGCTGACTGTACGCCGTAACAGGAAAAATTGTATAATTGGAAGGAAAGACAGCATTGGCCGTATATTTTTGTTTATTATCGCAAAATCGATTTTCTGTCACTTAGTGACCATCTTCAGTGCTGTAATATATAACTTAAATTAGTAAGCACTGGTGTCAAGAAGCTTACGGCGATCACATAGATCACATTAGTAAGCACAGTTCACATAGACATGTGATCACATAGACATCTGATCGCCGTAAGCTTATTGACACCAGTGCTTACTAATTTAAGTTATATATTACAGCACTGAAGATGGTCACTAAGTGACCGAAAATCGATTTTGCGATAATAAACAAAAATATACGACCAATGCTGTCTCTCCTTCCAAGTATACCAATTATCTGGTCGTAGTGCACAGGACACTATGGAGTCGCCAATCAAGGAAAAATTGTGCTGGACGGGGACTCGAACCCAGATTTCTTGATTTACGCAAACAGCCGCCATAACAGCTTTAGCTATTCGTGCACGAGTCACTCCCACACCCGAACCTTCATATGTCGTCGTTGGAGGACACGTGATTGCTACAGGGCATCTGAGGGGACATCGGCCTGAACATTCTGTCGTCTGAAGGGCTGGACCAGTGACAGACTGATGCAGCTGCTCCTAAATCCCTAGCAGCCCGAGTTGCAAAAACAAACCGTCCTCGGCT
The DNA here is from genome assembly GCF_023898315.1 of Schistocerca nitens. Lineage (NCBI taxonomy): Eukaryota > Metazoa > Arthropoda > Insecta > Orthoptera > Acrididae > Schistocerca > Schistocerca nitens. The sequence goes on along the minus strand of NC_064618.1, from coordinate 787,694,157 downwards.
TTTTTGCCACGAGATGCAGCGTTTCTGAAACGGTGCAGCCTATGTGTTTCGTCTGCGCTGTAACTGAATTCATGTGTGGCCCTAAAGCACGAATACCATAACCCTGCGTAAAACTCCGTTGCTCCATCTACCATTAACATCCGATGTGAACACTGACCTCGGTGGTGCGGTATTCATCGATGACCGGATATAAACTAGGCTCCTATTTAATGAGGCAGTCTGGGAAGGAAGTGGACAAGTTCAACATGTGTCGTCCAATTATAACGCAAGACTACTGATGATTCACATTACCTTGACACAAAATTTTGTCTAAGGATCCCGTTAATGAGCAGTTACTTTCACTCTGAAGAAATGTAGGCATGCAATAAATAATTTTGTGATAACTCTTAACAAAATTACGCCACGGTAAAACTGAGGTAGTTTCCTATCCATCAATAATACTAATAAATTGCGACTAGTTTTGTTATTTTACGAAGCAGCACTAAGACCAGTTTCAGGCAGCCAATTACGAGCTTCTCTGCGTTCTGTTTTATTTTCCATCTGAGAACTGAGAGCCAGGTGCTGTTAATTACTCCACGTACTTCACGACATCCTTATTACACTCCCTTCTGCCGTGTATTAGTGCAACTTATTTCTCGACTTTCTCCTCTTCCAGCTTACGTAAGCTATTGTTCTTGATATTATCTTTGCCTAATACCATCATGCAATATTTTCAGGAAAATAGGAATTCGGACTTTTTGAAAGAACAAAATAATATTCTTTGTTGCGTTCAGTTCAGATTCCTCTTATGTCGAGAACTAGTTGGTCACATAAATGCATCAGCAGTCTCTTTGCAACGTTATTACCCAGTCTGATACGTAAATTGCGTCCGTTCAAATTGGTCATAAAAGAGCCACAGATGTCAGGAAAGTATCATTATTCTTGTCCTATAAATTATTTGTCAGAAGAAATAAATACAAGAAATCTTTTTTTCTAGGTAATGGATTTCCTGATAATGACACAAGACACTATTTTACAGCCTCTCTAACTGTTGAACGAACTACGGCAATTCTCCGCGATAACAACTATTGAGAAGTTAATGTTAGTGTTTATTGCACATTGCTGATGCAGTTATCTCTGCTGTAATCCATATTTTATCTCGTTCCATAACTTAGAAGTCTCTTCACCATAATAGGAGATGCGGACACGACATGTGAAGAATAAGTCATCTTCTGCAAGTCAAGTATTAAAGGAGGCGACAGAGATACGCTCAACACCCACACATACGTAAATAGCAGTGTGACTTGGAGATTATCAGAAGTAATGTCAGATGAAAGTTGAGAACCGAAAGAATGAGTACAGCATGCTGATATGACTCCCGCAGTTGGAATAAACATTAAGAAAGTATTTTAAATTCCTCTGAGTATTGGCATCAGGTACAGTTAGGTGGTCAGGAAATATTAAAGTTGGGCATCACGATTTTCAATCTCACATTTCGTATCGATTCTTACAATTTGTTCACGATTCATTCTAGTCTGTGATGGCACGATTCTTACGGAGTGCAGAAAGTTCTACATCTTAGTCACAGATGGCAGGACATGTCTGATATTGTCAATGGGGTTAGAATCGAACTGTGTGTCATGATAAGACATGCCAGAAATAGTTCATTTATGAGTGAACACACATATGACTGCTTTAATTGATGAAAGGTCACGTTTGATTTGATTGCATCTATTGTTTTATTTCAGTATGCCAGGAAAGAGGAGTCGATTTGTGCGCAAGGAGGTGCAAAATTACGTGGTATGCCAGTTTGGTTGTGTGGCTTGAACGTATCTAACTACAGACGACTGTTTTATAGCAACAAAACCTAGCAGTGAGGCAGACGTGGTTTGGCTCATATCATCCTATGTTTTTCTGTGCTAAGATGTCTTTCCAAGTTCACATTACCCTTGTACTTCATAACGCAGCTAACAGCCCTCCCACACAGCAAATTTAGCTTAACTTTCATTTCTTCTAAATACAAAGCATAGGTATTTTGCTTTTAATTTGTCTGAGAACTTGCCGCTGTCACTACTATTTACGTGAGAAGACGACATGCGTCTAAACAGTGGGATTCAATCGTATACAGCGACATTACTTCACTAAAATTTAATATGAATCTGAACACAATAACATTCGAAAACTCGAACTTGAAATTATTAATTAAAAAGCTTTTGTTTAAAGACGGTATCACACGGCGATCCGCCAAGAAAGGTATTGGTTAGAGAGCCTATATTCTCTCTCTATAGGCTGTGTAATATTGGTCCAGTGCGACAGCCATTTAGTGGCAGCACTGGTGGAACTAACAGAATTAGCGTTTTTATAATATAAAATTGCGTTTTTACGAATGGAACTATGTAGGATATATATATTGTAAAATTGACTTTTTACGAAAGAATGGAACTATGCAGGTGAACTCAAAAAGCAAAAACCAGTCTAAATACAAAATTTCATCCAAATCCTTAGGGCCGTTTTCGAGATACGCGAAATACACTCCTGGAAATTGAAATAAGAACACCGTGAATTCATTGTCCCAGGAAGGGGAAACTTTATTGACACATTCCTGGGGTCAGATACATCACATGATCACACTGACAGAACCACAGGCACATAGACACAGGCAACAGAGCATGCACAATGTCGGCACTTGTACAGTGTATATCCACCTTTCGCAGCAATGCAAGCTGCTATTCTCCCATGGAGACGATCGTAGAGATGCTGGATGTAGTCCTGTGGAACGGCTTGCCATGCCATTTCCACCTGGCGCCTCAGTTGGACCAGCGTTCGTGCTGGACGTGCAGACCGCGTGAGACGACGCTTCATCCAGTCCCAAACATGCTCAATGGGGGACAGATCCGGAGATCTTGCTGGCCAGGGTAGTTGACTTACACCTTCTAGAGCACGTTGGGTGGCACGGGATACATGCGGACGTGCATTGTCCTGTTGGAACAGCAAGTTCCCTTGCCGGTCTAGGAATGGTAGAACGATGGGTTCGATGACGGTTTGGATGTACCGTGCACTATTCAGTGTCCCCTCGACGATCACCAGTGGTGTACGGCCAGTGTAGGAGATCGCTCCCCACACCATGATGCCGGGTGTTGGCCCTGTGTGCCTCGGTCGTATGCAGTCCTGACTGTGGCGCTCACCTGCACGGCGCCAAACACACATACGACCATCATTGGCACCAAGGCAGAAGCGACTCTCATCGCTGAAGACGACACGTCTCCATTCGTCCCTCCATTCACGCCTGTCGCGACACCACTGGAGGCGGGCTGCACGATGTTGGGGCGTGAGCGGAAGACGGCCTAACGGTGTGCGGGACTGTAGCCCAGCTTCATGGAGACGGTTGCGAATGGTCCTCGCCGATACCCCAGGAGCAACAGTGTCCCTAATTTGCTGGGAAGTGGCGGTGTGGTCCCCTACGGCACTGCGTAGGATCCTACGGTCTTGGCGTGCATCCGTGCGTCGCTGCGGTCCGGTCCCAGGTCGACGGGCACGTGCACCTTCCGCCGACCACTGGCGACAACATCGATGTACTGTGGAGACCTCAGGCCCCACGTGTTGAGCAATTCGGCGGTACGTCCACCCGGCCTCCCGCATGCCCACTATACGCCCTCGCTCAAAGTCCGTCAACTGCACATACGGTTCACGTCCACGCTGTCGCGGCATGCTACCAGTGTTAAAGACTGCGATGGAGCTCCGTATGCCACGGCAAACTGGCTGACACTGACGGCGGCGGTGCACAAATGCTGCGCAGCTAGCGCCATTCGACGGCCAACACCGCGGTTCCTGGTGTGTCCGCTGTGCCGTGCGTGTGATCATTGCTTGTACAGCCCTCTCGCAGTGTCCGGAGCAAGTATGGTGGGTCTGATACACCGGTGTCAATGTGTTCTTTTTTCCATTTCCAGGAGTGTATAATACATAATCCAAGTGCTATTGCTCGTGTGTAAAGAAGGTGTGTGTGTGTTTTGCATTGCATCTGCAACATACTTGGATTTATTGATTTTAATCTTGTGTATTGGGAGATGTGTACTCGCTGTATATCGTTTCTGTCATCACTAGTTCGTGTATTAATCGCGCAAACTAAGCTGACGTCGGCGCGGTGGCTGATGGTAGCGATAGTAAATGGGAAATGCCTTTTCGCTCGCTCCCGTCAGCCACCGCGCCGACGTCAGCTTAGTTTTCACGAGTACTATTACGGCCCACGAACTTGGTTTGTTTGTTTGGAGCTTCCTTTGTTCACACGCATCCTCCACTTGACCGCCATCTGGCGGTCGTAATCATTCGGCAGGACTCGGCATGATTCGGAAGTTGTCTTCGAAGCATAGCGTACTAACAAGGGAACCTCCCCATCGCACCCCCGTCAGATTTAGTTATAAGTTGGCACAGTGGATAGGCCTTGGAAAACTGAACACAGATCAATCGAGAAAACAGGAAGAAGTTGTGTGAAACTATGAAAAAATAAGCAAAATGTACAAACTGAGTAGTCCATACGAAGATATACAACATCAAGGACAACCTGAACTCAGGAGCGTCGTGGTCCCGTGGTTAGCGTGAGCAGTTGTGGAACGAGAGGTCCTTGGTTCAAGTCTCCACTCAAGTGAAAATTATTTTTTTATTTTCGCAAAGTTATGATCTGCCCATTCTTTCATTGACGTCTCTGTTCACTGTAATAAGTTTAGTGTCTTTGTTTTGCGACCGCACCGCAAAACCGTGCGATTAGTAACGAAAGGACGTGCCTCTCCAACGGGAACCGAAAACATTTGATCGCAAGGTCATAGGTCAACCGCTTCCTCCACAGGAAAACACGTCTGATATATTCTATTCGACACTGGTGACGGCATGTGCGTCACATGACAGGAATATGTTGTCGACCCACCTAACTTGTACACTTGGCGAATGGGTATAAAGATTCTTATACATTGCCCGATTTAAGTTTTCTTGTGGATGTGAGAATTACTCCCAAAAAAGTGATGAAAACATAAGAGTTCGTCACATAAATTGCAACAAATGAATCCAACAGTTTCACAGTCTCACACTTTTCCCTGTGCTCTGTCAAAACGTATGTTTTTAACGTTTTCAAATTTTTCCGTGTGTAGACCGTCAAATCCTGCATATGTCCAAGCAAATCTGAACATGTCCTGGAGTTTTGGAAAGCTAAGTTGATTATGTGTGAGTGCCTGAACTTTGATAATTGTCTGAAAATAAAATTTTTGGCTCGTAGGAAGACAGAAGGAAGACTTGAACCAAGGATCTCTCACTCCGCAGCTGCTCACGCTAACCACGTGACCACGGCGCTCCTCAGTTCAATTCATCCCTGATGTTGCCTATCTTTGCATGGACTACTCAGTTTGCAAATTTTGCTTATTTTTTTCATAGTTCCACACAACTAATTCCTGTTTTCTCGATTGATCTGTGTTCAGTTTTTCAGGGCCTATCCACTGTGCCAACTTATAACTAAATCTGAGGGGGGTGCGATGGGGAGGTTCCCTTGTAAGAATCGATGAATCGTTGGAACTTGGAATCGTCACGACTCGGAAACACGCATTCGATCTTATGATTCTTTTCAACGACGATTCGTCCGTATCATGATTCGATTCTTACGATTCTTTATTTAGAGTCGATCAAATGAACGACTCATTCACGAACCGCCCCAACTCTAGTGAATATCGGTCTAAAGTTAACACAAAGAGTGAAGCCGAAAGTGCGTCATTCTCCACTTAGCACAGCAAGCGCTCTAGCCTTTACTTCTCTCCAAAGGTCACCCGTCGTTCGTGAAGCTGAAAGTTTCTCAGACTCCTCCTACACTGTGCCATTTCACAGTCTTCGGTACATGTTTTAGTAACTATCCACCACCCCATTTATTTCTCTGTCATATTAATTATTGCCATCTGTTCGTGTAGGACGTCGCGTTTACAGTCGGCTTCAAGAGAGACTGGACAGACAGAAAACGCGACACCCAATGAACGCCTGTCGTTTCGTACATTTCTTCCGTTCGTTATTGCACGATACTCTGGGGGTACGCTACCATTTGCGCTATTCGTGCTCTAAGAAAGTATCCAAGAAAGTGACTCAGTGAAGGAGGGTCATAGGTCGTGTCCGGCTAGCTCAGTCAGTCAAGCTGCTGTCGGTAAAACAAGGTTGCGGGTTCGAGTCCCGAGCTGGTGCACAGTGATTACCTGGCAGGAAGCTTTAAGATGGCGCTAATGTTTCCCCAGTTTGCTGTGCTTGTCATCGCCAGTGAAATGTGCCGTGTCTCCATCATTATAGTGAAAGGAAAAAAAGATTGTATCCACGAACGAAAGTGGATTAAGAAAGCATCGTTCGTACAAAACTTGGATGCAGGTTTCTCGAAAATCCTGAGAACCATATATGAAGAACATCAGGTAGACTCAATGTTCCTAGATTTGCGTGAAGCATCTGACACTGTGTCAAATTTCAGATCCGTAATAGAGCATATGGACTGGGTTCTGATATACAGGGCTATTACAAATGATTGAAGCGATTTCATAAATTCACTGTAGCTCCATTCATTGACATATGGTCACGACACACTACAGATACGTAGAAAAACTCATTAAGTTTTGTTCGGCTGAAGCCGCACTTCAGGTTTCTGCCGCCAGAGCGCTCGAGAGCGCAGTGAGACAAAATGGCGACAGGAGCCGAGAAAGCATATGTCGTGCTTGAAATGCACTCACATCAGTCAGTCATAACAGTGCAACGACACTTCAGGACGAAGTTCAACAAAGATCCACCAACTGCCTACTCCATTCGGCGATGGTATGCGCAGTTTAAAGCTTCTGGATGCCTCTGTAAGGGGAAATCAATGGGTTGCAACAGCTCATGGAAGAGGATGCGTTCAGTGCGAAACTTGTTTTCAGTGATGAAGCAACATTTTTTTCTTAATGGTGAAGTGAACAGACACAATGTGCGAAACTGGGCGGTAGAGAATCCTCACGCATTCGTGCAGCAAATTCGCAATTCACCAAAAGTTAACGTGTTTCGTGCAATCTCACGGTTTAAAGTTTACAGCCCTTTTTCTTCTGCGAAAAAAACGTTACAGGACACGTGTATCTGGACATGCTGGAAAATTGGCTCATGCCACAACTGGAGATCGACAACGCCGACTTCATCTTTCAACAGGATGGTGCTCCACCGCAATTCCATCATGATGTTCGGCATTTCTTAAACAGGAGATTGGAAAACCGATGGATCGGTCGTGGTGGAGGTCATGATCAGCAATTCATGTCATGGCCTCCACGCTCTCCCGTCTTAACCCTATGCGATTTCTTTCTGTGGGTTATGTGAAAGATTCAGTGTTTAAACCTCCTCTACCAAGAAACTTGCCAGAACTGCGAGCTCGCATCAACGATGCTTTCGAACTCATTGATGGGGACATGGTGCGCCGAGTGTGGGAGGAACTTGATTACCGGCTTGATGTCTGCCGAATCACTAAAGGGGCACATATCGAAAATTTGTGAATGCCTAAAAAAACTTTTTGAGTTTTTGTATGTGTGTGCAAAGCATTGTGAAAATATCTCAAATAATAAAGTTATTGTAGAGCTGTGAAATAGCTTCAATCATTTGTAATAACCCTGTATGTCACTAGCTCAGAGACTTTTAAGCAACAGATGCCAATAAGTTGTCACGGATGGTGAGCGCTCATTGGAGATAAAGGCATCGTCAGGAATGATCCATGGAGGTGTGGCAGACCACTCTTGTTCTCGATAAGCATAAGCGATCTTATGCAGATGGAGTGAACAGCAGTCTGGAACTGTTTGGTGATAACGCTGCAACGTGCGGGAAAGCCTTTGAGTGACTGTGAGAGCATACACGATAACGGATAGAATTTATATCTGGTGTGATGAGTGGCAGCTCGGTGTAAGTATGGGAAAATGTAAGTTAATGAAGATGAGTATGTAAGCGTATTGTCATATCATTGACTTAGTTGTGGAGTATCTTTGCGGGCAGCCGCGTCTGTAGTTAGACGAGCACGGTACACGGTACTGTTATGTTGTGTAGTGTGTAGCTCTGCATGTGAGAGGCTTTTTTTAGTATTCAGGTTGAAGTGTTGCTGCAAGTGCTGTTACAGTAAAGTGATGAAATATGGAAGTAATTCAGAGGAAAGTGCGTCAAGAAGTAATGAAAAAATGAGCAGTGCCCCCAGGTAACGTGTTTGTGCATCCTCTCGTTGCGTGTCGCACAGCATCGATCATCCGCGCCGTGTTAGGTCTCCCAGAATGAACTGATGTGAATCAGTAAAAATTAGTTACCATAAAAGAGTGCAGTCAAGTGCCAGTGTCATGTAGCGAGCGTGAGGACGTGCGTTCGATCATCGCGTTTCCGTATTATCAACAATCAGCCGCGCCGCGACGGTTACGCGCACGCTCGTACAAGTGAGAACTGTGAACTGAAAAATTAACTTTACGAACAGTGTTATATCATTACTAGTGACAAGGAGGACTGTTACCAGATATCTGTGTGTGTGACGAGCGTTAGAACTTCCGTTCGATCATTCGGCTTCCGCATCATCAACAATCACCCGCGTCGTGTCGGTTACGCGTACGCTCGTCTGAATTATATTTTTGGACTGTTAATCATCAAGATTGTTAATTTGGATAAACATTTATGATTTAGTGTGTAAACAGTGCAACCTGTGGTTTCCATATCGTCTCAGAATATAGATGTCCATACCAGACATAGGACAGTGTTGTGTTTAAACGTTGAGTGGATCTCCTAAACCCGCTTGCATTTTTTTGATAGATAATTTCAGGCAAGACAACTGCCAGCTGTGGAGCAGAACAATACGACCGCCGCGGGATTACCAGGTACGTGGTGTCGACAGGGCGCACGGTCACGAGACGACAAACCGTTAAAGTATCCCTCCTCCCCCCCCCCCCCCCCCTCATCCATTCGTACTCCCGGGCGTGTCTATTAAATATCCAGGTGTGATATTGCAAAGCGACGTGAACCGGAACGAGAACGTAGGCCGGCAGTAGGGAACGCGAATGGTCGATTTTGATTTATTGGGAACCTTCTAGAAAAGAGTAGCTCATCTCTTAAGGAGACCGCGTACTGAACACTTTTGCGACCCATTCTTGAATACTGCTCGAGTGTTTAGTGTCCCCAACAGATCACATTAAAGGAAGACATCGAAGCACTCAACTGCGTCCAACACTTCCCTTCTGAATGGGGTGTGCAAGACTATTGACGTGCTGCAGCAGTTAAGCTTGCTAGTAGATATGAAGTTCCTGAAAGATGGTTACCAGCCTTTACAGCCAAAATGCCTATTGAAGTGTAATACGTAGTATATGTGTTGTCACAGGAGCAGAAGGTATTACTTGCACTATTAATATAAATGTCATACCAAAAGTAGGCCCTACCTGTGAAAAACATACCTTCGTGTCCGTCCCTCTCTCTCTACCTATCTCTCTCTCTCTCTCTCTCTCTCTGTGTGTGTGTGTGTGTGTGTGTGTGTGTGTGAGAGAGAGAGAGAGAGAGAGAGAGAGAGAGAGAGAGAGAGTACGTGCATGCCTGCGGCTGACAGCATAATAAGCAGTTATATTAAGATACAACACAAGGCATACAATCCGAGTTTAAGCGACCGAGAGCCCCTAGATACCGCAGCTTCTGAGAACGGTTCATATGCACGCTGTCCGCTTGCTGTAGCTCCTAACGGTTGCGTGACCAGCAACCATAGCATGTGCAACAGAAAGTGTGCTGTTTGCATGTTCATTACTAGACATTTCTACCTCGGCGTCCACTAATCTCGATCCTCCCGCGTAACACATTCCAGCTCGAATATATTCAAAAGGAAAGCTCACCGTTTCTTGTAGGCGTAATAAAGTGTGCCGAAGATACTGTAGCGTCGATGTCTACTGTTATTAAACAGATAATCGTATAAACGAAAAGTGTTTTTTCCACTGCTCCCCGCCGCAGCGTAATACGTAAGCCATCACAGATAAATTAGTGTCGAACCTGGATCCAGAACTATGTATGGAAACAACAAACTGTAAGGTTCACTGAAGGCTTGGACGCGGACCAACCACTAGCTACGGGGTGACTATGGCTCTGTTGTGTATCATCAAAATGGTTCAAATGGCTCTGAGCACTATGGGACTCAACTGATGAGGTCATAAGTCCCCTAGAACGTAGAACTACTTAAACCTAACTAACCTAAGGACAACACACACATCCATGCCCGAGGCAGGATTCGAACCTGCGACCGTAGCGGTCGCGCGGTTCCAGACTGTAGCGCCAGAACCACTCGGCCACCAACGGCCGGCGTGTATCATCACTGATGGGTCTCATCCAAGTATGTAACTCATAAATGATGTCTAAAAAATTACTTGTGAACATTTGGTTGGGAAAAAAATTGCTATCAAGAAAGTTCATCATATGTAGAATGGTCACCGATTGACGTAAGCGAGTGCAAAGAATACAGGATGGGTAATGGAACAGACCCGCAAAATTACAGAGCAAAAAACTTCTGTTTGCTGCAGAATCCTCGAGCATATCCTCAGATAGAATTTATTAAACGTTTTGAGACTGAGAACCTTATGTCCGTGAATCAGCACGGTTTTAGAAAGCAGCGCTCGCGCGAAATTCAGCTTGCCTTTTCCTCACATGATATACTGCGATTGATGGATGAAGGGCAACAGGCTGATTCCGGAAAGCATTTGACACGGTACCCCATTGCATGATGTTAACGAAGGTACCAGCATATGGAACCCCAGATACGTGAGTGGCTCGAATTTTTCTTAAATGATAGAACCCAGTATGTTGTCCTCAACTGCGAGTGTTCATCAGAGACGAGGATATCGTCAGGTTGTGCCCCAGGGAAGTGTGATAGGACCGCTGTTGCTCTCTATATACATATGGCGGACAGGGTGGGCGGCAATCTGCGGATGTTCTCTGTTGATGTAGTGGTGCACAGTAAGGTTTCCAGGTTGAATAAGTGTAGGAAGATATAAGACGACTTAGGCAAGAATGAGATTTTCGCTCTGCAGCGGAGTGTGCGCTGATATGAAACTTCCTGGCAGTTTAAAACTGTGTGCCGGACCGATACTCGAACTTGGGACCTTTGCCTTTTGCGGGCAAGTGTTCTACCAACTGAGCTACCCAAGCACGACTCACGCCCCATCCTCACAGCTTTACTTCTGCCAGTATTTCGTCTCCTACCTTCCAAATTTTACAGAAGCTCTCCTGCAAACCCTTTAGAGCTCCTGAAAGAAAGGATATTGCGGAGACATGGCCTATCCACAGCCTGGGGGATGTTTCCAGAATGAGATTTTCACTCTGCAGCGGAGTGTGCGCTGATATGAAACTTCCCGGTAGTTTAAAACTGTGTGCCGGACCGACAATCGAACTCGGGACCTTTGCCTTTTGCGGGCAACTGCTCTACCAACTGAGCTACCCGAGCACGACTCACGCCCCGTCCTCACAGCTTTACTTCTGCCAGTATCTCGTCTCCTACCTTCCAAACTTTAGAGAAGCTCTCCTGCAAACCCTTTAGAACTAGCACTCTTGAAAGAAAGGATATTGCGGAGACATGGCTTAGCCACATCCTGGGGGATATATCCAGAATGAGATCCTTTCTTTCAGGAGTGCTAGTTCTGCAGGGTTTGCAGGAGAGCTTGTGTAAAGTTCGGAAGTTAGGAGACGAGATACTGACAGAAGTAAAGCTGTGAGGACGGGGCGTGAGTCGTGCTTGGGTAGCTCAGTTTTTAGAGCACTTGCCCGCGAAAGGCAAAGTTCCCGAGTTCGAATATCGGTCCGGCGCACAGTTTTAATCTGCCAGGAAGTTTCACGACTTAGACAAAATTTCTAGTTGGTGTGATGATTGGCAGCTAGCTAGATGTAGAAAACTGTAAGTTAGTGAGGATGAGGAGGAAGATCAAACCTGTTATGTTCGGGTACGGTATTACTAGTGTCCCACTTGATACAGTCACGTCGTTTAAATATCTGGGTGTAACGTCGCAAAGCGATATGAGGTGGAAAAAGCATTTGAGAACTGTGGTACGGAAGGCGAATGGTCGACTTTGGTTTATTGGGAGAATTTTAGGAAAGAATGGTTCACCTGCGAAGGAGACTGCATATAGGACGCTGGTGCGACCTGTTCTCGAGTACTACTCGAGTGTTTGGGATCTGTACCTGGAAGACATCGAAGCAATTCAGAGGCGGCCTCCTAGATTTGTTACCGGTAGGTTCTAACAACACGTGAGTGTTAGAAGATTCTTCAGGAACACAAATGCGAATCCCTGGAGGGAAAGCGACGTTCTTTTCGCGAAACACTATTGAGAAATTTAGAGAACCGGCATTTGAAGCTCACTGCCGAACTATTCTACCGCCGCCAACATAAACTGCGCGTATGGACCACGAGGAGAAGATACGAGAAATTAGGACTCATTCGGAGGCATATAGACAGTCTATTTGCGAGGGTAACAGGAAAGGAAATGAATAGTGGTGGTATAGGGTACCCTCTGCCACACACCATATTGTGGCTTGCGGAGAATCTGTGTAGATGTAGATGAAAGAGGTGGCCGCAGGTAGCTATAGTGAGCAGGCAAGACGTCAGTAGTAGGAGAGACGGGGAATGCGTGGTATTTTCCGGCGCGCACGTGTCTGGAGAACGTGCCACCGCGGCTGGTTTTTATTCCTGACTCCGTCATCGCCGCCTCTAGCTGCGGTGATAATCAGCACATGACGTGGGATGACCGGCGCAGCGCTGTCGCAACGCAGACACAGCGCGGACACCCTCGCAACTTTGTATGTCACCGCGAGATTGGGACGTCCAACTACTTGCTGCATTCTGTCGCTTGATAGTCGTCCCCCCTCCCATCGCCACATTCCATACGGTGTCCTTGGAGAAATGTAACAATAGTACAAGTCGTCGTATCAGATATGAACTGCTTCACAAATACACCATTAGTTGAAGATGTTGCGACTTCTATGCTGGATCGTAAATGTTCAAAAGAAACAGATGTGTGTACCGCAGGGAAAGATCTGAGATTTCAGACAGCGCCAGCAGCACACTCAGACGATGGTGTAGTCTGCACGGCGATATCGCCGACGGACGATTGTAAGTAAGTGGGGAATCTCATGCACAGTACTTACACCTAATGCGATGAACGGCATCTCTCTTTCAAAAACGATAAATTTAGATAAACGTAAGGAGTGACCATAAAAAACCAAAAGGACCCGATATTATTTGACTACAAGATCAGTATTTAACTTTAGGAGCCTATCGTCTGAATCAATTCACGGGACTAGAAGATAGTTTCTTCAGTGCGCATATACAGATGCATCTTTAAGCCTTTATAAATAGTACAGTGATCGAGTCACGTGCTCAACCGCTCACGCCCTGCCTGTACGTGAGCTCAAGGCAGTACTGATTAATGAGACCTGTGGACATTGGGTGCGTACGCAAGGGTAAATGTAAAGACGTGACCGAGTGGGAAAAAGGGACACTTGTTTTGGCCATTTCCATTGCCATTACTTTTAATTGACACTTTAGTCCAAAATTAAAGCATTTATTTTGCCACAAAACAGTATACACAGGTGTCAGTACACTGAAAACAATGTACGCCGGCCGCTGTGACAGAGCGGTTCTAGGCGCTTCAGTCTGGAACCGCGCTGCTGCTACGGTCGCAGGTTCGAATCCTGCCTCGGGCATGGATGTGTGTGATGTCCTTAGGTTAGTTAGGTTTAAGTAGTTCTACGTCTAGCGGACTTATGACCTCAGATGTTAAGTTCCAGAGTGCTTAGAGCCATCTGAACCATTTTTTAAAAAACAATGTAAAGAATACATAACGTAAACAACTGCAACAAGCATAACCAAAGACAAATATTTTCTTCGTTTTTTCCAACTTAACGGATCTGCACGTAGTTGGTTAACGTGCTCAGTGTGGAGTTTGACCGCGTCTGGCAGCAATGTTTGCCTAACAGCGATAGGGCGTAGTGTGACAGATGTCATCAATCTTATGTTGAGGCAATAGTGCACAATCATCCCGAAGAGTTGCTCGCAAGTCTTTGAGAGTGGTTGGTGGATGGTGACTTGGTGCAACCCAAGTGCATCCCAGAGGTAATCTATGGGATTCAAACAGGGGGAGGGAGCAGGTCAGGCCGTAAGTGCAATATCTTTCGTTTCCGAGAAAACGTCAACCACCCGTGGTCTATGAGGTCGAGCATTATCGTTCATTAATACGAAGACTGGACCCACAGCACCTCGCACGAGGTCCCAAGATCTCGTCACGATACCTGACAGCAATTAAACCTTGCCGGTTCACCCGTACAATTTCATGACGATGTATTCGAGTGGTCAACATAATCCCTGCTCACACCATTAGCGATCGCCCTCGATACCGGTCTCTTTACACAATGCTTGGGTCCCGAAATCGTGTTCCACGTTCCCTCCTGATGCGAATCCGTCGAAATTCACCCTCCAGACGACATCGGGACTCATCTGTGAAAAGAAATTGGCCCACTGTTCGAATGTCCAAATGGCATGTGAACGACTCAGCTCTAGTAGTTCCCTTCAGTGAAGACGCCTCAGAGGTAGACATCCAGCACGTCTCCGACAGTAAAAGCTACTCTGCCAAAGGCTTCTGAACACCATCTATCTCGAAACAACACCTCCGGTGGATGCTGGGAGGTCAATTGGCAGCTGCCGCGCAGTACTAAGACGGCACCGTCGTGCCTTTATAGCCAAATAAAGGTCCTCTCTTGCTGATGTCGTATGTGGTCGGCCCTGCCCAGGTCTTCGAACTAAAATTTCGGTCTCTATAAATTGAAGCCACGTCAGAGAAACAACAGATTTATTCACATTAAGCTATCGGGCCCATCATTTTATGACTGTCCTGCTTACATTCTTCGTATGGCAATCCATCGCATAGAGCTTGGTATGTGTCTTCTCTGTGCCACATTGCACCATCTGTGACCGTGTACATAGCGACTGTGGACCCCGTTTGATAGGAGCCTTGACGTCATCTTTGGTGTGGTTGCCTGTTGACCGGAATGCCATCTTCCGTGCAGAACGCGACATCTATTGACAGCTTGTATGATTATATCGTGAATTAGAGACGGGACGGGAAAATAGCATTTGTTGCTTTAATTTTAGATACCAGTGTATTTGGCCTTCCGAGTAGCAATTCGATTTAGCCATCGAGAATACAGAATGGAAAAAAAGAACACAGAAATGCGTATTTACAAGTAGAGAAAGCGAAAATCTTCACAACTGTATCTAGTATACTTTTGCAACAATTAGTTTAAATAGTAGATAAAATTGTGTAGAGTTACGGTTCACACATTCCCAAAATATCTTCAGAAGCACGACGGAAAAATAGAAAATGTACACCATTAAAACCTAAAGATTGTGCTCGGTATTCTTAAGGAACTTAACAATCATTTTATAAAGGCGAACATCTTTCGTAAATAAAAGAGAAGTAGGTGATTGAGGAAGATGGTATCCCATACTCAGCAATGTCTTCGTAAAGTCAAGCCGTTCGCTGGCAAACTTGGGACACACAAACAAGAAGTGGTGGACATCAGTGTCCGACTCAGGACACACTGACATGCCGGCGAAACGTAAATGTTGATCCGATGTAAAACTGACGAAAAGGGGCGTGAATGAAGCGAAGTCGTATGACAGTAGAAATCGTGGATCGGTCCAAGTGTGTCCTCATGAACCGCGGCTGTGAAGGGCTCCGAGGCTGGAGCACTACGTAATAAACGCCTTTCCTTCGCTGCGAAACGTTCATCTCTTGCCATTGTTGGTTGGCGTGACTCTTGACCCCACGTAAGTAGTTCGTGTAAGGTAATTTCAGATTCAGGATAGTGCCTAAAGATGTGGCTAATGTATCAACTTCCTCGTTATATAGGATACCTGCGTGGGAAGACACCCAGGGCAAATGGATTGTCCGCCACATCCGTGTGCTGCGAATTTATTTCGAAACCACATCCATGGCATAAGGTTAGTTGTTTTGTTTCATCGCCAGTGCTGAATATTGTGAAGGACGCTTTGAGAGTCAGGCGCAATTAATATCTTGGGGAAGGAAGTGGATGACACAGACTTAAGAGCTTCCAGAAGTGCCACTGTCTCCGCAGTAAATATAGAAGCTATTGAGGGCAGTTTGAAGGTTTTCCGGACCTGAATTCGAGGCCAGAGAAATGTACATCCAGTACACTCTTACTGCGGAATTTTGGATCCATCGGTGTATATACAGAGAAAACCAGGTCACTGGGCTGCAACGAGATGATACAATCCACTATCAACATTAGCGCTTTCCAAACAGTTTATATTAAAAGAATGGACTGGAATATGACTTCTGAGTGTATGAAGATCGCTGTCAAAAAGAGGAAAATGCGATGAAAATCGTATAGAACGTATGAGAGGTGCCCAAGTCTCAAAGCTGGTACAAACGGCCGGAGCTTTATTCCTTCTGTAGGAGGCAGTCCATAGTCGCTAAATGCAGTCTCTATTTTGGCAGACAGAACTGTCTATAAAGTTCATGCCTTGAATGTAGAATTTATCCTTTAACATTTGGCATCTAACGATCGCATCACTCCAAGAAAGGTACGGATGGCTCTGCGGTGTGTGAAGCTGCTGGATTTGTTGTTGTTCCGCAGCGGACTGTTCATCAAGTCTACAAGCAGAGGTCTAACACACGTGTCCAAGAAATAGGACGTCAGAATCGTGGTCGGAAAAAGATCTTGGGTGAGAGGGACTGGAGTGGTGTTTCACGTCTTGTGAATCAAAATCGCTTCAAAAATCGACAGGAATTGCTGCAGGCAACTGAAGGTCGACCACAACCTGTTAGCTAGAGAATATTGCGACTGGAACCGCATGAAGAGAACATTTTGAGTCGGTCACCTCGCAAGATGCCATTGCTCACACAGGCACATAAAGACAACAGCATAGTTCATCGGCCTGGAAGGATATGTGAACGGTTTTCTGAACACTCCCCCACCCTATTAAATCTAGAAAAAAACACCTGACTTGAACCACACAGAAATTCTGTGGTACATGTCTGAATAGATGCTAAAATTCCGAAATGAGCACGCCGTAATTAGGTGCAACTGAACGATCAAATCCTTGGCAAATATCTTAACCTGGGTGCGATGTATCTGCATAACCTTATGGGCACTTTTACTAACTGAATCGAGGTGGTTGTCAAGTCTAGGGAGGGAATTACGTGATCGTAAATGATGCCTTAGTGATTTCTCAAGGGATGACTAATTTGCTAGCCGGCCGAAGTGGCCGTGCGGTTAAAGGCGCTGCAGTCTGGAACCGCAAGACCGCTACGGTCGCAGGTTCGAATCCTGCCTCGGGCATGGATGTTTGTGATGTCCTTAGGTTAGTTAGGTTTAACTAGTTCTAAGTTCTAGGGGACTAATGACCTCAGCAGTTGAGTCCCATAGTGCTCAGAGCCATTTTGAACTAATTTGCTGTCCGTTGAGCTTACGTAGGGGTCATGCCACCATGGCGTACAATGTTTTGTCAAAAGGTTTGGGACTTGCTACTGGCTACGACTGTACTGAATGTGTGGCGTCAAGTTAATTATTTGTAAGTCATCACAGCGAGTTTTGCGCCAGAATATGGAACTGATAAAATAGGAACGTGTACAATATGTAGTGGGAAGTAAGTTTAGGCATTGCTTCAGCAGGAACTACACTCGCGCTGGCCACTGGTGATGACGTTATCCTAAAGCGGAAATGTCAGGAAAGCGCTATGCCTCGTGGTGTGTCAATGCACACTGCTTATCTGGCCTGATAAGTATAACAGTGAAAGAAAGTGTTGGTCAAAATGGTGATAAACCATGGACGAGCCAGAGGACATGAGGATTTACGGAGCAACAAATTATGAAGGTGCAAATTGTAAGAGATAAAAACTAAACTAAGCACAATTAAGGAATGATTTTACATCTTACAGTTTCGGAGGGTGTAGGTTGCTTTTAGTGTCAGAAAAGATGGCATCACAAAATACCAACAAAAGTTACAAACAAGTCATTTGATGATTTGACCAGTCGAGTGCAAGGGAGGCCAGAAGTGTTGCTTAGAAGAGAAGCGGCGCTGATGTTCGGACCGCTTTGCTATGAGATCTGGCGTGAAGAACATTCGCATGTTCTTCGGTTTTGAAGCAAAGCGGTGACTATTTCTGAATGCCGTTGTCATAATACGCCCAACCCAGTTCAACAACACTCAATACGCACAACAGGCTAGGAAATTCCGTCTTACACGCCATTCGATGCCTCGCGCCCTCTGCACGTTCTTTTGCCATGATCGTTTTCTGTTACTAGCGTTTCTTTCTTAATCATGCGCCACCACAGTCTGCACACAATCGGCTAATAAAATGCACCAGAGCACTCCCATTAAAGAAAAACTACCAGTGGTCTGCTACTCTCAAAGCGATAACTCTAAGTAGTGACCTTGAAATAGTTTTCAATTCAGCTGCGATCCACAATAAGATAAATTTTAAGGAAATATAAGCAAGTAAACGTACTTAAAATACGTTCTTGCTGTTGAAGTACTTCATCTTTTTGCTTGAATTTAATTACAGTTGCCACATTCAAGTTTATTATTTATCAGTAATTAATATATGTGACAAATCCATCACCACTTTATCTTTACTCGCTGGAACCGACTCAATATTTTGATAATTCAAAGAAATCGAATGCTAGCGAAGCATTCAGTTATCCATAGTTCCGTTGGAGCGCAGTTACAGATACCTATGAAAGGGGGATTTGCTATGCCGTGATTTAACACAGTCGATTACTGTCGTGAAACTGCCAAGGAGTCACATACTGATCAAAAGAACGATTGCGCCAGCATTACGCGTATATAGATGAGTGTCTGTGTATGTGCGGTAGCTGGCTGGCACACGGCATTTGCGATATGAGTGTGCTGAAGAGACGCCGAAGATGATGTGTGATGATTTAGAACTTTTTTTTTTTTTAGATCCAAGCGTCTGTTTGGGAAAAGTGTTGGTGTACTGGTATGCTGCACAGCACTATAACAAATGGCCGTTATCGGTGCTGATCTACCGTCTGCCGGCCGTTGTGGCTGAGTGGTTCTCGGCACTTCAGTCTGTAACCGCGCGACCTCTACGGTCGCAGGTTCGAATCCTGCCTCGGGCGTGGATGTGTGTGATGTCCCTAGGTTAGTTAGGTTTAAGTAGTTCTAAGTGTAGGGGACTGATGACCTCAGATGTTATGTCCCATAGTGCTCAGAACCCTTTGAACCATTTTTTATGGTGTACAGAGTGATCTGTGATAATGTTACAGTCTTTTACGTATGATAAAGATGAGTAAATATATCAATTTAAGGTAGGGGATCTTGGTACGGAAGCGACTGAGTCGAAATTTGTCCGTGAAAATCAACTTGTGACTGTGCAATACATGTACCAGGTTTTATTTATTTATTTTTTTGCTAAGACTGTGGGGTAGGCAACTTTGACAGGTGGTAGTACGGTCTAAAACAAGAAAAAACTTCCAAAACACATACCTTAAGAACTATGAGCACTTTTCAGCTTCGATAATGCGGAAGTCATCTCATAACGCCAATCTCTTTGATTTCCACATTTTGGAGGAGGTAGTATAGAGCTAATTAAGAAATACAATAGTTCAGTAAATATGACCATTAGTAGTATTTGAGCATTTGTGCAGTAGAAGAGATCTGTTTCACAGTATCAACGATGAGAAAGTGCTCATAGCTCTTAGGATATGCATTTTAGAGCCCATGTTTATCAGACTCTTTTTCTTGTTTTGGTTCACACTACCATCTCTGAAAGTTGCCTACCCTACAATCTTAGCATAAACAGTAGATGTTCATGTATACCACTGTCACAGGTATCAGAATGATTTTCGCTTATAACTTTCGAATCGGTCGTTTCCGGACAAGGGTACCATACCTGAAAGTGATCCATTTACCCTTCTCCACCCTCTCTGAGAGCTTGTAATGTCATCAAGGAATCGCCCTGTAGAGTGGCATCGTTTCTGTCCACGACGCAAGGACCATAGGATAGTGTTTCAAAGAAAATAAGCTCGATTTAACAGAATGGGTTGCTCAAATTGTGGACACGAAAATTAGCGAACTTCCTTGGAATTGCATACAGTTTGGATGTAGTCTGGATCAGTATACTTAAAACATAAACATGGACTTTTCACCGGGCTTCAGGAATAATGGAGCAAGTCTGAAAAGCGTATTTCACTGGGACACAAAAAAAGTTTAGTGAGGGAAGTGATATTTTACCACCAGATTAAAGAAAATAGTCATAATGTTTTGAGATTTGTTGTTATTATTCGTGTTACAAGACCGTAAAGACTATTCTTTGTTGCAGGGTACCGAGACATAATTATTTCGATAACTGGTGATTCGAGATTTACTGATCGTACGGTTCTATATTTATTAGCTATGCAGAACAATTTTTTTGCTGGTCACTTTTGCAACGGTTGCTAAATCCAGTTTGTATCCGCACTCAGGGTATAAAGAGACAGGATATTTTTATTGCTTTTCTTTCTCTACCACTAAAGTGGCCTGTTCGAGTGACAACCTACTGGGATCTCAGGGACTTCTCAACCAAATACCAGGGGAGATGTTAGTGGGGCGGAGGGAATCGCAATTGGGTACATATGGGAGAGGATTTCCAGTTCTCACATTAGCCTTACAAAAAAAATCTTATTACAACTGTGAATGAGAACTAATTTTAGTTTATATCACAGGAAAATAATTTGAAGCCTATATTAGAAGTAGGTCCCGAGTTTGAGTCTCGCTCCGGCATATAGTTTCAATCTGCCTGGAAGTTTCACATCAGCGCACACACTGCTGCAAAGTGAAAATTTCTATTCTTTCATATGTATACTGAGTAGATTCGATTACTTGCTAGTGTATGCCATTTTGTTCGAGCTTACGCGTTAAATATTGCCATATCGAGATGCCTGCTGTGTGATTTTTACACTTCCGCCATGTGTACTGCCCAAACCCCTGTGTTGCATGCACGCGATCTACTGATGTTATCTTTGTCACTTGTCCCACTTACTTGACGGAGCGCGAAGAGAACGTTTGTCTACAGAAGCTTGCTCGTGAATTAATTTCTGAGATACCTTTCGCAAGACTGGACATTCATTCCGTAACATAAACTTTTGTCCTTGAAGTCAAGTAGTGTTGCAGCATAGAGTTCGAGAGCTCTCACAATAAATGCCTGTACAGTATTTGTGGGTCATAAGATTTTATCTTTCGGTCACTATGATTAGTTATTTTGCTGCCCACTGTGAAAACTGTGCCCAGTCGCCATTCTTTACAACCAAACGTATTTCAACAGCGGAAATGTTTCCAAGATATTTTATGATTCCAGTATTCGTTAGTAATTAGCACACACAATGCATGACCTGGATGATACACAAATTAATTACTACGTTGCCGCCTTCGTAGCTGACATTTCCGACGTGACTCTAGAGGCCGAAGTGGCCGTTTGGATTCCTGGTTATGTAAGAAATTTCCACCGCCAGCATCTGTCTGACAAGGGGGAGTGAAGTGACGGCGTAAAATTCTTGATCACCACGCTTTGCTTCACTTTTACAGATTAAATTCCAAACCTCCCTGTAGTGTCTTATGAATTGGCGCACGTGATAATGTTGATGATGATCCATCTTTAGGATGAGGACATTAAGCTCGGTGGGCCTCTTGGTGCAATTATAACGGCACCGGATTCACGCTCTCCTTTCAGTCACCTTCTTTTCTCTTCTTTAGCGTATCTGTCTTATGACAGATTTCAGCTGTGGGCTCAGCATCGCGTCTCATTCTATCTCCATCTGTTTCTACGTTCGTCCTCTTCTAATGTTATCTATAGTTACTATTCGCTCCAAACTCTTCCTTTCACTTTTTCTACTTTTACTCTACAATTCTTTGATGCAGACAGTTACTACAGATTATACAGGGTGTTTACATAAGAGCGTTCTAAAACTCGACAAGACATAAAGGATGTTCCACTGAACAATTTGAGGCAGGGAACTTGGAGTCAGAGAAGCCAGCTTAACGAAATAATAGGTATAAAATCACATTATTGTGTGTTTTATTTACATTAGTTATAGTTAATTGACACAGTGATCATACCATTTGTACTGTTTCTTACAAAATTTGCTGAAACTGACGGCCTTAAATGTCTCAATGCAAGCGTGACAGCTGCGACCAAGTTTCTTACGTACCCTGCCTGGCATGTATCCCTGGTGTGTTTCGAATCATATCACAGGCAGCTACACTTCTATGAATTCCTTGTTTCCTTGCAGGAAACAAAAAATGTTCATCTAAATAAACAGCGCAGTACGTATAAACTTGTGCGCATGTTATTTGTAAATAAGCTGGAAAAATGTAACGTTAGACAAAGCGGCAGACAGGTTTACTTCCATACCTGCTTAAGGGACGCGCCCCTCAACGGGCTTCATTTTTAGCATTATCTTCACCCTCATAGTGCAACTGATCTGCAAATGAGAGATAGCTCAAAATTCTTTCACACAATTAAGGTCTCTTTGGAACCACTGACTGCACAGCTTGGAAAAAAGTCAGAGTACAGATAACATTCACATGTGTTTTATGCCTGCAATTTCCTTCCCTGATGCTGATCTGCGAAAAAGACAAGTAATTTATGTTACTTTACAAAAATATTTAAAAATGTAGCTCAAATATCACCGAATACATCATCATGTTATAAATTTTTCAGGAAATATTAGACAAGGGAGGTAGAGGAGGTCATTCTAAATATCTGTACCAATTTTTGTGAGTTTAACTTCAGTCATTTATGAGAAAAGTGTATCTGAATGACGAAAATCGACAAATCGCAACCACTATGCTTGTTTAGAACATTCCAGCTACATACGCCAGTCGTCCTCCTGTTTCCTTATCCTCCATACTCTTTCTCTTCGTTCTTTTCTTTATCCCTGGCGCATCACTGGTAGCAGCTTCTGCAGATGTCTCTGCTTCGGTTATCCGCCACTTATCAATAGCAGTTAGAGCTGAAGCCATATTCCTTCCGGTCTGAATGTTAAATTTCTTCATAACATTGATCCTTGAAATTGCACTATCATTGAATGTTATTATTGCATCCATTACACCAATCTTCAGCACTGTCAGCCCAACAAACACAGTTTTGGGTATTCTCTCCCATATGTAGCTGCTGAAGCTTTCATTTTCATTCTCAGAGATACCATGCATACATTTCCTAAGTAGATTTTTATTTGCCAGATCATAATATATAGGCCTAATTGCCTCCATTACAGCAAGTGGTAAGGAATGCTTGTGGGTAGATTGTATGCCTGCAGCATTGCTCAACTAGTACTTGCGCTATGAATCATCCCATTTTGGACACAAACCATGCTGTGGGGTTTCATCTGTTCACACTCTGTGAAACCATGTAGCCCAAATTGTTCGTCTCATGTTCTCTAAATCTCCTACATTTCTTCTTATTGCTAGTCCATAATATTGAGTCAAAAAATAAATTTCACTTTTTGTAAGACGACCTGGACCACCTATGTATTTTCCGTCTGACAGTTTTTTTCCACTGAAGTCTTTACATAGTTTTCTCAGCCCAGCTCCCATTCTTTCTTGCACATGCCCATCACATTCAAGCTTTTGTATCAGGTCGCCATACGGTCTATCATTACCAAGCAGTGGTGTGTCCTTTACAGTCTCCATCCCAAAGACAGCCTACATACCTCACAGCACGACTGACCTCTGATCTTCTATAAATGTTTAGAACTCCTTTCGTTTCCATGTTTCCACTTTGGCCATCAACGTTCTTTACACAAACATGGGTGCCAATAAATTTTCTTAAACAACCCTGGTAGTGCATTATTAGACATTCATAATCTAACATCTTACCAGTTTCAATAAATGTGGCAGTTGCAACCCCATTCAGAGAAGTATGACCTCTCTTCTACCAAGATCCATGAAATGCCGCTACAATGTCTGTATTCTCAGACGAGGATACTGCTTCTTCTGCTGCTCTTTTCGTTGAATGTTCACTTACACCACATAAATAAGTATGTATTAATTTATTATATCTGTCAAACCTCAATGGAAGTGGAGGCAAAACCATCACTGCACGAAAAGTCTGGGCAGCTCTCCTTCCCCTTTCAATACACTGCACTGCATGAGCAAGCTGAATATTTACACTGTAATGTCGACTATCAGTTACTGGCGATGTCATAGTATCACTGGGCATCTTACACGAGTTACAGGCAATCACTAACCGACTTTAAAGACCCTTCCTTGCTGAAATGTCCTCAGAAACGTCAATACTATCTTCACAGTAGCAGTACTTACATTTCACAGGACTCTTCAAAAGTCTTGACAGCATATTTTGGTTCACAATAACATTTCCGTCGTTATTGCTGTTCACAATACTACTAGGCTTGTTCTTATTACATTCAGAAAGCGAAAGTTTACATCTAGAAGCACTACCTGTAGACATAGTTTTTGCAGACGACTTTTAAAGCAACTAATGTGTCTTATTCTGTTGTGTTTGGAACTGCTTAACGCGAAACTTTCGTTTGGGGCTAAATTTCTTTACTCTCTGCATTTGTAGCACAGGAAACTCGCACGCGCGCACACACACACACACACACACACACACACACAAATACAGAAACAAAACAACACACAATAACTACAAAAACTATGAAATTCTGAAATAATATATTCTCATATCTTTGTTTAGATTCGAACCATAGCCTTCTAGACATGCCCGTACTTTGGTTCCGGGAGTTTGTGCCTTCTAGAATACACCTGTGTTAACGATCCGTAACTAACGACCGAAAAAAAGTGAGGAGAAAATAATGCATCACGCATTCTGACGCACTTCAAAGTTGGAGATGGGTGTGCTACATTACGTTCAACCTCAATTTTAGAACGAAGGGAAAATGATAATGTCCATAAACTATACATTTTTGAAATTAGTATGAAGTGCTCTTCTCTATAGACCAAGAAATGTTTTTCGAAATTTTTGATCATTTTCACGAGCATATCCCCTGAAGTTGGCTTCTTCGACCCCAGGTTCCCTACCTCAACTTGTTCAGTGAAGTATTCTCTACATCCTGTTCTATTTCTGCACGCTCTTACGGTAGTACCCTGCATATCCAAGCCAAGATTTTGTCGATTTCCCAATAACCTTCTTTCTTACCCTATATTCTTCATTACTTCCTGACTCTTTGTCAATCCACTTTACCTTAAGCATTCTTCTCCATAGCCACATTTCAAAACTTTCTAAATATCTTTCCTCTTTTTTTTTCGCTACACTCCAGACATATCATTATCAGATCTTTTCAACTCATTTGGATTTCTTCTAGTTGTTAGTAACTGTTTTACTTTTTCAAATGCTCTCTTTCTCACAGCTGTACTCTTCACTATACTTAACAGATACGGAAATGATTTTACTTGTTCTACCTATGAATATGTTATCTGGCAATTCCTTCTTGCTTTTTCTCATCACTTAATGTCCTTCTTGCAATCGTCTTCACTCTATACTCCTCAAGCATTCTTGCAATACTTAGCAAACAACTGCTGTAGCTTCTCTTTTGATTTCGACGGTACTGATTGATCACCCACGTATTTTGAAGCCCTTATATTTTCTCCTCCAATTACAAAAACTTGACACTGCACTACATGTACATCCATTACAGCCTCCTCTACTCAACAGACACAACAGAAGGGGCCCATTGTGAGGGCAGGAAGAAAACTGTCCGATTAAGTGGTTGTACAACGCCCTCTGGATTTCTCACCCCTCAACGTCATACAACTTTCTCTTTTCTTTTAACAAAGGAATATGCCAACCCAAAAAGCTACACTGAAGAGCCATAGAACTGGTACACCTGCTAATATCGTGTAGGGCCCCCGCGAGCACGCAGAATTGCCGCAATACGACGTGGTATCGACTCGAATAATATCTCCAGTAATATTGGAGGGAACTGACACCATGAATCCTCCAGGGCTTTCCATAAATCCGTAAGAGTACGAGAGGGTGAAGATCTCTCCCGAACAGCACGTTGCAAGGCATCCCAGATACACTCAACAATATCCGTGTCGGGGGAGTTTGGTGGGAAGAGGAAGTGTTTAAACTCAGAAGAGTGTTCCTGGAGCCACTCTGCAACAATTATGGATGCGTGGGGTGTCACATTGTCCTTCTAGAGTTGCCCAAGTCGGTCGCAATGCACAATGGACAAGAATGGATGCAGATGATCAGACAAGATGCTTACGTAAGTGTCACCTGTCAGAGTCGTATCTAGACGTATCAGGGGTCTCATGTCACTCCAACTGCACACGCCCCACACCATTACAGAGCCTCCACCAGCTAGAACAGTCCCCTGCTCACATGCATGGTCCATGGATTCATGAGGCTGTCTCCATACCCGTACACGTCCATCCGCTCGATACAATTTGAAATAAGACTCGTCCGACCAGGCAAGATGATTCCAGTCATCAACAGTCCAGTGTCGGTGCTGACGGGCCCAAGCGAGGAGTATAGCTTTGTGTCATGCAGTCGTCAAGGGTACACGAGTGGGCCTTCGGCTCAGAAAGCCCATATCGATGATGTTTCGTTGAATGGTTCTCTCGCTGACACTTGTTGACGGTCCAGCACTGAAATCTACAGCAATCTGCGGAAAGGCTGCACTTCTGTCACGTTGAACGATTCTCTTCAGCCGTCGTTGGTCCCGTTCTTCCAGTATCTTTTTTCCGGCCGCCGCGATGTCGGAGATTTGATGTTTTACCCGTTTCCTGATATTCACGGTACACCCGTGAAATGGCGGCACGGGAAAATCCCCATTTCATCGCTACCTCAATTCTGAAGGTGGCAAAGGTAAAATACAGGGAGCGAAAGGCTATTTACAATTTGTACAGAAAGCAGATGGGACATGAAAGGGAAGCAGTGGTTGGGAAGGGAGTGAGACAGGGTTGTAGCCTATCCCCGATGCTATTCAAAAAAATGGTTCAAATGGCTCTGAGCACTATGGGACTTAACATCTATGGTCATCAGTCCCCTAGAACTTAGAACTACTTAAACCTAACTAACCTAAGAATATTACACAACACCCAGTCATCACGAGGCAGAGAAAATCCCTTACCCCGCCGGGAATCGAACCCGGAAACCCGGGCGCGGGAAGCGAGAACGCTACCGCACGACCACGAGTTGCTGACCGAGCAAGCAGTAAAGGAAACAAAAGAAAAAATCGGAGTAGGTATTAAAATCCATGGAGAAGAAATAAAAACTTTGGGGTTCGCCGATGACATTGTAATTCTGTCAGAGACAGCAAAGGATTTAGAAGAGCAGTTGAACGGAAAGGGCAGTGTCTTGAAAGGAGGGTATAAGACGACCATCAACAAAAGCAAAACGAGGATAATGGAATGTAGTCGAATTAAGTCGGGTGATGCGGAGGGAATTAGATTAGGAAATGAGACACTTAAAGTAGTAAAGGAGTTTTGCTCTTTGGGGAGCAAAATAACTGATGATGGTCGAAGTAGAGATGATATAAAATGTAGACTGGCAATGGCAAGGAAAGCGTTTCTGAAGAAGAGAAATTTGTTAACATCGAGTATAGATTTAAGTGTCAGGAAGTTGTTTCTGAAAGTATTTGTATGGAGTGTGGTCATGTATGGAAGTGAAAGGTGGACGATAAATAGTTTAGACAAGAAGAGAATAGAAGCCTTCGAAATATGGTGCTACAGAAGAATACTGAAGATTAGATGGGTAGATCACATAACTAATGAGGAGGTATTGAAGAGGAGTTTGTGGCACAACTTGACTAGAAGAAGGGATCGGTTGGTAGGACATGTTCTGAGGCATCATGGGATCACCAGTTTAGTACTGGAGGGGCAGCGTGGAGGGTAAAAACCGTAGAAGGAGACCAAGAGATGAATACACTAAGCAGATTCAGGATGTAGGCTGCAGTAGGTACTGGGAGATGAAGAAGCTTGCACAGGATAGAGTAGCATGGAGAGCTGCATCAAACCAGTCTCAGTACTGAAGACCACAACAACAAAATATCTTTTCTATGTGTCAGTTAGATGCTCCGCGCTCGTGAAAAGAGATAGTTTCATGTTCTTTGGTCCTCGTTTAAGAGCACAAAAATATCGTTGCATTGGCTTATATTATCGTACACTACAGGTTGCTACACTTTCAGTTCATTAAGTTAGATCAGAACTTCCCATTCCTAATGACCTAGCTTTCAATTAGATATTACCGTGAGGAAAAGAACAAGGGGGTAGTGGAAGAAAAATCTTGGAATGAGAGAGGTTTGGCACGAAAACCTCTCAGTTGTTACTGTAATAGCTTTGAATAGGTGCAGAGACGAGACTCCGCAGTCCGAAGCATTTCGTGTAGCTTCGCTGTAGAAGTGTTATGACTCGCTTAAGGTTTTATTGCTCCCCTGGCGGAGGCTACTGTTCATCCCACAGCTGCCGGGCTGATGTCAGGCAGCGCTCGTGCAGTGCAGCCAAACAACATTCCGAGGCTCGGAACTTCTCGTAACGCAGGAAATCCCCCCAACTCCACTGACGTTTATTGCTGGCCTTCACAATATTTCAGTGATTTGAGTATTGAATACTGGCGTCAGGCTCCGGTACCTTCGGTTTACTTTCGTGATAAGTAAGCGTCTAGTCGCCTTATAGGAGGGCATTTATTGAAGCGGTTTCCAGCATCGATTGCCCCACAGAACTGCCCTCTTATATAGCGCACACGAATTTCGAGCTGTCTTGCCGGTCCCATTAACATCTCGAACGTCTAAATCTAGAACGAGATAAATTTAGATTGGACTTTAATATCTTCACAGCGCCCTGCATCCGGAGCACAAGTTATTACAATAACGATGCGACAAGTGATAATGAAGCGAGATGACAGCAATTGGGCCCGGATTTGCATGACGAACGCATCCACTCTTATGCTGCACTTCTACTATTTTATTCGATTCTGTTGTGTCGGTTTCGATATAACGAATCAATCTGCATAAGAGCGTTCCGCGGTACGAATACTGCGTTACGAAATTGTGCCTGGTGTTTGCCCAGAAGCCAGCCAGCCGGTCATTTTAATGCAGCGCGCGTCCGCGTAATATTTATTCGTTCGAGAGCTCATTCGTTAAACTTCACATACTCGCTAACCACTAAGACGGAGGGGGTTGGGAGCTGCGCGCCGTCGTACAACCGCTCACAGGTAAACTGTTAGCAGCGAGTGTCAGATCTAAAGATAATCAGCGAATTTTGGTCCATTAACAAATTATCGCTTTCTGTCGATCGATATACGGCAAGATTATCATTAGAAGAAAGTTTCCTACCAGTGTGGAATTCGTGCCATAAACTCGGTCCTGTCCCTAGCGAACCTTATAATTACAGATTAAGGTACATTTTAAATCACAGTTTTTCCGTTACGTTACATGTCTCTGGTATAAAATACCGATTTATTAAAAACTAATTCGGGAGGTGGAAATTCATGTACGGTAATTAGACGCCTGTCAGAGATCAGGAGTACGGAGTCAAGTCTGATGTAACAAATCTGATTTCGGAAATCGGTAGTGTGTAATTATTTTTTTAATCGCTACCGCACTCAGTGAACCAGGCAGCAGTTGCATTCAACAGGAGACATATTTCGGACAAACATAATTCATCAGACAGTAATTTACGGGGGACAGATATTTAACACCGAGCGAGGTGGCGCAGTGGTTAGACACTGGACTCGCATTCGGGAGGACGACGGTTGAATCCCGCGTCCGGCCATCCTGATTTAGGTTTTCTGTGATTTCCCTAAATCGCTCCAGGCAAATGCCGGGATGGTTCTTTTCAAAGGGCACGGCAGACTTCCTTCCCTAATCCGATGAGACCGATGACCTCGCTGTCTGGTCTCCTTCCCCAAACCAACCAACCACATATTTAACAGACATTTCTGACATTCTCACTGTAGTAAGGTACAGCATGAATGCACTTTCACTGTATAACGGAATAGGGAAAAGCTTACATACCTTTACTCAAGGTACAACCCAACCTTTTTTGTTACTTATTTCAGGGAAGCAACAGACGGGTGGGGAAACACATTTCATCCTGTTTTTTTTTTTTTTTTAAATTGTGGTTCTGTGCTTTTATAAAGCACTGCCCTACTAAAGCATTAAGGATTTTACATTATAACTCGACAATACCGCGGCAACAGGAGCTTATTTGGCTATAGATTCTTTATATATTAATGAAAAACACGAAAATGTGGATATTCTACAGTATTAATTTAATTAATTAATTAACGGTTTCTAGGCTTCCAATGCCATCATCAGACTGTAACTGACTGCCATCACCAAAGATGATACAATAGTACTGAACAACATCGGTAAAGGTTATACACATGGTGAGTGAGGTGTAGAAACAAAATAAATGTCATCTATGGCAGTTCAGTAGTAACAAAATTCAGAATTATATAGGTAAACAAGAAATAAATATGAAGTGAACATAACAGGAAACATTACGGCTCAAATATAAATAAAAGCACAATTCTAAATATTTCGACATTGTTAGTTTCCTGCGAGGAATACACCTGATGACAGAGCAAAGCATTAAGTAAATAACGCCTTAATTCTACTCACTACCGTTGTATAAATGACCTATGATTCAACTCTAAACAACAGACTAGCAATAGCCACGATTTCATAACACTGCAAACGTCGCTTTTACCATATTTTGTGCCGGCCGAAGTGGCCGTGCGGTTAAAGGCGCTGCAGTCTGGAACCACAAGACCGCTACGGTGGCAGGTTCGAATCCTGCCTCGGGCATGGATGTTTGTGATGTCCTTAGGTTAGTTAGGTTTAACTAATTCTAAGTTCTAGGGGACTAATGACCTCAGCAGTTGAGTCCCATAGTGCTCAGAGCCATTTGAACCATTTTTTACCATATATTGTTTACCTTACGCCTGTTTACTGTTCCGCATACAATGGAGAATATTTCCAGTTTCTTCTCTGTATCTGCATCATATTTATATGTAACCTCGATCTCAGATAATTAAAATATTTAACTTTTTCTAATTTTTCAGTTCTTTGAGATCTTTTCTCTTAAAAGCAACGGTTTTCGATAATTTCTTTAGATTACATTTTTTACATAGTACAACAAATAAATTTATTTGTGTAATTCTTCATTTCCAGCTATGCTTCTAAGGGAAATGGTAAAATAGTGTCCCTGCAACAAACTGGGCTCTACATTCTGGTAATTCAATGTCCAGATACATGTAAAGAAGAATGGCTGATAAACTACACACCAGTCTCGTACTTTGTTTGTCAATATTGGTGGTGTTAAATTATCATTGAAGTCTATAATGACGGTGGTAATGTAGTGGCTTCTCAAAGAATCTAACAGTTGTAATGGAAAACTCTCTCCATCATTATTCTACACAGATGTCCACTATTAAGATTATCATAAGCTTTTATAAAGCCTTTAAGCTTTTATAAAACCTGTAACTGTCCAGTTTGTCTATTAAATTAACTTTGTTTCTGTTATTCATTTTAACATAAATACTGCATCTGCCGTTGATCATCCCCTTAGAAAGCCTGTTTGTTCTTCACTTAGGATATACTGAGGTATACTTTCCAGACTATTATTTGAAATCTTAGCGTAAAGCTTGAATGCAGTGTCCAGCAGTGGAATCTCTACGACTGGCAGAGTTATTGTCATCCAGAGCTGGACTTACAGGCGGAGGCGCCCTAGACCAGGGACGTTTCGTTGTTCTCCTCCATCCTTCCTACCCACAACCCCGTCTCCCCACCGCCAAGTTTCAGATTGTTTCCAGCTTTTAAGGCATTATTCGAGACTTTTTCTTCTTATCACCTCTTTTCTCTATTCCACTGTTTCCAAAAGCTGGAGAGCCCATGCTACCATCACAGCTACCAACGCTAATGTGATCTCCGCATCGAAACCGTACAAGGTCGCTAGCTCAACCGCCAGCGTCTGTATTCATTTCACGATCCTCAATTCTTTCATTAAATTGTGTCAAAATTTCACCTTGATCTCGTTAGTGGTCGTTTAGCTTGAACATCGTCTTCCTTTTTCCGTTCAATAATGTTTTTGTTTCTTGTTCTTTTTCTCGACTTAGCACCTTCACGCCGCTCAACGTGTTGGATACCTTTCTTTTAAAAAGAGAATAATTAGTTCTGCTGTGATAACAACTGACAATCAGAGAAATGACAATTTGTACGCGAATCCATGTGCTAAACAGCTCTGCAACAATATCGAAAAGCGACGCAATCAATCTCCCGCCAACTGCACTCATCAATGAAATGTACCAAACACTGTGTTTCCGACCGAGCGGCTAGCTTGCCTTCCATGTGTTCAAGTTACGTGCATTTCTTTTTGGCTGGCCCGTAGTCAGCCTAAAAAAGAAGCTTCGATCGATATATTTCGGCCCCTCATTCCCTCTCGGTGCCGTGGTCTACACCTTACATATACACTACTGGTCATTAAAATTGCTACGCCACGAAGATGACGTGCTACAGACGCGAAATTTAACCGACAGGAAGAAGATGCTGTGATATGCAAAGGATTATCTTTTCAGAGCATTCACACAAGGTTGGCGCCGGTGGCGACACCTACAACGTGCTGACATGAGGAAAGTTCCCAACCGATTTCTCATACACAAACAGCTGTTAACCGGCGCTGCATGGTGAAACGTTGTTGTGATGCCTCGTGTAAGGAGGGTAAATGCGTACCATCACGTTTCTGACTTTGATAAAGGTGGGATTGTAGCCTACCGCGATTGCGGTTTATCGTATCGCGACATTGCTGCTCGCGTTGGTCGAGATCCAATGACTGGTAGCAGAATATGGAATCGGTGGGTTCAGGGGGGTAATACGGAACGCCGTGCCTGATCCCAACGGCCTCGTATCACTAGCAGTCGAGATGACAGGCATCTTATCCGCATGGCTGTAACGGATCGTGCAGCCACTTCTCGATCCCTGAGTCAACAGATGGGACGTTTGCAAGACAACAAACATCTGCACGAACAGAACGACGACGTTTGCAACAGCATGGACTATCAGCTCGGAGACACGGCTGCGGTTACCCTTGACGCCGCATCACAGACAGGAGCGCCTGCGATGGTGTACTCAACGACGAACCTGGGTACACAAATAGCAAAACGTCAATTTTTCGGATGAATACAGGTTCTGTTTACAGCATCATGATGGTCGCATCCGTGTTTGGCGACATCGCAGTGAACGCACATTGGAAGCGTATATTCGTCATCGCCATACTGGCGTATCACCCGGCGAGATGGTATGGGGTGCCATTGGTTACACGTCTCGGTCACCTCTTGTTCGCAATGACGGCACTTTGAACAGTGGACGTTACATTTCAGATATGTTACGACCCGTGGCTCTACCCTTCATTAGATCCCTGAGAAACCCTACATTTCAGCTGGATAATGCACGACCGCATGTTGCAGGTCCTGTACTGACGTTTCTGGATACAGAAAATGTTCGTCTGCTGCCCTGGCCAGCACATTCTCCAGATCTCTCACCAATTAAAAACGTCTGGTCAATGGTGGCCGAGCAACTGGCTCGTCACAATACGCCATTCACTACTCTTGATGAACTGTGGTATCGTGTTGAAGCTGCATAAGCAGCTGTATCTGTACACGCCATCCAAGCTCTGTTTGACTCAATGCCCTGGCGTATCAAGCCAGAGGTGGTTGTTCTGAGTACTGATTTCTCAGGATCTATGCACCGAAAAAAAAAAAAAAAAATGGTTCAAATGGCTCTGAGCACTATGGGACTGAACTTCTTAGGTCATCAGTCCCCTATAACTTAGAACTACTTAAACATAACTAACCTAAGGAAATCACACACATCCATGCCCGAGGCAGGATTCGAACCTGCGACCGTAGCGGTCGCGCGGTTCCAGACTGTAGCGCCTAGAACCTCTCGGCTACACCGGCCGGCTCTATGCACCCAAATTGCGTGAAAATGTAATCACATGTCAGTTCTAGTACAATATATTTGTCCAATGAATACCCGTTTATCATCCGCATTTCTTCTTGGTGTAGTACACTCCTGGAAATGGAAAAAAGAACACATTGACACCGGTGTGTCAGACCCACCATACTTGCTCCGGACACTGCGAGAGGGCTGTACAAGCAATGATCACACGCACGGCACAGCGGACACACCAGGAACCGCGGTGTTGGCCGTCGAATGGCGCTAGCTGCGCAGCATTTGTGCACCGCCGCCGTCAGTGTCAGCCAGTTTGCCGTGGCATACGGAGCTCCATCGCAATCTTTAACACTGGTAGCATGCCGCG
Source organism: Schistocerca nitens (assembly GCF_023898315.1). Classification (NCBI taxonomy): domain Eukaryota; kingdom Metazoa; phylum Arthropoda; class Insecta; order Orthoptera; family Acrididae; genus Schistocerca; species Schistocerca nitens. The sequence goes on along the minus strand of NC_064618.1, from coordinate 787,659,843 downwards.
ACAGCGTGGACGTGAACCGTATGTGCAGTTGACGGACTTTGAGCGAGGGCGTATAGTGGGCATGCGGGAGGCCGGGTGGACGTACCGCCGAATTGCGCAACACGTGGGGCGTGAGGTCTCCACAGTACATCGATGTTGTCGCCAGTGGTCGGCGGAAGGTGCACGTGCCCGTCGACCTGGGACCGGACCGCAGCGACGCACGGATGCACGCCAAGACCGTAGGATCCTACGCAGTGCCGTAGGGGACCGCACCGCCACTTCCCAGCAAATTAGGGACACTGTTGCTCCTGGGGTATCGGCGAGGACCATTCGCAACCGTCTCCATGAAGCTGGGCTACGGTCCCGCACACCGTTAGGCCGTCTTCCGCTCACGCCCCAACATCGTGCAGCCCGCCTCCAGTGGTGTCGCGACAGGTGTGAATGGAGGGACGAATGGAGACGTGTCGTCTTCAGCGATGAGAGTCGCTTCTGCCTTGGTGCCAATGATGGTCGTATGCGTGTTTGGCGCCGTGCAGGTGAGCGCCACAATCAGGACTGCATACGACCGGGGCACACAGGGCCAACACCCGGCATCATGGTGTGGGGAGCGATCTCCTACACTGGCCGTACACCACTGGTGATCGTCGAGGGTACACTGAATAGTGCACGGTACATCCAAACCGTCATCGAACCCATCGTTCTACCATTCCTAGACCGGCAAGGGAACGTGCTGTTCCAACAGGACAATGCACGTCCGCATGTATCCCGTGCCACCCAACGTGCTCTAAAAGGTGTAAGTCAACTACCCTGGCCAGCAAGATCTCCGGAGCTGTCCCCCATTGAGCATGTTTGGGACTGGATGAAGCGTCGTCTCACGCGGTCTGCACGTCCAGCACGAACGCTGGTCCAACTGAGGCGCCAGGTGGAAATGGCATGGCAAGCCGTTCCACAGGACTACATCCATCATCTCTACGATCGTCTCCATGGGAGAATAGCAGCCTGCATTGCTGCGAAAGGTGGATATACACTGTACTAGTGCCGACATGGTGCATGCTCTGTTGCCTGTGTCTATGTGCCTGTGGTTCTGTCAGTGTGATCATGTGATGTATCTGACCCCAGGAATGTGTCAATAAAGTTTCCCCTTCCTGGGACAATGAATTCACGGTGTTCTTATTTCAATTTCCAGGAGTGTAGTTTTAATGGCCAGTAGTGTACTTGTTTTTTTTTTTCGGCAGAGTAGACAGAGAATAATCAATATATGTGGATTTGCAAGCAAAGAAAGAAAGGTGTTGCTGTCGTCGCCATCGTCGTGGAGGTCGACACCAAAGATGAGGCGACATCTGGCAGCAACTAGCGGCCTTCACACGCCGTATTAATCGGAGGCCCGTCTAGGACGGTGGGCAGCGCTGGTTAGAGTCTCGCCGTACAGCCTCGAGGCACGGCCCAACATCGCCATGCGCCTAATGGTGGCCCTCGCGCTTTTATTGCCAGTAATAACAGCCGAGGCGGCACCCTCACACTGTCCATGCCACACGGAACGGCCGTCCACCGCCAAATCACACGGCCCAGTCTCTCTGTCCATTTGCTGTATTTCCAGGGGGGTAAAAACGTTAGGGCCAGGGCTACTACACATGCCGCTTTCGGTAGCGGGATAAGGAACGGCAGGTCTTGTGTGACTAGCGTGATTTCCACGGCGTGCCTGATGGCAAATTCTCAGGATTCCAGCCGACATGAGGTGACTGCATCCCAGTGGATAACATTCTTTTATATGCCTTCCTAAGTAAACCATTAAACCCTAAACGATGTAAATAAGGTGTACCATAGCCGCGCGGGATTAGCCGAGCTGTGTAAGGCGCTGCAGTCATGTACTGTGCGGCTGGTCCCAGCGGAGGTTCGAGTCCTCCCTCACGCATGGGTGTGTGTGTGTGTTTGTCCTTAGGTTGATTTAGGTTATGTAGTGTGTAAGCTTAGGGACTGATGACCTTGGCAGTTAAGCCCCATAAGATTTCACACACCCAAATTTTTTTGAAAATTTTTGAAAGGCGTACCATAATAATGACCAAAAATGTTGCGTAAAATAGAAAATAGACTGCTGGTCATTGAAACTGCAACACCATGACTGCATGCAACCAACGCCAAGCTAGTATGGAGTGTACTACACGCTTGGACATGGAAACGATATGCATTTCAGCGTAACCACTAAAAGTAAATAGGAGTAATAGTTCAAATGGCTCTGAGCACTATGGGACTTAACTTCTGAGGTCATCAGTCCCCTAGAACTTAGAACTACTTAAACCTAACTAACCTAAGGACATTACATCCATGCCCGAGGCAGGATTCGAACCTGCGACCGTAGCGGTCGCGCCGTTCCAGACTGTAGCGCCTAGAACCGCTCGATTACCCCGGCCGGCTAGGAGTAATGCCATCTGTAATCTTCATATAAGCAAGAGCTAAGCAGCGGGTTTCTCATTCAGAAATCGCGTATATATATGTTGATTGTTTGTGAGAAAAATCGTGTAAGAAGGTGGAACATATGACAGTAAGTGTTGTGGTTCGAAAATTGCAGGATCGTGGCCTACCGACACAGAGATTTACCATTCCGCCATATTGCTGCTCGAAATGGTCGAGAGCTGAATTTTAATGCCGATTTGGAATCGATGGGCTACGGCGAGCCACACTCAGCGGTGCAGCCTCCTACGACTAGCGTCCGAGAGGACAAATTTTTCGCTCGGTCTTGCAGGACAGCACAGCCGTATCACGTGCTTTTATTCAAGAATTATTGTTCAAGCATTCTGAGACGGTCTAATGTTAAATTAGGAAAAATTATTACCTGGAAAAAAACCGAAAAGTTGCTCAAAACCGGTTTTCTTGTATATCTATACAACTCTTCTTCCGATCGAGAAATGTTAAAGCTGAAAGTTGTAAGGCTTAAAAAGATCTATCGGCTGCGTTTTTATAAGTATGAATTGCTTTGTTAGGTTTCGAGGTAGGTCGAAACAACAGTGAAACCCAGGTCCCCTATAACTCGTTAACATTCACGTTCCCATACTTGCTGTTTACTGTAATTAGAACCCACACTAAATCACAAAGTTACTTGTTTGAAAAATTAAAAAAGATTTATTATTTCTCGAGATATATAGATTTTTATTTTATAAAAATGGCGCTCTCGTTAATTGGCTATATCTTCTCTGCAAATGGTCCCTAACTTATAGTTATAAGCTTAATTTCTTCGCAGTTATCCTACCATGCTACAAATTTATTTTATAAATTTTAAGGAGAAAACATGAATTATTGACACGGGACGAGCTATCTAACATTGACTGGACGCAGACGGGGCATCCGAACTCGGGAGATAGCGCCGTCGACACACGAGACGATATGGTCAACGTGGTTTGCTCTCTGTGCGCTCTCCAGTGACAGTTGGAGGCTTTATTTCGTTCACAAACCGCACAGTTTGTTTATGAAAATGAACGCGCACAAAACTCCAACGTTACCTCAATTAAAATGCGCGTTTCCTCCCTTGTTCACATGCTACTTATTTTGGTTTTACTTTTGTGTGTATAAATAAAAATTATACATGAACATGTTATAAGGCAAGAAAGAGAATTTCATGTCCAGTCGCTATGGGTATTACCGTAACATAACTTCACGAAATCGGACCAAATCCAAACTACACACTTTTATGAATCTTCAGTGTTCCACTGCCTTAAAGCAGCGTACTTTGATAACACGCCGGTTGTAACAGCGAAATACCTAAAAGCGCAAATTCTTCAAACGATAATATGACGTTTCCTTTCATTTTATTTCAACAAATTGTACCCCGGTCGGTGCGATTACGAGAGATCCTCATTGTGCTGGTTAATAGAAACAGCTTATTTCATAGCTTATAAATTATGAAAGAAACACGAAATACGTGCTTCAATTGAAAAGGACAAATACAACCTGACGTCTCACGAGTTCTGTTTATGAGGTAGAAAGTGTCCTTGCTTCTTACTGGTTCTACTTTACATGGCACTTTGCCGAAATACCGCTGAACTTGTTTTGCATTTCACGCGATGAAATGTCTCTTCTGCGCGAAATAGATGTGACGTCACAAACTTCGTACAGCTCCACGTACCCTTAAGTCAACTCGTCCCGTGTGAGGACGGCTTAAGATTGTGCGGATTCTAGCAGCGAGGAAGCCTCCTCGTGTAGCGAAGGAAGCTCCGACGACGCTAAATGAAGACCATTTCACATGGTCTAAGGTCAACACTGATGTTGGTAGTGGATCACATCTGTCATTTAGCGACTTGAGAAACTGAATGACCTTGTGGCGCGAAACTGTGGATTTACCCGTAGATGGAGGTGTGGGATAGGAACAATACCAGTGCTAGGAAACTCAAAAGGATTTGCCACAGGCGCTGGAAAGACCCTGGAAAAAATGAATGATACTTGGGGGACGCCCAATACACGAGAGAATTAAGCAGCAGTTTAATGCAGCAATCGGCTACTGTAGGCTGAATAGGCTCAACACTGTTACGCATGTGTGTGACGACAGTTGCTCCCGTCATCCCGGAAGTTGCACAAAGAAGTGGTTCGGCGAACCCGTTGTTTATATTCGCGCGGCGGGCCCCTGGCGGCAGATGAGGCCATCCGTTTGCCGCGCTGGACGTCTGCAGGCCTGCCGCACGCGCCACGCCCACACCAGAGTAGCGCCGCTGTGACCAGCCTTCAGATCGTCGCCGGCCCGCCTGCTGCATTGCCACGCAGGTAGCCGCCACAGCTAGGAAGGTTGTCGCGTGCGGTACCACTGTGCCCATTCATTTGTCCGGACTCATATCTGTGGGCGTTCGCTGTACGGTCTGATAAGTGATGTGGTATTAGGTCTACACCGAGTACATGTGCATATCTAGTCCGCAAGCCAATGTACACTGCATAATGAAACTACTTCGTATCAACAGAACTAGTTTTCCGTCATACCCAGTTCCCGTATAGGGTGTGAGAGACTGTTACGTGCTGACGACTTGCGAAAATATCCCTTCCATCATTTTCACAAACTATACACGAGGTTTCCAGAATGAGATTTTCACTCTGCAGCGGAGTGTGCACTGTTATGAAACTTCCTGGCAGATTAAAACTGTGTGCCCGACCGAGACTCGAACTCGGGACCTTTGCCTTTCGCAGGCAAGTGCTCTACCATCTGAGCTACCGAAGCACGACTCATGCCCGCTACTCACAGCTTTACTTCTGCCAGTATCTCGTCTCCTACCTTCCAAACTTTACAGAAACTCTCCTGCGAACCTTGCAGAACTAGCACTCCTGAAAGAAAGGATATAGCGGAGACATGGCTTAGCCACAGCCTGGGGGATGTTTCCAGAATGAGATTTTCACTCTGCAGCGGAGAGCTTCTGTAAAGTTTGGAAGGTAGGAGACGAGATACTGGCAGAAGTAAAGCTGTGAGGACCGGGCGTGAGTCGTGCTTCGGTAGCTCAGATGGTAGAGCACTTGCCCGCGAAAGGCAAAGGTCCCGAGTTCGAGTCTCGGTCGGGCACACAGTTTTAATCTGCCAGGAAGTTTTATACACGAGGTATTCAATGGTGACACCAAAATGGTCGTACAATTTTCTTCGAATACAAATGGTCTAAATTCACCAAAGGGTTTTCATTGGAACTGCCTCGTCTTCCAAGGGTTCTAGTTCAAGTTCATAAGCACTTGTCACACTTTCGTGTTGGTCATACCGACTAGCTGTAACCTCCACCTCATTTTTCCTGCAACAGTGCAGTGTATTTAATTTAGAGGCAATGAGATATTTCGAAGGGACACAACTTACAACCAGTTCACGGTCTGCAAAACTAGGAAACCGTGTGCCTTTTGGCCGTATCGTGGCGGTACTTAAGTGCCACACAAAATCACTACTGATTACCAGGATCCTCTGCAATAAAAGACGTTGCTATTGACTTAGTCTGTTCAACATCAGACAACATAACATGCCTAACTACATACTTATTCACACTGATACAATTCGTTTGTGTAGGTTCAGTACAGCGCCATCTTATTCACACTGATACAATTCGTTCGTGTAGGTTCAGTACAGCGCCATTCCTGACTGGTGCCATTACGGGGCATACGCCGCGGGGGGGAGGCTCTCAGCAATTTGGTAGTAGGGTAAGCCGCCGTGCTGGCAGAGTTGAGTGCGGACTGTGGCGTGACCGCCCGAGGCAGCCGTCTCAATCCGGCGTTTGTGGTCTGCGCCGGCAGGGGTGCACAAGCACAGACCCACGTGTGAACGTGTCTGACGCTAAGGCGCCAACAGGGAAAGAAGACGGCTCTGGAACGGACCTTCAGGTAAGAGTTAACAGCACCACCGATGCCACTGTTCATATTAAAATTAAAGAACTGCCTACCACTGTCTTACCGCAGTGGATACACCGGTCCCCGTGAGATCACCGAAGTTAAGCGCTGTCGGGCGTGGTCGGCGCTTGGATGGGTGACCATCCAGGCCGCCATGAGCTGTTGCCATTTTTCGGGGTGTATTCAGCCTCGTGATGCCAATTGAGGAGCTACTCGACCGAATAGTAGCGGCTTCGGTCAAGAATACCATCATAACGACCGGGAGAGCGGTGTGGTGACCCCACGCCCCTCCTATCCACATCCTCCCCTAAGGATGACACGGCGGTCGGGTGGTCCCGGTAGGCCACTCGTGGCCTGACGACGGAGTGCAACCACTGTAAGAATGGACACGATGTTGGCAACGACGCTCATAAAATTTATAAAGCCTTCGTACGTTACAATACGACCTAACCTTGTTACAGGTCATGATTTTAGAGTCTGATCCATTAATAACACAAAAGTATGAAATTATACGCTACAGAGACATATTATGTCACGACTTTATCTATAATAATTAATACAGGCCGAAGCAATGAACTAAAATTTGAATTCAGCTCTCCTGATCACTAGAGAGACGCGCTAACCACTGCGCCATCCCAACACTGTAGCGGACACCGCTTCAGGGATTATCCTACTACGTCTCCCTCCACAATACAAACTTGATACAAGTTTTCATTCATTGCTTCAGCTTGTATTCGTTATCATGAATCTGATAGTACAACGATTAACAAGGTGTTGCCTGTTATCAACAAGTATACATTAGAAGAGCACTGGCGACGAAGTTGTACTCTGCGCACGTTGTTCAGCCCTTTCCTCTGTACGCTTAAGTTTCCAGATACAATGAAAGTAGATGTGATGAATGGTTATGAAGTGAAACTAGCATGATCTAGGTTGATATAGTATGTCAAATTTCATGTATATTCCTCAGAATGAATCAAATGGCCTAAGCACTATGGGACTTAACTTTGCCAGGGGTTCATTAGTGGTTCATTACTATTCGCTAGCACACTTGAGCAGATGTAATTTCGATGGACTGCTAATGCGCTGCCTGCTATGTGGAATATCTATGCTACAATAGAATCGCAGGTCAGAGCAGTGTCGGCATTAAGTCGAGTTTCGTAGCTCGCAGAGAGCAGTCGTGTTTTGTAGCTTGCACAGAGCAGTTGAGTTTTGCAGTTCGGACAGGGCAGTCCAGCGGTTGACTTGTGTTGGGCAGGTCGTGCAGAAAGATGGCAGAGCCTGAGCGAGGTAGTAAAAAAAAAAAAAAATAAATAAATAAATAAAATAAAATAAAATAAAATAAAATAAAATAAAAATTGTTCTTTGTTGCTATACGCATATGTTAATTGCCACAACTGATTTAACCACATTTTTAATGTTAAAGTCCCATGTAATTCCTTGCAGAAATGTTTCAATAACAATTTTTGTTCTCAACAAAACTTTTGCCAGTCGTTTATCTAAGTTTAAAGATTTTACGAATTTTTCCTGTGCATACTCATGTTGATTAAGCAAAAGAAAATCAGTTGTTTTCCTACTGGACTGTGCCAAAAATTTCTTATAGGAGCAGATATATACATAGCGTTATCGGGCGACATCATTGTGAGGTAAGAATTTTTCAGTTTATTCAGGATGATTTCGCAGGGCCACGACGCAGCGCTGCTGACGTCAAAACTTATTAATCTAGATATGCAGTCAGCATTTAATGGAAGGTCACATTAAAACTTGAAATTTTATTATTGGAAAGAAATTTTTCTATTGGGAACTGAAATGAGATTTTTCTGTTGGGTGGTGGTGGTGGTTAGTGTTTAACGTCCCGTCGACAACGAGGTCATTAGAGACGGAGCGCAAGCTCGGGTTAGGGAAGGATTGGGAAGGAAATCGGCCGTGCCCTTTCAGAGGAACCATCCCGGCATTTGCCTGAAACGATTTACGGAAATCACGGAAAACCTAAATCAGAATGGCTGGAGACGGGATTGAACCGTCGTCCTCCCGAATGCGAGTCCAGTGTGCTAACCACTGCGCCACCTCGCTCGGTTTTCTGTTGGGACGTCATACCAAATGTAAATATTATAATTATATTTTTTGTGTTGGGACGTTACAACATCTGAGGTCATCAGTCCCCTAGACTTAGAACAACTTAAACCTAACTAACCTAAGGACATCACACACATCCATGCCCGAGGCAGATTCGAACCTGCGACCGTAGCAGCAGCGTGGTTCTCGACTGAAGCGCCTAGAACCGCTCGGTCACAGCGGCCGGCGTATATTCCTCTTTCCGATTCAGGCTATCTATCCTTTTAAACTGGTCCACCGGTGTAAATGATGCTGCCTGGTTCTCGTTTTCACTTCTACAATCAAAATTATAGTATTACTGTAGTCGTTGTCTAGGTAGTACCAGTATACGTACTGTGACCTTTTCTGGTTTGCTTTTCGCTTTTCGTTTCAGCGACTATCTTTTTGAGTGGGAAAAGTGGGTAAGCTGCAGTTGAGGCGCAAGAAAAGTAATATTCGATAAATATTTGGAAATAACATCGAGTTCTCTGATTTCTGAACTACAGAAACTTTAGGTTTTGATTTGAATTATTCCTTTATAGTGATCCCAACAGCCCATGTTCATTGATTATAAGCGTCTTGTACATACACTGTAGATTACTATTATCTTCAGTAGAGTCCAGAATGTCATTCAAATAGACTTTCTTGCCTGAACAAAACTTAAGTCAATCCTCAGCACAATGTTTATCACATTAATCAGTACAGCGAGACTGCAACCTATATTTTACTTCTACAACTACAATCACACGAGCAAACCAACTTACTGCACGGCTGGCGGCACTTGGTACTTCACGTTCGTGTCCTGCCCACGTAGCTTCCGTGGCGCCTGCTGAAATCCAATTCGCGGCCGCGGTTATAATTCACGAACGCGAGAAAATGACGCGACATATTGCTCCGTATACTTCCTCCGGAACTTTTGGTGGCGGACCTGAATAACTTCTAAGCAGTGCTACACTTATTGTATGAAGCTAAATAAGGGTTACAATTACTGTTTCTACACAAGTAATCAGCGCCTTGTAGATCTCCGACAACTTTCGACCAACGCCCAAATCCGACCACTGGATTGAACAACACTCCGTGTCAGTCACAATACCGTCACCAACCGTTTTCTTGTATCCTCCCTGTACACAATATAGGATAGGGGTAGCGTCTTTGATTCATAAATACAACGTCTTCGATCCCGGCCACTGCCTACATTTTGATAAATAATCAGCATTCCAGAATGAGATTTTCACTCTGCAGCGGAGTGTGCGCTGATATGAAACTTCCTGGCAGATTAAAACTGTGTGCCCGACCGAGACTCGAAATCGGCACCTTTGCCTTTCGCGGGCAAGTGCTCTACCAACTGAGCTACCGAAGCACGACTCACGCCCGGCACTCACAGCTTTACTTCTGCCAGTACCTCGTCTCCTACCTTCCAAACTTTACAGAAGCTCTCCTGCGAAACTTGCAGAACTAGCACTCCTGAAAGAAAGGATATTGCGGAGACATGGCTAAGCCATGTCTCCGCAATATCCTTTCTTTCAGGAGTGCTAGTTCTGCAAGTTTCGCAGGAGAGCTTCTGTAAAGTTTGGAAGGTAGGAGACGAGGTACTGGCAGAAGTAAAGCTGTGAGTGCCGGGCGTGAGTCGTGCTTCGGTAGCTCAGTTGGTAGAGCACTTGCCCGCGAAAGGCAAAGGTCCCGAGTTCGAGTCTCGGTCGGGCACACAGTTTTAATCTGCCAGGAAGTTTAATAATCAGCATTGGTGGCCGAAGACTTCCGGCATAAGAAGTCAGCCTCATTCTGCCAACGGCCTTGTCAAAGAGGGCGGAGGAGCGGATAGAGGTTCAGGGCACTCTCTTGTCCTAGGGGGTGTGAAATTGCCCCTAAAGGCGGAAGAATCAGCAATGATCAACGACATGAGGATGCAGAAGGCAATGGAAACCACTGCATTAAAGACACGTAACGTGTATCCACAGGACATGTGGCCTGTAATTGAAGAAGTATCATCATGATCTCTCCATTGGCAAAAGATTCCGGAATAGTCCCCCATTCGGATCTCCCGGAGGGGACTGCCAAGGGGGAGGTTACCATGAGAAAAAGATTGAATAATCAACGAAAGGATAACGTTCTACGAGTCGGGGCGTGGAATGTCAGAAGCTTGAACGTGGTAGGGAAACTAGAAAATCTGAAAAGGGAAATGCAAACGCTCAATCTAGATATAGTAGGGGTCAGTGAAGTGAAGTGGAAGGAAGACAAAGATTTCTGGTCAGATGAGTATCGGGTAATATTAACAGCAGCAGAAAATGGTATAACAGGTGTAGGATTCGTTATGAATAGGAAGGTAGGGCAGAGGGTGTGTTACTGTGAACAGTTCGGTGACCGGGTTGTTCTAATCAGAATCGACAGCAGACCAACACCGACAACGATAGTTCAGGTATACATGCCGACGTCGCAAGCTGAAGATGAACAGATAGAGAAAGTGTATGAGGATATTGAAAGGGTAATGCAGTATGTAAAGGGGGACGAAAATCTAATAGTCATGGGCGACTGGAATGCAGTTGTAGGGGAAGGAGTAGAAGAAAAGGTTAGAGGAGAATATGGGCTTGGGACAAGGAATGAAAGAGGAGAAAGACTAATTGAGTTCTGTAACAAGTTTCAGCTAGTAATAGCGAATACCCTGTTCAAGAATCACAAGAGGAGGAGGTATACTTGGAAAAGGCCGGGAGATACGCGAAGATTTCAGTTAGATTACATCATGGTCAGACAGAGATTCCGAAATCAGATACTGGATTGTAAGGCGTACCCAGTAGCAGATATAGACTCAGATCACAATATAGTAGTGATGAAGAGTAGGCTGAAGTTCAAGACATTAGTCAGGAAGAATCAATACGCAAAGAAGTGGGATACGGAAGTACTAAGGAATGACGAGATACGTTTGAAGTTCTCTAAAGCTATAGATACAGCAATAAGGAATAGCGCAGTAGGCAGTACAGTTGAAGAGGAATGGACGTCTCTAAAAAGGGCCATCACAGAAGTTGGGAAGGAAAACATAGGTACAAAGAAGGTAGCTGCGAAGAAACCATGGGTAACAGAAGAAATACTTAAGTTGATTGATGAAAGGAGGAAGTACAAACATGTTCCGGGAAAATCAGGAATACAGATATACAAGTCGCTGAGGAATGAAATAAATAGGAAGTGCAGGGAAGCTAAGACGAAATGGCTGCAGGAAAAATGTGAAGACATCGAAAAAGATATGATTGTCGGAAGGACAGACTCAGCATACTGGAAAGTCAAAACAACCTTTGGTGACATTAAAAGCAACGGTGGTAACCTTAAGAGTGCAACGGGAATTCCACTGTTAAATGCAGAGGAGAGAGCAGATAGGTGGAAAGAATACATTGAAAGCCTCTATGAGGGTGAAGATTTGTGTGATGTGGTAGAAGAAGAAACAGGAGTCGATTTAGAAGAGATAGGGGATCCAGTATTAGAATCGGAATTTAAAAGAGCTTTGGAGGACTTACGGTCAAATAAGGCAGAAGGGATAGATAACATTCCATCAGAATTTCTAAAATCATTGGGGGAAGTGGCAACAAAACAAGAAAAATCAAGACAGTTTCATAGGATTTGTCGACCTGGAAAAAGCGTTCGACAATATAAAATGGTGCAAGCTGTTCGAGATTCTGAAAAAAGTAGGGGTAAGCTATAGGGAGAGACGGGTCATATACAATATGTACAACAACCAAGAGGGAATAATAAGAGTGGACGATCAAGAACGAAGTGCTCGTATTAAGAAGGGTGTAAGACAAGGCTGTAGCCTTTCGCCCCTACTCTTCAATCTGTACATCTATGAAGCAATGATGGAAATAAAAGAAAGGTTCAGGAGTGGATTTAAAATACAAGGTGAAATTATGTCAATGATACGATTTGCTGATGACATTGCTATCCTGAGTGAAAGTGAAGAAGATTTAAATGATCTGCTGAACGGAATGAACAGTCTAATGAGAACACAGTATGGTTTGAGAGTAAATCAGAGAAAGACGAAGGTAATGAGAAGAAGTAGAAATAAGAACAGCGAGAAACTTAACATCAGGATTGATGGTCACGAAGTCAATGAAGTTAAGGAATTCTGCTACCTAGGCAGTAAAATAACAAATGACGGACAGAGCAAGGAGGACATCAAAAGCAGACTCGCTATGGCAAAAAAGGAATTTCTGGCCAAGAGAAGTCTACTAATATCAAATACCGGCCTCAATTTGAGGAAGAAATTTCTGAGGATGTACGTCTGGAGTACAGCATTGTATGGTAGTGAAACATGGACTGTGGGAAAACCGGAACAGAAGAGAATCGAAGCATTTGAGATGTGGTGCTATAGACGAATGTTGAAAATTAGGTGGACTGATAAGGCAAGGAATGAGGAGGTTCTACGCAGAATCGGAGAGGAAAGGAATATGTGGAAAACACTGATAAGGAGAAGGGACAGGATGATAGGACATCTGCTAAGACATGAGGGAATGACTTCCATGGTACTAGAAGGAGCTGTAGATGGCAAAAACTGTAGAGGAAGACAGAGATTGGAATACGTCAAGCAAATAATTGAGGTCGTAGGTTGCAAGTGCTACTCTGAGATGAAGAGGTTAGCGCAGGAAAGGAATTCGTGGCGGGCCGCATCAAACCAGTCAGTAGACTGATGACCAAAAAAAAAAAAAAAAAAAAAAAGGATAATGACATACACGAAAACTACACACCTGAAATTTCCTTTGGGTAAAGCGAATTCATAGTCTTCTAACAAGCCTTGTCCAGTCCGCTTCGTTCGCTTAACAACACCTCTGTTAAAAACGTTCTCACACGAGGCGTGTTCCCCATCGCGAAGCACGTCTGTCGTAGTATCCGTCATGGTTGCTGCGCGTGCTGAAGCGACCTGCTACATCTCACGGAACATCAGCTGCTCCTCATCTTGATTTTTCGACCACGGCCCTCTCCGGTGGCAGTTCTCGGCTGCACCTGACGAACAGGTTACACACGAAACTGGACGTGCGTAAAAATATCTGGATTCACTTCGTTAGCCACTGTCGAAGAAAATAGCGCGAAGAAGATTCTGAAGGCACAGCTTAACAACTACAGCTATGAACAGGTCACAGTCAAATCAGACCTACTGGACACAGAAACATTTCTCGGCTCCGACAGATGAGACGATTTATATATGTACACTCCTGGAAATGGAAAAAAGAACACATTGACACCGGTGTGTCAGACCCACCATACTTGCTCCGGACACTGCGAGAGGGCTGTACAAGCAATGATCACACGCACGGCACAGCGGACACACCAGGAACCGCGGTGTTGGCCGTCGAATGGCGCTAGCTGCGCAGCATTTGTGCACCGCCGCCGTCAGTGTCAGCCAGTTTGCCGTGGCATACGGAGCTCCATCGCAGTCTTTAACACTGGTAGCATGCCGCGACAGCGTGGACGTGAACCTTATGTGCAGTTGACGGACTTTGAGCGAGGGCGTATAGTGGGCATGCGGGAGGCCGGGTGGACGTACCGCCGAATTGCTCAACACGTGGGGCGTGAGGTCTCCACAGTACATCGATGTTGTCGCCAGTGGTCGGCGGAAGGTGCACGTGCCCGTCGACCTGGGACCGGACCGCAGCGACGCACGGATGCACTCCAAGACCGTAGGATCCTACGCAGTGCCGTAGGGGACCGCACCGCCACTTCCCAGCAAATTAGGGACACTGTTGCTCCTGGGGTATCGGCGAGGACCATTCACAACCGTCTCCATGAAGCTGGGCTACGGTCCCGCACACCGTTAGGCCGTCTTCCGCTCACGCCCCAACATCGTGCAGCCCGCCTCCAGTGGTGTCGCGACAGGCGTGAATGGAGGGACGAATGGAGACGTGTCGTCTTCAGCGATGAGAGTCGCTTCTGCCTTGGTGCCAATGATGGTCGTATGCGTGTTTGGCGCCGTGCAGGTGAGCGCCACAATCAGGACTGCATACGACCGAGGCACACAGGGCCAACACCCGGCATCATGGTGTGGGGAGCGATCTCCTACACTGGCCGTACACCACTGGTGATCGTCGAGGGGACACTGAATAGTGCACGGTACATCCAAACCGTCATCGAACCCATCGTTCTACCATTCCTAGACGGGCAAGGGAACTTGCTGTTCCAACAGGACAATGCACGTCCGCATGTATCCCGTGCCACCCAACGTGCTCTAGAAGGTGTAAGTCAACTACCCTGGCCAGCAAGATTTCCGGATCTGTCCCCCATTGAGCATGTTTGGGACTGGATGAAGCGTCGTCTCACGCGGTCAGCACGTCCAGCACGAACGCTGGTCCAACTGAGGCGCCAGGTGGAAATGGCATGGCAAGCCGTTCCACAGGACTACATCCAGCATCTCTACGATCGTCTCCATGGGAGAATAGCAGCCTGCATTGCTGCGAAAGGTGGATATACACGGTACTAGTGCCGACATTGTGCATGCTCTGTTGCCTGTGTCTATGTGCCTGTGGTTCTGTCAGTGTGATCATGTGATGTATCTGACCCCAGGAATGTATCAATAAAGTTTCCCCTTCCTGGGACAATGAATTCACGGTGTTCTTATTTCAATTTTCAGGAGTGTATTATAATTGACTGCAATCTCGTTAAGCATGCTTTTGGAATATTCGTACTGCATTGTTGGCTATACAGTTTGGTATTGAGAGTGTCACACACACACTCAATACACTTTTTTTTAAGATTTCTAAGACATCTCTCTCTTACTGTTGCTTCCAGTAAATGTTTGGTCAGAATGTTAAAATTAAATTTCTCGAAGACGCCTGTGTAATAGTTTGTGTTGTAGAGAACTTGCTACGTTCGAGAAAGAGGGATTGGAAACACGAATTTTCATGGGAAAAAAAGTTTTCTTCTTCACCCAGTTGAACAAAACACGCTTCAGAATATTGCTGTAAAAATTCGAGTACACGAAACGTATCCGTAAGATCATGGCTTATGTGACGATGAACCATGGGCCAACCATCACAACAAAAGCTGAAATGTCTTTGTATGTGCAGGGGCGATTACTTTTCACTCCGCCCTCGTATATTACTGACGCTCATGTCCTAGCAGTTTAGCGCCCTAAATACCACCATCAAAAATTTCGTAAAAAGTCACTCTGCTTTGTCAGGCAATATGCATATAGCAGTGCTATCACATAGTTATCGTGATTGTAATCCACTCTAGGCAAATATAATATAATACAGTACTTGCGGTCAGTAGTTTGAGATTTGTGGTTGAAGAACATCCCATTCAAGTGGTAGGTCACCCTGGGTACGATACAGCCTTACGCTTACCTGAAACACAGAACAAAAGAATAATTATGTTTTCTATTATGAAACTTTATAGGAGATGCGGAAATGCAATTACAACCATATTCTAAAAAAAACTAGTTAATAACGTAATCATATTCCAAAATAATACCGATCTAGTGCTGATTCTGCTGCAGCTTCGAATTTCCTACTATTATGCCAGATGCAGATGGCCGTCATAGTACCACACCCGGAAAAATATTGAACAATCCAAGATGGCAGACCTATGTGAAATGTATTGTCGCCTCAGGACTACTTAAGTGCGCCCTGTGTAGCATCCGTACTCAAAACTCCCAGGCAGCACATTGTTTTTACGGAACACAAGCCATCGTTATATTGTAAGATGTCTTCTGTTCCACATAAATCAGATGATTTTTGACATTTGTAACACCTGATAATGGCCTAAGGCTGAAATCTGGATCGTATAATAAAGCATATCACGCAGTCAAATGGCGTTTATATCTTTCCGTACGTTTAATATGAAAAAAAACAATAATTTTAGTTTTTCAGTGAATACACAGTGCGTAGTGGGGCGATCGCTCTGTTGTAGAAATGATGCAAAATCCAAGATCGCTTCAATACTGTTTCCTGGATAACCGGTCTCAACACAATAAAGGTGCCCTCATCGGATCTGAATGAAGATTAACATTTATAAACCATTTGGATATAACGATACATGAGGCAGACCAGCTGATATAAAATCATTGTCACAAAAAATAAAAAAACAACTGCTCTCATGGAAAAGAATGTGTTTTCACCGGGCAAAAATAGATGAGTGTTCATGGTGTTGATCGGCTGGACACTTGCCCCCTTCAGCGATATTTGCCAATCTTAAGACCATACTAGTGCAACACCCAATGCCGACTGTAATGAAACCACCGACCAGATCCAACGGGGAAACCAGAGGAGGCGGTGGCACTGAAGCATCCATTCAACGAGTCTGGACCCAATGTTGAGCATTAGTGAAGTTGCAAATGGAACGGTCTTATTAGATGAACTATTATTTTATTTCATCAAGAACCACCATTTAGTTGGAAGCTGTATCTTGCCCAATAAATCCAATTAAGTAAAATATAAATCTGGAGTGTAGCGTGCTTTGTGACTGTGACTTCATTAATCTTTTATGTTTAGGAATCATTAGCTCGCATTACGTGACGGCCCTCTATCATTTTACCGCAGGATCACCAGTGTAGTGGATTAACTAGCCACTACCATATCAGGGCCTAAAGCAGATACCTGCGAGCCAAGAGCTGTACATGAGCCCAAGTCTCACATCCTCTTAGCTCCGTCCATCATAAGTTGCAGAACTGATGCACTACTTCTCAGTTTTTTCGTTTTCGTTGGTTTACTCTCAATCCGTATCCTGTGGTCAGTGTGCTGTTCCTCCCACTCAGTTGGCCCTACAATTCTTTCTTACTTTCAGAGCAAGCAGCGATGCCACCGCAAATCTTATCATCTAACACCAAACATTTATTTTATTTGATTCATTGACTCTTTAATATACAGGCTGAATAGATTAGAAATGCTGCATCCCTACCGCAGGCCGGTTTTAATCCGTGCGCTTCCTTCTTGTCTTCGATTCTTTCTGTTCCCGCTTGGTTCTATTTCGTATTGTGTATCACTCGTATTTCCTTACTTGGTATATGTTCATTTTTCTAATGTTTGCAAACAGCCTGTACTACTTATCATTTTCGAATGCTATTTCCCAAAACCAAACTGATCCTCGTGTAACAAATGCACAGTTTCGTTCCCGTTTTTCTATGTTTTATTTTGTTCAGAAGTTGGGATGTTTGTCGTCTTAAATTATACACTCCTGGAAATGGAAAAAAGAACACATTGACACCGGTGTGTCAGACCCACCATACTTGCTCCGGACACTGCGAGAGGGCTGTACAAGCAATGATCACACGCACGGCACAGCGGACACACCAGGAACCGCGGTGTTGGCCGTCGAATGGCGCTAGCTGCGCAGCATTTGTGCACCGCCGCCGTCAGTGTCAGCCAGTTTGCCGTGGCATACGGAGCTCCATCGCAGTCTTTAACACTGGTAGCATGCCGCGACAGCGTGGACGTGAACCGTATGTGCAGTTGACGGACTTTGAGCGAGGGCGTATAATGGGCATGCGGGAGGCCGGGTGGACGTACCGCCGAATTGCTCAACACGTGGGGCGTGAGGTCTCCACAGTACATCGATGTTGTCGCCAGTGGTCGGCGGAAGGTGCACGTGCCCGTCGACCTGGGACCGGACCCCAGCGTCGCACGGATGCACGCCAAGACCGTAGGATCCTACGCAGTGCCGTAGGGGACCGCACTGCCACTTCCCAGCAAATTAGGGACACTGTTGCTCCTGGGGTATCGGCGAGGACCATTCGCAACCGTCTCCATGAAGCTGGGCTACGGTCCCGCACACCGTTAGGCCGTCTTCCGCTCACGCCCCAACATCGTGCAGCCCGCCTCCAGTGGTGTCGCGACAGGCGTGAATGGAGGGACGAATGGAGACGTGTCGTCTTCAGCGATGAGAGTCGCTTCTGCCTTGGTGCCAATGATGGTCGTATGCGTGTTTGGCGCCGTGCAGGTGAGCGCCACAATCAGGACTGCATACGACCGAGGCACACAGGGCCAACACCCGGTTTCATGGTGTGGGGAGCGATCTCCTACACTGGCCGTACACCACTGGTGATCGTCGAGGGGACACTGAATAGTGCACGGTACATCCAAACCGTCATCGAACCCATCGTTCTACCATTCCTAGACGGGCAAGGGAACTTGCTGTTCCAACAGGACAATGCACGTCCGCATGTATCCCGTGCCACCCAACGTGCTCTAGAAGGTGTAAGTCAACTACCCTGGCCAGCAAGATCTCCGGATCTGTCCCCCATTGAGCATGTTTGGGACTGGATGAAGCGTCGTCTCACGCGGTCTGCACGTCCAGCACGAACGCTGGTCCAACTGAGGCGCCAGGTGGAAATGGCATGGCAAGCCGTTCCACAGGACTACATCCAGCATCTCTACGATCGTCTCCATGGGAGAATAGCAGCCTGCATTGCTGCGAAAGGTGGATATACACTGTACTAGTGCCGACATTGTGCGTGCTCTGTTGCCTGTGTCTATGTGCCTGTAGTTCTGTCAGTGTGATCATGTGATGTATCTGACCCCGGGAATGTGTCAATAAAGTTTCCCCTTCCTGGGACAATGAATTCACGGTGTTCTTATTTCAATTTCCAGGAGTGTACTTTGAATGTTGATCCAGGCGCCAAGGCGCCAGTGCAGACCGCTACCCGCATAGCAGGCGAACTGCTGAGCCTCTCTCACCGTCCATACGACGTGTAAAATTGCGAGTAATTATTTCACCGTTGGAAAAGTGCGAAGACGTCTGCCGTATTTATCAGTGCTTGCTGTTTTTCTCTGTACACTTTACGTCGTGATTTAATGCGCTTTCGCTGCGGGATATCTTACGTAGTAATTGTAGCTTATTCCCAGCAGTACGTTCATGACCTCCTCACTACTTAATCATACAGGGATGCCCAAGTGACCGTCTATTACGTGAAAAACTAAGAAGGTAAAGTAAGCTGCCATGGGGAAAAGCAAACACGTTAACTCGAGACTATCATCAGCAGCGGCACGCAGTACAAACGATCGTCTCTTTCTCAACAAAAAACAAATTGAGAAATATTAAAGACAAGCACGATGTTACGAAACGAAATGAAAAACAAAGTATTCTTTCTTGTGTTCACTAATAGGTAGTAAAGGGAATGTCATATTAGCAACTAATAACCTCTCTTTAAGATTTTACTGTTACGGGTGTCACTCCAAAGGAAATGCACACTATTTGTTTTAAAATCCATCTTCTATTCTACATGTTTGAAAGTTTTACAGTGTGTAGATACATCCTTTAGGAACAATATTTTCATTTCTCCACATAATTTCCATCCCGCTCAACTGCCTTACGCCATCTTGGAACCAGCGCCTGTATACCCGCACTGTAAAATTCTGGGCCAACCTGTTGGAGCTACTGTTCGGCAGCGGGCACAAGGGAGTCATCATCTTCAAACCTTGTTCCACGAAGAGAGTCTTTCAGTTTCCCAAAGAGTTGACAGCCACATGGAGCCATGTCAGGACTGTAAGGCGGGTGTTTCAGTGTTGTCCATCCGAGTTTTGTCATCGCTTCCATGGTTTTTTGACTGACATGTGGCCGTGCATTGTCGTGCAACAGCAAAACATCCTGCTTTTGCCGATGTGATCGAACACGACTCAGTCGAGCTGGAAGTTTCTTCAGTGTTGTCACATATGCATCAGAATTTATGGTGGTTCCACTTGGCATGATATTCACAAGCAAGAGTCCTTGGGAATCGAAAAACACCGTAGCCATAATTTTTCCAGCAGGTGTGGTTTTGAATTTTTTTTCCTTCGGTGAATTTGCGTGATGCCACTCCATTGATTGCCTCTTCGTCTCTGGTGAAAAACGATGGAGTCATGTTTCATCACCTGTCACAATTCTTACAAGAAATTCATCTCCAACATTCTCGTACTGTTCCAAAAGCTCGTTGCATACCGTTTTTCTTGTTTCTTTGTGAGCCACTGTCAACATCCTGGGAACCCACCTGACACAAAACCTTTTTTAACACCAACACTTTCAGTATTCTGCAAACACTTCCTTCCCCTATCCCAACGTAGCGTTACAATTCGTTCACTGTGATGCGTCTGTCAGCAGTCACCAATTCCTTAACCCTCTGTACATTGTCTGGAGTGCGTGCAGTACGAGGCCTGCCACTGCGAGGACAATCATCAATTTTGCAGTGCCCGCTTTCATCACGTAACCTGCTTGCCCACCGACTAACTGTACTGCGATCGACAGCAGCATCTCCATACACCTTTTTTCAACCTCTTGTGGATGTTTCCCACTGTCTCGTTTTCACAACACAGGAATTCTATGACAGCACGTTGCTACTGACGAACGTCAAGTGTTACAGCCATCTTGAAGACATGCTGGGACGGCGCTACTCACGGGAACTGGTTTAACTAAGTTTGAAAACAAGCGGGAAGGATGTATCTACACACTGTAAAACTTTCACTCATGCAGAATGAAAACTGTATTTTTACAAAAATAGTGTGCATTTCTTTTGGAGTGACCCTCGTACTATAATATCAAACAGAGTACGTAATTTAAATTATTTGGATTATCAATCATGAACGGAACGGCCGGCCGGTGTGACAGATCGGTTCTAGGCACTTCAGTCTGGAACCGCGCGATCGCTACGGTCGCAGGCTCGAATCCAGCATCGCGCATGGATGTGTGTGATGTCCTTAGGTTAGTTAGGTTTAAGTAGTTCTAAGTTCTAGGGGACTGATGACCTCAGATGTTAAGTCCCATAGTGCTCAGAGCCATTTGAACCATTTGAACGGAACGTAAATACAATAGTAACACACATGTATTGCTGTAGTCACAAATACGAGTGAGTGTTAATTCTATAAACCTGCAACTGAACAGTATGGGTCATATTCATCGTTAGTTCGTTTATCCGTCGTGGGTAGTAAGTGAAAATGACTCGGCAGCAGCGATATATTTTGCAGAAACTGGGGCTCAATCGATGAGAAAGATACGGAGCGAATATACAGGGTGAGCCACCTAAAAATGGCACTGCAAATAACGCGGAAATGGAAAGTGCTATTGTTGTGCGGCTTTCACATAATCGATTGGTAGTCAGGGCTTTGTGTTATTACCCAATAAACATAGCGTTATAAAACATGTAAAATGTATTTTATGTGAAAACATATACTTTTCTAAATGGAAAAATGCCTATTGGCACTAACAGACAAAACGCAAGCTAAATTAGAATGTCAGTGGTGTTTGTTGCAGGATTCCAGTGCGAGACGTTTACGAGATATTGTACACTCCTGGAAATGGAAAAAAGAACACATTGACACCGGTGTGTCAGACCCACCATACTTGCTCCGGACACTGCGAGAGGGCTGTACAAGCAATGATCACACGCACGGCACAGCGGACACACCAGGAACCGCGGTGTTGGCCGTCGAATGGCGCTAGCTGCGCAGCATTTGTGCACCGCCGCCGTCAGTGTCAGCCAGTTTGCCGTGGCATACGGAGCTCCATCGCAGTCTTTAACACCGGTAGCATGCCGCGACAGCGTGGACGTGAACCGTATGTGCAGTTGACGGACTTTGAGCGAGGGCGTATAGTGGGCATGCGGGAGGCCGGGTGGACGTACCGCCGAATTGCTCAACACGTGGGGCGTGAGGTCTCCACAGTACATCGATGTTGTCGCCAGTGGTCGGCGGAAGGTGCACGTGCCCGTCGACCTGGGACCCGACCGCAGCGACGCACGGATGCACGCCAAGACCGTAGGATCCTACGCAGTGCCGTAGGGGACCGCACCGCCACTTCCCAGCAAATTAGGGACACTGTTGCTCCTGGGGTATCGGCGAGGACCATTCGCAACCGTCTCCATGAAGCTGGGCTACGGTCCCGCACACCGTTAGGCCGTCTTCAGCTCACGCCCCAACATCGTGCAGCCCGCCTCCAGTGGTGTCGCGACAGGCGTGAATGGAGGGACGAATGGAGACGTGTCGTCTTCAGCGATGAGAGTCGCTTCTGCCTTGGTGCCAATGATGGTCGTATGCGTGTTTGGCGCCGTGCAGTTGAGCGCCACAATCAGGACTGCATACGACCGAGGCACACAGGGCCAACACCCGGCATCATGGTGTGGGGAGCGATCTCCTACACTGGCCGTACACCACTGGTGATCGTCGAGGGGACACTGAATAGTGCACGGTACATCCAAACCGTCATCGAACCCATCGTTCTACCATTCCTAGACCGGCAAGGGAACTTGCTGTTCCAACAGGACAATGCACGTCCGCATGTATCCCGTGCCACCCAACGTGCTCTAGAAGGTGTAAGTCAACTACCCTGGCCAGCAAGATCTCCGGATCTGTCCCCCATTGAGCATGTTTGGGACTGGATGAAGCGTCGTCTCACGCGGTCTGCACGTCCAGCACGAACGCTGGTCCAACTGAGGCGCCAGGTGGAAATGGCATGGCAAGCCGTTCCACAGGACTACATCCAGCATCTCTACGATCGTCTCCATGGGAGAATAGCAGCCTGCATTGCTGCGAAAGGTGGATATACACTGTACTAGTGCCGACATTGTGCATGCTCTGTTGCCTGTGTCTATGTGCCTATGGTTCTGTCAGTGTGATCATGTGATGTATCTGACCCCAGTAATGTGTCAATAAAGTTTCCCCTTCCTGGGACAATGAATTCACGGTGTTCTTATTTCAATTTCCAGGAGTTTATTTTGAAAAGTTTCCGTGCCGACACTTGTTCGTGCCATTCAACCTGCCAAGTTGTTTGGTGTGATGGTGTTATGTTGGCTTACAGTGTGCTAGCATCTTCCTTCTGTGCATTGCGACCTGCTAGCCAGTTAGTGTTTGACAGTACAACAGCAGGTCGTGAGCGGACGATGGGATTTACCAATGCAGGAAAAGCCGACGTGCTCATGGTATATGGAAAGTGTAGGTAGAAACCAGTTCGTTCTTGTACGCTGTGTGCGGCGAGATATCCCAGTAGACGTCAACCATCTCCGTTACTGGCCGGCCGCGGTGGCCGAGCGGTTCTAGGCGCTTCAGTCCGGAACCGCGAGCCTGCTACGGTCGCAGGTTCGAATCCTGCCTCGCGCATGGATGTGTGTGATGTCCTTACGTGAGTTAGGTTTAAGCAGTTCTAAGTTCTAGGGCTCAGAGCCATTTGATTTTTGTTAAGTCCCATAGCGCTCAGAGCCATTTGAACCATCTCTGTTATTATTTATTATCCTCTTCAACCAGTTACGAGAAAGAGGTTCAAAAAATGGTTCAAATGGCTCTGAGCACTATGGGACTCAACTGCTGTGGTCATAAGTCCCCTAGAACTTAGAACTACTTAAACCTAACTAACCTAAGGACAGCACACAACACCCAGCCATCACGAGGCAGAGAAAATCCCTGACCCCGCCGGGAATCGAACCCGGGAACCCGGGCGTGGGAAGCGAGAACGCTACCGCACGACCACGAGATGCGGGCGAGAAAGAGGTAGTGTAACACCTACATAACGTAAAGGAAGGAAACAAGTGACGATAGAAAAGTGGGAAATTAATGTCCTTGCCGGTTGTTGCAATTGATCCGTACGTCAGCTCCTGCGAAATCTCACGAAGAAGTGGAATTGGGTACGTGACATACGCATTGTCCGTGGACTTAGGTTCCATCCCTGTGACATCTCTTTTCATCAAGAGCGGCATAGAAATGATTATAAGAAACAGGTTAACTTCTGCACATGAGCATGAAGACACGATACTCCAGATATATCATGTATCTTGTTTACTGACGAAGCCTCATTTACCAACCGCCGAAACATGCGCTATTGGTCTGTTGACAATTCCCTTGGCTTCGTCAGGTAAAACGTCAGCGTTCACGGAGTGTAAACGTGAGTTTTGGGATAGTGAACCATCAGCTCATAGGCCGGGTTTCATAGATGGAACACCGAACGAGCACAAGTACTTGGAGGAACCTGTGGTGCCAACTGGACGCCTGTCCATCGCATAGTGCACGAAGTCCTACGCCATGTCTTCACGAATTGTTTCCAAATCGTTGGATTGGAAGCAGAGGACCTGTACCTTGGCCGCAATGTTCCCCGGATTTGACGCCTGTAGATATTTTTCTGTGGTTAAAGCTGAAAGAGACACTGTCTAGAAAGACACACCAACTACACCTGATGATGTGCAACGACGTATTACTGCAGCCTTCTCGGGCATCTCCGCTGAAATGCTATCACGAGTGCCGCAGTCGTTCCGTATGAGACTGGAAGCGTATATTGCCGCTGCCGGCTGTCATTTTGAACATAGCTTGTGATGGCCAGTTGTATCGTTACTGGTCGTAATCTACATAACTTGTATATACACTTATGTTGTTCTTTAGTATGTGCTACCACAGGTAGTGTACAAGTGACGCTGTAGGAACTTTTCTAAACAAGACATCTTGGGAACGACTCGCAGTGAAATTCTTCAACAAACACGACTGACCTAATTTACCCCACTTTTATTTTGTTAGTGTCAATAGGTATTGTTCCATTTTAAAAATATTTGTTTGCACAAAAAATTCATTAACTAACCCATTCTGCGAAAACAGCAAATCAACAGTACTTTCCATTTTTGCAATATTTGAGGTGCACGTTTTAGGTTATTTACCCGGTTATTGCTACTATAAACCAATAAATCACTAATATATATATATATATATATATATATATATATATATATATATATATATATATATATATATAGGGTGTTTCAGAAATGACCGGTATATTTGAAACGGCAATAAAAACTAAACGAAAATTGTAACTACTGTAATTTCGAAAGTTTGTCTGCCTGAAAATGTACTGTTGTCCCAAGCATATTGCAACAAACGGTGTATTTCTATCGCTGCTCGTTTAGTTTTTATTGCCGTTTCAAATATACCGGTCATTTTTGAAACATCCTGTATATATATGAGCGTGACGGCTTCAGTACAGATGCATCAGTATCATCCGAACTCCTACAGGAGTAAGTAATTTGGGAGTATTGGGTTAATGGACGAGGGACGCTGGACTACAGGATGCGGAGGGAAAGCATGTATAGATGACCGAAGCGATTACGGCAACCGTTCTGGAGGAGCAGAGATCGAGGTCTAAGTCTCGGTCCTGCACAAAATTTCAATTTTTGCCATAGTATAACACAATGCCCTGTGCGGCTGGAGGTCATGATTTCCCATCCATTCTTACTCCTTACGTCCCATCCTCTATTTCACATTTACAAACAGATTACACTATGTTGCTACTGGGGGAGCTTCAAGATACGACAGTAAGAAACATAAACTGATTAAAATCTTCCACACGCAACGTGAACGCACTGAAGAGTTTGCCTGACAGTAAGTTATGTTTAAGAGAAGTTAATGCGTGTGTATGGCTGCACTTTTTGCACAGTTTATCACAGCTGCAGAAGCATATTTCAAGAAAATCGTTCTCATTAGTGTGTCCTATTTGTAACTTAATTTGCAACAACTATACGAACAGATCGAAGATGATAATAAAAACACCTGAAAAAGCTGTCTTTTTGAACAGATCGAAGATGATAATAAAAACACCTGAAAAAGCTGTCTTTGTGAACCGTTAGTGTTTGCAGAGTTGCTAAGAATTTTCTTGATTTTGCTTGGATTCACTGAGTAGACAAAATATCTATGTTATAAGATGATATGTAAATCAGCTGCTTGTCAACCTGCTCTGTAATGTGGGTGGCCTGCACACTAAAAGTAGCAAGCAAGTATTCAGGGAGATATATATTCATTAACATATGATTATGCAAAAACTGTACGTAATCCAATTTCGCAATTTCACTACACTTTAAAAAAAAAATGAAATGAGAGGGGGGTATAGATATTATCTCATAAGAATTACGTCACTAGAAGGAGAAGTTTGTTGTAAATGACGATCAGCTTATTCTGAACAGTCTTTACCTTCAATCACCGCGTTCACCGACAGCAGGAAGTACTCATGAGGGAAAACTATTATCTTCGCGGGGAAAATTATTCGTGTTTAGAATCACAGTAAAATGCAAAACATAATTGTCAAATTGCGTGCTCTTTCAATATTTAGAGAGAATAGGCGATAACCGCACGTACTTTGTGTACTCTGGAGCCACAGAAACGAGGTAAATTTGAAGACAGCGTAGCCAGGAGCGTGTTTTTGTTCACCGCGGACATCCCGCGAGAGAGCCGGACCACCGGACATCGGAACGCTGATCTGCAATGCAGAGTGCCGGTCTGGACCGAAAAAAAAAAAAAAAAACAGAAGACTATCGCCGGGGGCTGCTGTCCCCGCGTCCATCGACCAGATTGTTTCTACCTGTCTACCTCCATCCCCTCCAACGATCAAACCGAAGGAAAACAGCTGATCCGAAGTCCTATATCTAGTGTCCCACAAGAGAGAAAAAAGATAATACAAGTCAAAGTCTTTAAATCTTTCGCTTTCTCAGTGGAGTTTGATGACAAGCTTTGAAAAAGAGACTGTGGTGTCACCGCCAGACACCACACTTGCTAGGTGGTAGCCTTTAAATCGGCCGCGGTCCATTAGTATACGTCGGACCCGCGTGTCGCCACTATCAGTGATTGCAGACCGAGCGCCGCCACACGGCAGGTCTAGAGAGACTTTCCTAGCACTCGCCCCAGTTGTACAACCGACTTTGCTAGCGATGGTTCACTGACAAAATACGCTCTCATTTGCCGAGACGATAGTTAGCATAGCCTTCAGTTACGTCATTTCCTACGACCTAGCAAGGCGCCACTATCAGTTGCTATAGATATTGTAAAGAATGTACAGACAAGAGCTACGTTCAACATTAATGGATTAAAGTTAAGTAATCCACCAGCAACATCCTTTTTTTTCTAGTCTAACTTCCTTGTCCTGTTCCAGACCTCACGCCAGCCTGTGTGAGCTAAAACGCGTGCCTTTCGGCTTCCTCTTACATTAGTGGGTTGGCCCTCTTGCCAATCTACAACAGAGACTACTGGTTTTAATTATGTCTATAATACCGAAGAATGTGTACATCAATGTTAACATCTAGGTCAGGCGCTACCCAGGGAAAATTTCCTCTGCGGCGCCTTTGTTGACATATGTCAGTTTCTCGTAAGCACTAGGATGACACACACGGGTGCAAAACTTCGGATGATGTTGAAACGTCCCCTTTAGAAAAATTTATGAATTACTGTGCTGATAAACCCCTTACGTTATTTGATTTTCAAACAGATGAGCAAAACTGAACGTACTCAGACATTTCTCTCTTTACTTATTCTGATCATCACTAAACTGACACACAATATTTTTAGCGCAACGCAACCTGACTTTCAATAAAACCTACAAAAGAATGGCCCTGACTAATAACAACCTATACCTTTCATGAATCCCTTACCTCACAAAAATCTTCGTTACTCTAACTACTGCAATACAGGGAGCGCCAATACTGCCAGCTAAATAAAAGATTCTAACTACTGAAGTCCTACTGATAGGCATAGTTAGCAAATGAAATTACTGTCTCTGATGGACACAAGTCCAGATCGTCCGCTCTCAAAACTCTGCCATCCTCTGCCATCTATCTCCCCACATCCACCACTGCTGGCGGCTCACCTCCAACTGCGCAACGCTACGCGCTGTTCTCATCCATCTGCCTAACACTACAATAGCCAATATTCCAACAATGCCAACCAGCCACAGACTGCACACAGCACAGTAAGTGATTTTCATACATTGCGCTACGTGTCGTTACCAATATAAAAACCTAAACAGCCTACTTACACCTAAACAGCCTTCTTACAATGTGTCACTGCCAAGTAAAACAGCTCGATGAAACTTAGACCGTACATAGAAAGAACTGCTACAGTATGGTACCCAAGGTAACAGAAATAATTACGTAATGAAACGAACAGAACTGACACTTTTATTCAAAGAAGATGGGACATGGTGCTTGATAGAATGTGTTATCACCATGGACAGCATAACATACTCTGCGACGTGTTCCCACTCAGATCACAAGACTCCTTCTGGTAGGGAGCTCCATTCCACCACCTGCGTTGTTGGCAGTTGCTGGATGGCCAGTGGTGTATATGGACATGTTTTAGTACATATCCCCAATGCATTCCAAACGTTCTCGACGGGATTTAAGTCGTCGTAACGGGCAGGCCAATCCATTCACAGAATATCTTCTCTTTGCTCTCAGCCGGATGCTGTGACCGAGCGGTTCTAGACGCTTCAGTCCGGAACAGCGCTGCTGCTACGGTCACAGGTTCGAATCCTGCCTCGGGCATGGATGTGTGTGATGTTCTTAGCTTAGTTAGGTTTAAGTAGTTCTAAGTCTATGGGACTGATGACCTCAGATGTTGAGTCCCATAGTGCTTAGAGCTATTTGAAGCATTTTTTTCGTTGCTCTCGTTGCTGACGTGAGTGTACCGTGTTCAGAGAGTTGGAGGTCAGTACGTCGATGCAACATTACGCCACACCACACCATAACACCTGGACCACAAAAGCTATCATGTTCGACAATGTTCCTGTATCCATTACGTGGCACAACTCCTGACATATGAAGACACGTCCTGCACCGTTTTGTGAAGTCCACAGGACCATCTTTGAATGAAAGCGTCATTTCTGTTCATCTTATTGCGTATTTCTTTCAGTTACCTGGTGTACTATACTGTAGTTCTTGCTGCGAGGGTGAGTCAAACGGAAACCTTAAATTTGTAATAACAAATCGAAATTTCGTCGCAGTATCAGTATAAAGATGGCCGCCCCACTTGCGACTTGCACCAGGGAAAAACAGCGTTCGGTTATTCGATTTTTGCGTAGTGAAGGTGTGAAACCTATTGAAATTCATCGACGAATGAAGGCTCAGTACGGTGATGCATGTTTGCCACAGCAGCAAGTCTACGAATGGAGTAGGAAGTTCGAAAATGGTGTGACTTCAGTGGAAGATGCTCCTAGTCCAGGTCAGGCACAACGAGTTGTGACTCCACAGAACATTGCAGCAGTTGAAGCCATAGTGAAGGAAACCCGCCGAGTGACACTGAATGACATTGCAGCAAGTTTACAGATTAGTCATGGGTCAGCACACCACATTGTGTGTGATGTGCTCCAGTTTCACAAAGTGTCTGCAAGATGTGTGCCACGGCAGCTGACTCCTGAAATGAGAGAATGACGTGTTGATGCTTGTGAAGTACTTCTTCGGCGCTTTGAACGAGAAGGTAATGGTTTCTTTGCAAGAATCGTTATTGAGGACGAAACCTGGGTTCACTCGCACCAACCGGAAACGAAGAGAGCGAGAAACCCAGACCTTGCACCAAGTGATTTCCATAAATTTGGACCACTCAAAGATGCAATGGCAGGAAAGAAGTTCCTTTCTGGCGGAGAGCTACGTCACGCGGTGCATGAATGGTTGCGCGGACTACCAAAAGAATTTTTTTCTGAAGGAATTTATGCACTTTGTAAGCGCTGGAGGACTTGCATTGACCGTAGGGGAGATTATGTTGAAAAGTGATACAGCGTTGTACCACTTCTGCACAATAAATAATTTTTAAAAAAATATTTAAGATTTTGATTTGATTCACACTCGTATGTACGGTTCAAGTTTCATTGATCAGTATTACTTGGCAGTGACACATCATGCGAAAGCTACTTTCGACCTTAAGTTTGCGCACCAGTGAACTATTAAGTAACCAATGAGCGGCTTGTGTTTCGAGCTCTGAAACCATTCGATGTTCTTCG
The DNA here is from genome assembly GCF_023898315.1 of Schistocerca nitens. Classification (NCBI taxonomy): domain Eukaryota; kingdom Metazoa; phylum Arthropoda; class Insecta; order Orthoptera; family Acrididae; genus Schistocerca; species Schistocerca nitens. The sequence goes on along the minus strand of NC_064618.1, from coordinate 787,629,774 downwards.
CAAGCTATTGGTGCTTCCCCTAAATTTTCATCGCTACAGTTACACATTTTCAATGTGCACTTTAAGATATTTTATTCTGAAAGCAGCCAGTTTCGGTAATTCATTTTGCTTTCAGAATAAAATATCTTTAAATGTACGGCTGTTGGTGAAGTTTATTGAAATTGAAAAGGACGTTCCAATGTCTCTGAGCACCATGGGACTTAACATCTGAAGTCATCAGTCTCGTAGAATTTAGAACTACTTAAACCTATTTAACCTAAGGACAACACACACATCCATGCCCGAGGCAGGATTTGAACCTGCGACCGTAGCGGTCACGCGGTTCCAGACTGAAGCGCCTAGTACCGCTCGGCCACACCGGCCGGCGAAAAGGACGTACCAGCCGATGTCCTCTGACCACGATGGGCCAGCAGAGACAGTTACACATGTTTTACAAGTTATTTAAAATTACGACTCCGTTGTCATAATGGCTACTAACGCAACCCAAGACTTATCTAAACTAGAAACGCGACATTATGGTTGTGGATTTGCGAAGCCAAAAGATATTATATATGATAGCAGGAAGCTGTTTCTTGCAACGAAATCTGTATTGGCTGATTTATATGTAGCGGAGACTTGGTTAATAATAAAGTTTTAATTATCTCTTCGGGAGACTAAACTTACGTTATTACTGTTTTGTAGTGTTACGGGTATATCTCTATAATTCTGGTAAACTTTGAAATTACTCGCGAGAATGTGGCACACTGCTTATTTTGAAATGACTGCTGCTGATGGACAGACTGCGCAACATGCGATCGTTTTGCATGCCACGAAACAAGGTCTTAGAAGGTTCGTCTGGTCGTATTAGTAGCAAGCTGCGAGGGAGGAGGGGGGGGGGGGAGGCGGTAGGGGAAGCAGTGAGTAGAGCTAGTGTCGCTGGCGCCGTAGACAGTGAGCTTGGAGACGTCCTCTAATGGCTGCACGATAAGCCCGCTGGTCGGCACACCGGCACGTGATAAGTAGTCATACCATAACGCGATAAGCTGGTAAACTAGTAAGCTCTCAGCGCCCCCACCAAGTCTTAATTACGAGCTCGGACCGCCGATATCTTCTTAATTGGGCTGCGGAGATAAGCGGATGGCTCCTCTTCCTAATGCGACGGCAATTAACGGCCCGACAGGAAGCGCCGACTCCTAGTATGGCGTGTCAAGCAGGCGACCGATGCGAGCGCAATGTGGCGCCCCGGTCTTTCCCCGTATACTGCCACTATCCTGCTCCCTGCTCCCTCAGCTTCATACACTCCTGGAAATTGAAATAAGAACACCGTGAATTCATTGTCCCAGGAAGGGGAAACTTTATTGACACATTCCTGGGGTCAGATACATCACATGATCACACTGACAGGACCACAGGCACATAGACACAGGCAACAGAGCATGCACAATGTCGGCACTAGTAAAGTGCATATCCACCTTTCGCAGCAATGCAGGCTGCTATTCTCCCATGGAGACGATCGTAGAGATGCTGGATGTAGTCCTGTGGAACGGCTTGCCATGCCATTTCCACCTGGCGCCTCAGTTGGACCAGCGTTCGTGCTGGACGTGCAGACCGCGTGAGACGACGCTTCATCCAGTCCCAAACATGCTCAATGGGGGACAGATCCGGAGATCTTGCTGGCCAGGGTGGTTGACTTACACCTTCTAGAGCACGTTGGGTGGCACGGGATACATGCAGACGTGCATTGTCCTGTTGGAACAGCAAGTTCCCTTGCCGGTCTAGGAATGGTAGAACGATGGGTTCGATGACGGTTTGGATGTACCGTGCACTATTCAGTGTCCCCTCGACGATCACCAGTGGTGTACGGCCAGTGTAGGAGATCGCTCCCCACACCATGATGCCGGGTGTTGGCCCTGTGTCCCTCGGTCGTATGCAGGCCTGATTGTGGCGCTCACCTGCACGGCGCCAAACACGCATACGACCATCATTGGCACCAAGGCAGAAGCGACTCTCATCGCTGAAGACGACACGTCTCCATTCGTCCCTCCATTCACGCCTGTCGCGACACCACTGGAGGCGGGCTGCGCGATGTTGGGGCGTGAGTGGAAGACGGCCTAACGGTGTGCGGGACCGTAGCCCAGCTTCATGGAGACGGTTGCGAATGGTCCTCGCCGATACCCCAGGAGCAACAGTGTCCCTAATTTGCTGGGAAGTGGCGGTGCGGACCCCTACGGCACTGCGTAGGATCCTACGGTCTTGGCGTGCATCCGTGCGTCGCTGCGGTCCGGTCCCAGGTCGACGGGCACGTGCACCTTCCGCCGACCACTGGCGACAACATCGATGTACTGTGGAGACCTCACGCCCCACGTGTTGAGCAATTCGGCGGTACGTCCACCCGGCCTCCCGCATGCCCACTATACGCCCTCGCTCAAAGTCCGTCAACTGCACATACGGTTCACGTCCACGCTGTCGCGGCATGCTACCAGTGTTAAAGACTGCGATGGAGCTCCGTATGCCACGGCAAACTGGCTGACACTGACGGCGGCGGTGCACAAATGCTGCGCAGCTAGCGCCATTCGACGGCCAACACCGCGGTTCCTGGTGTGTCCGCTGTGCCGTGCGTGTGATCATTGCTTGTACAGCCCTCTCGCAGTGTCCGGAGCAAGTATGGTGGGTATGACACACCGGTGTCAATGTGTTCTTTTTTCCATTTCCAGGAGTGTACTTTTATAGTAGCTACGTTGAAAGAGGTGACGCATGGCTGAACTACCGTGGTTTATGTTCCTCTCTAGCCATTCAGATGTTTGCTTAAGGCGAATGTCTCGATGTTTCCGTGACTTCTATTTTATTGGCATTAGGGTTTCTTAGGTATCTGACGCGTCGCCCCCTAATGCAGGAAGCATCCTCAGAGGCTATAAACGCGTAGTTTAGTCGCCCTCAAAGAGGACCGATGCAAAGTCTGTCGAAACGTCGACTTATTTGTTATTCTAGTGTTTCATGCGGCCTAACACCCGAAAGGAATTTATCAAGTTGATACTGTATGCGGAATCCTATGCTCTTATACATAGATAGTTGATTTTTAGGGTTTCCTTCCTCAGTCGGTAAAAACGGAAAACTTACACGGTCGTTTTTTGTCTCTCCCAGTGTTATCATCCCTTTTTTCTCAGGAATGAGTAGACATATCTAGCTGGAATTTATGTCACATACTAACAAGGGGAGGCCGCCAATTGTGAAATTCAGATTCGATTCATACTGCGCATAATAAAAGCTCATGGCCAGAGGTGTAATGTGGCAAAGCACCAAGATGCACTTCTCAGTCGTTGTAGAGAAAATCGACAGTTAAAAGAAACCGTTGCGGTGAAATACTCTCTACGATTAATAGTTTTCTCCAGCGTCGTGGCGCAGCGGTAAGCGCTCGGGTTCGTAATCCAAAGGTCGCCGGATCGAATCTCGAGGCATGCAATTTTTTTTAATTAGTTTTTTGTAATTCATATATATATATATATATACTATTAATGAATTGCTTATGCATATTGTTGAAGGCGGATTGCTCTCTAATTATACCGCCTCCATTTTTCCGTTTGTTTCACAGGGTGTACCAAAGCTCTCCCGTCCGCACTGATTTTCGACGAAGTTATAAGTTGCGCTAGGGGCCGCATCTACCTCCTTTCGAAGTTAGCAGGCAACTACGCTAGTTACGCAACGGCTCGTTTCGGCCCATTCAACGTCTGTTCTTCAAGTGTAACGAGCGAGTAACGGAGTTTATATTTCATACCTGCCACAGCAAATTTATGTTCGTGGGGTCTCTATTCTAATTCGAACGTTTGACTTACGCTATACGTATTCGTTTGGGAATATCATTTCTACGTCTTCCGTTAACTATACGTGGTTAACATTATGAAGACAATTAATAACATTTGTGAAATACAACATTGTTTACGGAAAACATAATGATGTTCGAAGTCGCCAGTTTTTCCACGACAAACGACTTTCAACAACATATTATATACATAATTGTTGCAACTGATTGCCGGGAATTATATATATATATATATATATATATATATATATATATATATATATATATATATACACTTGAATTACAAAAAAAAAATACTAAAAAAAAGTTTGCATGGCGCGAGATTCGATCCGGCGACCTTCAGATTACGAACCCGAGCGCTTACCGCTGCACCACGACGCTGTAGAAAGTTATTAATCGTAGAGGGTATTTCACTGCAAAGGTTTCTTTTAACTGTCGATTTTCTCGACAACGGCTGAGAAGTGCATCTTGGTGCTTTGCCACATTACACCTCTGGCCATGAGCTTTTACTATGCGCAGTATGAATCGAATCTGAATTTCACAATTGGTGGCCTCCCCTTGTAAGTTCCATGTTTCCTTGATGTTGTGAAAAAGTGAAATTTCTATTTCAATGCAATCAATCTCTCTATGTTCTCCACGTCTCTTCTCACAATATGGCCAAAGCACTAGAAAATTTTTGGCTGCCAAGGGAAGATAGGGAGGTGGAGATACTGAGCTGCTCGGTAATGGACACATCTGTTGTTCTTTCAGTCCATTTTATTCGCATTATCCTGCGCCAGCACCGAAGTTAAAATACATCGATGCACTGTTTGTCTCCTACTTAAGGGGCCATGTTTCGCTACCATGAAGGAAGAAGGGAGATGTGTTTCGACAAGCCGGACCACTGTGGTGTTTGTTTTTGCTCTGATATTCTTCACAGGTTTGCAGCCGGATCATGTCGTCGTCCTGACACACCTCTCTGCTCTGTTCTGATCGATCTTGGTGAGCCGCTTCATAGCCACTCGCCCCAGCGTGATCCGTCTCATCTTCACAGCTTCCCTGTGTCACATATTGGTGACCCAAGATAGGTGAATACACGATTTCCAGTTCCTTCAATCGATCTGAGACTTGAACCTGTACTCCTTGATGAGTTATCGTGAATTTGGATTTGCTGAGAGTGAGGTACAGTGCGTATGATAGACGAATGTCCTTTACTTCTGTTAACAGCTCAGCAAGTTCATCATCGCTGCTGGCTAGAAGCAACCTGCCACCAGCAACTATCACATAAAAAAATTTCATTTTACTTTTGTTTTCCGTCTTTCTGTCTGTTCGCCGGTTAGGAGCCCTTTTTCTCAGGAACGAGTAGAGGTAGAGGTTAGAGGTGCTGAGGTCTACGGTGCCTTGGCGGTGTAAAAAATTTAAACTTATTACTCAATGCAATCAACAGACACGGTCATTCATGTCTCATATCTTCATACTTACAAACTCAAACTCACTCATCAGAAACTATAAATGAATTACCTGTATTCGTGTGGGGCCTGGTGATACAGTGGTGAAGCTGGATCGAATCTGGGCCTTCAAATCTCAGCGATATGAGCAGTCAACAGAAGCAACATTTGGCCCGGATTCCACGTAAAGCTGAGGTCCCTTTTTAACCTGTTGGATAACTTCGGTAGGTAGGGACACGAAAGTCGGCGAGGTGACATATAGAAGCTAACACAGCCAAAATGTTTAAACGCAAGCGCGCCAGGTTTGGATCGTGGCTACTTTTACAGCTATCTTGAGATCGTGTGGTCGCTCCGACGTGCGTTACGGCACTTATACTTTAGAAGAGTTGGCGCTGTTTTGGTTGTTTTAGTACTAGAATCCGTAACTTGCCTAACTTCAGTATTTGCATGTCAGAGCTGTTTTAGTGTCTTTCTTTAGTTTGTATGGCCCTTCTGAACATCTTAGCCTTGTAATGATTGGACCCCGATAAAACTAAAGCATCCCAGAATCGAATTTGTTGGTCCCTTGGACCCAATACACAATCTATTACTGCCGATTTATCCTTGCTTCCCAGACGCCAATAGATCTAGAGTTCCTTAAATATGGTGTTGACGGTGCTTTTAATAATACATAATGGTTTGTATATTACTACTGTGACAAAGGGGGGGGGGGGGCGTAGATTCTTTGCAGTATCAAAATATTCACACACCTCTCTTGTCGGATGAAGGACTGTGCCAATACTATATTTTCTTACCACTCTGCAGACGCGATCTGTCCCTGTGTTTACGAATAGAAGGGAAACTTTGCCTTGGGCTGATCCTTTCTCGTCTGGAGTTCCAAATGTTTTAGGATGTGGTCTCGTATTTATATCTTTGCCGGAGTAATTCTTCCGTCAAATAACTTACTCTTCTCTTCGTCGCCGAAATTCTTTTATTTGTAACTCCTGAGTAAATTATTTTACATAAACGTGGTCGCAGACTCACTGAAGGGTTTCATGCCCACAGTAATGTAATTTGTAAGTTATTGAGCTCTTCCTCAAAGTATTGTGGCTCTCAGACTCTTTCAGCCAGCCCACTAGTGTCATAAGTAGTTTTATTTTTTGCGTCCGGTGATGTCGGGTATCTAACGGTGGGAGAGGTCTTTACGTGGACTTTTTACCCTAAAGTATCGTCTGTTTAACGTCTAAGCATATCTCCAGCATTGGGATACGAAACGCTAGGTGAAGAAACGTGTCTCAGACCAGGGACTAATGCCCATAAATCAGAAATCATGAAAAATGTAAAAATGGTATCATATCTTTGTTCCAAGGGGCACAACATTGATCTTTGTCATTTAAATCGGGGCAGTGATGCCGGCTGTTGATCAGGAACAGCCCGCATCTCACCACGTTATGCGGGCCAAATACTGTCAATCTCCGTTCTGGGTGCCACCGCAACAGTGAATGTTAACAACTTCTGCGGATGTCTGAATTTGAAGTTAGTGTCCGTAACGGCAGACCGATAGCTATGGAGGTAGAGTTATGGATACTCTCAACAGCGGCCATTTCGTGAATTTGTCAAGCGCTAATAACGTAGCGCTGTTTTCTGCAAATCAGTTACCAACAATATCTTCACTGGAAGGTTTTGTCATCGATCACAACACAGCAGGTGCTGCACCTGCGTCACTACACCAGTTCGTTAAACGAGGTGCAATGTGAAGAATTGCAACATACTAAATAAGTCCTGGGAGTTACGTATTCGGATAAATACAGTCTATCAGTCAACATACATCCAATACAGTCTAAGTGTTTAGTTCAATTTCAAGAAAAATTTAGTCTCTCAGAACCTCGTAGCTACTTCAGGGAGCTGATAAAGTTAACTAAACTGTTCCCAGACAGATATGAAACAGTACAATTCATCATACCCCAATGAAAAAAGTCATATTACCTAATTAGCAACTCAGATATGTGTGTTGGAAGGTACAGGGACAGACGAAAAAGCTAACGTAAGGATCGGGTTACCAACCTGAATAGAAGACGTAATTGTAGCTCTAATGAAAATAAAATGGCGATTAGGGAAAGTAGCCAAGATCTACGAAATACTTTGCTTGATTCTGGAGGATACGAATGACACGATACTTTAATTCATGGTGGCTGGATGACTTTGAAAACACGCAGAAGCAGGATGGATCCGTATAGCCGAACGCTCGTAATGAAAGAAGTTATCTGTGGAGACCTATTTTCCAGCAATACATCATGATGGTGGTGATGGTGATTTTGTCAGGTCACTATCAAACAACTCGAAAATACTCTACAACAAGAGAATATAGTGATAGTACATCAGAAATGGAAGTCAACGTCTTCAGAATTGCAGTCAGTCTGTGTAAAAGTGCAACACTTTTCTGTGTGGTCTCACAAAATGCAGTGTCTGAAACCAGTGTTAGGCTCTTCAAAGAATTAGCTTCTGCCGCATTTTCGCTCTAGTCTAAATTGTTTCATGACTGAGGGGTATTTTCGAGATGCAGATCGAGTTCTTCAGGTCCGACGGAAGACTAAGCAATTTATGAGCCTCGCAGCGTTCGCGTAGACAAGTGGGGAAAAACCGGCCACGGCGACCACAATCTCTGCGTCCGCGTAGGCACGCGAGGACGGTCACGAACTGCCCTCGCGATCTGAGCGACGATCTAAGCCCCTCTACATGCCAGCACACCATGCAAACAGGGCACTCGTTTCTCGGTATTAGATGACGTAATTGTCTTTTGTATCCATCCGTCTAAAACACAATTATAAATTCAGGAACATTTGGAAATATGAAGAATATTTTAAAACTATTTGGTTGGCTGGTTGATTTGGGGGATGGGAGCAAATAGCGAGGTCGCTAGTACCATCGGATTAGGGATGGATGGGGAAGGAAGTAGGGAGTGCCCTTTCAGTGGAATCATCCCGGCATTTGCCTCGAGCGGTTTAGGGAAATCATGGAGGCCTAAACCAAGATGACCAGACGCGGGTTTGACCAGTCAACCTCCTGAATGCGAGTCCAGTGTGTGAATCACTGCGCCACCTCGCTCGGTTTAAAACTATTTTTGAGACCATAGTGTCACTGCAGACCGTTAACGAAGGGGCAATGATACGAAATACGTTCTCAATTCTTAAGTAGTAGGACCCAGTGCCTTGATCTCGACGACGAGTTTTCATCTTAGACAACGGTATCGTCAGGGGTAGGAGAGGAAACAGTAAGATTGCCACTCTTATACTCTAGATATGTAAACGACTACACGGATAGTGTTAGCAGGAAACTACGAATGTTTGCTGCTGAAGCCGCAGTGCACGAGAAAGTGTCGTTGAATGACTGTAGGAGGATACAGTTTGAATTAGAATTACTGCTTGATGCGATGAATTCTGTATTGTTGCAAATGTGAAAAAACGCAAGTTAACTCACATTAATAGGAAAGACATTCCTGTAATGTTGTTGGTCAGGTGCAGCTTGGCACAGTCACGTGTTTTAAATATCTACTCATAACGTCGCAATGTGACGTGAAATGGAACGAGAACCTAAGTTCACTTGCAGGCAAGGCAAAACGTCGACTTCGGTTTATTGAACTCTAGGAAAGAGCAGGTCGTCTTTAAAGGCGACGGTGTACACATCTCGAGTATTCGAGATCCTCAACCAGGCAAATGGTTCATATGGCTCTGAGCACTATGGGACTTAACATCTGAGGTCATCAGTCCCCTAGACCTTATAACTACTTAAACCTAACTAACCTAAGAACATCACACACATCCATGCCCGAGGCAGGATTCGAACCTGCGACCGTAGTGTTCGCCTGTTTCCAGACTGAATCGCCTAGAATGGCTGGGCCACTGCGGCCAGCTCAACCAGGCAAGAATAAAGAAAGACATCTCAGGAATTTTCAGGTATTCTGACAAATTTACTGCCGGTAGGTTCGATCAGCACGTGAGCGTTATGGGAATTCTCTGATAATTCAAAGGGGTATCACTGGTGGTAAGAAATAGTATTAGGAAATTCAGAGAACCGGCATTTGCGACGGACAGCAAAAATGGTTCAAATGGCTCTGAGCACTATGGGACTCAACTACTGTGGTCATAAGTCCCCTAGAACTTAGAACTACTTAAACCTAACTAACCTAAGGACAGCACACAACACCCAGCCATCACGAGGCAGAGAAAATCCCTGACCCCGCCGGGAATCGAACCCGGGAACCCGGGCGTGGGAAGCGAGAACGCTACCGCACGACCACGAGATGCGGGCGCGACGGACAGCAAAACGATTCTACTACTACCAACATATATTTCGCTTTAAGGACTGCAAAGATAAGAGCGACCAGGGGTAGTACGGAAGCATATAGATAGTCAGTTTTTCCCCGCTCCATCTGTGAGTGGAATAGGAAAGAGAATGACTGAACACTATTAACATTGCCGTAGGTCAGCGCTAACTTGACTTTTCAGAACTTCCATGTGATATCGTGTCTTCACGAGTGGTTTCAGTCTTCCCTGGAACGGTGCATTGACGTGCGTTTAGTAGTGAGCGAAATGCAGGAGGAAGAACCTATCTGTAGTGCTACTTCGGTCGGTGTCTGTAAAGGACAAAGAGACATCTGGAGAAAATATAAAATCATCGCATCGAATGTACAGAAGTTTTTTTACTGATATAGCCAAACACCGGAGAAGCCAGGAACAACATATATTTTGTATAAATTCACAAACTGAGAGCAAAAGCGTGTGGTACTTCACAGTTTTCTGTAGGCCATAATGGCATATCAGTAACATCCGACAAAAGTGTCTGAATGTGAGCACGTGTTTTTTTTCTCCAAGAAATGGATGTAAATGAAAACGGAAATTATGGCATTTCACGAATTCAACAAAAAGTTAGCATACAGAACTGAACTTCGACACTAGGTCAGAGGAGAATATACGACGACTAGAAAAATACAGAGTGATCTCCGTGAAAAAAGTAAGTATTCTGGCTTTTTTGATTCAGAATGTACAATGCTTGACAAAAATTTGTAATAGACTGCAGATGCACTGCAGTAACAAGAACTAAGTTCTGTGTAAAATGCACATACTGCATGCTGAGGGCAATAGGGGTGCAGTACACTTCAGTAAAACCTGAGTTTGACAAAACAGCACGCAAAAAATATATTTTGCTCGATTTCATCGGAAATATTGGCCTGAAAGTAACTACAGTTACTTTTGTGGAGCGTATATCGGTGATTTGGGTGATGGATGAAGTGACGGATGGTTAGTACAAGCTGCAAACAAAAATTTTCGAGAGATAGGTATTATTGTCAGTCGTATTAAGGCGATCCTTCATAACTAAAATCCTGGCGCGGCACACAAATACTCGCTCACTGACGCTCACGGAACCTCATAGGCGACACGATACAGTAATGATGTGTCAGATGTTACCAAAATTAATTTCATAGTTTTATTAATAATTTTCTGGCTCGAAGTTTCTACAAATCCAACAGAACGTAAATTCATCAGCGACGCCATTTTTCGTTACACAGGAGGAACAGTTTCACACCTTTCAATGTATTTTAATTTTTTTGTCGAAATACTTTTATGTTATCACGATAAAATATGTATCATCTGTATCTATAGACTTTGGGAATATTCAAATGTTATTTTCAAACTAAATATGTCAGCGATTACTTTTTTTTCTTTCGTAAAGTACTCCATCGTATTTTAGACTAAAAATGGAAATGCTTTAAAATTTTTTCGTAATTCTTACTAAGGTTTGAAATTATCAGTCTGTGGCAATTCTGTAGGACTGTGAGATGCCCTGAGGTGCCTATTTTCTTGACGACAATGGCGTACCGTACGCGTACCGTACGCGAAATCTGTATATAGTTGTAGTTGCTGTATAATTACTTTATGTGCATCAAATCCATCTCTACAACTTCTAAAAATTATTAATTTTACAATAAACGTTTCATTTTATTCGTTTAAGATATCGTCAGTGGTCTGGAATCGTACATATTTACAATTCACAAACCGTAATTGTAAATGTTTTGAATGAATAAAACACAATGCGTCTGGTGCAACAAAAACATTTTTCTTTAGTTGCAAAGGCGTCGTGTAAAATACCTCCAGTATTATATTCTTTCTTGTGCGGATTCTGATTGCTGGCGGCTGCAATGAGAAATTCACGTCGCACTGTTATCAGAGGTATATGTGAATTATTTCAACATATTTTAAACTGACCCACCGACCCAGCACTCATCATTGCGTTATGTAGTGCAAGTGACGCTTAAAAAACGTAAATTGTTTCCCTAATGTCCATGCGTCACATTTCTTACCCGACTGTAAAGTGGGGCCATACGAAAGTAAGAAATATGTTTCTGTTGTATTTATCTCGTTTTATGATTGTGTATGTCCGCCCCCGGTAGCTGAGTGGTCAGCGCGACGGAATGTCGTACCAATAGGCCCGAGTTCGATTTCCGGCTGGGTCGGAGATTTTCTCTTCTCAAGGACTGGTGTTGTCCTAATCATCATCATCTCATCCCCATCGACACGTAAGTTGCCGAAGGGGCGTCAACTCGTAAGACTTGACCAGGCGACCGGTCTACCCGAAGGGAGGCCCTTGCCACACGGCCTTTTTTATGATTGTGTATTAAACGTGGGACTTCGTCCCACCGTAGCCCCTCAGTGGTTCCCGAACCCACAACAGGCAACAGCAATCCACCAACCCCACACCAAACACAGGGTTAAAGTGCGGTTCAGCCCTCAGTGGTGGACGACAACGACGACGACGACGACGACGACAACAACAACAACAACAGGAACCGCAAGAGAAAACGAGCCCCTGGTGCTAGAGGGTCGACGTGCCACAATCGAAGCGATAGTGGAAAGAGTGGCAATTTCTCATGGAAGAGTTTTCAGTATTTTGGTTGACGTTTTGAACACGACAATGATCACCGTCCGCTGGGTTCTGCGACTGTTCACATCCGCTCAGAAAGCCCAACCGAACCGAGGCTACAGCGCACAAGTTGCAGCTGTATCAAGCCAATCCATATCATTTCTTCAGACGCCTGATCGCCGTGGACGGCTTCTGGGCGTGCCACTCCGATTCCGAGGCAAAGGAGCACAAAAAATTGTTCAAAGGGCTCTGAGCACTATGGGACTTAACTTCTGAGGTCATCACTCTCCTAGAACTTAGAACTAATTAAACCTAACCAACCTAAGGACATCACACACATCCATGCCCGAGGCAGTATTCGAAACTGCGACCGTAGCGGTCGCGCGGTTCCAGACTGTAGCGCCTAGAACCGCTCGGCCACTCCCGCCGGCAAAGGAGCACAACAAACAGTGCAACCACGTGGGTTTACTACCGATGGGTGAGGTTAAGACACAGTCATCATCATGCTGAGTGATGCTGAATGATTTTTGGGACTGCTGAATCTGCTGAGTAAGCAGTTAAGGAGACCAAAGAGCGAAAGTCATCAGTCCACAGTCCCTCAGGACATAAGCAGTGTATACAACCTGTCTGCTATAGAGAACATTCCGTATGCGAGTGTGAGAAACTGTTGCGCAGAGGTGTCAGAGACATGAGAACCTGCCCGGCATTCACTTAGTAAGATGTGAAAAGTTGTCTAAAAACCACATGCACGCTGGTCGGCTCACCGACGCCCCGCCTTTAATCCGTCGATGGGATTTTGTACGGGCCGGCATATCTGAACACGCTTCGCTACCTGGGCTGGTTTTTAACGACTGCCACCGTGTGATGCTAACAGATTGTGTTCGGGAAGGGCAACTGCCACAAGAGCGTACTACCGAAATCTCCTGACGAGGCTACAGGAGGCTGTCGAGAGGAAGCGTGCGGGAAATTGCCAGGGGTGTGTTTCTGCTTTGTGTCTCCCGTGTGAAATGAGCCTGCTCGTTGTCAGCCACGTATGCTGCATCTTTTATCTCACTCACCTTATTGCTCTGACGTCTCATCCTGTGATTTCTTCCTATAGGGTAATTATGATTTGCTGTTCAGTTTAGTTGTACAATTTTAATTAGATTACATGTTTCGATCATTACGTATCACCCTCACGTCTATAATGAAGCAATACTTAATTTGTACCATTTAATATTTCCTGTAAGTATGAGCGATGGGTTTAACAACAGAGGGTCTTAAACTAAAATTGAAAACAGGCCCCAGAGAATCCCTGACACTATGCGTCCCCCCACCCTCCCTTTCCTTCCTACACCATTCTGTCTCCCACCTTCCAGTTTATAATCTCATTATTTTATGCCGATTACATTTTACATACACAATGTTATCCTATATGTGTATTTTAATGAGAATTGTTACATTATTTTACCTTCTATAATTTCAGTAAAACCCCTCTTGTTAAACTCATGACATCGCCACCACCCCCTCCCTGGATTCTTTCCTCTCCCCAACCACCCTCAGTCCATCTTCCCTAACCACTCCCCCTTTTCTCCAACATATACCTATTTAAAATATTGACCGCATTTGCTGAAAATGTACTCTAATCTGAGGTTTTGAATAGACAAGACGGGTTGGTGACGCAACGACTCCGATAAAGTCCACATTGATGTACAATTCTCTTTATCAACTTAATGTAAAACATTAGATGGTACATATTTAGTTTTACTTTGTTTGAGATGATGATCCTCAGTGGTCGAAACATGTGATCTAATTAAATTTGTGCAACTGAGACTGATCGATAAATGATAATTATCTTAAATGTCAGCACATTTGCTGAATCTTACGAGACGAATATATCGGCTATAGTGACTTCTTTCTTTCTACTCGGATGAAAATACAATTGCGTGGCATCCATTTCCAGACGGTGAGGTGATTTTCAAAGTCAAAGCTTCCAGAACAGCTCAAGTCTCATTCATGCATCGTTCGAAAGAAAATATATTTCATTGAGGGTGAAACACGTACAGAATGGCCGACACTAAGTTTTATGGTCGCAGCTTGAATTTGTCGCGGTATTATTAAGTCGTTATTACCAACCTTCGTAATGATATGAGAACCCCGTTAGCCGGAATATCTGTAAGCTTTGCGTCTAGAGCGATAGACCTGAGCGACTATTGACGAACGTCGTGTCAGGCGTATGCTTGCCTACCTCCCACCAGCTCGCCTTTGTCGGCCCGACTCTTCCTACTTGGCAAACGTTCCCCGATAGCGGCAACGAGACGAGTGGCGAAAGGCTTTTAGAAGCTGATTTATGCGCAGAAAGCTTTTAGGGAGGGAACGAATTATTTTTAATTGAGCTTTAATGTCTGCACCGCTCACTGTCCATAAAGACGTGGAAATCGGAATGTCGTTATCGGAGCTGTGTTACGTCCCGGCGAGGGCCGACGGACTCCATTAATTGCCAGCGTGTGCTCTATATTTGGTCCATAGTCGTTAGAAAGACGTCTCAATTAAGGCTGGGAGGATTTACGGCAGTTCACATCGAATGTGGATAAAGGTAGTTATCCGGCATTCACTGCCATCGCCGGCGTTACTGCATACGCTCATCGCGGCGCTTAAAACGTCGTTCGGCTCTCTCCGGTTATCCAAGAACGTAAAATGTATTAAAATGCTTCTGCTTGTCAGTGAGACACTATGCCTTGTGAGTAATGCGACACGGTGGCGTAATCCGATTGTACGAATTCAATACGCAAAATACAGATATGAAACATTTTTTTAAATTTTTCTTATCTAATGAATTACACATAGAAATAAGAAAAAGATCTGATTTTCAATCTGGCAGTAATTTACAGTCTACGTGATTTTTCTCATATATAGAGAATGTTTGTATAATGTAATAAACATCACTTGTTAAAGTGTAAGGCTCTCCTAATCTCGGTCTTAAAGCTTCGTTTTCCAGTCCATTAGGTGGGTGTTTTTTCCTTGACATTTAATGTTGTGATTTTTCCATACATTTCACGTAATTGTAATGGAACACTGGATGTTTACCATTATGTGTGACTTTTCGAAATAGCTATTTTGCTGTTTTGGTACTGCAGTCTGTTTCTGTATTAAATTTAAGACTTCATCGCTCGAGGTTACGCAGTGATAAGACACTGGTCAAGCTTTTCGGAAGACGGTGGTTCTAATCATCGTCCGGTCATCCCGATGTGTGGTGTGGCTTCGTGCGTTACGCCAAATTGTTAATTCTATTTTCATGCACGACGTTTCGACGACAGAACCAACTGTCCTCATCAGGTGCTGTGTTATTTGTGAACTCGTAACTTGG
Organism: Schistocerca nitens; assembly: GCF_023898315.1. Taxonomy (NCBI): domain Eukaryota; kingdom Metazoa; phylum Arthropoda; class Insecta; order Orthoptera; family Acrididae; genus Schistocerca; species Schistocerca nitens. Next base: position 787,614,308 of record NC_064618.1, on the reverse strand, counting down.
ACTCCAACCAGACTGAAGCATTGATAGTGACGTGCTGCTCTTTATTCACGAGTTCTTTTGAACCCAACACTGTTATTCCGTTAAACCTATTTTGCTCAGCGTTTTCTAACTCCGATGGATGAACCATCTTAATAGACCGAATACCAGATCCCAAGCCTTGCTAAAATTGAAACATCCGTCTCTGTTTATTAGGATTATTGACACTTTTACTTCGATAGGCACCTTAATTACGCTGTCCCAGAACGTAGCATTTGCATCACTGCACCGGTCTCGTACTTAGCTATAAAAATCGGCCTAACAATAGTTAACAGTCTAGCTGGAGTCCAGGCAGTAAGTACAACTCGCAACACCTGAAGAAGACGACGGCTCCGGTTGTCGTAATATTTCGCATAAAGTTCGAATTAACAACTATGTCAAACACCCGAAACCACACGGATCTGTCAGTCACGCCGAGAAAACAGCCAGAACCAAATTTCCTGTGGTTTCCATAAATCACTTGAGGGAAGTACCGAATTGGTAATTTCAAACCAACACGGCCCATTTCTCCATCTTTAAGGATAATGGAATGTAGTCGAATTAAATCGGGTGATGCTGCGGGAATTAGATTAGGAAATGAGACGCTTAAAGTAGTAAATGAGTTTTGCTATTTGGGGAGCAAAATAACTGATGATCGTGGTAGTAAAGAGGATATAAAATGTAGACTGGCAATGGCAAGGAAAGCGTTTCTGAAGAAGAGAAATTTGTTAACATCGAGTATAGAGTTAAGTGTCAGCAAGTCGTTTCTGAAAGTATTTGTTTGGAGTGTAGCCATGTATGGAAGTGAAACGTGGACGATAAATAGTTTAGACAAGAAGAGAATAGAAGCTTTCGAAATGTGGTGCTACAGAAGAATGCTGAAGATTAGATGGGTCGATCACATAACTAATGAGGAAGTATTGGATAGAACTGGAGACAATAGAAATTTGTGGCACAACTTGATTAGAAGAAGGGATCGGTTGGTAGGGCTTATTCTGAGGCATCACCAATTTGGTATTTGAGGGCAGCGTGGAGGGTAAAAATCGTAGAGGGAGACTAAGAGATGAATACACTAAACAGATTCAAAAGGATGTATGTTGCAGTAGGTATTGGGAGATGAAGACGCTTGCACAGGATAGAGTAGCATGGAGAGCTGCATCAAACCAGTCTCTGGACTGAAGACCACAACAACAACAATAAGCAATTCTACATGGTGTTCTAGTGAACTCGTCGAAACGGGTAGTTAAACCTGTTTTTCGTTCTATGCATGTATGTCAAAAACAGACTGTTCTTTGCTCCAGATCAGGAGTAGTCAAAATGGTTCAAATGGCTCTGAGCACTACGGGACTTAACAGCTGGGGTCATCAGTCCCCTAGAACTTAGAACTACTTAAACCTAACTAACCTAAAGACGTCACACACATCCATGCCCGAGGCAGGATTCGAACCTGTGACCGTAGCGGTCGCGCGGTTCCAGACTGAAGCGCCTAGAAGCGCTCGGCCACCCCGGCTGGCGGAGTAGTCAACCCTCTTCACCTACCGCGCACTTTGGTATCTCTGTCAGCGGTACAATTTTCTAACCGCCCATCGGTTCCAGACTACTGGTGATTTGTGAAGTAGGGAAGTAACTTCACTTTGTGACATTTTTAAGGCAAAGGTACAGGAAGTTAAAGCGTACAATAATAATTACTTACCTAATATTTTATGTCAAAATATTACGAAAACCTAATGAAAATGTTTTTGTAACTCCTGCCGCCTACCACTCACCACGAAATCTGGAACGTGCCCCAGCGTGCGGTAGAAACCAGGTTGACTGCCAGTGCTCTAGATCATCTGCGCTAGAGGCAAACATCATTACGTCATTAGCCAAGGCGCTTCATATGTTTTCTGTAAACAGGTATTTCTTATTTATTTCCTCAGTTTGTGGATTAACAAGTGTTTATAGAGGTACACCGTACGCGTGAGTGCGGACTTGAGTGTGTGTGTGTGTGTGTGTGTGTGTGTGTGTGTGTGGTCGGATAATTATACCCGATGTGGGACGAGCGCAGCGTGCAGTGGTATACTACTCATGTCAGCGGCCTGAAAGCTCGATAGTAACAAGTTCATACGAATATCGCGTGCTGCAGAGCGGACAAGCCCATGTGTAGAGCGCGAGAAATGAAACGTGTTTGCGGTAGCAAAAACTGCTTCATACTAGCGACTTCTAAAACTAATACGAGTGTTAATTCCGCGCACGAAAAATACGACAGCGCGAAGTAGTACGTGCTCCGCGTGTGAGCAGAGCCGCGCTCCGGGATCCTCTCATACCTCATTAAAAACTAGTTTGCGCCCCGCTACGACGCATTCGCACTACATCAGGCGGTGGGATTAAACGAATTCCACGGTTCTGGCGTAAGGCGGCGGGAGTTTGCAGGCAAAGTTACCTCTTTCTGCCAGACACGTCGTCAGAGCATACGCTTACACTTGGAGTCTGTCCTCATTCTAATATCCGGGACACAAAATAAGCGGCAATAAATTTTCTTCTTGTGCGATAACTCGATATGATTACGAATTGACAAACAGCTGGCCTAGCATTCATTTCTTTTTTCTGGCTTTTTTTTCACCTCTTCCCTCTCACTTTTTTTTTCCTACTCGTATCTGGCAGGTAGCATCGCCAGCTATTTCGATTGCTAGCCGAGCGGTGTTTCTATTTCGGCATCGGGAACCGGTCCCGGCGTATTTCCTAGTTTGCATATCATTACCGGGGCTGGGACCTCGGCGGTGATAATTGTGGGCGGCCGACGGGAGATATAGTCGGATGTTTTACGTCGCGGCGACGGCGGTGGCACCGGCTGTCGTGCGCCCCAGCCAGACGCATCCAGACGGCGCGGCTGCTGGACGTAAACACTGACAGCATATGCCGATGCGCTGCGTGTGCGTCCGTGCATGCGTGTACGTGCGTGCGTGTGCGTGTTTGTGTGTGTGTGTGTGTGTGTGTGTGTGTGTGTGTGTGTGTGTGTAAAGGGGGGGGGGGGGGGGAAGGAAAACGCAGTCTACATGGTATCAGTGGAATCGATCTACAGTCACCAGCGCTGAATCGTCAAATGGTTCAAATGGCTCTGAGCACTATGGGACTTCCGATCTGCTGTCATCAGTCCCCTAGAACTTAGAACTAATTAAACCTAACTAACCTAAGGACAAAAAAAATGGTTCAAATGGCTCTGAGCACTATGGGACTCAACTGCTGAGGTCATTAGTCCCCTAGAACTTAGAACTAGTTAAACCTAACTAACCTAAGGACATCACAAACATCCATGCCCGAGGCAGGATTCGAACCTGCGACCGGAGCGGTCGCGCTCTTCCATACTGAAGTGCCTAGAACCGCTCGGCCACACCGGCCGGCGCTGAATCGTCATTTACCTCTTTTGAATTAGTTAAGGATTTGCAGGCAGGTTTAGTAGAGGCACGTTTACGTATCTGACTAATGTACCGGGTGATCAAAAGGTCAGTATAAATTTGAAAACTTAATAAATCACGGAATAATGTAGATAGAGAGGTACAAATTGACACAAATGCTTTGAATGATATGGGGTTTTATTGGTGCCAAAAAAGTACAAAATGTCCAACAGATGGCGCTTCATTTGATCAGAATAGCAATAATTAGCATAACAAAGTAAGACAAAGCAAAAATGATGTTCTTTGCAGGAAATGCTCAATATGTCCACCATCATTCCTCATCAATAGCTGTAATAGAGGAATAATGTTGTGAACAGCACTGTAAAGCATGTCTAGAGTTATGGTGAGGCATTGGCATCGGATGTTGTCTTTCAGCATCCCTAGAGATGTCGGTCGATCACGATACACTTGAGACTTCAGGCAACCCCAAAGCCAATAATCGTACGGACAGAGGTCTGGGGACCTGGGAGGCCAAGCATGACGAAAGTGGCGGCTGAGCACACGATCATCACCAAACGACGCGTGCAAGAGATCTTTCACGTGTCTAGCAATATGAGGTGTTTTTTTGGTTCTAATAAAACCCCATGCCATTCCAAGCATGTGTGTCAATTTTTACCTGTCTATCTACATTATTCTGTGGTTTACTAAGTTTTCAAATTTATACTGACTTTTTGATCACCCGGTACTTGCCCAAGAACATAGGAGATAATACTAAATTTTTGTAGTGCGCGAAACAATTGTTTGTTTAAAAATTGTTACAGTTTTTCAAAATTCACCCTTTTAACGTCCATACATTTTTCCATTCCATGAAACCAGTGCTTAAAGTAATGAAGAACCTCTTAGTAAGGCACTTCAAGAACGAGATTTTAATAATCTTCCTCTTCTTCCTCTGATGAAAAAGTTAATCCGTTGCGAATGTTTAACAACCAGTTCCTATTTATTCAATATAAATACGGAACACTGCAACCATTCCCTTTTGTTAAGTAGTTATTTCTTCCATGAACCGGTGCCCTAACCTTTTCAGGTGGAAGCGTAATGCCTGCCGGTGTGGCAGAGCGATTCTAGGCGCTTCAGTCTGGAACCGCGCGACCGCTACGGTAACAGGTTCGAATTCTGCCTCGGGCATCGATGTGTGTGATGTCCTTAGGTTAGTTAGGTTTGAGTAGTTCTAAGTTCTAGGGGACTGATGACCTCAGAAGTTAAGTCCCATAGTGCTCAAGCCATTTGAACCATTTTTGGAAGCGTAATGCTGGGAGCTGGCTCTGTTGCAAGAAAATGGAACATGGTTTAATGCTTCTGAAGATGGCAGCGTGGTCAGCGGCCAATTACAAAATAAAATTAACAGCAATAGCAGCCGTCTGTCGCTAGAAAGGTGTCTTCTGACACAGGTTTCCTCACTACTATCAGTGCCTTCATCAGGAATAAAACTCTCAGATTGGTACGTCACGTATTAAACTAAAAATCAAGCGATAAAGCTTTAGTCAAAAAATTTGTATAACAGGATACATAGATACATAGAAGGCAAGCCACTACGAGCTGCTCACATGCGTCGAGCTACGGTAGCACCTGATGCATGTGAGCAGCCCATAGTGGCCTAATGGTGTGTGGCCGAGGTGCCCTTTCTCTGTTCATCTCGCGAATGCTGCGCGGGATGAAGGACTTTCGACAAACTACTGTACGAACTACGACTTTTTCGTCGTGGTCATTCGATGAAATACCTGTAGGAGGAAGTAACAAGCTGCCCAACACTTTATAAACGTACGCTGTCCGAATTTGAACAGTAAACCTCTCCATGATATACTATGCTTCTTTAGTAGCGACTACGACTGGAGTTTGTTGAGCACCCCTATAACGCTATCGCGCTTATTGTACGGTCGCCTGTAGACACGCACCGCACTTCGTTTGACTTCCTCTGTGTCTGTTAATGCTACTTGGTAAGCATCCCACTGAGGAACAATACTCAGGAATCGGTCGGACAAGTGTTTCATAAGACACTTCATACCCTTAAGATTCTTCCAATGAATTGCATCCTGGCATCTGATTTTCATATTATTTTCTTTTATGTGTTCATTTCACTTCATATCGCTCTGGACGGTTACTCCTAGATATTTACCGTTGATAAAGTTTCCAGTTATTATTCATCGATAGCGTAGTATAACAGTAATGAATCTCTCCGTCTGTTTAATCGCAGTTCATGGTCAGCTGTCAGCTCCTGCACCAATCATAGGTGCTCTGCAGATCTTGTTGCATTTCGCTGCAGTCTTCTGCCATTGCAACCTTCGTATAGGCAACACCAATGTATGCCAAAAGCCTTATAGAGCTTACCATGTTAGCTGTTGGCGTCATTAACATACGTTGTAAGCAGTAATGGCTCTGGAGGCTCTGGAGACGCCAAGTATTACCTTTGTCGCTTTCATCCTGCTAAGCACTCCGTCTTCAGGCCACGAGTGGCCTACCGGAACCATCCGACCGCCATGTCATCCTCAAACGAGGATGCGGATAGGAGGGGCGTGGGGTCAGCACACCGCTCTCCCGGTCGTTATGATGATATTCTTGACCGAAACCACTACTATTTGGTCGAGTAGCTCCTCAATTGACATCACGAGGCTGAGTGCACCCCGAAAATGGCAACAGCGCATGGCGGCCTGGATGGTCACCCATCCAAGTGCCGACCACGACCGACAGCGCATAACTTCGGTGATCTCACGGAAACCGGTGTAACCACTACGGCAGGGCCGTTGCCTTCATCCTGCTAAAAATAACTTATTGAACTCTATGTTCTAGGAAGTCCTGAATCCAGTCACAGACCTGGTGGGCTACAATTTTGTTCACTGATCGGCGTGCAGAACTGTATCGAATCCCTTCTGGAACTCAGGGAACACGGTTTCAGCTTGACTGACTTAGGCTACACTGCTCTGGAACTCGTTGACGAACAAATCGAGCTGATCGGCGCAAGATCTCTGTAAATCGAATTCGTATCGGCTTTGTTACAGCAGATTTTCCTTTTTCCAGAAACGTCGTCATGCGTGAGCGCAGAATATATTCCATAATTCTTTAACAAATTGATGTCAGTGATATTTATACAACCATACATAGCATAAAAATGGATGTACATATACACTGATCAGACAAAACACTATGACCACTGCCCACCACGAGGTTGTACGCTGCCTGTTGGCGCTGAGGGCACGTGACGCGATATGAAAAGTATATGAGAGGAGAAGAGACGAATGGTGAATCATTTTAGAGACGATAAGTGGCGCAAATGCGGAAAACCGGTGACTTCAGCATCTTGGGAATGGCCAAGCTGGTACGCTGTTCGCGTGCTACTCTCGTGAGCATCTATAGAAAATGGTGGAAGAACACTGAAACCAAGAGCAGGCGACAAGAAGTTGGACATCCATATCTCATCGCAGAACATAGGAACAAGAGGCTTGCCCGCTCTGTAAAGCAGGATCAGCGGCGATCTGTGGCATTTCTGACTAGAGAGAACGGGGCTGGCACAAGAACAAGTGTTTTGGAGCACACCATTCAGTGTTGAACATGGTGTTGCGTAGCAGAGGACCGTTACCTGTTCCCTTGTTGACCCTACAACGCCGTCAGCTATGATTACAGTGAGCACGGGATCATCGAGGCTGCATCGCGGATCAATAGAATCGTGTCACCCGGTCGGACGAATAACGTTTATACAAGGTGTGGCTAGAAAAAAACCGGACTAGTACTGGTGAAACAATAAAACGAATGCAATAAGGCTGAAAGTCGCGTGGCCCGTCACGTGACTCTCGCTCCGCCTACTGCTCGAGTTTCATCTGCCTCCTGCACTCAGTCTGCCCGTGGCGTCTGTTTTAAGTAGTTGACGTTTTGTCTGTGCGTCGGAAAATGTTGAGTGTACAGAAAGAACAGCGTGTTAACATCAAATTTTGTTTCAAACTAGGAAAATCTGCAAGTGAAACGTTTGTAATGTTACAACAAGTGTACGGCGATGATTGTTTATCGCGAACACAAGTGTTTGAGTGGTTTAAACGATTTAAAGATGGCCGCGAAGACACCAGTGATGACACTCGCACTGGCAGACCATTGTCAGCAAAAACTGATGCAAACATTGAAAAAATCGGTAAACTTGTTCGACAAGATCGCCGTTTAACAATCAGAGCAGTGTCTGAGTTAACAGGAGTTGACAAGGAAAGTGTTAGGCAGATTCTTCATGAAAGTTTCAACATGAACAAAGTGTGTTCAAAAATGGTTCCAAAGTGTCTCACAATTGAACAGAAGGAACGCCGAAGAATGATTTGTTCTGACATCCTGGAAAACATTGAAAGTGATCCCACCTTCTTACAAAATGTTATTACTTGCGATGAATCGTGGTTTTTTACTTACGATCCCGAAACTAAACGCCAATCGATGCATTGGAAAACTCCTGGTTCTCCACGACAAAAAAAGCACGAATGTCAAAATCGAAATTCAAGGCAATGATGATTGTTTTTTTTTTTTTTTTTTTTTTTTGACATCAAAGGGATTGTGCACATTGATTGGGTACCAGAGGGACAAACAGTGAATCAGCATTACTACATTAGCGTCCTGGCTACCCTACGTGAGCGAGTACGGAGAAAACGGAACGATTTGTGGAGAAAAAAGTCATGGATCCTTCACCAAGACAATGCCCCAGCTCACAGTGCGTTGTCAGTGAAGACGTTTTTGGCAAAACACAACATTCCCATCTTAGATCATCCACCCTACTCACCTGATTTGGCCCCCCGTGACTTTTTTCTTTTCCCTAAAGTCAAGTCAGCTTTGAAAGGAACTAGATTTGAGACTGTTGAAGCAGTAAAAGAAAAAGCGACGGAAGTAACGTATGGACTTACCGAAAATGATCTGCAGCATTGCTATGAACAGTGGAAAATTCGTATGGAGCGGTGTAGAGACCGAGGAGGAGAGTACATTGAAGGAGATAACATGAAATTGTAAATAATTGTAAATAAATGTTTTTTCCAGCATCAGTCCGGTTTTTTTCTAGCCGCACCTCGTAGTTACAGCAGGTCGACGTCCGTGTCAGAGCCGCCGTTATCCAGGCGAACGGCAGCTACAGACATGCAGCGCGCCACTGCTGCAGGTCAGTGGGACCAGTATTATGTTATGTGTGACGTTCGCCTGGGCTTCCATGGAACCTGTGGTAGTAATCGAAGGTACAAAGGCAGCTGTGGACTGCGTGAACTTTATTGGAAATCACCTGCAACTCCTTATGATTGATGCCCTCCTCAACAGAGATGGCATCTTCCAGCAGGATAACAAGGCCAGAATCGTGCTGCAGGGTTTTGAGCAGCATGGTACTGAACTCACGTTGAAGTCTTGGCCATTAGGTTCGGCTTATTCGAATCGATGAAATCCAAGTGAGACGCGATCGGACGCAAGATTCTCGCCAACAAACAAACCGCCAGTAAATGACGGGAAGTGTGTGACTTTTGTGTAGGCGTCCGGTGCCACAAACTTATCAAGTACTTGTCGAACCCATGGCACGCAGACTCTCTGCTGAATTGCGTTCCAGAAGTGGACCAACATGCTTTTCACTAGATGGTCATAAAGTTTTGGCTCACCAGTGACTATATATTTATGTACAGGGTGTTTCAAAAATGACCGGTATATTTGAAACGGCAATACAAACTAAACGAGCAGCGATAGAAATACACCGTTTGTTGCAATATGCTTGGGACAACAGTACATTTTCAGGCAGACAAACTTTCGAAATTACAGTAGTTACAATTGTCAACAACAGATGGCGCTGCGGTCTGGGAAACTCTATAGTACGATATTTTCCACATATCCACCATGCGTAGCAATAATATGGCGTAGTCTCTGAATGAAATTACCCGAAACCTTTGACAACGTGTCTGGCGGAATGGCTTCACATGCAGATGAGATGTACTGCTTCAGCTGTTCAATTGTTTCTGGATTCTGGCGGTACACCTGGTCTTTCAAGTGTCCCCACAGAAAGAAGTCACAGGGGTTCATGTCTGGCGAATAGGGAGGCCAATCCACGCCGCCTCCTGTATGTTTCGGATAGCCCAAAGCAATCACACGATCATCGAAATATTCATTCAGGAAATTAAAGACGTCGGCCGTGCGATGTGGCCGGGCACCATCTTGCATAAACCACGAGGTGTTCGCAGTGTCGTCTAAGGCAGTTTGTACCGGCACAAATTCACGACGAATGCCCAGATAGCGTGATGCAGTAATCGTTTCGGATCTGAAAAATGGGCCAATGATTCCTTTGGAAGAAATGGCGGCCCAGACCAGTACTTTTTGAGGATGCAGGGACGATGGGACTGCAACATGGGGTTTTTCGGTTCCCCATATGCGCCAGTTCTGTTTATTGACGAAGCCGTCCAGGTAAAAATAAGCTTCGTCAGTAAACCAAATGCTGCCCACATGCATATCGCCGTCATCAATCCTGTGCACTATATCGTTAGCGAATGTCTCTCTTGCAGCAATGGTAGCGGCGCTGAGGGGTTGCCGCGTTTGAATTTTGTATGGATAGAGGTGTAAACTCTGGCGCATGAGACGATACGTGGACGTTGGCGTCATTTGGACCGCAGCTGCAACACGGCGAAGGGAAACCCGAGGCCGCTGTTGGATCACCTGCTGCACTAGCTGCGCGTTGCCCTCTGTGGTTGCCGTACGCGGTCGCCCTACCTTTCCAGCACGTTCATCCGTCACGTTCCCAGTCCGTTGAAATTTTGCAAACAGATCCTTTATTGTATCGCTTTTCGGTCCTTTGGTTACATTAAACCTCCGTTGAAAACTTCGTCTTGTTGCAACAACACTGTGTTCTAGGCGGTGGAATTCCGACACCAGAAAAATCCTCTGTTCTAAAGAATAAACCATGTTGTCCACAGCACACTTGCACGTTGTGAACAGCACACGCTTACAGCAGAAAGACGACGTACAGAATGGCGCACCCACAGACTGCGTTGTCGTCTATATCTTTCACATCACTTGCAGCGCCATCTGTTGTTGAAAATTGTAACTACTGTAATTTCGAAACTTTGTCCGCCTGAAAATGTACTGTTGTCCCAAGCATATTGCAACAAACGGTGTATTTCTATCGCTGCTCGTTTAGTTTTTATTGCCGTTTCAAATATACCGGTCATTTTTGAAACACCCTGTATGTACCTTTCAAATTCAGCCAGACTTGATACACGTTTCACTTACTGTCTGTATATCATCGCTAAAGGTCTAAGAGCCTCTTAACTATCAAAGGGGTGCGGATAGGCGTGAAAAAGCAGAGTGGCCCACCACCCGCGAATACCCAGTCATCCAGTATTTGAGAATAAGAGCACTTAAAAACTTATAGCAAATCTTACATGGACTTTCCAATTTTCACGAAAGACCTCGATGAGGACGACAACAAAATGATGAAAGAGAAAAGGTTATCGTTTACTACATTTTCCACCGTTCATTCACTAAAACTGCCGCATTAACCACGGCGTTTTAATTACTTTTTTACTATTAAGTCTATTAGCAACACATTTCGCAGGCAGTACTCACAAATACAACTGAATGTACCTAGAAAAGACATATCGCTGACGACACATAGTTCAGCAGATAATATACTATGTCATCAAAAGTATCGGGACACCTGGCTGAAAATGAGTTACAAGTTTGTGGCGCCATCCATCGGTAATGATTGTATTCAATATGGTGTTGGCCCACCCTTACCCTTGATGACAGCTTCCACTCTCGCAGACATACGTTCAATCAGGTGCTGGAAGCTTTTTGGGGAATGGAAGCCCATTCTTCACGGAGTGCTGCATTGAGGAGAGGTATCGATGTCGGTCGGTGGGGCCTGGCACGAAATCGGCCTTCCAAAACATCCCAAAGGTGTTCTTTAGGATTCAGGTTAGGACTCTGTGCAGCTCAGTGCACTGCAGGTGAAATACTGGTTGCAGGCGGCCTCGGGAAAGATCAGTTTCGGTTCTGAAGAAATGTAGGAACACGCGAGGCAATGCTGACCTCGAGGCTTAGAAGGTAGACTGAAGAAAGGCAAACCCACATTCATAGCAGCCAGAGAATGCTTTGTCAGTGTTGAATACACTACACTCTTTGAAATCCTTCGAAAGTAGTGGTAAAATACAGAGAGCGAAAATTTATTTACAGCTTGCACCGTTATAACAGGCGGTAACAGTAATTTACAAGGTCGTGTAACAGGGTTATCGCTTCTCCAAGATGTTATTCACCCTATACACTACCTGAGCAGTAAAGGAAACCAATGAGAAATTTAGAAAGGGACTAAAGATCAACCAGAATAAATAAAAAGTTTGAAATCTGCGATGACATAGAAATTCTGTCAGAAACAATGTAGAGTAGGAAAATCATCTGAACGGAATGGATCATTTCACGCCGTTATGAGATGAACATCAACAAAAGTATAACACGCGTAATGGAATAGTCGATGTAAGTGTCATGTACAATAAAGTAAACTGATAGTGACAGAATTAGAAGAGTAAAAGAAACAGTAAAAGGAGCAGATGAGTTTTGTTGTTTTGGCATTGAAACACGTTACGATGGCAAAAATAGAGAGGATTAAAATCCGGCTGGCAATAACAAGTAAGGCATTTCGGAAAAAAGAGTAGTTTATTAACATCACGTAGTATAAATTTAGGTATAAGGAAGTCTTTTCTGAAGTAAATCAGACAAGAAGAGAGTAGAAGCTTTTAAAATGTGGTACTATAAAAGAACGTTGAAAATTAGATGGATACAGCGAATAACTAATTAAGCAGTACTGAGTCGAAATGTGAGAAAAAGAAATTTAAGGCACAACCTGACTCAAAGAAGGAATCAGTTGATAGGACACATCCTGAGGCAGCAAAAACTCTTTAGTTCGTAGAGGGAAGGAGGTGTGGGATGAGGCAGATCAAGTCTTGACAACATTAAGCAATCTCGAATGGATGCAGTTTGCAGCAGTTATGCAGAGATGGACTGGTCTGCACAGGTTAGACTAGAGTGGGGCGCTGCATCAAACCTGTCTCTCGACTGAAGACGGCGACGACAGCGCTGCCAGTTACGTCCACGGTCGGTCATATAACTGCCCTACCACTTTACTCGTCATCTGTACTGAGGCCACAGTATAACTGTTCCGGCGCATAGGCCTACTTTGCAAAGTGAGTGGCTGCCTGGATGCACTACTTACGTGCACTAAAGCCCGAGCAGGCACAGGTTAGGCACTGAATTAACTGTTTTATCAGTAGATATGTAGTACTTTCCATACATCAAAATAGGACGAAAGCATGACCCATGCCGAGTAACACAGACGTTTCACGAGGACATGGCATTTATACGGTTTAACAGAAAAGAAACGAACCTTTCCGCATTTATAAGAAGCTATTTGTCGCCTTGTATTATACCACTTCTGTTTTTCGACCTTGAACAGTGTATTTACGAGGCGGCAAGTCTTATAAAAACAAGGCAACTCAGTGGCAGTGTAGTACAAACGAACACCTTCGCTCCGCCTCAAAATGTCATGCACTAGATCTGCCACAATACAAACGAGACTTATGGTGCTAATATTTTTACTTAGCATGAATATTCAGCTACTGTGGTAGACTACAAACTACTATCTGCTTGAGTCCCCATACTTCCCTATTTATTCCTTCTTCGCCTCAAAAACGTTCGTGTATCGTTTTCTATGAAGCTGTACATGAAAACCGCTATATTTTTCCTTCCGGCGCAGCACAAGAACACGTCTTAAAGGACCTGCTCGGTCACCGTCACTACTGCTCGATTCTAATGCAATCTGTCGCCACGCATGTGCACAGATTAAGGTTTAAAAACAGCTTCGTTCTAATACGCTACGGCAAAGAGTCAATGGAAGGTTTATCCAACACGAAAATGTGCCGGGTATCGCGCCAGGGCCTTGTCTATTATGAACAGCGGGAATACAGTCACGATATCTAAGCTGTGAGTTGCAGAGATGAGTGTACTGAACATGGTAGCGCGTCTCGAGCTAACCGACTGCTAAGTGGTGCAAGAAGCATTGGTCATAGAATATCGGAGATTACACAAGAATTCAGGAATCCGAGGTCCACAGCGTCTAAGGTGGCTTTTCAGTAACTCAGAGACCATGCTATCCCACGCCTAAATCATGGCACATGGAACCCACGTTACGTTGCCTCCTTCGAGACATACAGAGCAATCAACTCTTTGTCACATCACCATCGGTTTTGGTACGAGGCGTCACAACCCCATTAATACGGAGAAAAATCCACGCCATATGCTTCAGTCATCTCGTATCTCAGTACCTTCCCAAGACTTTGGCCACACTGTGGTTCATTAGCACATCGTTTTTATACGTATTGGAGCAGGACGCCATGTCTCTGTAGCTTAGCAGATACAACAGAGAATTTATTTATACCGCAGCCGAGAAACGATGATGCTACACATACATCCAACTGCCAAAAAGCATGCACAGTGAGGCAGGTGAAAGCTGCTCCATTCAGATTCAGTCTGTCTGAGTCACCGTACGCCGGACCTTTCTCCTACATCACCGAAGCTACAGTACAAGTTTCGCTGCCGTCCGTATGAGCAGGCGGAGCAAAGTCGCACCGCGAATATTAAGTGGGTCAACTGCACCTTCCCCTCCTCTTATCCAAATGTATCGAAATACGGCAAAAAATTTACTGTTATATCAAAAATAGTCTATCAATTACCTAAGTACAGTCATATACATGGAGAAAATGTTGAGCATCCTTTGAATCCTTGCTTCGTCATTTTGGAGCATCACGTAATGAAACTTTTACTCTGCACATGAGTAGTGGCTGTTTCAAAACTTCAGAGAGAATTAAAACCTAGTGCCGGATAGGGGCTCGAACGCAGAACTCTGTCTTTAGTGGGCAACATACTTGCTCCCTAAGCTATATGAGCACAATCCATGACCACTCCGCGAAGTTGGACTATGCCTCTTGGAAGAAAGGACATAGCTGTTAACTGCCCACAGTCATTCCACTGCACAGTGAAAAAGTTATTCTGGAAATGATCCATAGACTGGTTAAGTCGTTTCTCCGTTATATCCTTTCTTATGCAGGGTGCTTTTGCGAAGTTCGGAAACGGGTGTTGGAAAAACTGAAGGCGTGAGGTCACTTACTGAGCTGTGCCTGGTTATCTCAGCTGGTAGAAGCATTCCTTGCGAAATGCAAGGTACCAAGTTCGAGTCATCATCTAAACACAGTGCAAACCTACCAGAAAGTATCATAAAATCTGTGTGGTGGAACACCATGCGTGATCAGTCGGAACCAGAGCTGGTCTCTGCTCCAATTATTTTCATGGAAGCTTTTATCGTATACAAGCAGTAACGGGTTTAAGTGTGTTCGTTATTTTTCCTTTGCATCGAATAGTTTCCTATAAACACCTCAGAAACTTCATGACCTGGCGTTTTCCGCACGGCTGTAGCTGCACCACAGAGTGGACTATAGCTATCAGTACTAACTAATCATTTTGCGTCCATGTGTCCACACATACCTACTTGATGTGTTGTTGGGGGAGAAATAGGCATCAATGGCTTACTCTAGCCACATAATTTTTGAGGTTCTAATCTACTTAAAAACATACTATTCCTAATAGCTATAACTATTAGTCTGAGAATGACATATATACTGATGCAATGTTGTTCAGAACATCGTTCTCAGTCACCAACAGAAATATATACACGTATACTCATTACAACCTGTATGATGTAATAATTCAAGAGATAGTTGTATGATGTAATAATCCAAGAGTTAGTTGCTGGCCCCCATACTACGAGGTGCATTCAAGTTCTAAGGCCTCCGATTTTTTTTCTAATTAACTACTCACCCGAAATCGATGAAACTGGCGTTACTTCTCGACGTAATCGCCCTGCAGACGTACACATTTTTCACAACGCTGACGCCATGATTCCATGGCAGCGGCGAAGGCTTCTTTAGGAGTCTGTTTTGACCACTGGAAAATCGCTGAGGCAATAGCAGCACGGCTGGTGAATGTGCGGCCACGGAGAGTGTCTTTCATTGTTGGAAAAAGCCAAAAGTCACTAGAAGCCAGGTCAGGTGAGTAGGGAGCATGAGGAATCACTTCAAAGCTGTTATCACGAAGAAACTGTTGCGTAACGTTAGCTCGATGTGCGGGTGCGTTGTCTTGGTGAAACAGCACACGCGCAGCCCTTCCCGGACGTTTTTGTTGCAGTGCAGGAAGGAATTTGTTCTTCAAAACATTTTCGTAGGATGCACCTGTTACCGTAGTGCCCTTTGGAACGCAATGGGTAAGGATTACGCCCTCGCTGTCCCAGAACATGAACACCATCATTTTTTTAGCACTGGCGGTTACCCGAAATATTTTTGGTGGCGGTGAATCTGTGTGCTTCCATTGAGCAGACTGGCGCTTTGTTTCTGGATTGAAAAATGGCATCCAAGTCTCATCCATTGTCACAACCGACGAAAAGAAAGTCCCATTCATGTTGTCGTTGCGCGTCAACATTGCTTGGCAACATGCCACACGGACAGCCATGTGGTCGTCCGTCAGCATTCGTGGCACCCACCTGGATGACATTTTTCACATTTTCAGGTCGACATGCGGGATTGTGTGCACAGAACCCACAGAAATGCCAACTCTGGAGGCGATCTGTTCAACAGTCATTCGGCGATCCCCCAAAACAATTCTCTCCACTTTCTCGATCATGTCGTCAGACCAGCCTGTGCGAGCCCAAGGTTGTTTGGGTTTGTTGTCACATGATGTTCTGCCTTCATTAAACTGTCGCACCCACGAACGCACTTTCGACACATCCATAACTCCATCACCACATGTCTCACCGAGCGAGGTGGCGCAGTGGTTAGCACACTGGACTCGCATTCGGGAGGACGACGGTTCAATCCCGTCTCCGGCCATCCTGATTTAGGTTTTCCGTGATTTCCCTAAATCGTTTCAGGCAAATGCCGGGATGGTTCCTTTGAAAGGGCACGGCCGCTTTCCTTTCCAATCCTTCCCCAACCCGAGCTTGCGCTCCGTCTCTAATGGCCTCGTTGTCGACGGGACGTTAACCACTAACCACCACCACCACCACCACATGTCTCCTTCAAATGTCGATGAATTTTAATTGGTTTCACACCACGCAAATTCAGAAAACGAATGATTGCACGCTGTTCAAATAAGAAAAACGTCGCCATTTTAAGTATTTAAAACAGTTCTCATTCTCGCCACTGGTGGTAAAATTCCATCTGCCGTACGGTGCTGCCATCTCTGGGACGTATTGACAATGAACGCGGCCTCATTTTAAAACAATGCGCATGTTTCTATCTCTTTCCAGTCCGGAGAAAAAAAATCGGAGGCCTTAGAACTTGAATGCACCTCGTAAAACAATCTTGTGAATTTGTCACTAACATACAAAGTTGGTCCAATGTGCCCCAGTCTCTTTTCATTGCACTCTTCATCTTACCAGCAACGAAATCTACACCCATATTTGTTCCAGAGTCGTAAGATACTGTCTGAATTATCTGTGAGCTGTAGAATTTCTTAAGATACACATTTGTAACATTTCCTCTTTAAAAAAAATTTTCTTGATTCAATAAGATGAGACACTTCATCTGCGTAACGCGATACGATTTATAGACAAGTGTCGAATCCATGAAGTCGAAAATGTGACCCTTGCACAGTTAGCAGTATCCATCCGTTACGAAAATGTTAGATAATTGGATCAAACTGTAGTCTTCCTTCTTTAAAAAGAGCTTAACGTGACCTCCGGATGAGGAAGCTTCAAATTCCTTCGTCAGAAACCGTTACCGACTTGGGTGCGAATATCATTCCAATCTCGACATCATTTTTAACGTTGTATCACCAAAAAAATTCAGAATGATACTGCTTGTTTCTCCCTGCCCCCAGTGGTTGATGACAACCATGTCATCTTCATCAAAATAGCCTGAGGTTTCGACTGCCGAGCTGGCAAAACAGTACTAATTTGTCAACATTAACTGTCAGATTGGGACGTGCGAACTGCAAATTTTGGTGGACGCCAGAAGCTTCGCAGCTGCGACTTGGCCCCGGACGTCCCATAGTTGGTGTGTGAGTCGGCTCATGCATTAAACAACTCGCTACGGAACATCTGCCGTGCAATTAGTGGGTTTAGTCCGGCCGTCGTTAGAACAATGCGTGGCTGCCGCGGTTTTCACCTCGTCACTATGTATGTATTCTCTATCAGCGCGGGCCAGCCTCCGGGAAACAAATTGAGGAGTGCTAAAAGCTTTCCCCCCGACCACTTTCCCGATTACTCACCGAGTGTATCTAGGTGACTCACAGAGGCGCAGAAGACTGCACACTCGTGTTTTAGCAGCAAGTGTATTTCCCGTGGGAACACAACACTGGAAAGTACCACATGTGACATACGTTATGTTATGGGCACCTGTTTATGAACATCTGCCGACCGCGAGCTAAATTTAAGAAACTGGCTCTGAGTGATAATGGATTCACACAACGCAGAACTGCTTAACTTGTGTAAAATTCTACTTTTTGCCTTTACAGCGCCTCAATATGTACAAAGTATGGCTGCCACATGTATCGTCTGTAGTAGCTCCAAGTCTAGTAGTCATCGCTGACAGATTGTATTTGCACCGAACCGGAATGGATCCCGGATCTTCAACTTTCACTCTGACACACGAGTAGTCCCAGCACAGTTCCCACGCCTTCGCAGCACCACCTCTCTGTACACAAGAGCCCAAACTCCACAGAAAAAAACTGTAATTGTTATTTTCATTTTGAATTACCCTGTATATTGTAACGTTCATTTATAAGGTCTCACAATCGAAGGACATTTAACAAGTATTTTAAATATTTCGGTTGGTTAAATTACCTAGCCGACATTTTATCCACTGATAATGAGACAGTATACAGAGAAAAGATGCTACCAGCCAATGCAGCCTATTCAGCAACCACACTTGTATTAAAGAACTTTTTAATCATAAAAATAGCAAGTACCGCATTACCTTACACCACCAGTTGGAACACAGGGGGAAGAACATAGCATAAGCAGATACAAAGAAACGTAGGAGAATTTGAATGAAAAGTATACAGACCTATCAGTAAAGCAGATAGTGGACAAAATTGACGTGTTTTAAAATTACAACAATTTGTGAAGATTGAAAGTGAAGACACGTGTTATCTCCGGGTATTATGAATTCAATCAGAACATACTGTGAATAATTAAAAATATTAGCGTAACACTTGCAGGCTTCTTCGGAGTTCAGAAAATTCAGAATGCTTGACAATCTGAATAAGCCATTAGGTTACTTGTATCATCTGTTGCTCCGTTGACGGAGAAATCATCGCAGAAAGGGGTAGTATCTAGTTTGGCCGAGGTAGAAACGGTATGAGAGTGGCGTTGTAGAAGAAGCCATTCGACTGCCGTATGGATCTTTCTAGCCTATATACTCGCATATTCTCGACATACTGTCGACTGCAACAGCGACCAGTACACTATAGAAATAATATATGCTTTAGTCTACCAAGTAGTATATCACACATCTACTTGGCAAGCGAGCAAGACAACTACGTGTCAGGGAAGGATCTGAGAATGGTAATGTGTATCGAAACGGGAACCCAGTAGGCAAATTACATGTTGCCACTACATACTAAAACATACATTATTTCTATACAATCGCGTTTATCTTTGCTAAAATGGTGAGCAGTAATTGAGACGGCCTCTGGCGAATTTTTAACGAACTTTCTTGTTCAGTACGGAATGGCGAAAGCACTAGTGAAAGACTAGATACTAAAGAAAATGACAGATACTAAAGAAAATTGCTACTACCGAAATAGTTTTATGGTAAGCGAAAAACGTCGGCAAACGTATATACCTATGTAAATGTCCTTAATGAGAGGGGTGGTTAACCTCGGTTTCTCCCGCATAGGACACCATCATTTCTAATTAGTGTACGGTTCGACGGTTCGTTTGGATCACACTTGCAGCCGATTCACTCTCGTTTCAGGTTTGTTGATCTCAATAAAGTTTTCGACAACGTTAGGTGATACAGGACGACCACAAACCTCAAAACAAACAGAAATCCGCCGCAGAGAGAAAGAACATACAATACCAAAGGGGGCATTAAGAATAGAAAGCCAATGGACAAAATGTTCTTATTAACAAAAGGCGTAACCCAGTCATGCTGTCTTTCTCTGTCACTGTTCAATATTTTTGTAAAAACAAACAATGACAGGTAACGAAAGAGATAAAATTAAGCTTCAGGAAGAAAGGCTATCGTAGAAAAGATTTGTTATACTCTGTGAAAGTGACGAAGAATTACATGACCAGTAGATTCCAATGAACAGTCCACAGAGCACATAGCATGATTTGAGAAAAAAGGTAAGAAAGCCAAGAATACATTAATGAGATTAGTGAGAAACTTAGCAGAAAATATGGTGACCGATTAGTAGACGATTTAAGAGAATTGGACGTAAAATAACACAAGACGGAAGAAGCAAGAAAGATAAAAGCAGCCTAGCACAGTCACACAAATCTTATTTCGAGGGAGCAATTTCTGAGAAGATACTTCTGGAGCACAACATTACACCGATGTGAAACGTGACTTTGGGTAAACCGAAATGGAAACAGCAGTTTACGGAAAAGTGCTCTGAAATGTAAGTGAACAGATAGGAATCGACAAGGGAGGACATATGTGGAAAGCTGTAACTAGAAGAAGGTACGTGGTGATAGGAAGAGTGTTAAGACTTAGGGAAATAACATCAATGGTTCTATGGTTCTAGATGGAGGCGCAGATTTCAAAAATTGTAATGACAGATGGAGATCGGTATGGGTACAATAAATAGTAGAGGACGTTGTGCTTATGCCACAGCGAACTTTGGAAACAAGGAAAGTAAAGTAGTGCAGGACATGCAGGAAGATTCCTTAGTTGAGTGAGTTGAGAACATAATATACAATTCTTCAGAAAGGATTTTCACTCTGCAGAGGAATGTGCAAACATACATACACAGTTTTAATAAGAAAGACTGTTTTACGTGCCACTCTTTCAATACACTTAAACTTCCGCACCGTCTTTCCAACCAATGATTAACTCCGTGAGACCTGTAAAATTCGTTCTTACTTAATTCCTTGCTCGTGGGGATAAGTTTGTGACTTCCAATGGTCTAGAATACTCCTCTTTTTTGAGTAAGTAGCGGAGTTCTGTTTCCGACTAATGACATGAATGTCACGTCACACCAGAGCTATTTATACAGAGGTATTCACTCCGCATACATGGGCCCGCCGTATGTGTCGACAAGAAAGAACCACCAGAGACGCGAGCGGTGGCGGTTTGAGCTATAATTACTGGAATGTGTCACCATTTTCTGCCCTGGGCCGTATACTTAGCTCAAAACTAATATTATACATGCCAGTGCCCGTCCAGAGTATCAATTATTACAGGTCTGCGGTAATGAAGAATCCCAGGGCGGGCCGTGCTAGCGTCTCTAAATGAAACGGACAGCGCTAAATGACGATGAACTCTACCTGATAACACCAAATCGATCGGCAGAGCGCTTCGCTAAGTAGTTATAAATTTAAAGACAGTCGCTACGTAATAGCACGGTTATTTGGGAGCAAGAAAAAAGGCAGCTATAGACAAGTAATGAAGAATTCACTGTTCTGCGAACGAAACGCGATGTAATTTCAAGAATGCAGGTTACCAGTGTAATGTCTTAAGTCACGCTAGATCCGCGACTATGACTACTGGCTTATTACTTACTACCACGCTATAATGAATTGCTTCAGATTTTAAATTTGCGTTACGTAGATGGTTCAAATGGCTCTGAGCACTATGGGACTCAACATCTTAGGTCATAAGTCTCCTAGAACTTAGAACTACTTAAACCTAACTAACCTAAGGACATCACACACACCCATGCCCGAGGCAGGATTCGAACCTGCGACCGTAGCAGTCCCGCGGTTCCGGACTGCAGCGCCAGAACCGCTAGACCACCGCGGCCGGCCGTTACGTAGAGGCGTTCAGTAACGTAAACAGAACTGCAGTACTTACTGTACTCTCACTGCTTCGAGATTCTCGCATTTCATCTACCAGGTATTACATAAATACCGTACCAATGATTTATCTGATAAACGGAACCTCCGATCAATTTTAGGATACATCCCTTGAAGGACAACACGAACGATGTTGACCATCACGTTCCCAGCAGCCCACTGGCAAATTGATGACACAAAGTCATTCATACACAGAGTTTCAAGTCCATAAAAGTCCATAATGTAGATTGTTGAGTGGAGTTTTAACCCTGGAAAGATTTGTGATATTTTGTTTGCTATAGCTTGGCACTGGTAAAAAGATTAAGCTCTCCACAGTTCGAAGATCAGTCTGAAGCCCACAATACTTAAGTAGCCGTATTTGCATTGACTTATGCTACCAATTATAGGGACTCCTAAGTTGAACGTGGACTGCGGACGAAAGAAGCAATGACAGTCGGAAAGAAAACCCAAGGACTGACTGCTTACGTGCCGCACATCTTTGGATTTGTAATCTGGCACGTACCTACGTTTTCAGATTTTTATTTTTGTTTATTTATTTGATTTTTTTTACACAGTATGCTTATTTATTAGACGTGGTACTCTCTTACTGCAAATTTTCAAGATTGTTTGTCATGTAAACTGAAGCTGTTACTCGTGAGAGAGAAAAATATGTGTGGATTTGATCCCGACGGATAGTAAATATTCTGTTCAAAACATCAAGTGATCACAGATTTCTTCAAAACACGTTGGAGTGTTGCTAATAAAGTAGACCTAACAGCAGAAGAAAGAATTTAGAAATGTGCTACTGATATTACCAGTTGGTATAGCCCATACGAAAGTGTAATAGCTATTCGCAAGGGACCCTTGGAAGGAAGTCGATGTTGCTCTGACGAAACTGTTAACCGGATTCAGAGAACTAGTACGCGAGTTAGATTGAGCAACAATTCTAATGCGTCCATTGTGCGCAGCGCGGGCAAGCTAAGATTTATTTGGACGGCGATGGAGACTTCTAAACAGTCACTTTTACTTTCTCTATAAATGAATGGCATAGAACAGAAAGTCGTAAACTTTGGTACAACCTAACCCCACAATGTGACTTACGTAATATGTATGTAACTGTGAATTTAGTTAAAGCTGCAGCTAAACTAATTTAAAAGGAACATGTAATATTGCTTACTGAATGTTGAGGAGAAAGTAAGTTCCCCAGAACTGGAACGACGCTGTAATTATTCTTCTTCACAGGAAAGAATGAAGACCAAACAAAAAATATTTCTTTCTGTCTCTATTATCTCGGTAAACTTCAAGGTAATCACTATAACTGTCACCAGCTTCATAGAAAAACATTTAAATGGTGTGCTACATTTTCTCGGCCTGATTGATTAATGGTGTGTTTTTGGGTATACAGCCAAATTGTTGTTTCCACGTCATGCACAATGTTTTGGCGAGGGCCAGTCATCTTTCGCAGAATATGCTCATGTCCTGAGAGTAGGGCCTAAGTATATACTAAACGTTATATGCCATTATACATAGCACGTAACTGTGCTGGCAGGTTATTTTTGATGTATTTTTCTGTACAAACGTAAATCAAAAGTCCGTTCTGTGGTTTCTGTATGTATGTTCGGGCTAATCTCACGATTTTGGTATCGTTTTCATTAGTAGAGTTACGAGGAAGTTTCGTGTATAACTTATAAAAATTCAGTACAAATTGGTTGAACTGTGACGAATTAAAATCCCCTGCTGCTGTGGAAACGACGGCAGTACCACCTAGCAGTGAATGTCAGAACTCCTTGGCACCACTCAGAAATACGGTGCGTACAGGAGGTAGGCGTAAGGCCGTCTGACTACAACGCCAGGCCGACGGGAACTACTGCCGTCTTCGTAAACAACACGCGTCGCGGGATATATCAGGTTTCAAGCTGGTAGGAATACAGAATTGATGTT